>NC_073228.2:168257045-168896590 GCF_029281585.2 Gorilla gorilla gorilla
GTTTATATTTAAATAAATAAGCTTTAACCAATACTTCCTTGGTATTGTGTAACTCAATAATTATTTTGTGGTTTTGGCTAAATCTTCATAGGTTTCAAATAATTATTGACAACACTTGTAAATACTTATTAAAACTATCACTATAAAAAGTTGTGGTATTTATATATAAATAATACTTGTAGGCATGTTTACTTCTAGTCTTATAAAAATAATTTTAAATGTGTTTTTTTCCTATTAATACATGTTAAAAATCTTTTAACATTTTGGAATACTTTTAAATCTATGGTCCTATCTTCCTTTGTCTCCAAAACAAGAAATGTTTAGAGAAGCCATTATGAATCTGAGTAATGGAATTCCATGGTTCACTTTCATCTTGCAATACCAAAGGTCTGTTTACAATTTTGGGATCAGGTTAATATTTCTAAGCTAATAGTCTTTCCTTAAAATAGCTGTTTAAATATACAAGTCGAGGATTCCTAATCTAAAAAAACTGAATTCTGAAATGCTCCAAGATCCTGAACTTTTTGAGCACTGATGTGAGGCCTCAAGTGGAAAATTCCACACCTGACTTCATGTAATGGGCTGCTATGGTTTGGGTGTTTGTCCTCACTGAACTTCAAGTTGAAATTGATCCCTATTATTGGAAGTGGGGCCTAATATTGGGGTCATAGATCTGGAACCCTCATGAAAAAATTAATGCCATCCTTTGGAGGTTGGTGAGTTCTCACTTCTTAGTTTTCTCTAGATCTCGTTGTTAAAAAGAGCCCAGCATCTCCCCCATTTCTCTTGCTTCTTTTTGTGCCACATGGCCTCTGCACATTGCTGGCTCCCCTTTGCCTTCTACCATGAGAGGAAGCTGACTGACACCCTCACCAGATGAAGATGCTGGTGCCATGCTTCTTGTACAATCCGCAGAACTATGAGCCAAACAAATCTCATTTCTTCATAAGTTACCTAGCCTGAGGTATTCCTATGCAGCAACACAAACTGGACAAAGACATAGGTCACAGTCAAAATGCTGCCAACACTTTGTTTCATGCACAAAATTGTTAAAAATATTGCATAAAATTTTCTTCAGGCAATCTATAAAAGGCATATATAAAACAAAAACATTTCATATTTAGACTTGGCTTTCCATTCCCAAGATATCTAATTATATATATGCAAATATTAAAACATCTGAAAAGATCCTAAGTCCAAAACACTCTGGTCTGTGCGTGTGTGCATGTATATAGATACATAAAATTTTCATCTCATTGCTATCAACAATTTATTGTATATATTAACCCCAATTAAACAAGCTATTTTATACCTTTATTCCCATCATATATTTTTCACTTAAAAATACTGAACTTTGAATTAAAAATGCACACTGGCACATTACCACATTCCGATTAAAAAAAGGCTTAAAGGTGGTCAGACTAGGATTTAGTAAATTAGTAATTAATACTAAAAATTTTCCCAGTGGCACTTAGAATAAATATGTGGGAATAACAGGAAATTGTTTGAATGAGACATCTCTCTATCTTTCCCTTTCTATCTCTGTCTCTGTCTGTGTGTGTTTCTCTCTCTCTTATTTTTTATTATCCTTTTAAACTTCCCTCCTGCCTGCCACCAGGGTCCACATGCTGAGCCTGACCTTTAGTAAGCACCAAAAAGTAGTGCCTCATACTCCAGCTTTAAACATCTTTTTTGTTCCCTGTCATAACCTAGTTATCACTTGTTTCTTTCTCTAAAAAACTTGCAAGAAAACATGTTATTGCATCTCTAATTAATTAGCTCACATAAATGTTTTAATGACTTAGGATTTTGTTTGTTTTCTCATTTTAAAAAATTGTCTCCTGGGAGTATTTGTTATTCAAAAGGGAACTCCTAGAGACTTGAAGACAATACCATAGATTAAATCATGATTGGTAGAAATTTATGAGGCCTAGGAGAGAGATATATTATGAAAGGAAGGAATCTTTTATAACATTTATCAAATTGCCCCAGATAGACAATCTTCCCTCTGTTCTAATGTAAGATACATCCTAACTCAAAACCACTAAACCTTTTTGATGGTGTCACTCACATCATGAATTCTCCACAGTTTAAAAAAATCAACAAGAAGAAAATGAAATAGAAAATAAAGAGAAGAAGAGAATTTGGCGAGATCAAGTAATATCTCTGCCTTTCTCAGGAATTCACGGCTCAGATACAGGGTCACTGAGATTTTTAAACCTGGCACATTAGTAACAGCACGGACAAACAAAATGCAAAATGGACATGACAAATTTGATTTATTCCAGGCAGAGATTCACCAAGTGAGAGATATCTATTGTTATATGAAATTATAAATGCTACCATCACATGCTGGAGAAGATAAACAATCTCTTATTCACTTTAATTTTTCATGTCCAAATTTAAACTGGAAAAAATGCTTTCCATTTATGTTGCATTTAAAGGTTAAATCCTACGACCGAAGTAAAAATAAGCACAAAAAAATGGAGTTTGATTTAAGTAGTGCTGCTGAACCTCCTCCTTCTCATTCCAATAGAAGTGATTTATTGCTAGATTGTGAGTTAAGGCATGTGATTGTTAGCAGATTATTTATTTATTTTTTGTTCAAACTGTTTTTTACCTCATGCCAAGTCCAAGCTCATTTAAATGAGGTCAAGATTGCAGCTGGTTCCTGGATGTGTTAAATGGTTTTCCTACAGCAGGTGACTTCTTTCCTTCAGTTATTTGTCCTTGGAGAAATTTTTGCACCTTCCCCAAGGAAATGGGAGGAGGGACTTTTTAAAAGGTTAGTGGATGAATCAGTAGTTAAATTATCTTCAAATATTTAATAGGCCTCTAAGGTATTAAAGTTATGTCTGGATCTGTTTGACTGCTATTATCAATTTGAGGTGGCTAATTTTCTTCATCAAAGAAAGGAATCTTTGCTGGCCTCTGCAAAATATGCTTAATCTTTCATTGTTGACATTTCCACTTGCGAAATAATCAATGTAATTATCAGGATTATCCTTGAGTATGGCTAAATGGAATCAGAAAATGATTGGGATTTCTTCAAAAAAGTTGAAAACATTTCAGAGAGTTTTTCATTTAAAATGTCTATTGAAGCCAATTGCAGATAATTCATCTATATATATAATTGATGAATTAATATATATAATATATAATATTTATTATGTATTATGTATAATATGTATACAATTATATATTTTCTCATATATATGAGAAAAGAAACTCATAAAATATTTTGGTTTATGTATTTATAGAGGCATCAACAATAAAAACTGCTCCAGTCAGTAAGTTTTAGTCTTGAAATAGGCTTGATATGCAAAGGATAGACATTAAGGTACACATATTTCTCCTTATGACAGGGAGTGAGATGGGGTAGATGAAACATAGTATATCAGTACAATTCTTGTGGGAACAAGATGAGGAAACAAATTCAAACCAATTTAAGAGCAACAAGTAGAATTTATTGGCTGGCAAAGTCCAGAAAAATGTTTCACAACCAAACCAAGAGAAAATGCCAGGATGCTGCTTGGTGCTAGGTGCATGTGGGGCCAGGAAACCAGATACCCCTGGTGTTCCGTAGCTTTTCTCTCTCACTGCAGACCAGCTTTGTCCAAAAGACAATGTAGGAAAAGAATCCACTCTAGCTTATTTCAACCGAAAGATTTATTACGTTTATTAAATAGATTATGAATTATTGGGAAAGCTAAAAATATAGAACCTAGGCTGAATTTCCAGGAACAGCTTCCAAAGGCTCATTGCAGTACTGCATAGCCAAGAGCACTGCTGCCTCTAACCTAACTGAAAACTGTCAACAAAACTGGAAGTCGCCACTGCAGCTGTTCATTGCTAAACTTTCTGCCTCTGCCCCACTCTACACTAGTAAAACCTCTGCCTTTTTCACTGGAAATTGAGTTTTGAATTCATGTCTCATCCATGTGCACTTAATTGGTAGAGTCTAAAGTTCACCTAGAACCCTCACTGAAAGGAAGTCTGGAAGAGGTAGTTTTAGGTGGTTTTAGCCCTTCAGCTTCAGCAGTGCAAGAAGGCACTCTAGAAGGAGATTGGAAGAGATAAGAGATATTGAGTCAATGCATAATACACTTCCTGGGCATGAAATATGCCTGGTATGTTCTGAGTTTCCAGTTTAGAAATTCAACCATTAGAAAGAGATTGAGTCAATGCTCTTGCAAGTTTTAAAATTCCCAAGGCACAATAATTCACCTTTTCCTCATCTGATAACCACCTCTTGTCAGTGGAAAGGGTCACTTTGAATAAAATGCTAACTCCTATGGTGATGGTGCTGATGGGGCCACAGTTGCTGGAAAAGGAGTGCGGGGTCAACAACCCCATAGATTTTCATTTTGTGTATATATGTGTGTATACATACATATGTATGTATTTATCATTTACATGTGTGTGTGTGACTATTTACCCTTTATATATGTATATCACATGACTAGGTATTCACATATCTAAATTCAAATATGCTACAGTGGATAGTAAATACCAATCAAGTGATAGTGTCATTACCAAAATTTGGTGTTTGGAGTTTGTATTAAAGTTATACAAGCTTGTTATTTGCTGCTGAGCCATCAAATTGCGTGTTTCTCAGGCAAGGCTCAGAATATAAGCAAAGGTGCAATTTGAGGATCATAACGGACATTTGCTAGAGGCTCAGAAGACTGGGAGAAATTTTGAAAAGGAAAACCTGTAGCCAGATTTTACTAGTCCTTGAACTACTGGAAAACCAATTTAGATGTTCTCTTCTAAGTAATGTATTGCACATAAAAGCATTAAACACAATTTCTGAAGGTTAATCTAGGGGTGGTATAAAAAACAAATGTGGAAGAGAACAGATGCAGAAAGGCCAGAAAGGAGGATAAAGCCACTATTCTAGAGACAAATTGATGCCACTAAAGAGGGTAGTGGAAGGAACAAAAAAAAGATGAGACAAATGAACTGTGGTTTTCATAAACATGGTTTTAAAATCATAACTTTTTAATTTATTTCACATTTTTGGGAAAATGTATGAAACTGCTTTAGATCAAGGAACGTAAAACCATCATTGCAAAACTTATTTCATTTTTGAGATGGAGTCCAGCTCTGTTGCCCAGGCTGGAGTGTGGTGGCACGATCTTGGCTCACTGCAACCTCCACCTCCCAGGGTTCAAGCGATTCTTCTGCCTCAGCCTCCTGAGTAGCTGGGACTACAGGTGTCCGCCACCACACCTGACTAACTTTTGTATTTTTAACAGAGACGGGGTTTTGCCATGTTGGTCAGGCTGGTCTGGAACTCCTGACTTCAATTGATCCACTCTCCTTGGCCTCCCAAAGTGACAAAACTTATTTTTACATTAACACTGTATTGCTTGATGTACTTAATAAAATGATACATTTAAATTTGGAAAGCCATTGACAGTCACATAAGCCCAATTTTCCAAAGTAAAATTATGGAAGTTAAATTATTGAACCGAAGTCAACACAGCTTCCAATTAGAGAAGGAAGAAGTAGAGTTCCTAGAAAGTGGTCAAGTAATCAGTATTCCAATTTACCATTTCCAAGGGAAGCTGGCTTTGAAGATGCATGCAATCTCATAACTTGTGACTTAAAGTATTTTGCCTAGTATCAGAGGGGAGACTTGTTACCTTGGGAGAAAAGGGCTAAAAATTTACATAAGAAAAACGTGGAAGTAAAAATAGCAGTACACAAACATCTTGACATCTACTCTTGCTATTGTAGGCTTTCCATTTCTGTAGATAAGTTGACCTGTTTCAAGATGGTTTTACCCTCATGTAAGTCCTAAACATATTTTCTTTCTCCTGGACCCAATGTTACTACCATTCAAATGGTTGTGAGCCTGGTAGGTAAGAACCAGAGATGGCTGGCACAGAAATAATTCTCCTTTCTTGCTTGGCTACCTTAAGTTTACCTTCCTGATTATGGAAATTAAAATTCAGGATGATTTTTAACAGTCTTTTGTGTTTTACCACTCCACTTTTTAAATTAGAGTATCAGTGTGAAATAAGAGGATTTATAACAGCCATGTTTCTCTGGTTTCTTAGAAGGATACACATGAGTAATCAATACACAGTAATGAAATGGAACACTTGTGTCGTGGATTTTTTGGATTCAAATTTCACTGGGAGCAAATGCACCAAAAGAAGTTTCCTATCCAAGCCTTGTCTAATAAACAGACCCGACAGTATATTACACAGCAATCTTTCTCAACTCCTGTGTGTGTGAGACTTTGGCTCATTTTCAATGTGTTGCTCTTCAAGTTAATTCCGTAGCTATGTATCTATGCCATTTACTTGATATTCATTGAAAGTTATACCTTATTCCAAGTTTGATTATTTCCTGCTTTTAATCTTAAGATCTTAGAGTTTTACTCTAATCCCATGATCCTTAAAAGAGTATTTGGAAAAGATACATGCCTATGTTTTTCATATTACCCCCATAAGAAAAGACGCTTAAAAACTTTCTTCAATAAAGAAATAATTCAACTTTATGCGAAATATTAATCAGTGCCAGTATTTCCATATGCTTACGATTTGCTACATTAAAGCATTCATCGATATTCATTAATAATGGTTAGTCCTTTATTCATGCTGAATGCTGTTCTTTTTCTTTTTTCCCCTAACAAACAAACAAACAAGAAAAAGAATATAATCACAGCTTCCAATATTAAAATATAATTTAACAACAGAAAAGTTAAGTCTAATTCTTTTCTTACTATAGCTTGGCTCAGAATATAATTTGGAAGAGGCTTAAAGCTTCAATTTCAATTGGCCTTGCTTATTCTCAGTGCAACCTTGAAATAAATTTATTGTTTTTCATTTATATTTAAGGTCAGATGAAAGATAAGTTAGGATCTATTGCACTGGCTGTAACAACCAATAAAATAGCTCACCACAGCCTGGAGAGTACCTAGTTCCTAATCACAAATGGTGTGAAACATAGTCCCTTACAGAAGTTGCCATTTTACACTACATCCATGTCCTAGGTAAGAAAATAATTTATATTCTTATCTGTGGAGCTAATGTTCATATGATAGAGGTAGAATGATACAACTGCTTAAAAATTCTATTAGCTGGGATATTAGAATTATTTTAGTTGGGCAAGTTGGAGAATAGCAGCATTTAAATGAATAATATTCATTAAAATAAATATTCATATTAAAAGTAAAAACACTTTCACTAATAAAACAGCCAGTACCTTTCTTTTCATCTATATCACCTATATACATATTTTTTGACTCAAATTGTCTAAAACAAGTGAGACAAACTTTACAAGTAAATGTCTCCCTCCCAATACTATCTTAATAGTACCCTGTAGCATACTGATCATTTAATAAATCTAATTTTCTGTAGAAAATTTATAACCCTTGAGATAATACTTTTGACCTATAATTTGTGTGCAACAAATTCACCAATTTTAATTGTATAATTTGATGTGTTTTAACAAATATATAATATAGTGTTGTAAGTCACACCAAAATCATGATATAGAATATTTTCATTGCGCCTAGAAACTCCCTTGTGCTCTTTTTGTAGAGAGTGTACTACAAATTTATTGGTACATCTAACACGCTTTTATCTGTAATTCATGAATCAGGGCAGTTAGAATAAGAGCTCCCACTGGATAATGGCAGAATGGTAGGTTTTGTGAAGTGGGAACAAAGAAACAGAATAATAGAAAAAAAAAAAAACAGATTGACTTTTCAGTTAACCAGCTTTTGGTTTCACTGAGTTTCTTTGTTGTCTTCACTGTTTTTATTTCATTGATTGCTGCTGTTATTTTCTTCTTATTGTTTCTTGTGTTTATTTTACTTATTTTCCTTCTGCTTACTGGATTTAATTAGCTCTTTTGCCTGATATTCCCCTTTGTCTTAAGTTTTTAAAGTTGAATTCTTAAATTATTAATTGAGCCCTTTCATCTGTTCTACCAGAAGTATTTGATGCTATGCATTTTCCTCTGTGCACCGCTTTTGCTCTACTCTGAAAATTCTGATATTGTTATGTTTTTACCTGGTTTACTTTTATTTTATTTTTATTTTCATCTGGTAAAGACATTTCTCATTTCACTTTGTTCTTTCTCCCATGAGGTATTTAGGAAGTGTTGTTTAATTTCCAAATATTTCAGGGATTTTCCAGATACTTTTTGGTTATTGAATTCTAATTTAACTCCGTTGTGATCAGAGGGCATGATTTTCTGGGATTTCAGTTTTTTTAAGTATATTGAGATTTGTTTTATAGCCCAGAATATGGTGTATTTTGGCAAATATTCTGTGCACACATAGAAATAATGTGTATTTTGCTGTTGTTGAGTGGAGAGTTCATTGGGTCAAGATGATTGATAGTGTAGTTTAAGTCTTTCATACACAGTTTATCCTTGAACAACCCTTGAGAGTTAAAAGTGCCAACCTCCTGTGTGGTCAAAAAATCTTTGTGTAACTTTCAACTTTCCAAAATCTTAACTAGTATAACCTGCTGTTGACCATAAGCCTTGCTGGTAACATAAACAGTTGATTAGCACCTATTTGGTATGTTATGTGTATTTTATAAAGTTAGCTAGATAAAACAAAATGTAATTTAAAATCATAAGGAAGAAAAAAGTATCTACTATTCATTAAGTTGAAATGTATCATAGAAGTCTTCATCTTCATTTTCTTTGTGTTAAGTAGGCTGAGGAAGAGGGGTAGTTGGTCTTCCTGTCTCAGAGGTGACAGAGGAAGAAGAGGTGGAGGAGGTAGAAGAGGATGCAGGAGATGAAGGCACACGGTGTAAATTTGATTGAAAAACATCTGAGTATAAGTGGATCTACATGGTTCAGACTCATGTTATTCAAGGATCAACTATCCTAACTGATTTTCTGTCTACTTTTATATCAGTTACCAAAACAGATGGGTTGAAATTTTGTACAATAATTCCCAAGAAAGGAAATCTTCTCATTGGACAGGACAGAAAAAAAATTGGCTCTTCAAGATGTGAATAAGAATTTAACAGGATGTTAACTACAGAAAGAATATCCTAGAGTTAAAAACAAGAAGTTGGGTCTTTCAAAATGTGAATAAGAATGCAACAGAATGTTAACTACACAAAGGATATCCTAGAGTAAAATGTATGTACATTAAATGTTAGCTAGATAAAATTACAAAGTTTTACCCATTTTCTAACTACAGCTGTCTTTAAGAAGTGCTTTGGATCATAGATGGGAGTAAGAAGAGATTAGAAATAATGGCATTTGGGGGTATTTATGCAAATGTCTTGCTTTATTATTTTCTTAATGCTGCTTAATACACCTAAAGTTATAGAAGAAAAAAATAAGGAAATTTAGATTTTGTTATATTGAGATAATGTTAAATATCTTGAAGTATACAGAATGTAACTACAAAAAAAATTAAAAAATCACCACCATTTCCACCAAAAACATTTTCTGCAAAATGAGAAGTATGTCTGAAGGAGGAGGGAAATGGGCGATGTGGCAGCTTAAAATGAGGACCAGTTCATGAAGTGCCTGGCAGTCATTCTAATAGCTTGATATTTTATCCTGATGGCAAAAGGAATCACTGAAGGACTTTAGGGATTGAATTACTAATGGGCTAATATATTAGTATATATGGGATTTGTCAAGACCACTTTGGCAGAAAAATGGAGGATTCAAGGCAAAGAGTAACAATTAGGCATTTAGAACGTATGTAATTTTACTGAAAGTCAATGAAAACCTAAATGGAGGGGGGTGGTGTCCAAATTTGGAAGAAGATTTCTGAAGAAAATTCATTTGAGGATCACTTGAAGGTGTATAATTAGATAGAGATTCCAATAAATTTAAATCTAATGAAAAGTTGTAGAAATCAAGCTAAAAGTACAAGAATATTCTTATTAAAAGACAGGTATATGCTTTGTTAGGTTTTAAATAAATGACTTTTGAGCTGCCTATGAAACTTCTGGGTAGAATTCAATAGAGAGCTTGAATTAGAGCTTTAGGGCTTAGCATGGAATCCAGGAAATGGATGAAATTTTTCAGAGGGAGGTAAAGGATTTAGGATAGTTATCTAGGCATTGAATGCGAACTAAAGTGACCCTGAGTGGTTCAGGCAGACAACAATCTGTACCAAACTTGGCCACATCATGGTATTTATTTTGGAACAAATTAGCAGGTTCTGTTTAATGAGAAGTAAAATTTTACCCAATTGATCTCATGCTGTTTCTGACCAAGATGAAATAAAATGAAAAATCCTAGGCTTACATTTCTGGAACCATTTCCAATTTGAAATGCTTTGGCTTATGTTTTGAGCCAAATCTCAAAGAGATTTTTTTCCCCATTTCTAATTACAGGGAAAAATGTAATACAATTTTCTCTAAATTAAATCTATTAACCCTGATATTACAAACACTCTTTTCTCCTCCTCCTCCTCCTCAAAAATACAATTTTGCAACAAAAGTAGGTATGAACTTGAGAGTTTTGCTTCTTTGGGCAATTGAATGATCTAATTGAATCAGCATCATTAAGTTTAAGAATTCATAATTATTGTGGTATTTCTGCTCAGTGACTTTTTTCCCAAGCCTATTAGAGAACCCAAACTCATTCTCATAGCCCCTAATCTCCATTACATCAGCACTGATAAACCGTTGTTGAAAATGCTAGAGTCAAGAGCGCATTGATCTCTTATAGTAGAAGCAATTTCCTGTTTTCAAAAACTTGTAATGAGATTTTTAAAATGCAAACAAATCTAATATATCCACAGGAGAGATTACAGAGTTGGATAAACGCAGACAAACTGACGTTTAAACTATTGCAACCATCTCTAACATTCTATTGTTAATGTGCCGGCAGGGTTCTCTACTCAGAGAATGGAAGACATCTGGAGATAAATAGATATGTTTCCTAAAATATATCTTCTCACCAAAATTTATACACCATGTACAGTTATTTGACAAGAAAAGACCTTGTCTTTTACTACAGTCTCTCAATGATTTTAGAGATTAGTTTTGATGTCAACATACATGCATGAGAAATATATTATTTCTAGGGGGCCATTTTTCTAGCATTACAGTATGAGTTATGAGAATACTCAGGACCAACTTTTCCCCCCAAATTAGAGACACATGTTGTTATTTAATTATTGAAAGACTTCTGGCATGTTAAAATTACTAAGAACAATTTTAGATGTTAAACTTTAAATATTTTCTTCCAGAAATTCAGCAATCTTACCCCCCGCTACCATAATAATCACCATCAGAGATGGCGAAACACACCATCCATTACTTCAAGGCATCACATGCATTGCAATAATCATAAAAGCAAAATAAAGAAGTATGCTCCTACTAAACTTGTGAGGTATTTACTCCCTCCCCAACATGCACACCGTCTGTTTTGTTTTATTTCCAGTGGGGTCACAACATTTGCTGGGACTTTGCCACCTAACCACTAGGCTAATTAAGTTGTTTTCTTGGGGGTCTCCCCTTTTCCCTCCAATCCATTTACTTCATCTAACATATCTCTGCCAGGTTGATATTCTTAAAAAGGCTCTCTTTCATCATGTTATCGGAACAAGGTGGTCTGCCCTCCATGAACTTTGTATCTAGAATCTAGAAGAGAAAAATATGCATGTTAAGTAAGAGAGGAGGGACTAAACCTGCCCAGGACGGATTGAAACATTAAAGAGATGGTTATTGATAGTCCGAGGAGAAATATATTTCCTTAGCAACTTTTATTTTACATTTAGACTTACTGAACTCTTCCTCCAAAAAAATCTTAATTTATTTAACACCAGGACATTTTATTCCTAACAATAATAGTTAAGCCTCACTTCTTATTTCTTCTGCTCCTCGTAGCACTCTGTTCACTAACACTCTTTCCTTTAATTTTGATAGTTCTCCAAATAGACATCATACTTCTACCACTCTGTCCATCTGTTGATGGAGTTGTGTCTCCACATTTTTTTTTTTTTTTTTTTTTGCTTTGCAAAAGCCTGTGCATCTGATAGGGTGGCCTTCAAATATTTCCATGTATGTTTGTCTGATATTCTCAGACAGAAATAGCTACTTGTCATATCATGGCTTATTCATCATCTCATCAGTTGGTATGAATCTATAGACTATAGCATACTATAGTCCTAAATAGGAATCTAATAAATATTCAATAGAACTTCAGACCATATTTATTTTTTATTCGAAAAACATTTACTGATAGTTGACTACCTTGAGGAAATACAGTAAATTTACAAGCTAACAATTATTGAGCTCTTATTTCTCTAAGACACAGTACCCAGAACTTGACATGTATCACATTTCCATTAATCCTCAAAAACTCACAAAGGTAAGTGGTATTATCCCCATTGACAAGATGGGGAAACTGAGGTACATGGAAACAAAAGAGTTTGCTAGTGCAGCCCAGCTGGGAATGGCGGGCATCTTAAAGCTCAAAGCAATACTGCCTTCTCTTACACATACCTCACTTTATGTTCATGAGTCTTATTTAGCAAGGACTGCCACAACTATCTATAGGCCCTGGGGCACTATGGAACTTGCCCAAGATCACTGGGGTTTAAGGCATAGCTGAGATTAGGAAACAGCTTTTGAAACTGAACAACTATATTCTTTTCACAGCCCCTCACTGTCTCACAATGATGTCCTTCTTCAGTTAATGATTTTGACTTTCCAATGTTAAGTTACAGTAAAAAACCAACCAACCAAAAAAAACACACCTGTGCAATTTTGCATGTTTTTAAACAGAATTGTTTCTCGATGTTATGATTTCCCTCAGTGCTCTAAGTGCCTAAATTTCCCCATTACACGTCAAGAAAAACTAAATTTACTAACACTCCAATAACTTTATAATGTCACATTACAAAAATCTGTGTCCATAACTCCATTTTTCCAAAGGAATTTCCTTTTTCTGAGCTTTATTTTATGTTTTTAAACTAAATGAAATACAGAAAGCAATGGTTTAGTATACAGCATGGGTTTGCCAACACTAGTTCACATTAGACCTGCCAGCTAAACCTCATTTCTCACCTGTGAGTCCAACAAATAAATTATAAATGCTGGCACAATAGTTATATTATTATTTTTACAGCCCACAATTTACAACTCTGACTGTCCTTGAGAGGCTCTGCATATTTGTTACGGTTCCCCTCCAGGGAGGATTCATCATATGACAACTCAACATCTGTGCTCAGGGAAAATTCAGGCTCCGTCTACTATGTTCCATTTCCCAAGAAACGTTATTATTCCTCATTGATTGTGTAACGGAGGATTAATTATGCTGTCACTTAGTGTATTTACATCCTTGGTGGTTGTATTGGCTTGCTGACTTTAAAAGGGCCAGTCTACGTCCTGCAGAGGGACATATCTGTTTTATAAACTGCCTTCTTGCCGCTTCTTGCTACTGCACAGGTGCTGTGTCTGTATTTCAAAACAACCAATGGAATAGGAAAAGTCTTCATCAGCTGGTTATTTTTAACTCTTAAGAGAAACTGGATTGGTGTGTTTTTCACTAAATTAACCACTGGTGCTGGTGGGGTGCCGTGGCTCACGCCTGTAATCCCAGCACCTTGGAAGGCCAGCAGGGAGGATTGTTTTAATCCAGGAGTTCAAGAACAGCCCAGGCAACATTGGGAGACCCCACCTTTACAAAAACTTTTTAAAAAAATTAGCCAGGTGTGGTGGTGTGCGTCTATAGTAGCAGCTACTTGGGAGGCTGAGACATGGGGATGTCTTCATCCCTGGAATTTGAAGCTGCAATGAGCCTTGATTGTGTCACTGCATTCCAGCCTGGGCAAGAGAGAGACCCTGTCTCAAAAAACTTAAATAAGTAAGTAAATAAATAAATAAATATTATACACTGGTGGACAGTAATTAAGAGTAAAATAACCGGCCGGGCGCAGTGGCTCATTCCTGTAATCCCAGCACTTTGGGAGGCTGAGGCGGGTGGATCACGAGGTCAGGAGATCGAGACCATCCTGGCTGACACGGTGAAACCCCGTCTCTACTAAAAATACAAAAAATTAGTGAGGTGTGGTGGCGGGCACCTGTAGTCCCAGCTACTTGGGAGGCTGAGGCAGGAGAATGGCGTGAACACGCGAGGCAGAGCTTGCAGTGAGCCGAGATCGCACCACTGCACTCAGCCTGGGTGACAGCGTGAGACTCTGTCTCAAAAAAAAAGAAAAAAAAAAACCTAGGCTGGAGTCCCAACTTTAACAGTTATTGGCTCTGTGACTTACTAAGGGTAAGTAAATTAAAATTCTGTGCCTAAAATGTCCTCAACTTTAAAAACACAGGTGATAATAATGTCCATATGACATAGAGTGACCAAGAATAAGTGAGATAAAGCACATCACCTAACAGAGTGTCTGGTAACTGACACTCAAAAATATAGCCATCATTTTATGCAATGAGTATCACTCAGAGCTGCTGTTTAGTGTATTCGTAAGCGTGCAGTCACTGCAGCAGTGATTGCAAGCTTTTATTATCTCTTTCAAATAATATATCTAGACTTAATCTTTGTTTATTTGTATAGTATATCTATTTTCCTCAAAAATTCAAAATGACCACAGGTCAAAATATTTCTTCCTATTTTTGGATGTACAGACTATGCTTAAATAATCACGAGTTTTACAACTGCCTAAAAGTAGACCAGTGATTAACCTTGAAATATGATTGTTTCTTTTCACTTGTGTCAGTTAATGGGTTTTTTGGACATGGCCAACATCACCAGACAACTTCATCTATCTTACTGTCACACTCAACCAAACACTGGGATATCTAAATGGCACAATCATGTGGTGTGTGTCACAGTTCCACCCTGGCATCATGGGACATTCTGTTTCATCACTTTCCTATAGTCCAACAACAGCCTTGTCTCCCCTTTTTCATCTGTGCCCTGAAGAAACTAGGGTGTTCTTTTCTTAAACTACAAAAGAACCCATATTGTTAACTTAGTCAACACTCATCAGTAGCCTTTTATCACACTTAGGATAAAATCCAAACTCCTTACCACAGCCTACATGGCCTTCTGGAAGTTGATCCTTGCCATTCTGTCTACTCTCTGATCTCCTCTCCTGGTATTTTTTCCTTGAACACCAAGTTTCAGTCATCCTGATCTTCTTGCTTCTTAAACATACCAAGTTCATGCCTTACCCAGGATCTTTGTACTTGTTCCTTCTCCTAGAAGGCTTTTTATAGATTTTCAAATACCTTCCAAAGTCTTGTCCTCAAGATGTCAGCCAATACGTTACCTTATCTCTTTTGAAATACCTTCCTTGACCACAGTCTCTAGAATACTTCCCGTTTCCCCATTCCTCCCCATTGCCCTGTTTCTTTTCATGGTATTTACCACTATTTGCAATTTTAATAATGTATTTATTCATCTATTTTCATCTGTTAAAACACAATCTATAGAAAGGCAAAGACTTCCAGCATTTTGTTTATGGCTACATCCCTCCAGCCCAGAGCCTAGAGCTGTGAGAGAAGCAGCTCAGAGAAAGTAGGCAGTCAAGAAGAGGAATGATCTAAAACAGAGCCTACCTTGTATTTGTAAGTCATAAATATCACTTGATTGCAGAGGAGAGTAACCTCAACATGTATTATTTAAAAGCCTAAACATACTTTTTGTTGTGTAGTTTATTGTGCTTTTATTTTCATAAGAATGGCACCAACTCTATTGATGCTAATTTACCTATTTAATTATGCAAACACTATTTAATGAGTTAACCCAAAATGTATATTTTATCATGTGATGTTTAAAATGCTGCTGGATGAAAAATTAAGAGCCATGAATCATTTAAATACATTCAAGGTTATATTATTCAGCTATATAACAACAAAAGTCTGAACTACTATTTCAGTAAAAGTCAATGACATTCCTTTCACCAAAATATTATTTTTACTCTGAGTTTTTTAAACAACACAGTTGTGAGCATGTGAGCTAGTTTGGCTATGATATCTTATTAGTGTAGCTGAATTTTAATCAGAACATGGAGTTATGTGGGGCGAAAAACACAATAATTTGTATTTGATGCAATACTGCTAGCTATACTGCAAATAATTAGATCCTAGTATCCAAACGTGAAAATTCGGTATAAGTGAACTTAAAATAGTATTTGAGAACAAACCAGTAAAACAAAATGAAATTTGTACTACACTTGTGACCTTAAGCTATGAATATTAGAGCAATTACTCTCTACTGTCCTGCATATGCAATCAGCCTGAAATGTAGAACAACTTAGCACTACCTAAAACTTATTTCCTCCAAGGTTAAAGTACAGGTCTATCTCTTTATAATATATTCATTACAGTACATTTCAACAAAAACAGTATAGGCTCTAACAAAACATTAAGGATAAAGCTCCTTTTAATAAAGAAGAATTTGAATAATATCCCCCAATAATCTGAGAGAATGTAGATATAGATTTGTCAATATATGAACAGAATCTTATGGAAATAACAAAATTTTCAGAAATAATTATAATCTGCTTAAAAATAAGAACCTCCTCCTTATAAAAGTTCTCCCCACCCCATGAGAGATGGATTGAAGGAATGAAGGAGTCATGCTTTCATTCTGTAATTCTTTATTGATTATCTTTTATGTCTCCACATCCCAGACAAGGTGTTGGGAATCAAAGATAAGCAATCCCTAGAGGTTCTCAATGTTTGCTAGGTGAGCTGGATACACACGCCTAATTAAAGCATGTCTCTCCCCCCAACTCTAAGAAGAGGTGCACCTCCCAGGATCTGCTAGGAATTGCCTATATTCTTCTCCCAATGTGGTCAACACTTATGACTGTACCTTATAATTTAGCACTTAATGAAATGTCCATTGCCTAGATGTATTGTTCTTTATTCTCAATTCATGTTTTGTAATGTGCAACCATGATTTAGTATTTTTTTATTTATTTTAAATGCCCAGTACGATAAAAGACTGACAGTGGACACTAATCAAACAGAAAGATCATGATATATACAATCTAGGTCATAGTACAGGGGAGTCACCCTTTATATTAAAATATCAAAGGAAGAATTCTATATCATATCATCTTTGAGCACCTGTTTAAAATCAAATTTCAGAATTACAGGTTTCTCTTCCTTTAAAAGAGAAAAGTTCTCTACATTGCTTATCATTACCAATTCTTACTTTATTTACTCGTTTTGTTTATTGAAATCTTCCCTAATAGAATGTAAGCTCCATGGGACAGGGATTTTTCTCCTATCCCAAATTACTAAAAAAGTGCCTGGCACATAGAAGCTACTCAATAAATATCTGTAGAATGAATAAAGGAAGGAATAATTCCTATTTTCAAAACAAGTCAGAAGAATGTTATTGATGTAATCTATATTATACATATGCAGAGATGCACATATAGGAAATACATATATAATATAGGATACATAGTGAAATATATATAAAAATGCGATATATTATATATATGTATAAATATATATAAGCAAATAAAAGAACAGACTTTCACAAGGTCAATAAATGAACAAAACTTAATAATCATATCATAGGTCAATGGAATGTCCTGACATACTTCCTCAGTACTAACGTGTATAAAATAGCTTAGTATTTTGGAAATCAGACTGCATTTTTAAATTCATTTGTACACATAATATGATGGCATTTTAATTGTTTTTCTCCCCATCTAAAGGCTATTAGTCATTTTATGGCCTGTGTGTCCCAATTGATGCTTTATTAGAATTGAGAAAATATGTTCATTTGCTGCGTACTGATGATCAATATCATGTTATTACCATACCATAACCATGGTAAGCATCCCTGACACTGGCAATATGAATAGGTATGATGTCCAGAGGAAGGTACTTTCTTTGTAGAATTTTCTCAACAATTAAGATAGCTGCCCCTAGGTAGCTACTATATGTTGTTGTATAATGTGGTCCTGGGAGGTAGTTATTTTTAGATAATATTAGTTAAATAGGAAAGACTGAACTCAAATTTTATTAATTTTATTGCAATATTTTTATTTTTTTAAAAAGCATAAAAATGCTAACTAAATAGCAGAAGAGCAGTAATTTTCTTTCATATTACCACACTAAATTTAAGTAAAACACCAGTAGGATAGCAAAAAAAAAGAAACAGAAATATCCAGGTGCGAACTACTTCTGCTTTGATGGATGCTCAATGTGTTATGATGTTAGATGATGAACACAGTATTTGTTGAACACTCAGTATATATGCTGGGTTCTGTGAAAGGTGCTATTCATTTATTGTGATCCCTGCTTTGTGGATGAGGAGACTGAGACTGAGAGAGTGAATAACTCATCCGGGGTCATGCTTACAGTCAGCATTAGAGCCAGGATTGGAATTAAGATGCCCCTTCATTCAACTTCATTCAACTTGCTCTCTTCTTTACAGTGCTGGTTTAATTTGACAGCAGTCTAGGGCCAGTCCAGGAGCTACCTGCAGGAGCAAGACCAGATTCATAGACATGCAACCTGTATAGTCCCACTTAGAACCTCCACGATATCCTCTCCTATCCTCACTGCATTCCCCTCCTCCAACCAGTTTAAGGCTCTGCTATCACTTTTGACCATTTGAAATTCTTAGTAACTTTGAATAAGCAAACCTGCATTTTTGTTTTACACTGAACTTTGCAAATTAAATAACCAATTCTATTCAGTATAGAAATTTCACAGAATACTTTCACCTTGATTATTGCTTATTGAATTATTTTCCTTTTGAAAAAGATAATCCAAGCAGACTGAATTTTCCTCCGTATAGGGGTATGAATTAGCAATTTGTTCTTGTAATCCCATTTCTAATCTACATAATTTCAAACTGACTCTACTAGGCATAGACTCTTTGGTCAGTTTTTTTTTGGGATCTTTAGTCCCTCTTAAGGTTGACCTATGGATTAACCCTTTTATTTTTCTCTTTTTCAGAAGGTTTATCACAGGGTTCTCTCTTTCTTCAGCTAATTTCCTCCCTCAGATTGTGATTGAGGCTGTTAATTCAATTATTTATTAAAAAGTAATGAAAAAAATACTTACTGCAGAGGTTGCACACTGTCACCAGCACACTCTTCAAAGACCAGTTGCAATTCGACCTTTTGATCAAAAGAAATGCACCAACCTGATGCTGCACTTGCTCTTGCAGTTGTTCCTGTTATATTATTCATTTCCTCTCTTTTTGACCAGCTGGAGTTATAATATGCTTTGAGTCGCTAAAGGGGCTTTTAAGAAAGCAAGAGAAATGCATTTATGTCATACGGAGGTTGCGTGCTAATTACTAATCTGACAGGGTGTAATAACAATATGAAAGCATCAGTAAGAGAAAGAAATGAGCAGAATATGCAATTATCTTATGAAAGAGTTTCTTTCCTGGAGGGAGAAATCTGCATGTTTACCATCTGTAACAAAGGAGATGTGAACTACATAAGTGAATTACCCCAGCTCTGAGTTCATGTGTATATGTAATGGGATGAAGTTGAAATGACATTAAGTAATTTCATTATTGTCAAAAAATACAAATAAAGAACACTAAAAGGCATGACTAATATAGTGAACTCCAAAGATGGATTTTCAAAGTTTTTTCAAAGGGCTACAGTAATTTATATGAGAAATCAAATGTGATATAAAGTAATATACATTTTCCCAGATTACAAAAAGATATATTGCATAAAGCTATCATTATTCTTCATAACACATGTGAACAGAATATCCACAATATGCTGTAAGGAAAAGGAATCAGTCCATTAACACTGCAGCCTAAGAGTCAGAAGTTTCATTTCTCATAGCACATTTAGCCACAGAGTTAAATAATCTGGAAAATGACTCTGGTTAATATTTAGAAAGAGTCTTACTTTAAATGACCACAGTGCAAAAGGGTTTTCATGCCAGCCTCAAACATAACATTTAAGTGTTTACCTGAGTCTCTGTAAGTCTTTTTCAAGGACTTTCCAAAAAAATAAAAAGAAAAATAGTTACTCTTCCCCAAAAAGTTGCCATGTTAATAGAGAATAGAAATATTACTTCAATAATACAATCTAATATTTCTCCATCCTTAAAAGTACAAATTTTTGTCTTTCTGTTTCTCACATTCAGGATGCTAAATAATCCATATGGCTATATGTTTACTCTTTTAATGAGAATGAATGTACTTTAAAGATATGGAGACACAGACATGTATTAATTTTAACTGGTCTGTGAATCCTAACACCTAGTAGTATCACATCTCTCTTTTGTAGGGTCAGAACAACTGCACCTCTATCCTCTTAGCATTCTGATTGGGTCTGAGAATAAAATTTACAAAAATTAGATTAACAAGAGAAAAGCAAAATGTAAATTTTATATGGCATGTGAGCCCTCATAAAAAAAAAGGAAGACCTAAAGAAGCAGTTAGAATCTATTACTTATATATAGTGAATAAGACAAAGAGTAGTAAAAGTGAAGAAGCAACTAAATTATATGTGGAGACTTCAGAGTTATATTAGCAATGTCTGCATAGAATTCTCTCAGTTTCGACTTCCCGTCCTTGAGGATAAGGACGTTGCCTGTTTCTAATATAGGAAGAGCACCTTTCACATGGGAATTTCTTGTTCTGCTTTTGAGAAACAGCACAAGGTCAATGTGATCTTTTCACATCTGCTATTTTTCAAGTGTCTTTAACTTAAGTCGTCATTATGCAGGAATAGCACATTTTAACCCCTTCACCATCCACCTAGAGCACTCAGACAGCTGCAGAGAACTGTTCAAAAGATTATGCTTTAGCTTGGGCTACATGCCAGAACAATGATTAAAAGATTGGAAGACAAGCATGTTTAGAAAAAAGAAGTGCCTTAAATTACCTATGCTGTTGTTGCCTTTACTCTTTCTTTCTCCTGAGATTATTTCATGACTTCAAGTATGCCTTGCATACTTATTTAATTTTGTAATATTTTTGTTTTGTAATTTTTTTAAAAACTTATGAAATATAAGTCAAACATTAATTGTATTTAGTAGATGTCTCTGAGCTCTAATGTAAATGACTTGTGGTGTGGCGCCTCAGAGGAGCATTCTTCCCTTACAGACTGTCCATACATGACATCAGTTTATTAGGTTGGTGCAAGTGTAACTGCGGTTGGACTGTGAATTTTAAATCATTATAACTAGGCTCAAACACATCTTTATTAGTCGAAATAGCAACCATTACAATCCACACCTTTTTGCCAGCGAGAAATAAGTTTGTTTATTCTTGTAGTGTAAAAATCATGCTTTGGGACTTGACGAACTCTT
Source organism: Gorilla gorilla gorilla (assembly GCF_029281585.2). Classification (NCBI taxonomy): domain Eukaryota; kingdom Metazoa; phylum Chordata; class Mammalia; order Primates; family Hominidae; genus Gorilla; species Gorilla gorilla. The sequence goes on from NC_073228.2 coordinate 168,278,285, forward strand.
GGAAAGCATGTTCGGCATCCTGCTGGTTATGGAAGCATTTTTCCTGACAAAAGTTGTCGCGATACTTGAAGAAGTGGTATTCAGTTGGTGAGAAGTCATGTGAACATGGTGGATGAGGCACAACTTTGTAACCCAATTCATTCAACTTTTGAAACATTGGTTGTGCAACGAACCTGTGGTCAGGCATTGTCATGGAGAAGAATTGGGCCCTTTCTGTTGACAAACGCGGGCTGCGGGCATTGCAGTTTTCAGTGTGTTTCATCAATCTGTTGTGCATACTTTTCAGATATAGTGGTTTCACCGGGATTCAGAAACTGTAGTGGATCAGACTGGCAGCAGACCACCAGAGACCATGACCTTTTCTTGGTGCAAGTTTGGCTTTGAGACGTACTTTGGAGCCTCTTGTTGGTCCAAACACTGAGCTGGTCATTGCCGGTTGCCGTATAAAATCCACTTTTTGTCACATGTCACAATTTTTTTTTTTAGTTGTTTTTTTGTTTGTTTTTTCTTTTGAGACAGAGTCTCCTTCTGTCGCCCAGGCTGGAGTGCAGACGCACGATCTTGGCTCATTGCAATCTCCACCTCCTGGGTTCAAGCAATTCTCCTGTCTCAGCCTCCTGAGTAGCTGGGAGGGGCTACAGGCGCACGCCACCCCTCATGGCTAATTTTTGTATTTTTAGTAGAGACGAGGTTTCGCCATATTGGTCAGACTGGTCTCGAACTCCTGACGTCAGGTGATCCAGCCACCGTGGCCTCCCAAAGTGTTGGGATTACAGGCATGAGCCACCACGCCCAGCCACTCATGTCACGTCTTATCGAGAAATGGTTCATTGTTGTTGCATAGAATAAGAGAAGACAACACTTCAAGACAATGATTTCTTTGATTTTCACTCAGCTCTTGAGGCACCCAATTATGGAGCTTTTTCACCTTTCCAATTTGCTTCAAATGCTGAATGACCATAGAATGGTAGATGTTGAATTCTTCAGCAACTGCTTGTGTAACTGTAAGAGGATCCCCTTCAACGATTGCTCTCAATTGGTTGCTGTCAACTTCCAATGGCCTGCCACTACACTCCTCATCTTCAAGGCTCTCCTCCTTTTCAAAACTTCTTGACCCACCACTGCACTCTACGTTCCTTAGCAGTTCCTGGGCTAAATGTGTTGTTGATGTTGTGAGTTGTCTCCGCTGCTTTATGACCCATTTTGGAGTCGAATAAGAAAATCGCGGCTGGGCGCGGTGGCTCATGCCTGTAATCCCAGCACTTTGGGAGGCTGAGGCTGGCAGATCACGAGGTCAGGAGATTGAGACCATCCTGGCCAACATGGTGAAACCTGTCTCTACTAAAAATACAAAAATTAGCTGAGCGTGGTGGCGGGCGCCTGTAGTCCAGCTACTCAGGAGGCTGAGGCAGGAGAATCGCTTGAACCAGGGAGTTAGAGGTTGCAGTGAGCCAAGATCATGCCACTGTACTCCAGCCTGATGACATAGCAAGACTCTGTCTCAAAAAAAAAAAAAAAAAAGAGAAAAAAACACTCAGATTTGCTTTTTGTCTAACATCATTTCCATAGTCTAAAATAAATATAAAATAAACAACAAGTAATAAGTCATTAGCAAAATAAAGTGAGAAATGCACATTAAAATGATATAAACATAACCACATTTATTTGAGAATGTGTTCCAATATCAAACAGCAAATTTCAGCAATGCAAAAACTGCAATTACTCTTTCACCAACCTGCACCATCTGCATTTTCCACAGTAAATATTTCTGAGAAGAAAACAAAAATAATATTATCTGAAAATAATTTATAAAGCAGTTTTTAAATTGTAATTCCATCTTTGGGTATTATTTTTTCTTTGTGCTGATGTATGTCATCTTCTAATCCCACATATGTCTAATTCTTATTCTAGTATTGCTGTACAATTCATAATTTGAAAAATTACTTAAATATATGCATTTACTGTAATAGCCCTGAAACGTGAAAAAAAAGCAGTACCCAGTATAGCTTATGCAACATGACATAAGTTTTATAAAAAGTACATGTAAACATGCATAAACAAATCCAGAAACATGTATTATATACAAAAAGATGTGATGTATCCAGTGGAGCTTAATCCTACCAGTGTTATCACCATTTGTAAACATTTGGAAGACTGGGATCCGATCTGCTCAACTAGAGTTTTTAAGTGACTAGGACGGATCACTGCTTATTAAGCACACAATATAAAAAAGACACGTTTGTCTTGCTTGGTTGATTTCATGCTCGTAGAGTAAGCAAAAAGGAAATGCACCATCAGGCAGGTGAACAGTATTCCTCATATGTGAACCTTTTGAGAACTGGATGAGTTTTTAGTTATCCCGTATTATGTTTCTCATGTTTCATTACTTTTTTTTATTGAGTCTGGTCTCTTGAAAGTTTCTCTCTGAATATATTTAAGGATGAACTCATTGACGTTTTTTTCTTCCATTCATCTAGATTATTCAGCATCTTGGAAATAATGACAGGAAATAAGTGTGATTGTAATTTCAATATTGCTTTATTGATAAAACTTTACATTTACTTCAACTTCATTTTATTGATGACAATGGATATTTCACGAAGATGTACATGAGTCATCCCCTAGCCCAGTGATAAAGTGGGAGAAGGTGAAAATGCAATAATTTCATTCCTCCTTTCCTTCTGCACCAATTCCCAATCCCCTTAGAATTTTCTTGTGCTATGTAAAAAAGGACACATAGGGCTTCACATAGGTGAGGCATAATTTCCTTTCTGAATTTTTGAACATTTGAACTGTTTCATTCCCCAGAATATTCACTGTGGCATCACTTTTGAGGCTCTAGCTGTCTCACATTGTGATGTTTCTTGCCCAAGCTCAAGTTTTGTACTATGCCTTATTTTCCTGTGATCACCTTCATATGAATGTTTCAAGGATGTTTATAATTACGTCAGTAATAAGGGCTGAATATTATCACTCCTTCAGTCAAAAACTATTTTTGAACATCAGAAAAGCTTGATTTATATCACGTATTAGTGTATTTATTTTGAAAAATAGAACTGCTTAAACCTGATAAGTAGCTTTTTGTGTAGTATAAGCCACATTTCTGATTATTATATTCTATTACTATAACATGATTTTTGGCAAGAAATTACTTATTAAACATAGTCAAAAGTCCACTACTGAGAGTGGTGACATAGAACAGTTTTATTATTGTGCTTAGTATACTGCCACCTATTTTGTTGCAGGTGAAATTCATTAAGAGAATTAGAGAATTTCAACTGTCATGTCATAAAAGAGGCAAAAAATTTTTCAGCTAATATCTGATTTCCTTAAAAATTTACTGTCTTTTGAAATATCGTGGTCTATCTCTGTAGATTATGACACACATTCTGTAGACTCAGAATTCATCTTCTTGTTCAAATTTGAGTAACGCCAAAATGTTTTCCAATGAAAAGCAAGATATTTAATAAGATTGTTTGTTGATAACTGAGTATTAATATATTCTAAAAGTCTTTTTAGAACTCTATTTAGAATTGTAGAAATAATGTAGTCAAAAGATTCTTTGCCTACATTATTTCATTTGATTTCCAATGGAATCCCATAGCAACTGTATTATTGTCCCCACTTCACAAGAAATGCAGATTCATATACAGTAAAAGGTAGGGCCAAATCCAAAATATATGCTTATCTTACAATTGTGTGATTATTAATGAGCAACATAATTAGTGATGCATACTTTATTCATGGTATTTTTTGTTTTCAATATAGTGGAAGAAAATGTTACTCCAAAAAAATTGATCACAGCTTAATATTTCTCTTATGAGATCTTCCTTCTATTTTTATCTTATCTATTCACTTTTTAAAAAACCCTTCTATGTTCTCTACTCCATCTCAGGGCTCATCTCTACATCATAGTTTTCCAGGTACATTGCCCACTTAAAATATGTTCATTTTGTTATTAATTCTGAGTTCATATTCTCAAGAGAAGAAAGCTGATAGGCTAAATTCATATTTTGGTGTGATATCAGAACATAATGGCACTGGTCGATCTATTTGTTCTGTTGTTGCCTCTGAGTTACATTTGTTTCTGGTACAGTCAGCTTAGGTTGAATATAGAGGACCATGTGGCAAGCATTGTTACCTAAAATTTACCCCCTTCACTAGGTATCTATAGGACGATCATGGACGCCTGGAATAACCAATGGGAAAGAGGGGGTTAGGTGAGCAGATGATGGGTGAATATTTTTCTGATATTTATCATGATAAAACTTAATCAGGAATGTCATATTTTAAAATGATAAACTGCATTAAAAGACACGGCACTGCTAGGAATGACAAATGGCAAATGCTTCTTTCAGGGCTCAATTTTTATTTGATACTGAGAGCTTATACTGCCACTCAGATAAGCTCAGTACAGAAAACTTTCAAAGTGGAATCCTTTGTAATTCCTGGAAATTCCCTGGGAGGACCTCTGGATGAGGATACTTGACTGTTACCTAAATCTTCTTCCATTTCTACAATTTATTTTCTTAGTTGCATTTCTTTAAGATTTTGTATACAGAACACTTTAAAGTATAAGCACAGCATTTTTGCTGTTCTAGTACAAACTTGACTTTTTTTATCTGAAGAGCAGAGATCGAGAAATGTAAGCAGTTTGTAAAAGGTCATCTAACCAAGAAGAGCTATGAATTCAAATACTCACATTATCAGATCTGTTAGTTTTTCTTAAACCACCCTTCTTCTATCCAAAGCTAAATTTAAAAATATTCTAAATAATTGGACACACCTATTATTCAATTTGTTTGGAAACAAAGTGAACTAACCGAATACTCTGATTTCTGAAAATATTTTATATATCAACTCTTTGGGTAATTAATTTTCAATATTGAGGAAACAGTAAGCTATATTATAATGAAAACCAAAACTAGTTTGAAATCTTTCTTTGACACATAAGGAACTCCAGTGACACTTTTATAAACATTTTTGCTGTGTTCAGAGTGCTTCTTCTTCCACAATTTTAAATTGAAACCTAATTTCTGATGTGGCAGTGTTAAGAGGTAGGGCCTTTAGGAGGTGATTAGATTATGAAGTCTCTGCCCTCATAAAGGGGGCAGTGTCCTTATAAAAGAGGCTTGAGTGAGACCTTTTGCCCTTCCACCATGTGTGAACACAGCTAAAAGGCACTGTCTAGGAGAAGCAGACCCTTACCAGACTCTGAATCTGCTGGTGCTTTGATTTGGACTTTCCAGTCTTCAGAACTGTGAGCAGTAAGTTTTTATTGTTTATAAATTACCAAGTTGAAGGTATTTTGCTATAACAGCCAAAATGGACTAAGACAGAAATTGGTACAAAGAAATGGGGGTACTGTATTTGCTGTAAGAAATACCTTAAAATGTGGAGTGGCCTTGGAACTGGTTAATTGGTGGAGGCTGGAGGTACATACTAGAAAAAGCCTACATCATCATGAATGGAGCATTAAGGGTGATTTGGGTGAGGGCTCAGAAGAGAGCTATAGAGATACTCTCGGTCTTCTTAAGAGATTGCCTGAGTGGTAATGATCAGAATGTTGGTAGGCATATGGATAGGGAAGACTATTCTGGTGAAATTTCAGCTGCAACTAAGGAACATGTTATTGGAAACTGAAGGAAAGGCCATCCTTTTTATAAAGTGGCAAAGAACTTGGTTGAATCGTGTTAGTGCTCTAGCGCTTTGCGGAAGTGATGAAATTGGATAGTTAGCAGAATAAATATCTAAGCAAGGTATTGAGAGGTTGAGGGTATGGCGTGGTCTCTCTTGACTATTTACAGTAAAAGGGAAGAAGAGAGAACAAATTAAAAGTGGAATTTATAATGAAAAGGAATCAGTATTTAAGATTTGAAAAATTCTTAGCCTGACCATGTTGTAAAGTATGAAAAAGGGAGTTTCAGAGAGAACACCAAGGACCTGGCCAAGCAAACCTTGCGAGCAACTCTTGATTAAGGAGATTTGTATGAATAGAAAGAATCTAGGTGCTGCTCATCAGGAAAAATAAAGAATGACCCTGGGCCAGGCATGGTGGCTCACACCTTTAATTCCAGCACTTTGGGAGGCTGAGGCAGGCATATCACTTGAGGCCAGGAGTTCAAGACCAGCCTGGCCAACATGGTAAACCCTGTCTCTACTAAAAGTACAAAAAATTAGCCAGGTGTGGTGGCACATGCCTGTGGTCCCAGCTACTCATGAGGCTGAAGCGTGAGAATCACTTGAACCTGGGATGCAGAGGTTACAGACCGCCAAGATTGTGAATTGTGCTACTGCATTCCAGCCTGGGCTACAGAGTGAGACTCTGTCTCAAAAAACAAAAACAAACAAACAAACAAACAAACAAAAAACAAAAACCAGAATGACCCTGAAGGCATTTCAGAGAGCTTCAGGACTACCTTTCCCATCACAGGCCCAGAATTCCAGGGTCTTCAGAGGCAGAGTGATTTGAAGGGTCTTACCCCCACCTGTGACTCCAGCAGGTAGAAGTGCACTTCCAGCTGCCCCTCCAGAGGGCATAGGTAATGTACCTCGGTAGTGTTTGAAAGGTGCTATTTCTGTTGGCATGCAGAGTACACAAGCTCTAGGCACATAATTATCTCCACTTAGGTTTCAAATAATACTCCAGAGAGACTTGAAGCTTAAGAATAATCTCTGACTTGATGTCAACCTTCCAAACAAACTGGGGAGGTAAATGGGCCCTCAAGTCTCCTGGCAGCCATGTCCCTATGCTTTTGCTGGGCACAGCTCATGCAGCAGCTCTGATACATGGAAGTCACACTCCTGCATCTCTCCCAGGCAGGAGTTGCACACTGGTAGCTCTACTGGTCTCTTGTCTTGGGAATATCCTTCCCTCCACAGTTCTCCTGGGCCTGTTGTTTGCCCTGTTGGATTTTGGACTTTCGTGAGACCAGGTACCTCTTGCTTTCTTACTATTTCTCACTTTTGAAATGGGAATGTCTATTTATGTCTGCTTCACCACTGTATTTTAGAAACATATCACTTGTTTGATTTCCAAAGCTCACGGCTGGGAAGAAATTTGCTTCAGAATGAATCACAACCTTAAGTTTCACTCATATCTTATTTAGATGATATTTAGATGCATCTTTGGACTTAGACTTTAAAGTCGATGCTGGAATAAGATAAGACTTTTGGAGTATTTGAATGAAGTAAATGTATTTTGCAAATAAGAAGGAAGTTAACTTTGGGGGACCAGAGACAGAATGCTGTGATTTTAATGCTTGTGCCCTAAAATTTATAGATTAACACTTAATCCTCAAGTGACAGTATTAATAAATTAAGCTTTTAAGAGGTGATTAGGTCAGGAAGGCTCTTCCCTCCTGAATATGACTTCTGCCCTAATAAAAGAGGATTGAGGGAGACCTTTTGCCCTTCTGCCATGTGAGGTGCTGTTTAGAGCAACTGACTCTCACCAAACACTAAATCTGCTGGTGACTTGATCTTGGACTTCCCAGCCTCCAGAACTGTAAGTAATAAATATCTATTTTTTTGTAAATTACCCAGTCTAAGGAATTTTGTTGTAGCACCCCAAACAGTTCTAAGACAATCTTTGAATCCAGAAAACTGGATTCAATCTATGCATAACCGAGAAGCAGTTTTGGTTTTCAGTGAATACTTAAATACTTAAGTTATCTTACTTGTCGTTCATCCTTTTTGCATACAAGTGAAGTGCAGAAATTTTCAGTTGCATAGCCCCTGTATGTCTGTTCAATGAGCTTGTTCTTAAGGATCACACAGGGGACAAAATGAAAGAATATAGAAGTGTGTGCTATCAGCTGTGCAAGTTTTCACTTTCCTGATTCTGGAATCTGCAGTAGGTTCCATGGGTCCCTGGAAAAGTTCTTGGCCACATCTAGGTCAGTAAATTGCTTCAGTAGGTTACACCCTTCTTTGTTGGCTTTCCATTTTTATGTCTCAAAGACAAGAGGTATATTAATTTAAAAAATTGTACTAGCAGTGTCCAAAGTAATATAATGTGGGCCACAAATGCATTTGTCGATTTTCTAGTAGCTACATTTCAAAAATAAATCCAATTAAATTAAAGATTAAGATAATTTTTAAAATATATTTTATTTGCCTAGTGTTCAAAAATATTTTCATTTCAAATAAAATCAATATGACATGATTAATGAAATATTTTATATTCCTTTCCTTCATACTAAGTCATTGAAATCCATGTGTATTTTACTGTTATAACACTGTTCAGTTTGAGCTTGCCCCATTTCACATTCCCAAATACCACAGGTGGCTCCTGGCGACCATATTGGATGCTGCAGGTCTAAACTCTCACTTCTAATCATTTTCTGAGGCAAAGGAGTAGGAATGATTTTGCTATGACCAATTAATACATTATAGAAAAACTTTACAGTGATCATTTTCACATACTGTAGTTTTATATGTTAAGATATGTGGAAATCTTTTATGTAAATGCATATTACTAAATTATGATAGGAAATGAAAAAAATTGACTATAGGGACTAAAGTAAGTAGGGGTATATTCATAAGATAATACCAAATTATCCAAATGATATTATAAACAAACACAACTATATAAATATAGCCCTTATGTTAATTGAAAAAAAAAATGACATCTGTATTTTCCATAGTAAATATTTCCGAGAATAAAACAAAAATAATCTTAACTGAAAATAATTTATAAAATGGTTTTTAAGTAGTAATTCCATCTGTGTGTATTAATTATTTTTGTGCTGACATATGTCTTATTCTAATTCCACATATGTCTAATACTCCTTCTAGTATTACTGTACTATTCATAATTTGAAATATTAACTGAATGTATGCATTTACTGTAATAACCGCTTAAAGTGAAAAAAAGCAGTATGCAGGATAGTTTATGTAATATGATCTAAGTTTTATAAAAAGTATATGTAAACATGCATGAAGAAATCCAGAAACATATATCATGTTATTAGCAACTGTTTTCTCTTGGTATTAGAATGGGAAGGCCAAAAAAGAAATAACACCACTTTTCTTGTTGTGTTTAATATATTTTTAGTGAGAAATTTATGGGAGATTTTTACATTTTTGTTTTCATATCTTTCCAGTTAAATAAAAATCTAAAAGGAAAGCTATCTAAAGTAGATACTTATTTGTGTCTTTATTTATGTTGCCATCATACATGTCATTTTGGTGCTCTGTCCTGTCTTTCCAAGGCTATCGAAAATTCAAACAGATGCTATGAGTGTTCTAGACTATTTAGATAGTCCAAATAGGGGAAAATGTAAACATTTATTCACAGAAGGCACTAAATAATGTAATAATCACGTAACATTTTCATTTCTGACAAGCTTCTGAAAATCTAGGAACTACTAAAATGACAGTTAAAATAATAATAATTCAGTATTTGATGTGTTCAACCAGAGTAGATTCACTCTCCCTCTCAGAGACTAGAGCACTTGATTTTCTGGAGAAGCAAATGGTTTATGGTTGTTTAAAATTATTGGGACTATTATATTCATTTACTGATAAAGAATATGTTCATGATGGTTTTTTTTTTTTTTGGTCTTTAAAAAGTAAGTTTAGTAAGCAAGGGTGATTTTTAAAAATTAAAAATAAAACTCTTTAAGAGGCCAAGTGTTAACAGGATTGGTGGGAATAACCATCTATACTACAAAAGAGAGTGGAAACCCAGCAAAATCAAGATCACAGGAGCATTTAACTGTTTTTTCCCTGAGTATCTGCTTATCTAAGTAAACCGAGCTTTGAGGTTTGTTGCTCCGCTGGGCAGAAGGAGGAAAATCAAAGTCAGTGTCTGCCATCTGGGGCTGGGAACCCCATGGGAAACCAAACCCACATTAAATAGGGACCACAAAATACCACGCCCTCAGGAAGAGAGGAAGGACTCATGATTCCCATTGTCAGAAATGGGGATGAAGGTGGAGGGAAAGTCTCCATGTACCGTCTAGAGAAGAAGAAAAAAGGAAAACAAGTAAACAAAGCAATCTTGAGTTGTGGCTATGGGCTGTAAATTATTATAACATCTTCGTCTTTTACTCTCAGTGAATTAGTGGCCCTTATGGGGCTTGAGACAGAAAAGTAATAGGATCTGAATTAAGTTCTACAAGTATCCCCTGGGCTGCTGTGTGGGAGATGGTCTATAGGAGGAAGGGTGGATGCAAAGAGGCCAGTTAGTTCACTGGTACAGTAACTTATCAAGAGGATGTCCAGACCACCGTGACAAGTAGAATGATAAAAAGAGTCATGCCTAGACATTTTTCACAGGTACAATGGTTTGGATTTTCTGACTATGAATATGGAATGTGAGCAAAAGGAGTCTGACAACAAAGTAGTTGAAAACACATATACCCTTCAATCCAGCAATTTCACTCAAAAGTATATTTGTTAGAACTATTCCTACTTATGTCAGCAAGGAGATCTGTACAAGAATATACTATTAAACATTGTTTATTATTGTTCATTTTGTTCCCATTACCAGAGGAATAAACAAAATACAATATTTTACAATCATGTAATACTATTCAACAATTAAAGTGAAATAAATCTATGTCCATTAACATGGCTAATCTCAAAAATAAAATGGAAAAAATTAATAGGTACAGTATAACACTCTTTATGTAAAGAATAAAATCCAAATTTAATATTATACATTGAATAGAAATATATACATTTTAGGAAACACACAGAAACTTGAATTAGACGGACATGCATAGCTTCATGGAAGCAATAATTTTTTGGCAATTAAGACAATTAAGAAAATCAAGATGAGTATCTTGGCATTTGTTACAATAATCTACATTTCTCTATATTTTCTAAAAAGATTCATTACATTTATCAAAGTCTTGGAAAAAAAGCTGTTTCAAAGAGAATTCTAACTAATAAAATTGCAAGTCACTTGACGGCATCGATATAATTTTATATAGTTAGCTCCCAAGCTTGTAGCTACTCAAATTATGTTCAACAATTTTAGCAAAATTCATCGAGAACCTACTGTGATCAGAGAATCCTCAAAAAACGGGATTCTGACCCCAAGAAACACAATCAGGTTGTTTCTTGTTTTTCTTAAAATAGATACATTCCTCAAATGGGATAAGTAGAATTGTAGGCAAAGTATGGGAGATGTGTATTTATTCTGAATGGGGGCAATTTTTGATGGGGGAAAAATCCATATAATATTAATTTAGAAATGTGTTATGTTGTTAGAATAAAAACAGAAGTTGCCAATTCCACAGAATCATAGAAAGAAAGCCATATTTCAAGTGAGTAAATTCAGTAAGTAAAGCAGCAAACTCTTTAGAACTGAATCTCAGACCTAAAAAAAAGTGTATTCTGTGTTTTTTTTTTCCCAAAAGCTAGTTGAGTTGCAGCACCTGAATTTTATATGTCATTCTTAAGCCTTAAAATCGTGGATGTTAAGCCTATCTTAATTAAACATGACGTAAAATGTTAAATAACATATGTATGAATATTTTATGTGTGAAAACATTTTGAAAGCTCTGCTATGCCACACAAATCTAAGGTACCCAGTTTTATAAACATAGATAGATATATGAATCTAAGAACAATAATAAAAGCTATTTTAATGCTCACTTACTTAGGGTCATGCATAATAGAAATTAAACTATTAAACTACCTCTGTGCATTACATTATTAAATTATTACTTCAGACCTAAGAGATTGTAAGTACTAACATGAATGCTGCATTACAGATAATTAGCATGAAGTTTAGGGAGAATAAATGACTAGCTCAGTTAGTAAGTGTTTCTCTGAAGTTCTGTAACCCAGTTACTGGAAACTCTGTAGTTACTGAGTAGGGTATTTGTGGTCCTTTCTATGGACGGCAGGATAACCTGATGGTTAAAATTTTGGGGGACCTGGGTTCGAACTCTAGCTCAATGACTTACCATCTTAATTGCCTCAAAGGTGTTAAATTCTTAAGCTTTATGTTTCTTATTTATGAAATTATTGATTATACTACAATAGACATGTATGTTGTATGAATAGAGTGAGAATTAAAGTAATGCCTAGGTTTAAAGTAGCTCCTAGTGTCTAGTAAACATGCGTTCAATTTCTGTTATTACATATTTTTAAACATTATTATCAAGTAGCTATGGAGTTAATGTTCAGGCTCAGGTTAACAAACTAATTGAATAACAGTTAACAGACAAGAACAAATAAGGAAATTCCCGTAATCTCAGATTATTCTGTCATGAATAGTTTTGTCATCATTTGGGATAAAGCCCTTTCTTAAAACATTCAACATGTTAAAAATCATATTCAAAATCTAAGTACTAATAATATTCTAGTATTAAGCATAGATTAAATTTTGATTGTTGTAACTATCTGTTGTGAATATTGAGAAATGATCACAATAGCATTTTTGTTCATGTGTTTAATCATTCGTGGCATTCCATCTGAAGACCAACAATATTAGAGTGTGAAAACTGATGATTTAATTTTTATTAGTTCTCATTTCTTTCTTTTCTTCCTTGTATTATCTTACTTACCTTATCTAATCTTAAAACCTCACAGTTTTTTGAGAGAGATACTCTGCGAAAATTCACAGAATTTATCATGTCATGAAGAAAATAGCATATTTGTAAGATACACTATTCTGCTGTTTTATTTGATCAAAAGTAAATCTTACTGATGATTATCACCATGTGCAAAAATAATTTTGTGAAGTATTATATTTCTGTTGGCATCCTTTCTCATATTCAAGTGATAAAATTGATTTCCAAATATCCTTTCACAAATCCCTAAAACAATAGCCAGCTTACACTTGAAATACACATGATCTCGCTCTGTTTCGCCCTCTGTCTTTCCTTAATGCCTTCACCTATCCATTAAGTACACATATAATTAGGCCTTAATTGTATTTTCTGTATCAATTTCTCTTTCACTATTTCTTAAAGGAATTCTCTATGAAACTAGACTACATATACATTTCTGTCTTCTCAAAATGGCCACAAATTTGGAAAAACTACAATCTACTCACTTTTCCTTAAATATGTAAATAATCAACATAGTCTAAAATCACCATTGTCTCTAGTAAAATACTCTTGCTCCAATTAAAAGCTAAACTTTTCATAAGTTCAAGCAGCAGCATGCTCTTCTATGAATTTAATTCACTTTGCACTAAAAACCTCTCATATAAGCAAGCAGGCCACATCATGACCTGATTACGAAAGTCAAATCTTAATGCCCCTTGGAAGAAATTATCTCATGAAAATAAGACTTGAAAGAATGAAAATAACCAAGCTCTTTTAGCTTGATCTCTAAGCTCTTTTAGGTTGATGGTTACCTGATCTCTCATTAATTCCTTAGTATTCAAGCCCTCACCGCTATCTTCTGTTAAAGTAAAATTCCTGAAAAACAAACAATAAAAACACATTGTATTTATAATAGAAGAATTCTATCAAAACTGATCATGATTTTTAAAAATGCCATTAGGGAGAAAATATGGCACACTAGATGGAAATATGGACTCTGACATTTAATAGACATGGATAAATACCCCATCTACTAATTTAATAGGTCTCTTGTATCCCAGTCTAATTCAAGATCCAACTCTAGTGCTTTCTTATCCATGAAGCTCTCATACAGAACACTACAGACCAACTTCTTCCCCAAATAAGTTTTTCTCTTTTCATTTTTATTTCATACATAATATTCATCTCTATAGGATATGTAATTATATATATAATTTAAGTTTAGGCTTCCCATCTAGACTATGAGCAACTTGATGAAAATGGGGTGATATTCCCCACAGTGGTGCCTGGCACAGTGCCTTGCACAAAGTTTGTATCCATAAATATTTCCTTCTCATATTGCTAAAAAACAGCCATCTAGGTTCAAGATAGAAGATTAAAATTTTGATCTCATAAGTTTATGAGCAGCAGAACAAAATGTAAGTTTTTAATCAAAAACAATTTTAACATTTGTTTTCATGATTGCTAAAAACAGTATTTAAATCACATTCAAAAATAAGCAAGTTTACCAAAAAAGCAAATAAATGGAACAGAGGAAGGAAAAGGAGATGAATTTTACTTAAGAGCTACATTAATCAACATAGGAGTGGTTATTTGATCTAGATCAAATAATCATAACTATGTGTGTTGAATTTTGAGACCCAATCTATTTCTACCCAAGACTTTAGATGTGTAAGTTATCTTTCTTTTGTCTCCAGGTAGAAAGAAAAAAAGAAGTGCTATTTTCAGGCAGAGAAATGTACAATTTTAAAAATGGTCTAGCATTTTCAAATTATTTATACCTTACCAACTTATATTGCTTGTGCCAGATGTACAGATTTTACATCTGAATAATAAAACCACGTGTCCTTGTCTGTGAAGCTGAAATTTTACTTCAGCAGTAGGAATTTGAGACCATTAGTGACTACTCCAAATGTACTTGCACATTTCAAACAAATTCACAAGCTAGAATATTCTGTTCTCCCTCCTGCCCAGGGATTTGTACATGCTACTTCTTCAGCCTGGATGCTTCTTCCTTACTCAGTCCACAACACATACCTGCCTTTTGCCTCAGCAACATTTATTTATTTTTCAGCTCCCTTTAAATCTCACTTAATCAGAATAAAACCTTCCTCAATTTCCTCTACTCCTAGGCCAGCATCATTTATGATGAACTCTCCTAGTGATTGCTTCTGATTTGGAATTCTTATCTAGGTGTTAAATGTGGGGGTCACTGTGTGACAATTTCATTTACTCCTTGCCTCCTCTATTAGACTGAAAGCTAGAGAAGTGATGATGAGTCATAGATGCTTTTATTCACAATGTCAGATACACAGTAAGGTAGGTACCCTTATTAAATAATAAACTGGAATTATTTACTTGAAAATATCAATTCATTTTTAAAGTACTGTGCAGCCTCTTCACTTCAGTGTGGCATGAATACCAAATTATACTATATATCAAATTATATTAATAGAATTTTTAAAAATTGTCTACAGCAATGATTTATTTAATGCATTTGGTCTTTTTTCACTTATTCACCTCAGATTATGTTGTGCTCTTCACAAACCACCTATTATCAGGATGATGGAGTCTCGCTCTGTCACCCAGGCTGCAGTGAAGTGACACGATCTCGGCTCACTGCAACCTTCACTTCCTGGGTTCAAGCAATTCTCCTGCCTCAGCCTCCCGAGTAGCTGGGACTACAAGCGCGAGCCACTATACCCAGCTAATTTTTGTATTTTTAGTAGAGACAGGGTTTCGCCATGTTGGCGAGGTTGGTCTCTTAACTCCTGACCTCAAGTGATCCAACCACATCGGCCCCCCAAAGTGCTGAGATTACAGGCGTGAGCCACCGCACCCAGCCCAGATAAATGTATTCTTATTTCTTCCACTCTTCTCAAAACTATCTACGTTTTTGCCCAAAGCTTCCAATAGACCTTTCTCTCCCGCTATTTTTAACACTGATTTTATCGAGGCCAGTCTCTTTAGGAGTCAAGAGCTTGTAGACACTGTCCCTGTTTCAGTTGGTCACCGAAAATACTCAGTCCCCTCAACATCCCCTCTTCCTCATTTAGCCAGATTCTGCTTATTTTAAACATTCAACTTCCATCCCTCCTTCCTGCTGACTACCCACCACACTCTGTTCATTCGCTTCAACTCTCAATTGCTATAGTACTTTTATGCTGTTCCACACGATTTACCACTTACTCATAAGATGTCTTGTATTATTAATGGATATTTTACACATTCTAGCTTGCATCCCCCAACTAAAACACAAGCTTGCAGAGTCAGGAATTGTGCAAAAACACTTCTATATCCCAAGGCAGTTCCAAACACGTCATGGCCAGAGTCCAAATCTCCATCAGGGCTGATCGCTATTCACCTATCAATCAAGTCTTGATTTCAAACACATTCGTGAAGCCTTCGTCCTCTCTCAGTACCTGGCACATACCGGTATTATGGTCATTTCAGCCCGTTGTGTTGTCATCTTTTTCTTCTTTTCTTTTGTCTCCCCGCTAGGAGCAGAGCCTGATGAGGTAAAGGATTATGTATCTTATCACTACTATATCCTTAGTATTTAGCACAATGCCTAGTGGAGGATAGGGGCTCGCTATGTATTTGCTAAATGAATAAGTCAATAATCTCGGTCTCCTTTCATTTATGCAGGCATAAGATATTTTTCCTTTATAAGAAGATTCAGAAAATCTTGATAAATTTTGAAAAAATTATCTGCTTAGATCTTTAAAACATAGGTAAAACCAAGTAAAATTTCTTATTGACATTTTGTTCTGTGCACAGAGAGTAATATAGTGGTTAAATAGACTTGAGCTTTGCAATCAAACATGTCTGCGTTCTGATTCTGCATGACCTTGAGGAAGTTCCATAGCCTTCATAAGTCTCAGTGACCTCATAAAAAAGTGAGAATTGACTGACTACCTCACAGTGTTGTTGTAACAATTAAGTGGTGTAATGCATGTAGAACTCCTGGCAAATTGACTAGCACAGAATGAGCCTTCAGATCATTTTAATCAATTATTCTTTATTAAGGCAATTTAATAGGAGAAAAGACTAAATGTTATTTCTTGTGCTTCACAGATGTATTCCAGATGAATATACATTTAAAAATAGACAAAGAATAAACACAGACAAGTAGAATACCTTTGATTACACAGCTACAAAAATCTGACCACCTTGAAATACTGTGTCAGGGTTAACAAACTTCCTCTGTAAGGCCAAATAGTAAAAGTTTCAGGCTCTGTGAACTATATGATTTCTGCCACAATTATTGAACTCTGTCATCATAGCATAAAAGTAGCCAGAGACAGCACATACACAAATGAGCATAGCTATGACCCAATGAAACATTATTTACTAAAACAGGTAGTGGGCTAGATTTGCCAATTATTGTACTATATGGATACACTTTCTCTCACAAGAGAATTCTACCATAGGTAATAATTTTATATTTGTATATTTGTGCAATGATGCCAAAACATAAATGAACAGAAATGTTTAAAAAACATGATGTTTTTTAAACATTGTTAAAAAACAAGACCAAAACATAATGTTTAAGAAATGTGAATGTATATTTCCATCTTTAAAGGCATTTGAATACAGTACATGAAATTTGAAACCTCAGTTGTGAATTCGCTATTTACCAATGACAAGGTTTAAGTTCTTCAGTGGCCATGAGTAAGTTAAGTTTGTCATCACTTTTTGCCCTGGTGTAGTATTTTCCAAATAGTAAGTGCTCAATTCACATGTACATTAAAGTAAATAATAAGAAAACCCTCACATGTAACTAGACACAATTCTATTCATGTATCTTTGAAATCAACTGGAGACAGTATCAATTAATGCAAAGATCCTAGGCTTTCAATCCAAAGAAGCTTACCTCTCTGCTCCAGATGCTCATCTTGCTGGCTGTGTGTCTCCAGGTAAGTTCTGTAATGTGGCAGAAATAATATTTGTCTTAAAGCAATGGTTGTCAGCCAGAGTGCAGTTTTTCCCCCAGGGCACATTTGTAATGTCTGAAGACATTTTCAATTTTTTTTTTTTTTTTTTTTTTTTTTTTGAGACAGAGTCTTGCCCTGTTGCCCAGGCTGCAATGCAAGTGTGCAATCTCGGCTTACTGCAACCTCTGCCTCCCAGGCTCAAGAGATCCTCCCACCTCAGCCTCCTAAGTAACTGGGACTGCAGGTGTGCACCACCACACCCAGCTAATTCTTATATTTCTTGTAGAGATGGGCTTTTGTCATTTTGCCCAGGCTGGTCTCCAACTCCTGGGCTCAAGTGATCCTCCTGCCTCAGCCTCCCAAAGTGCTGGGATTACAGGTGTGAGCCACCGCACTCTGTCTCATTTTCACCATTTGGGATGAGAGACGTTACTGGTTTCTAATAAGTAGAGGCCAGAAATTGTGCTTAATATCTTACAATACCCAGGACAATCCCTACCCTGAAAGAATTATCCAGCCCAAAATGTCAATAGTTCCAAGTTGGGCAAACTCTGCTCTAACGTTTTTGTGAGGATTAATTCACATAGTGCTCTAAAGATTTAGCAGAATACTAGGCTCAGTAAATCTTAACTGTTAATAAGACTGATTTCTATCGACTGGTAGAAAATATACCTTTATGCAAATTTCGAGTGAACACAAACATGTATAAAAATAAATGAACTCTCTATTTTTGGGGCTAGAAGCTTATTGAAGCATTTCTTTAGATTAAATAATAAAATTAATACCTAGTCATGTGTGTATTGACATCTAGAATCCATATGCTCTTTGTGAGCCTTGAAAGGTTTTGAATGATACTTGACTATTCTGTCATTGCCATGGTAAATGTTTTATCTTGTTGTTAATATCTGACTTATTTAAAATTCATGTGGGAAATTTGAAAGTTCTATTTCCTATCTTGAAAATCAATGACAACTTAATCAATGCTGCTAAAACAAGCCCCAGTTCTTATGTAGTAGAAAAGTAAATAAGCTGGAGAATTAAAAGTGACAGAATCTTCACATCAAGGACAGAGAGCATATTTCTATCTCGTTCTTCTATGTCTGCAGCCTGAAATATTCCATCTGCTTGCCTCTTTCCTCAGGGAATTGAAGCACCTTGAAAAGGATAAGAAAACTTCAACATTACAACGATGTTTCATATCATTAGGCTCAAATTAAGTAAATAACAGAATCCTAAGCTGATGACACATCCTGGGTTTGCACTAATCATAATTTGCAATCTCCATCATTGTCATCGGAACCTTTTTGCCTAGCAACATTCCTGCTGCTGCTTCTGTTCCGACCCTCTGGGTGCAACTGAAGGAGGAGGCAGTCAAAAGGAAAAACACAAATATCTCCAAGATGGCACTTACAAAAAGCAACAACAATGACAAAGTATAAATACAAATACACACCTTGAAGTTTATGTTCTTACTCAAATGCAAGCATCAACAATGGCCTACTGTCAGCAAGTTAAATGGCTGGGGTTGTTTCAGTCTCCCATTACATGAAGGTATGCAAACTCATGCTAATACGTATCAGTTGGTACCAAATGAGTGAGTGAGTCAGGAGTGATGAGTGAAGTGTGAGGGAAATTGCACTGTTCCTGTACCATCTAAAAGGGTAATGGATATTCAATTCTGCTTATTTTTGGTCACTGCATATGAGTGCAGAGTGGTTAAGTCTTCCAATATTTTTCTAAGACAGAAATCTGGAAAGGTTGACATAATTCCATCAAGGAATGAGATTGAAATAAATATATAACCAATTAAAAAGTAGTGTAAAATAGTACAACCACTCTGGAAAATTGGCATTTTCTAATGAAGTTAAATGTACACCTACCATAGGACAATTCTACTTCTAGATATTTACCTTAGATAAATGGAAACATATGTCTATGAAAATGATTTATATAAAAAATTCACAGCAGCTGTTTTATCATAATAGCCCCAAACTGGAAACAACTACCACTTCTCTTCCAGCCATTATTCAGATGGCATGCTTCCCCACGCTTTGATTACTCTCCTTTGAATATTTTTCCATTTGTCTGCCTTCCATTCATAATGTAAGATTTTCAGCGTTGTTAGACAGTACAGAGCACAGTGAAGCTGGTCTCTTCTTTATATTACTTTCCATATTTTCACAGATGTAGTCAAAGAAAATGCTAGGTATTTTGTTACATGTTTTCAGTGATTTATGTTTTTTAATAGATTCATATTGAACATAGTTACTTAAATGGTTCAAACACTTACATATCTGCCTCTAATTATCTGCCTTTTTAATTCTATTCCTGTATAAAAATATTACTTGTTCTCTTACACTTTTGCTCAAATGGCATATTGCGATTCATTTTAATCTTGTTTGATTTGATTTACCCATTTCTGTAAGCTATTTAACTTTATTGAAATGCTCTCTGGTTGTGAGAGGCAATTTTATTTGGAACACCAGCATTGTAACTATCTCCATCCTGATGGGCATATACTATATGCTAGGTTCATTTATGTCAGTTATCCCACATCATCCATACAATGGGTAGATGGCCTTTTCCAAATTATAGTTTTATAGATGAGGAAATTGAGGTTTAGAATAGTTTAAATCACTTGACTAAAGCTACACATCTGATAAATGGCGAAGCCAGAACTCTCTTCCAAGTCTAACAATTTCAAAATCCATATGCCTAATCATTATGATTTTATTTATCTGTAATTTGAAAATAGTCTCTTCTGATCATTCTATCCATTGCTAAAATTTATAGTAAGACTTGCGTCAAAGTTCTAATGCTTTAAGAACACAATTCTTGAGTAACACACACACTTCTCACTTAGCTCAAGTAAGATAACAACCCACTAAATTTACAAAAACACATTTCACCCACCCTGTTTCTAAAACCTAGTCCAAAAGGATATAATTAAAGGCTTGAATGAACACACCTGGACTTCAGCATAATGATCATGTTTATTCATAGTTTCCAATCTTGTTCTAGTCAACTCATGTGTGTTTAGCCTAAGACACTTCTCTTGCTTGCACACACTGTCTTATTTCTGAAACCAGATTGCTTCTAAAAATTGATGTATATATTTAATGCAACAGCATTTCTAAGACTGATGTCCCATTGAGGAGCTAGGGTAACCTGTTGTGAATCTTTTGAATGCTAAAGGTTATGTTCCAGTCTATAGTTATCAAGATTCTTCTTTTGAAAATGAGAGCTACCTTTTTCTTCTCAACTTTCTTGTGCCTCTCCTATTGGTCCTTTATTCTCTTTGATTAATTCAATATCAAGTTTTCAATCTCATTGGTAAGTTTTCTCACTTTGGAACTTAGACAACCAAAGCCTGGCCACAAAGCCATTTATTCAGGGCAGAATGTTTCTCCCCAACCACTTTACCTGCATGGTGCCTCAACCACTTCTGTCAAGTGTTTGTTCCACTCTTGAGATGCTATGCTTTTGAAGGGATAAAAAAACGTAGCTTGTTAACCTCAAGCACTTTTTTGTTTTCTTCTTGTAAATGTAAAAACCTTGAAAGATCTTTTGTTTGTCCTTGTGTCCTTATAAACATCAGGTCTTTGAATTTCAGCTTTCCTGAATTTATTCGTAACTCAAAACTTCTATTTGTCTTTGTTCTTTATATGCATGCTTTAAAAAATCTAAGGTTAATATAGATTTCCTTATTCAACAATGTTTAAGAAAAATAAAACCTAGCATTTTAGAGTATTTATGAATTAGAAATTCTAACTGTCTTACAAACGTACCTGATATAAACCTTCTAAAAATTGTGAACAGTTACCTCCATTTGACAGATACTGAAATTGAGGCTCAGAGACTTTAATTTGCTCTAGTGACATAGCCATAAAAATGTAGAACTAATCCATTTAATTTTAAACCCCATGCTCTTAACTAACATTCTTGACAAAAGTCTCACCTTCTGTCAAGTCCTGTATTCTTTTCTTATCATCTTGCTTTCCATCATTCTTACGATTGCCACAGAACAATGCCTACCTTTTCTCTCAACATTTAAAATTATTTCTAAAGATTTTAGAATTATATCTTCCTGGGCCGGGTGTGGTGGCTCATGCCTGTAATCCCAGCACTTCGGGAGGCCGAGGCGGGCGGGCCACGAGGTCGGGAGATGGAGACCATTCTGGCTAACACTGTGAAACCCCGTCTCTACTAAAAATACAAAAAATTAGCTGGGCGTGGTGGCGGGCATCTGTAGTCCCAGCTTCTCAGAGGCTGAGGCAGGAGAATGGTGTGAACCCGGGAGGCAGAGCTTGCAGTGAGCCGAGATCAGGCCACTGCACTCCAGCCTGGGCGATAGAGGGAGACTCCGTTCCCCCCACCAACCACCCCCCCCCCAGCAAAAAAAAAAAGAATTATGTCTTCCTTATTTATCCAGGTCATATTTGTCATAAGGAACAATTCAATCTAGCAGAATGATACTTAATAAATGTAGGAAAGTTTATGTAAAATGTAGGATTTACACATACTTTTACAATTCCTCTACTACATTGATCTGATTTATGTACTTTGGAATAAGTCAGACATATATTACAAAGAAATAGGATACAAGGTGGAATATTATAGTTTACATAAGAGATACGTGTTCAAATAAGAGTTGGCAGGAGGGAAGCATGACTTCCCTCAGGGGAGTCATGGAGGAACCAGACTCTACGCTCTGTAGCACGTATCACAGTTTTCTACTAAAACCCGTTACCTTCTTCCCTGTGGTAATAGGATTTTGCTGGATACCTGGTTAGACTACGTTTCCCAGGCTCCCTTGCAGTTTTCTGGGGGCACTGGGGGGACTATGTAACAGAGTTTTCTCCAAGGGAATGTAAATAAAAATGAAGTAGCCTCCAAGCTACTTTTTAAAAATCAAATGAGTATCTTGAACATTCTCTTTTTCCTTCTACTGTCTGGATTTGAATTAGAAGGGCCTGGTAGTATAACAGAGCCAGGAGGTGGTAGGCACCAGGGTCCTTGAATCAATATGGATGAGAGTTACCAGTAGACCAGAAACAGCAGCCTTGTATTATAAATGATCAAGAGATAACCTTCTATTATGGTAAACCACTGGTATTTGGAGAAAGGAGTCTGTAATGGCAGCTTCTCTTACTTTATAACATACTTTTCAAACATCTAACAAAATATATCTACCACCTTTCACAATTTTGCACCTGAAAGGGTTAGGGAAAAGTGTATCCTGGGGCCTCAGGGAAAAAAAAGAAAAAAGGAAAGAAAAAAATTACAAATGGCTTAACACAATAATTCTGTAGAAGATATAGTCAATGAAGGCACACATGAAGGAGTAATCAGTTCTGCCTAAGAGAGTGTTTAAAAGATTCACAGGGGAGGAAACTTGAAGAATGAAGATATGTTTTCAAAGAAGTTGGAAAATAACATAGGAAGTGAGAACTGCATGAACAAAATTTAGGGATTAAAGAATGAACACTGGCCACTTCATGGGAAATTTAGTTTGGCCGAAACACTTGACACAAAAGAAATGAGAATAGACCCTGGAAGGGGCTCAAGGATGGAAAGTAAAACTAGGCCAGATCTTGAAGCCCTTTGGATACCTTGTGTAGTAGGCAGAATAATGACTTCCCTAAAGATGTAAGTATGATAGACTACAAGGCAAAGGGAATTAGGGTTGCAGATGGAATTACAGTTGCTAATCAGCTGACCTGAGGACATTAAGATAGGGAGACGATTTTGGATTACTTTAGTGGGCTCAACGTAATCACAAGGGTCTTTAAAAGGGTTAGAGAAAGATGTGACTATGAAAAACCAGAGAGATAGCAACAGGACAGGAGTTGGCCTGATAGTGTTGGCTTTGAACACAGAGGAAGGGGCTACGAACCAAGGCAAGCAGGTGGCCACTAAAAACTGAAAAAGGCAAGGTAACGGGTTCCTCCCAGAGCTCCTGAAGATAATCCAACCCTACCAACATTTTGATCTTAGCTCAGTGAGATCCAAGTCAGGCTTTTGAGCTACAGAAAATACATTTGTATTCTTTAAGCCACTCAGTTTGTGGTTATTTATCGTAACAGCAATAGGAAACTAATACTTCTTGCTAAACCTGATCTTGGAGAACAGATGAATATTGGGATCAGAATTGCCCCCAAGAGGGTCCACCTGGGAGCAGTGTGCAAAATGGGTTAATTGGGCAGGACCAGAAAAAGAAAAATAGTCAGAGACCTATTTTTTAACAGATTAGACCTCCAATAAGATGTTGGAAGGCAACTAATGCAGCAGAAGTAAGGAAGCCGAGAGAAAGAATATGCTATGCAGTGAGAATAAGCTTGTTTTCTGAGTCTGTGCTATCCAGAAAGTTGGGGATTGGGGCAGATGCAATGTATTGTTAAAGCAACGTATTCTGTGAACTTATATAGGTATAGGAGAATAATTCCAGTTTCCTGATGCATTTCACGATATTATTACAAATATTGAAAACAAAACCAAGGTTGCTTGCTCCTTTTCATATTTCTGAAGCATTTGTAAATCTTGATGCTTTTCCCCTCACATACTCTTTTATGCACAATGCAGATGTAGCCTCACCTGCAAATGCAGGCCTGTGTAAAAGTGACATCTTGTGTTGCTTTGATGCATTGCATTTCTTGTTCTCCCTGTCACAATTCCTCTGTTTTGGAAATTCTTTTACTTTTATTTTGCTAAAGAGCAAAGAGAGACTAAACTAAAATTATTGCAACATAAAGCGTATGACTCATGGTATTAAAAAATTACATTGTTCTCTATGTTATTTATAAATTATACAATAGTGACAGGTAAATCATTCCAATGACAGAATTTATATCTGCCCTTGTACTGGATTGTAAACCTGAGAGAGAAGAGTTTGATTTTTTTTAAATTAAATTTAGTAGTTATTATGAAAATGCCTTAGAACAAAAGAAATCCACTGATTTGAAATGTCTAGAAACTAGCCTGTTTTCTATTTTCATGAAATGTTACTTTTCATGGCTGACGAGGTCCTTGTGGTTTCAGGTGTGAGTATATTATCCTATCTCTTGCTATAAATTCACTTCACTGCTAAGTTTGAGCCTCAATGGCAATTTTATCAAAACTTGCCAATTCAGTTTAGGCCACAGATAGAATACTCACACACTTGAGTAAATGAAAAGGTATGCAAAATTCTGGAAAAATATCTATGTGATCAATAAAATTAATTATGAGGATGTCAATTGTTCCCTTCTTCCCCATGGTTAACAGGCTGGTATCAGAAATACTAGAGACAGAAAATCTTTCCAGCAGGTTAGTAAGGATTAAGGTGGTATGATGCAATCTAGAATAATGGGGAACAAAAAAGAATATATGGTTGAACACGAAAAAGAAAACTAAATGAAAGAAACAGCATGCCATATGACCACCACAGATAGAGAGAGAGAGAAGCCCAAAGCTTAAAGCTAAAAGAGAAAGGAAGGTCTGAAATCTCGAATAATAAAACTAGGGGACTGCTGGGAAGAAACACTCTGGAGAAGAAAGAAAAGGTGCCTAGATCAAAGATAGATGAGACAGAATCTTAAACGAAGAGGAATAAATGGTTGTCAAAGGCAGAGAAAAACCACAGAAGCTAGAAGCTGGCTGTTGGAGAACATGATTACAGATCCCACCCTTAGATGGGAATGAGACCGAAGGGTATGAGGGAAGGATATAGTTTCACTTGTACCATTAAACGGTAAATTGCAGCTGGTACAAACTCATAATTCACTCAAAGTTTACAGCCCCCCAAAAAATGAAGTGAAATAACAACTGTTAGATGTGGTGAAGACAAAGTGGTTTGTCAAATCAGACACCTAGGTTTGAAGCTTGGATTTCACTTTTTTTTTTTTAAAACTTTGCAAGTTCCCTAACTATTCATCTTGTTTACTCATCTGTAAAGTGGGGACAACTGCACCTTTTTCCTAAAGCTATTGTGAGGGAGAAGTGAGATAAGCAACCCTCCTTGGACCTAGTTGCCAGTAATCAGTAGATACTAAAACTTCAATTAATAATTGGTTGGGAGATTGACTTTAGCTCTTTCTTGCCTAAGTAAATCATGATACACACACACACGTGATCAATAAGAGAAATAGATTTCTAAAATTGTTTTTGTATTACATGTGGAGATGGGGAAGACAATTACTCCCCTTTCTTGGTAAAAAAAAAAAAAAAAAAAAAAAAAAGAATGAATCAAAGATAACAGAGAAGTTTGGGGCAGGCCACTGGTCAAAGGTAGAAGTTTTAATCTCTTTGCATATTGTTTCCCACATTAGCATATAGAAGTTGTGGTGGGAGGAATGTTATAGAGTTGATCTTTGAATAATTCAGGGGTTAGGGGTGCCGACCTCCGTGCAGTTGAAAAATCTATGCATAACTTTTAACTCCTCCAAAATTTAACTATTAATAGCCTACTGAGAAAGCAAGAGAAAGGATAGTGGTATTAAGAAAATCAGTATTATTTTAAAAGTCAGAATAGAAAATATATTTACTATTCACTAAGTAGAAGTGGATTATCATAAAGGTCTTCAACCTCATCTTCAACGTTGAGTAGGCTGAAAAGGAGGAGGAAGAGGAAGGGTTGGTCTTGAGGGGTTGGCCTTGCTGTCTCAGGAGTGGCAGCGGGTGAAGAAAACCTGTGTGCAGGTGGACCCACGAAGTTCAAATTTGTGTTGTTCAAGGGTCAGCTATACAGTTGGCTTTGTTTTATCCCCATAAGATCAAGGATAATTTACCTGGGATAAAGTACGGTCTGTGGGCTGCCTGCAACATTACCCCCCATGATGCCTGTTCAAACTGCAAAGTCCTGGAGTCATACCCAGACTTTCCAAAACACATCTCTAGGAGTGGAGCTCAGTGACCTAATGTTTGTAGCAAGATCCCTGGGTAATTCTGGAGTACCCTAAAGTTTGAGACACTTTGCTAAGAGAGCTTGCAGCACCTTCATGTTTACGTGGAAATTATCATCATTTTTAGTGTGATTAACATACCAAATATTTTCCAGTTGATGAAAAACAATCTTTAATTTCTCAGAAACTTTCCCAAATTATTCAATTGATGGCATCTTCCTTTTCCTGAGCATTATTTTGAAGTTCAGTTAGCAATTTTAAGTTTATCAAGCTGCATTCATTGACTTTCTGAAACATGTAATATTTTAGCAGGAGTAGGTTTCAATGGTGATTGGGTGGTATTTTTTTAAAACAGGGAAGTTGGGTTGACCTTGTGCCACTTGACGATGTATCTCCTAGTGATTCTGATAACTGTACTGCCTCTGTCCTGGCTGAGAACATTGTTTTCAGCAGCCCTTACATCCTATAGCAGCAAACTGGATTTGGGTTCCTGGCACGTTTCCTCAACTCATGCAACTATGTAAGTTGGTAGAGGAGGATCTACTTCAGCACAGTCCAAATACCTGTTTAATGTGGCTTACTATGGCACTTCCTATTGGAAATAATGCAACTACTACAGAGCACAGGGCAACCAGGGTGAGTCTATAGAACAGTGGCAAGGCCTACGTGAATGAATTGGGTAAACTGTAATGTGGAAACACAGTCAACAGTAGGAGAATCCGGATAGAGGATCTGTGAAAACTTTATGCAGCATTCAGAAAACTAAAGAGAAGTAAGAAAATAAAATAGAGTTTGTTTTACCAGCTTCAATTTTACAGGCTGCATTAAGATCAATTCAAATAAGTTGGTTAAATGGAAGGAACTAAATATTTACCATGTCTGTAAAATCTCCTACCCATCTCTTAAACATTTTACTTAATTGTTTCTAATCATTCTAATATCTTTACTCACCACACCCGGCCCAAACAGAGATGATCATTTATTTCTTCAACCCATCACTGTGACTTGTAAATGCCTCCAGTATAACATCTGCTGTGTTATTCTACAACCATGTCTTTTAAGTGTTTGTTTAATGCCCTGGAAAACGATGACCTACTTAAGACAGAGGCTTTGTCTCCTATAGCTTTATACCCCCAGTACTTAGCACAGGGCCTGGCACATGATAGGAGACAAATATATATGTGTTTAATAACTGAAGTTATGGTAAGGGATTGAATATGTTTTTCCAGTCTTTAAGAAGGACCATTTTAGTAAGAAGGTAAAGGCAAGCATACAAATTACTATGTTGTAAGGTAGAGCAAGGTTAGAGTCATCAGAGATTTCATCTAATTAAGGGGATTTCAAAAGGCTTCGCAGAAAAGATGGTGCTCAAGATAGGACTTAAGGAATTAATAGGTTTTCAACAAATGGAGTGTGTTTGGAGGAAAGTAGCTATTTCAGATAAATGAAACAGCACGAACAAAGATAGGGGCAAAATCTCAGGGAATATTGAGTGAACAAAGCGAAGGCCATCCTGAATAGAATTTATTGTAAGAATGGCAATTAGATTTTATCTCATAGGCCATATATGACAACTGGTAGAAGCTGCCTGTATTGAAGATCATTCCTGGGCCCAGTCTGAGTTCAGCATGCAAGAATGTCATAATCAAAAAAATTGTGGCAATGGATGCAGGAGAATACTATCTCTGATTTAAGGCCCTCAGAACCCACCATTTCTATGTAAATGGAAGAATCCTAATGTTTTTCCAAACATTTATTTTGGCAGATACTACATTGACTGTGTGCCAAACTCCAAACTAGATGCTGAACAAATATAACAGTAGCAAAGGCAATGATGGCACCTAAAAAGATTAAGCTTCCATAGGAAATACAGTCATTAAATATTTTCACAAATAATCGTATAATTACAATTGTGATGGTCATCATGAAGATCAATTATCAGGTGCTATGTCTTTGCAAGGGAGACTGTCCTGATAAAAGGGCCCAAGAAAGCTGCCCTGGCAAAGTGATCTGTAAGCTGCTACTGGAAAGATCCGTCTCCCTAGGTGGGATATAGGGAAATCAATGCTCCTCGATATCTGTTGGATGTTTTAAGTTTTGAGAGTCTCACATTTTTCCTTATTAATATAGAATTCTCACAATTAGTTAAAACATCTTAGAGAAGTGAACAAAAGAGGAGCATATTTTCTTAAATTAGTAGTTCTCATACTGTGGGCCCTGGACCAGCAACATCATCCTCACCTGGAAAATTGTTAGGAATGTGTATTCTTGGATCTTACATCACACCTACTGAATCAGAAGTTCTAGTGGTGGAACCTAGCAAGATGTGTTTTAGCAGGCCCTCCTGGTGATTCTAATGCACAGAAAGGTTTGATAACCACTGCCCTGAACTAAAATGCACACTTTCAAACAGAAGGAGGTTTTCAGGAAAGGGAGAAGTTTCTTTTAAAGAGTTTCTTTCTCAGTAACAAAAAAAAATTATAGATATAAATGAAATTCCTTACTGAACACTTAGCAGGCACAAAGAGTTTGATATCAAGACATTTAGATATTTAGATTTTCTAAGAAGGGACATAACAATTCGTTGGTGTCTGGTGATCCATTTACTTCTTGTAGGATCCTAGGAAATACGAATGGTGTTTAGGAAAAATTGATCGGGACTGCTGTCTTTAAGATGAAACAGGTTTTTTCCAAGCTGTAGTATGTTTGTGTGTGCTCACTTTCACAAAAGTCTCAATGTGGATTAAAGAACAAACATATTTGTAGAACTTCTGTCACAGTGGAACAGAATGAATCACCACAGTGCCCTGAACTGAGCCTCCAAAATGCTTTGGTCAAATGGCAAACTAAGACAAAAAAAAAAAAATTACAAGTATCTTACAATTTACAATTATAAATAGAGGAGACAGTGAAAACTCCTGAAAATATCTTTCCAGCTTGGAAAGCTGTACTTTAGGAAATCTGTACTTTAGAAATGTAGAAAGAGAGAGAGATTTCTGTTTTTACTATGGTACATTGGTCCAACCGAAGGTGCAATTTATGAGTAGAAAACTCTGGTGTCTAGAAAATCTGTGAGAGTTGCAATTATTAAAGACATCATGTTACTCTTGGATTATCAATGTCATCTAAACCCTTGCTACTCAAAGTAGCATCAGCATCACCAGGAAGCTTGTTAAAAATGTAGAATCTCAGACCCCACCTCACATCCACTAAATCACAATCTGTGGATTACCATGATCTGCCAGTGTATTAGTTCACTCTCAGGCTGCCAGTAAAGACATACCTAAGACTGGGTAATTTATAAAAGACAGAGGTTTAATGGACTCACAGTTACACATGGCTGGGGAGGTCTCACAATCATGGTGGAAGATGAAGAAAGAGCAAGGGACGTCTTACGTGACGGCAGGCAGGAGAGAGCGTGTGCAGGGGAACTCCCCTTTATAAAACCATCAGATCTCATGAGATTTATTCACTATCACAAGAACAGCACAGGAAAGACCTGCCCCCATGATTCAATTACTTCCCACCTGGCCCCTCCCACAACAGATGAGAATTATGGGAGCTACAATTCAAGATGAGATTTGGGTGGGGACACAGCAAAAACATTATTCAGATGCCCATTAAAGTTTGAGAAGTACTGATGAACTTACATCATCCAAGTTTCAGAAGTACTGACAGACTTACATCATTCTTGAGTTGACGCCAGATTTCCATCATCTATAGGAAAATTTTCCTGTTGGAAATGTTCCTGTATGGAAATCTGGCATCAACTCAAGAATCTGTTACTGCATGCTAATCTAAAAATGGTTAATTGCAAATACTGGCCATAGAAGATATCCTGAGTTTCAACATAAAATAATGAAGAAAAATTTTAAAAAGCCAAATCAATATAAATAAAGGTATTTGAAAATTGTTTACTGAGGAAGAGTAAGTGAAAACCAATTGGTCTATAATATTGCAATAGCTCAGTGATAAGGTCTATTTTATATGACACTTCCCAAGAGATTCCATTAGAGCAGAAGTCAAAGAAAATCCCTTTTGCTAGAAAGAAAAGCCTTAGAGGAAGATAAAAGACAATTAATTATACCTGAAATCTGCAGAATGAACTGAGAGCAATATACCATTGAAAACCAAAGGATTATTGCAGCCTATTAACGGTAAGAATGTCTACTGTACTAGAAAAAAACCTTAACTTTTATAGTTTATGACTATGTTAATTCCCCAAACAGATACCTGGTCGACATTTATGGTAACTCTGGAAGATTTTCCCTCTCTTTAAACACTGAAATTTGCATTTTCTAATGTCACATACATGGTAAAACATTGTCATGGAGGGAGTAAGTTATTCAGAAGTAGATTTACCCTACAATAATATCAACACTTTCATTTCCAAGCTCATTGATTTTTTTTTTTTTTTACCTTAATGAGTACCGGAATTAGTAGAGTACAAAAAGCCCTATATCGGTTGAAAATCTTCTCACAACTCAATTTAATTTAATTTGAAAATAGCTGTTTTACTGTCTCTCAAACTAAATTTAAGAAATCAAACAGAGCATTAACATGTTAATTAATAAGAGGTTCAGTGGGAAGGTAGGAAATGATTAGTTGCATTACGATTCCTTCAGAATTTCTCCAGGAAGCTCATTAAAGGGCTCTTCAGAAGTGCTTTCCTGAAAAGATGACAAACACATGGCACATGTTCTCCAGGAATCTCGAGGTGCATGTAAAGCCTGTGTCTGGCTTCTCTCCACAGTGTGGAGGCTCACAGCTGTGTTCAAAAGGGGACACTCACCACAGTGGCATTTAATGAGTGACACACAGCATGTCCTAGGTCAGACATATGCACCAGTTTGAAAGGCAAGAGGTCAAACTGAATGTTTCCAATGCAAAGGGGAGCAGTTTTCTTTGGGTTGGCCAAGGAAGACATGTTCTATGTTTTTCTTCTAGGAATCAGAGATGAGATGAAGAATTCTCTAATTAATCTACATTTTATAGCTCTTTACATTTAAAGTTTTCATAAATATTAACGCATTTGATCTCAGCCACTCTGATAATTAGATATGGTGGGCATAATTCCCAGAGGAAGCAAAGTATTGTTAAACTCACTTTAGGTGCCCTGTTCCAGGTGTTTAATAAGCTTCAGTTTCTGTCTCTGCCGCATTACCTTTCTTTCCACATCTAAGCAGACAACTTTCCAAAAAAGTATTTTAGATGCTTAAATGAATACATACAATTTCAGATAAAATATGATTTAGGTATCAGGATAAAAAGATAGAGGTTATGAAACTAGTACTGATCATACAAAGTCTTATATTCCTGCTAGAGGAAAACCCCGAGGCTGGATCTCACCCTTGTGCCAGCCAGTGGAAGAAAAAAACCAAATATCCTTTTAGCAGTGGTTCTCCAAAGTATGGTTCCCAACCCATAGTATCAGCATCACTTTGGAACTTGTCAGAAATGCACATGTTGTGGCTCCACTCCAGACCTACTAAATTAGAAACTCTGGATGTGGGGGCTCGTCCTCTCTGATTTAACAAGTCCTGCAGGTTATCTGATACCTGCTCAAATTTAAGAACTACTGTATTATGGAATTACCCATAAGAGAAAAGTTGACTAGTTGCTTATGAGAGGATTATTTTCATGAGATAGGGTCTTTTGTATTTTGTTCTCCTTTGCGTTTCTACCACAGAAGCCATCATATAGCACGCATGATATAATTTCTTGAATCAATATGCCATTCCTCAAAATATGTTCCGAAAGTTCTTTTAGAGTATGTACCGTTTAATGTAGCAAACAAATTTTTAATAATAAACAGAGCAGCACAGTTCACAGGATTTTTATAATGATGATAAATGTAGTCATGACTTAAACTAATTGCACGAATAGCTAGTACTACATAAGCTAGAACGGCTGTTCTCAAACTTAGCTATTCAGACCTGGCCTGATCATCAGAATTACCTGGAGTGGTCCCAATAATTCTGATACCTTCAGTAGGTCTAAAGTGGACCCAGAAATTGGAATTTTAAAATGATGCTCTCTAAATCCTTATATGGGCATATATGTATACAAACACATATGTGTATAAATGTAAATGCAGTATGCTTTCAACATAAATGTAAAGGCAGTATGCTTACATTTATTTTGAGATAACTAAAATTTTTACACAATAAGTTTTAATATTATAAAGTCTTGTGTTGACTTTTCTATTTTCTATTTGTGTATAACAAGACAGCAAAAAACAATGAAAGAGAAAAGCAGAAGTAGAATCTGGCAGTCCTTGAGAAGCAAGAAACTAGATTACTCCAGTTATTTCACCCAACATTTTCATAATTTGATTTATAAAATTTCTTCTTACATCTTAATACTATGTGTTTTGTGATTTTTTCTGTAAATTTAATAAAAAATAGTTTAATGTTCACAAATGTGTTACTTTACAAATTTAAACTTACTGTAATAATTCATTTTTAATAAAACACAGAATCCTCAATGTCTTTGTGTAGGGTAGTTTAGATAATCAATTTAGAATTAATTTTAGTGTACCTTTTTGTGTTCTTAAAAAGTCAATAATTGATATGTTCTTTTATTGTTCTTTGAACCATGCTTCAGATAATTTTTTCAATTTAATTATCTCTATCGGAGAGACACATATACAGTTATAAAGACTGGCAGAGTTTGATCATAAATATTTATGTCTCACTTTCACAACTATAGATCATACTAATAACAAGACAGGGCCTTTCTCAAAGTTTTGAGATTGAGCTAGACAAATGTCTGCAAGATAGAGATATAGTAAATTGATTACACACATCTTTGGTGTTATTTATTAGATTATGTAAATAAATTCCTTTAATTTTTAAGGACTTACATAGTACTTATTCTGTGCCATGCTCTTTCAAAAGAGATTAATCAGTCAATGTATTCCTCCTAATAGTGCCATAAAATAGATGCTATTATTAATCCCACTTTATCGATGAGAAAACAAAGAAAATATGTTAGGAACATTGTTGTTGAGCAAATATCAAATCTTGATATTTTAAAAATATGTTGGTAAAGAAATTCTCAACAGATTACCTAAATGGTTAAAGAGATAAGAAATAGGGGGGAAGGAAGAAACCCCAAAGAAATTGGAGCAATTTTGCCTGGGAAAAATGTGATAATCTATATAAAAAGGCATAGCACAGAATAAATAAGATCTGATGAATGGTTTAATGACCCATAATCACAGCATAATCCCACAGTTTGAGGGAAGATGTGACTTGGTTACAATCAACAATGTTAAAAGTTTCTTCTAGCTCCATGTTTTATGAATGGTTTACATGTAATAAACTAGATCAGCCCTTGTTGCGAAACACATTCTTTTCCACCTTCTTTGAGGGTGCCATGACATCAACTGAAAAACATATCATGCAAATTTGGAATATAAACAAAATATTCCTTTTTGACAAATTTAATTTCTCATGTTTATATAAGTAGGAAAACCAGAAAGAGCTGACTTTTCTGCCATTATCTTCCACCACATGTTAGAAATCTTTGTCCATTTTGCTAAGGAAGTTTCAGCCATCTATTCTCTGAAAGTATGAAATTACTGAGTTCAAAGTGGAGAACAGTGTTCAAAGCAAACATCATGGTATTAACTATTTTCTACCTAATAACCTGGAACAAACTTGAAGCTTGAGGTTTACCTAGTTTGGAAGGTGTTTATCAATATCTTGAAGTTTTAAAATAAAATAATTCCCCACAAACTGACAAGCTTTCCATTTATAAAGAGCCCAATAAGATAGGCTGCTTTTTCGTGTTTATCCAAACGAGCAATTTTTTGTGTAAAACTTTCACTTGCCACGAATGACTGGATTAAGGACAGGTTTAAAACCTGCTTTCTCCAGAAACTGTAGTTGGCTCAAAGAGAACAATTTGATGCTATCTTATCAGGAGGGAAACGTCAGAAATTAGGCCGAAGGGGAAAAGACAAGTGAGTATGTGGGCAAATAGAAGGCTTCCGAAAACCTGGCCTTGTATGACCTGTATTGGTAAATAGTGTGCCAAACTCCAAAAAGGAGGACATGGGTTTCATAATTTTACACAGATGCAAAATTATAAACACCGATCAAGGGAAACTTTCAAGTATTAGATAGTAAATTAGTACCTTTCACGTTTTGACCAAGCAGCACAATGTGATGCAGCTGATCACTCTCTCCTCCTTGAAACTCCTCCTTCACCTAACTTCCAAGGCATCACATGCTCCCAGACCTCACTGGCATTACCTTCTTCATCTCCTGGGCTGCTCACTCCTGATTCCCCCAACTTCTACAGGTTGGAGTTCCCCAGCCTTCAGTCTTCTCATCTTTCCTCTTATAAACCATGCTGGTTTCTTTAGCTTAAAACCAGTCACACTAATATTAAATGTATTCTAGTTTCTGCCTTTTGTTCTACCATGATTTCAGAAATGTATGTGAAACTTAGTTAACTTGCCTTATGTATTAGGAGACATGAAACCTTTAGTAGATAACACTTTAGACAATCAATTATAATTTCAAATAAGAATTTATTATCCAAATTATATATCAGACTCTGTGCTAGACACATAACATACATTATTTTATTTTAACATCAGGGCAATCTTTTAGGTAGTGAATATTGTCCCCATTTAACAGATGAGCAATGGTTCCAAGGTCATGTACCCAGGCATACAACAATAGCTGACATTTGAGTGCTTACTCTGTGCTCTCTGCTACCTTAGCTTCCTAACTTTCCCAATAATCCTATAAGGTAGCTAGTATGATTTTACAAGTGAGAAAACTGGTTTAGAAGGATGGCAAAACTAATAGGTAGAATATTTACAGTTTAA
The DNA here is from genome assembly GCF_029281585.2 of Gorilla gorilla gorilla. Taxonomy (NCBI): domain Eukaryota; kingdom Metazoa; phylum Chordata; class Mammalia; order Primates; family Hominidae; genus Gorilla; species Gorilla gorilla. Next base: position 168,313,458 of record NC_073228.2, read on the forward strand.
TTTTTTAAACTCTAAAGTTACTATCTCTTCATGTTAGCACAGAATCTTCTGGAGAGGGAAAGAAGAAACCATGTCTAGACAAGGTGCTGGAAAGACCCAGGGAAGACACAGGTGAGCTAAGAAAGCAGTAGAAACTGGGTAATTAAAAGTCAACATAATGGCTGGAAACTTGTTCAAGGAGATATAAAAAGAAAGAAAAACCAAAAGAGAGACTGGATAGATGAACTTTGTCTATTTACAATTTTATCTAAGGCCAAATCTGCAGGCTGGTCCCACCGCATGTTATCTAAGTTGTTCATATACCAATACTAAGAGCTACTGAAATTCTTCCAAAAAATGAAAATCATTTCCCTTTTGATTTGCTAGTTTTTCCTCTTGGTAAATAAAGATTCATTTTTTAGTAATAACTGACCTGCCCTAAGGCTTCACCACTTTCTTCTGATCTCAAATCTTGTGCTAGGTCTTTAGGTTACAATTCATGAAACTAAAAAATAAACAAAAAAAATTCCCTTACTGCAGTTTCTGCTTTTCTCTTTTAAAGATATATTTTTAAGGTCTAATAATATTAACATGATGAGCTTAGCTAACTGTATAAGATTGATTCTAAAAATTGTACACTGAAATTATCTTTTAGACATCTAAGAAAGCTCAAGTTCTAATTTCTTCATTTAGTCATTTTATTAGTCCACTCTCATGCTGCTATAAAGAACTACCCGAGACTGGGTAATTTATAAAGGAAGAGATTTCATTGATTCACAGCTCTGTATGGCTGGGGAAGCCTCAGGAAACTTACAGTCATAGTGGAAGGGGAAGCGGGCACATCTTACATGGCAGTGTAGGGGTAGGAGAGAGAGAGAGAGACTGAGAGAGAAGCAAAGGGGAAAGAGTCCCTTATAAAACCGTTAGATCTCATGAGAATTCTCTCACTGTCAGGAGAAGCATGCGGGAAACTGCTGCCAAGATTCAATCACCTCCTTTCCTCTACACACCAGGCATTACAGGTCCTTCACTCTACACATGAAGATTACAATTTGAGATGAGATTTGAGTGGGGACACAGAGCCAAAACATATCAGTCATTAAATGTTTATCAAACACCTATATGACAGACTCTGAACTAGATACAAAGATTTTCAACATCTTATTTCCTGGTTTAGAAGTTCATGGCCAAACCATAAAGGACACAGATAAATAAGAAACTCTGAACCAATATAACACACACACACACACAAAAAGGAAAACTAACAGAAAAACATAAGGAAATTTATAATTTCTCATGAAATGAAGTCCAGGATAACAAGTTTAAATGCTGGTTGAATCAGCAGTTACAAGATATTGCTCATTAGAAGGCCAACAGACTTCAACACTCATGCTTGGAAATAAACGTGACTGATGGGATGAGACAACAATTCTGCTAGGTGAAAGGAAAAGTGATGGTTGGGAGACAGGACACAGATTGTAGCCAAATGGTCACAAGCAGCCAAAGACTTTGGGCATGAGTCACTGGTTTTCACAGAAAACGTAGATATGACTCTTTAATTCAAAAAGCCTGTTAGGGGACCTCAGATAAGAGAGTGGATACTGTCCAAGAGATCATTCAGGCAGATTTTGTAGAGCAGAAAGAATACAGGACTGGGAAAAGACTCATTTAGGTACATTAATATGTAAGGGGCAAATCAATAGGCGATGGACGTGAAGTAAAAGGCTATTATGAGACAACTGGAGATATAAAAGGTAAATCAGGAAGAAACACTGCCCTTGAAGGTAGAGAGCAATGCTTCAGAAAGGAAGAGGTGCTCAGCATTGTTTAAAAACTCATTTAGATAGTAAGAAGATGTAAATAAATAAATAAACAAACAAACAAACCCCTGGATTGGTCAGAAGGCCAGAATTAAACTGTTTGAGAGGCCATAGGTCATAGCAGTGAGAGCAGGGCCTCTAGAGCTAGATTTCTTGAATTAAAATGCTGGCACCACTACTCGCTAACTGTGTGGCCTGAGGAAAATGATTTAATCTTTCTGTGTCTTGTGTTTAGCATCTATAAGAGACTCCAATTCAAAAAAAAAAAAAGGTATAACATAGTACTTACTTCAAAGGATTATTGTGAAAAATAAGACAATATTAAAGCTCTTAAGACACTGATCGAAGACTTAGCAAGTGGTGGTTAGGGTTCGATAATAAATACAGTACCTATTTAATGTTAAATGATGGTAGCAGAAACCAATTGGCAGTGAGTTGAAAAGTGAGTAAGAGATACAGAATAGGAGAAGAGAAGACAGTGGAGCTTCAGGAAGTTTTTCAGCGAAGGGTAAGGAAGAAAAGACAGCAGTCTGACAAGACAGAGGCTTACAAGAAGTATGAGCTTTTGTTGTTTGTTTTTGTTTATTAAGGATGACAAAGATTTGGTCATTAAAAAAAGATCCTAGCCTTCCACAGGCTCACGCCCAAACCCCTGCTCGTGGAAGAGGCCCCTGCTAGAACATGGACCCTTCCATGCCAATGTGACTGGGTTGCCCACCTGGACAGAGGGCTAAGATCATTGTGGGCTGCCTGGGCGTGTGAGTGTTGATGTCAGGCAACGCCAGAGTTCTAGGGGGAAGACATGGATTACCAAGAGCATAACCCAGAGATTCACACGCACATGAGCTGAAGCTTCAAGCCTCTGGGCACAAGTCCCATCCTCCCATTGAATTTCTATGAAATAGTTTCAAAGATAAAAGTGTTAAGAATCTCAAGGCAGCCACCGCAGAGCATGGAACCCCAAATATTGGGCCTTTATGAATAGAGGGCCCTGTGCTACTGCTTTGGTGCCATGGCTGTGAAGCCTGCCTGCCCTGGCAGATAAGTATATTAATCGCCCTCCTCCCTTTCTCTATTGGAGCCATAAATAATGTGGCAACCAGCTCTACATTGAGCCAGGAGTACCACAGTGTGCTTAGTAGGGGCCCTCTCACTCACACCTCAACTGGGTACCAAGTGGGTCCCGTCATGGAGGTTGCAAGACCTTGAAGGTTGCTTCTCATCCTTGGGTTGGGGCAATGGCTTCCTTGGAATGGGAGATTGATTTTACTGCCCCCAGCTGGGGGCCCAGATTTTTATTTTGAACTAGGCTACGAAAATTCTGTAACTGGCCCCATGTTAAAGGCTGGGCAAGGGAAGTGAACTTTAGCTTTTCAAAACCATTGGAAAACCTCTGATGATGGAATAGAGGTGGCAAAGAAGCAAGCTCATATGTTCATGCCTAAGGCATGCAGGGGCATTTTGCCAGTGAGGTAGGGTTTTAATATTCTAGTCTTAGTCCATTCGTGCTGCTATGACAACATACCTGAGACTAGGTATCTTATAAAGAACAGAAATTTATTTCTCACAGTTCTGGAGCCTTGGAGTCCAAGATCAAGGTCCTGCCAGGTTTGACATCTGGTGAGAGCCCAAGTCTCCATTTCCATGATGGTGCTTTGCTGAGGCATCATCCAGAGGGGAGAAATGTTATATCCTCACATGGCAGAAGAGATGAAAGAGGCGAAAACAGGACCAAACTCCCTCTGTTAAGCCCTTTTTAAATGGTCTTAATGCATTAATGAGGCCAGACCCCTCATGACCTGAGCATCTCACAAAGTCCCCAGCTCCCAACACTATTGCATTGGAGATTACAATTTGGTGGACACAATCAGACTATCACAATTCTTTTTTTTTAATTATACTTTAAGTTTTAGGGTACATGTGCACAACGTGCAGGTTAGTTACATATGTATACATATGCCATGTTGGTGTGCTGCATCCATTAACTCGTCATTTATATTAGGTATATCTCCTAATGCTATCCCTCCTCCCTCCCCCCACCCCACAACAGGCCCTGGTGTGTGATGTTCCCCTTCCTGTGTCCATGTGTTCTCATTGTTCAATTCCCACCTATGAGTGAGAACATCCAGTGTTTGTTTTTTTGTCCTTGTGATAGTTTGCTGAGAATGATGGTTTCCAGCTTCATCCATGTTCCTACAAAGGACATGAACTCATCATTTTTTATGGCTGCATAGTATTCCATGGTGTATATGTGCCACATTTTCTTAATCCAGTCTATCATTGTTGGACATTTGGGTTGGTTCCAAGTCTTTGCTATTGTGAATAGTGCCACAATAAACATACGTGTGCATGTGTCTTTATAGCAGCATGATTTATAATCCTTTGGGTATATACCCAGTAATGGGATTGCTGGGTCAAATGGTATTTCTAGTTCTAGATCCCTGAGGAATTGCCATACTGACTTCCACAATGGTTGAACTAGTTTACAGTCCCACCAACAGTGTAAAAGTTTTCCTGTTTCTCCACATCCTCTCCAGCACCTGTTGTTTCCTGACTTTTTAATGATTGCCATTCTAACAGGTGTGAGATGGTATCTCATTGTGGTTTTGATTTGCATTTCTCTGATGGCCAGTGATGATGAGCATTTTTTCATGTGTCTTTTGGGTGCATAAATGTCTTCTTCTGAGGAGTGTCTGTTCATGTCCTTTGCCCACTTGTTGATGGGGTTGTTTGTTTTTTTCTTGTAAATTTGTTTGAGTTCATTGTAGATTCTGGATATTAGCCCTTTGTCAGATGAGTAGATTGCAAAAGTTCTGTAGGTTGCCTGTTCACTCTGATGGTAGTTTCCTTTGCTGTGCAGAAGTTCTTTAGTTTAATTAGATACCATTTGTCAAGTTTGGCTTTTGTTGCCATTGCTTTTGGTGTTTTAGACATGAAGTCCTTGCCCATGCCTATGTCCTGAATGGTGGTATTGCCTAGGTTTTCTTCTAGGGTTTTTATGGTTTTAGGTCTAATATTTAAGTCTTTAATCCATCTTGAATTGATTTTTGTATAAGGTGTAAGGAAGGGATCCAGTTTCAGCTTTCTACATATGGCTAGCCAGTTTTCCCAGCACCATTTATTAAATAGGGAATCCTTTCCCCATTGCTTGTTTTTGTCAGGTTTGTCAAAGATCAGATGGTTGTAGATATGCAGCATTATTTCTGAGGGCTCTGTTCTGTTCTATTGGTCTATAGCTCTGTTTTGGTACCAGTACCATGCTGTTTTGGTTACTGTAGCCTTGCAGTATAGTTTGAGGTCAGGTAGCGTGATGCCTCCAGCTTTGTTCTTTTGGCTTAGGATTGACTTGGCAATGCGGGCTCTTTTTTTGGTTCCATATGAACTTTAAAGTAGTTTTTTCCAATTCTGTGAAGAAAGTCATTGGTAGCTTGATGGGGATGGCGTTGAATCTATAAATTACCTTGGGCAGTATGGCCATTTTCACAATATTGATTCTTCCTACACATGAGCCTGGAATGTTCTTCCATTTGTTTGTATCCTCTTTTATTTCATTGAGCAGTGGTTTGTAGTTCTCCTTGAAGAGGTCCTTCACATCCTTGTAAGTTGGATTCCTAGGTATTTTATTCTCTTTAAAGCAATTGTGAATGGGAGTTCACTCATGATTTGGCTCTGTGTTTGTCTGTTATTGGTATATAAGAATGCTTGTGATTTTTGCACATTGATTTTGTATCCTGAGACTTTGCTGAAGCTGCTAATCGCTTAAGGAGATTTGGGGCTGAGACAATGGGGTTTTCTAGATATACAATCATGTCATCTGCAAACAGGGACAATTTGACTTCCTCTTTTCCTAATTGAATACCCTTTATTTCTTTCTCCTGCCTGATTGCCCTGGCCAGAACTTCCAACACTCTGTTGAATCGGAGTGGTGAGAGAGGGCATCCCTGTCTTGTGCCCGTTTCCAAAGGGAATACTTCCCGTTTTTGCCCATTCAGTATGATATTAGCGGTGGGTTTGTCATAGATAGCTCTTATGATTTTGAGATATGTCACATCAATACCAAATTTATTGAGAGTTTTTAGCATGAACGGTTGTTGAGTTTTGTCAAAGGCCTTTTCTGCATCTATGGAGATAATCATATGGTTTTTGTCATTGGTTCTGTTTATATGCTGGATTACGTTTATTGATTTTCGTATGTTGAACCAGCCCTGCATCCCAGGGATGAAGCCCACTTGATCATGGTGGATAAGCTTTTTGATGTGCTGCTGGATTCGGTTTGCCAGTATTTTATTGAGGATTTTTGCATTGATGTTCATCAAGGATATTGGTCTAAAATTCTCTTTTTTTGTTTTGTCTCTGCCAGGCTTTGGTATCGGGATGATGCTGGCATCATAAAATGAGTTAGGGAGGATTCCCTCTTTTTCTATTGATTGGAATAGTTTCAGAAGGAATGGTACCAGCTCCTCCTTGTACCTCTGATAGAATTCGGCTGTGAATCCATCTGGTCCTGGACTTTTTTTGGTTGGTAAGCTATTAATTATTGCCTCAATTTCGGAGCCTGTTATTGGTCTATTCAGAGATTCAACTTCTTCCTGGTTTGGCCTTGGGAGGGTGTATGTGTCAAGGAATTTATCCATTTCTTCTAGATTTTCTAGTTTATTTGCATAGAGGTGTTTATAGTATTCTCTGATAGTAGTTTGTATTTCCGTGGGATCGGTAGTGATATCCCCTTTATCATTTTTTATTGCATCTATTTGATTCTTCTCTCTTTTCTTCTTTATTAGTCTTACTAGCGGTCTATCAATTTTGTTGATCTTTTCAAAAAACCAGCTCCTGGATTCATGGATTTTTTGAAGGGTTTTTTGTGTCTCTATCTCCTTCAGTTCTGCTCTGATCTTAGTTATTTCTTGCCTTCTGCTAGCTTTTGAATGTGTTTGCTCTTGCTTCTCTAGTTCTTTTAATTGTGATGTTAGGGTGTCAGTTTTGGATCTTTCCTGCTTTCTCTTGTGGGCATTTAGTGCTATAAATTTCCCTCTACACACTGCTTTGAATGTGTCCCTGAGATTCTGTTATGTTGTGTCTTTGTTCTCGTTGGTTTCAAAGAACATCTTTATTTCTGCCTTCATTTCGTGATGTACCCAGTAGTCATTCAGGAGCAGGTTGTTCCGTTTCCATGTGGTTCAGTGATTTTGAACAATTCTTTCACTTAAAAAAAAATGAAGACACAACAAATATGACATAATGAGACCAATCATGAATTACGGTTGGTGATAGGTGGAGTTTTGCTAAGTTAGTCTCTGTAGCTTTCAGTTTTCTTTTTATCTCTCAAAATTCTCAATTGAAAGAGTAATAGGACATGGAAGCATTTATTTAATAAATAATTTCAACTAAATCTCTTAGGAGCTTGCAGTGTATGTATTCATCATATCGACTTTTGGCTTTGCATGATATGGGCACGCCTCTACTTCATTGTTTTTTCCAGTGTCTTACTGTAGCTAATGAATTGCCAAAGTACCTTTCCAATGTATCAGCTTTCATTCACCCATTCATTCATTCCAGAAATTATTGAGTTTCTGTATATGCAGATACCATGAATAAAGAGATTTTTTTCAAAACCAAGATTATTGTTTCTAAATGCCTGAAAATATGTAAACTAATGCTTACAAAATAATATGATAGCAGCAGAAAATTCCAGTATGCCATGAAATTAGAGAGGAGTATTCCTAACTCACACGAGAGAATACAAAAATTGGTCCTGGAAAAGACAGTGATTAATGGAGCTCTTAGACTTCACAGGATGAAATAGCAAATAGTTGTGCATAGAGAAGAAGGAAGGACATTTCCAGTAGAAGGAACTACATGTGCAAAATTAAATGTCATGTTCAGAATGTTGCAAAATGTCTGGATTACTGGAAGGGTAAGTTCCATGCTGCAGAACAGTCTCAGATAAGTTCAGAAAGGGAGGAAGGCAGCAGAATACGAGAGGCTTTATCTATCCTTCATGTATATATATAAAGACTTTATTTTTTTAGAGCAGTTTAAGCTTCACAGCCAAACCAAGAGAAGGATATGGAAGATTTCCCATCTACCCCCTGTTCCACATATGCATAGCCTCCTTCACTATCAACATTCAACACCAGATTGATACATTTGTTACAACTGATGAACCTACATTGACACATCCTTATCACCCAAAGTCCATAGCTTAAATAAGGGTTCCCTCTTGGTGTTGCACATTCTTTGGGTTTGGACAAATGTATTATGACATATACAAGTCATTATAATATTATACAGAGTATTTCACTGCCCTAAAAACCCTCTGTGCCATCCTGAATATTTTCATAAGTCCTTTTCAATCTCCTTGGCACATAAAGCCTGTCATCACATGCTGGCAGAAAAATTATAAATGGAAATATTTTTCTGGGTAATATATAGGCTGATATAATGAATTCACCAAACAACATTCATGCACGCTTTATTCACAAAATGGAGGAAGTCTAACTGGACCTTATATAAATCTAAAATTTTCCACAGTTTGAATAGGAAAGAATCAAAGTTACTCACCTCTATCTGGATTGGATCAGCAATCTGGATGAAATACTTTTTATTAAACTTCTCCCATACCAGCCTATCTTCTCATGATGAAATGCTCCCTCAATTTGTTCTGAGTTACTGGGAAGGGCACTTCTCCAATACACAGAATGAATCTGGGAAATCAATCTTCAACATATTTTGCCCTTGAGCTACCCACATAATGTGTATATATTTATAAAACAGTATTAGAGTTTTTCTTCAATTGTTTATACCCACGGGATACACCCAATGTTATGGCGATCATACATATTCTTAATAATTTCCTGAATAATTGCCTTCTACTTTGATTGTTTGCAAATTTGGATTGTGCTGTTCAAATTTCCTTGAAGCAAGGGGATAAGCTTGTGTATCTTACAAACACACTTACACAAAAATATTTGAATATACAGATTCGTATCCATAGTGTCGATTCAAATTCAGAAGATATGCCAGAGTGAGAGCTTGTTTTGAGAATTAGAAGCTGTGATTATCAAACATAAGCATACACAACTTTTAAAAGAAATAATCACTTGATCCTTAAGCAGTAACTACTTCTATTTGTCCAAATATGATAGGATGGTTTTTAGCTCTCAAAACATACTCTTTGAAAGAAAGGAAACAAATTTCTGTAATGATCTTAAGCAAGCATATTTGTGAAAACAATTGCTTTGTCTTCTCAACACACTATTACTGAAAACCTAAAAAAGCTTGATTCTGTCTCTCCTAATAGTCCTTTTAGACATGTACTTTACCAAATAGCAGTAGCTTCAAATGCTGTCTTCAGGACTGTCAAAAGAAAAAAAGATAGCATTGAGTGTTTATGCATAAAAATGATGGTGTATGTTTCTTTCGTTCTTAAAAATAAATTTGGCTGGGCACGGTGGCTCACGCCCTTAATCCCAGCACTTTGAGAGGCCGAAGTCAGCAGATCATGAGGTCAAGAGATCAAGATCATCCTGGCCAATATGTTGAAATCCTGTCTCTGCTAAAAATACAAAAATTAGCTGGGCATGGTGGCGCATGCCTGTAGTCCCAGCTACTCGGGAGGCTGAGGCAGGAGAATCCCTGAACTCGGGAGACAGAGGTTGCAGTGAGCCAAGATTGTGCCATTGCACTCCAGCCTAGTAACAGAGCAAGACTCCGTCTTAAAAAAAAAAAAAATGTTAAATTCTTTGGCAGTTCTGCTTGCTATACCATGCAGAAACACAACTCTTTGGTCCCATGTCACTGGCCAAAGTAAACCACAGTCCATTCAGCCACCAACAGAGTAGGGAAGCACAAATCTACCACATGCTGTAATGACAACTCAAATCCCCTTTTAGATTAACTGTGAATCTGATAAGGGGAAAATAACTGTTAGATATTATGAGCACATACATCCCTATTAAGTAGAAGTGGCTTAATATTTAGGGAAAAATTTGCTACCTATTCTTATAAGAATTACAAAGTTCCTCATAGATGAATAAGGCTAAAATTCAGATTTATAATTCCAAGGGAATCCTAAATGAACTGAGGCTAAATACCCAGTTCCTTTCCTCTATTTTCCAGGAATTCAGGAAACTTAGGAAGGACAAGATGCCACAGCACATCAGTTTGATAATAAGGCTTGGAGAGATGTGATTTTCAAAGCTTGAACCTATCAAACTGATTCTAGTGTTTGCCACCTCCAGTCTCACATATAATTTTTCAACCAGGACAGGATGACAAAAAAACACAGAAATGTGTCCGAGGTGTTAATATAGAATGCAGGTTCAGATTGCAGGTGGGCTTTGTTTTAGAAGCAATGAGATTGCCACACACAGAAAGACATTTAAAACATTACCTTAAACTAAACAAACACCACATTTTCAAGGTGCCTCATCATTAACCTTGGAATGTGGATATGCCCAGGGACAGAAAACAACACAATGACAGGCTATAGAAAAGGCAAAGAATATTTGTAGAGGATGGTGTGTGTTTGTGTGTGTGTGTGTGTGTGTGTGTGTGTGTGTGTGTGATGGAGAGGGAGAGAAAGAGAAGAGACAGAGAATAGCATGACAGGATGGAAATGCATGTTTAATCTCAGATTTTCTATAGCATATGGCGTTCTTAGTAATACAATTTGAATGGGTAGGAAGATGCATTTTCATATCACTTTATACTAATTATCCAAATCAAAGAACAGAGGTAGGTGGACATAATGGGGGAGATATAGCCGCCCACTTAGTCCCCGCCTAAACACCAACACTGATGGTGATTCTATAGTTTGTATTTCCTATCCCAAACAGCAAGATTGTTGTTGTTATGATAGTCCAGATATTGCTCCAGTTTTGTTCTAAAATGCTCAACATCTGGGTCTTTTTAATTTCAAGACTATTTTGCATTATTTCGAGGTCGTAAAGTAGCTGAGTGCTATCTTTTCACATGAAAACTAGTAGCATGTTTGTTCCCACATGCAATATCGCCAGCAGGTCAGGCAAGTCAAATACCATTGCAGTCTGACCGTGCTGTCCTGCTGTATATTACATCAACAATTTGTATATAACAAAAACAGATTTCCTAGCCTTGGCTGATAGCCCATTTACTCCAAGTAATAGTTGATAAAACACAATTGAAAGACAGCAAGAGAATTTGGACAGTCCCTTGGAGTTTGCTAAAATGGATTTGGCCTGTGGCTCTGCTCCTGATAGCCAGCTGTCTTTTCACTACTACATTTCTTCTTCGTGAATGTTATTTATAGCTTTAAAATGTTTTCAAGGATAAAGTGGTAGCACACACAAGGCATTTTCTGTGCTTTGCCGATGATGGAAGCACTCAGAGAAATAACTGTTGTAGTAAGATAATCACTTTTTCATCCTTATAGAAGCCCATTGTGAATGAGTGAGCTGCCACTTCTTCCTGGCTATTACACATTGCTGACAATGCCTTTTCCTACGATTCTTTTAAAGAGGACCTCAAATTAAACCTATTACACCTTAGATCCCAATTACATGGAAATGCACAACCTTTCCGAAAAGTGTCTAAGCACTAACATAAAGACCCACTCCATTCAATATTCCTACTAACTGGTTTAGGGTCTTGACATTGCCTAGTAAGAAGATTATAGAAATGCCTGAAGGACAATTTTGGGTATAAAACCAAATGTCCCCCTGTGCATTACAATTGCCCAAAAAAAAAAAAAAACCTTTCATCTTTTTATTAATTGTATAATTAATGCATTCTGTGTACTGATAAGAATAATGCCATGTAATTAATTTTTAAGAATTAAAAACTTGCCTTTATCCAGACTCATGGTCTACTTTCATGTTTACAGCTATGAATATAAATCCTCTTATCTAATTATAACATGACTGGTTTCATTGTTGAAACAAAGTGGTTCTTTGTCATTTTTTATTTGATTATGTAATATTTATTTTATTATATTAATTATAATCTTTCCAGAAAAAAAAATAAGACCCTAGGACTTAAAATTTTAAGTCTTCCAAAGCTTATCAGAAAAATGCCATGCTGCTTTGGATAAGGTATGATATGTCATTTGTTTTCTGTGTCTGTTTTTGTCTTCCATGATTACCCATTCTGTTTACCAAAAGGCTTCATTAGCATTTGAATAGTGAGCCAGAGAGCAGACAGGTTGAGAATTCTTATAGAACTAATTTGGCAGTCCTTCTCATTTTCCCCCTTCTCCCTTCATAGGCTTTTCTTTGCCTCTAATCAAGCTGCAGTTATTAAAGCTAGAATAAAAGACCTGATTTTCCATTACATTGATGCATGCTGAACAGAGCCTTGATTTGCTTTTTCTTTCAGCAATGCTAATTGGACTCAAAGGAAATATTTAGTTTATAATAGCAAATGAAGAATTCATTTAATTTTAAGGAAAGGGAAAATCAGCAATGGAACTAGCCTATACACACACACACACACAGACACACACACACACACACGTATATATGTTTTTTCCAACTGTTTCTTTCCTTTAAGAGTATTTATCTTAATGCTTCTCACACATAACAGAGTTATTTAATTACCAATGGTAAAAACCTTAGGCTGGAGAAGTTTACAGCTGACAGAAAAATTTCTAATCCTTGCTTGGAAGAAAAAAAAAAGTAATATATTGGGAAATCTCACTTCAAATATACCTGATCAATATATAAGAAAGAATTAATGTAAGCACAACTGTTTTCAAGTACTATTTGCACTTCAGATCATTGGATATCTTCCAGACTAAGTTTTCATCACCAATCACTATTTTTATCAGATAATGGGCTGGTATTTTTCCCTGGACCATGCTGTTGAATTAGAATGAGTACAGGACTTTACACATGAAGCATGGTTAATATTACGTTCAAATGTCATATCATGTGCTTGTACTCATCACCAGAAAGACTTTAAAGCTTCATGCTGAGGAGGGAGTTCTTTATTTAAAAGTGGTAATCAACAAATTTTAACAGAGTTGCAGCTCAAAAGAGAAAAAGGAAATTGTCAAAGGAGTAGAGGAAAATTTTGATATGCCAACTTATATATAATGTGCTATTATATCCTACATGAAGATTCAAAGCAATTTCCTTCAGAGAAATGTTTTTCCCTATGTCAGTGGTGCAAATCTTTCAGGAGTATTGAAACATTATAAAGGTGTTTTTATTTGCATTTGATGCCTCCTTTCCAACTCCTTGCCAACTATTTAAAAGGGGCAATAGAAGGTTTTATTTCAACATTTATGATTTAAAATTCATCCACTTTTTGAAATGAAGCATTTCACTCACTCCAGTCGTATCAAAGTGCTTTTATTTCTAAGAAAGCATCATGGTCTTGACTCTGGGCCGTTGAATGCACTCATCTATGCTCTTGGAATCCTTCCTTTCTGTGCTGTGCTTGGCTTCCTTCTATTCAATCTTCAAGACTCTGCTTAAATATTACTTCCTTTACAAGTCTTCCCTGATTCCTTCTGCCAAATTCCATTAAAATATCACACAATATCATCCCTACTATATATAACTATAGGTTCCTTAACACATGCAGTCTAGTGCTTCCTCTACTCTGTGGTTACACTTTTACTTGTAGAATCTCTAGCTACAGCCCCTGGGAACTGGTTGGAGCCTGTCTTACTCATCCTTGTACTATCAAGTATGTGTAGAATAAATTGATTTGCAGCAACCTAATTCAAGACCTAGTCCAATTAGAAAAGGTCAAAAATATAGGAAGAGAACTTTTACTCCATGTATTGATTTACTTTAAAAAATGATTCAGGTTTTGATAATTCATAAGGTAAAATCATCTTAGGATTTTAAATCATATATTTGGCAAATGACAGTTAAAAAAATTAGTTGCCATTATTTATTATGTATCTAATATTGGCATATATTTTAATCCTTAGATCTCTCTTCTTTATAGTTGCTAGAAATGATCTTAATCACATTAATAACCCCCATGTTAGTAACTCCAATCTAGACCTTTCTTCTGAACCCCAGATTCCTTTTCCCAGCTGCCTATGTACATATTTAACATGGCCCAACTCTTCCTTACAAAAAACTGGTCCCCTTCCCATGTCCCTTTTTCAGTCAATACTGCTCATATCCAATCCTATGGATTTCACCCTCAGCATGTTTTCTGGTCCAAACTACTCACTTGACCTGCTCCAGCGGCCCCTCAAATTGGTTTACTTAAGTTTATTTTTGCCCTGCTCCAACTCAATTGCAACAAGAAGGAACTCTCCACTGCCAAATCTGAGCATTTTATCTTGTTGCTTAAGAAGCTTTAGTGCCATCCTATTGTTCTTAGGTTAAAAACAAAAGTTTGAGACCAGCCTGGCCAACATAGTGAAACCCTGTCTCTACTAAAAATATAAAAAATTAGCTGGGCGTGGTGGCAGGTACCTGTAATCCCAGCTACTTGGGAGGCTCAGCAGGAGAATTGCTTGAAGCTGGGTGGCAGAGGTTGCAGTGAGCCGAGATCGTGCCACTGCACTCTAGCCCGGGGAACAGTGCAAGACTCCATCTCAAATAAAATAAAATACAATAAAAAATAAATAAAACTCATTAAATAATAAATTAATTATAATAATTAAATAATAAATAAAACTCATTAAATAAATAAATAAAACTCACCTGCATGACTCCACACATGAGGCTCTTCTCTACCTCTTGAGCCTCATGTTATACCACACTCCCATTGCTTTTCCCTCTCTAGTTATACTTATAAAAGTCCTTTTCATGTGCCATAGGTTTTCTTTTGCCTATGCATTCTGTTCCACCCATAGCAGGATTCCTTTACCCTCTTCTCCTGGTTAATTCCTTTTGTCTTTCAAGTTTATTGTCAATTTTCACTTTCTTAAGGAAACTTAGTCTGCTATTTCTGGGTAGGTCAATATTACTCCCAGAACACAATTAATTCTCTTGTGCTATTCCTTGTCATGCCCAGAGTGCTACATTTGCATGATTATTTTATTAACTGTTTCCTTGACTAAGTGTGGCTCCACGAGAGCAAGGCCCAGGTCCAGCACAGTATTGGCACGTAGTAATCATACGATCCATGTTTGTAGACGGAAAAATAAATACATGAATATATGCCAAGTACTGTGCTAAGAGTTTTAGCTGTTCAATAAATATTTGTCAAATAAATGAGCTGTTCAGTAAGCTGGGTGTTTGGTGACATGGAAAACAAGTAGGTATTGGACAATTTTTTTCTGTCTTAGAAAATCTATTAGCATAATTTCTACACAACTATTCTGGATAAATCATTATTATGATGATGCCTGAAAAACACTCAATATTATCATTGTATGAAATAAAAGCAGATATTTGTGTGCCCTTCAAAAGTATGAATGCATTTCTGTTGGAAGAAAGAGACTAGTACTTGAAGAAGTGAATGAAAAGAGGATAAGTAAATTAATATTTATTGTGTCCCCTTTTCTGCCCTTTGCCCCCACACATACTCTGATAATTCCGAAGACATCATTATGAATTCGGTTTTGTAAATAAAGAAACAAATTCCCAGAAGGAGTAAATAGCCTACATTGCACCACCAATGTGTGGTAATGCTAGAATGCCACTAATAACACTCAGTCTCCATACAACTTTTCTTTCTGTCACACACAGGTACAATTTGAACTGTACAATGCTAATGCAGTTATCCAAACAAAATCATTTGATTGTTAGCGGTCAAATGTGTCAGCCAGTTTGTAAGTCAGCTTATTGGTGTAGCCACTTTTTTAGTTCTGTTTCAACTCCATTAATAAATAGTATAGGCCAGGTGCAGTGGCTCACCCTGTTATCCCAGCACTTTGGGAAGCCGAGGCGGGTGGATCACCTGAGGTCAAGAGTTCGAGACCAGCCTGACCAACATGGTAAAGCCCCATCTCTACTAAAACTACAAAAACTAGCTAGGCTTGGGGTGGGGGTTGCCTTTAATCCCAGCTACTCAGGAGGCTGAGGCAGGAGAATTACTTAAACCCGGGAGGCCGAGGTTGCAGTGAGCCGAGATCGCACCATTGCACTTCAGCCTGGGCAACAAGAGCGAAACTCTGTCTCAAAAAATAAAATAAAATAAAATAATAAATAAACAGTGTGTAAGCCCTTGCTGGGAGCACATTTGTATTTATTTTCCTAAGTACTTACTTTCTCATGTTTTACATCTTTAAGATCATCACAATTTTACTAATTTGCCTCTCTTTATTGTTTCAATTAAAACCAGTAAAAAGAATCTTCATTTACCTTTACTTTTGCCTATAATGGGTTGAACAGTGTCCCCCCAAAATTCATGTCCAGTTAGAGCCTCAGAATATGACCTTTTTTTGGAAATAAGGTCTCTGCAGATGTCGTTAGTTAAGGATTGAGATGATATCATCATGGATTTCGGGTGGGCCTTAAAACCAGTGATTGGTATCTATATAAAAAGAGGAGAAGGACATCGTGACATAGAAAAGAGGGTGATGTGAAGATGGGGTCAGAGATTGGAGCAATGCACCTAAAAGCCAATGAATGACAAGGATCACCAGCTACCAATACAAGCTAGAGAGTAGCAAGGAAGGATTCTTCCCTAGAGCGTTTAGCAGAACATGGTTCTGCTGACTACAACTTGGTTTTGGACTTCTAGCCCACAAACTATGAGAAAATAAATATCTGTTCTTTCAAGCCACTCAGTTTGTTAGTAATGGGTTACGGCAGCCCTCGCAAACTAATACAGTGTCCTGAATTATAATAAATCATTTCAGTTTAGAGGGAGTTTGCTTGACAGATGCCTTTTAGATATAATTGTCCTATGGGCTGTCACCCCTGCTACCATTTCCAAAGGATACTGGGAGTCCACTCATTAGTAATGTCTTAGTAGCTTTAAAAGAAGATGGGCAGGTTTCTTGGTGTCCAAGTAATTTTAAATAATGATGGATCTAGGAGATATAAGTTCAGTTCACTGTGCCTACACCTAGTCATCTATTTTAAGTAAGAACATAAATAGGAATAAAATACATAGTTGACCAGGTGCTGTGGCTCATGCCTGTAATCCCAGAACTTTGGTTGGCCAAGGCCGGTGGATCACTTGAGGTCAGGAATTCAAGACCAGCCTGGCCAATGTGGTGAAACCCTGTCTCTACTAAAAATACAACAATTAGCTGGGTATAGTGGCAGGCGCCTGTAATCCCAGCTACTCAGGAGGCTGATACAGGGGAATCACTTGAACCCGGGAGGTGGAAGTTGCAGTGAGCTGAGACTGGGCACTCCAGCCTGGGCAACAGAGCAAGACTCCATCTCAAAAACAAAAAAAACCACATAGTTATTTTCAGGAGGCAGCCTAAACGGCTAAGAAATTAGTTGCTTATGGGAGGTAGGAGGGCACGTTATTATGGAAGAGTTGATGTGTACACATTCACCTACTCTGCCACTTGTCAGTTACATCTTTGCCAACGGAAACTGTTTAAAAAAATGCTTGTATCAACAATTAAATAAACCACCTCTGATATTTAGAAAACTTTCCTTAGCTTCCTACTTGACACTTTGCACATTTTCTCCCACAAAGCAAGTTTCTCCTCTCAATTAACCAAAGGCAAGAATGATTTCTTTCAAAACTCAAACCTATACATTTAGAAAGAAAAACACCAACCCAAGGGTAAATTCATTCACATCGGTGTGTAAAACAGACCACTTCTGTTCAAAGCCCAGGAAGTGCTGATCACGCTCCTGGCCTCAATAGAAGATACAGATCATTAAAGCTCAACCCAGTGTCTGTAGCTAGGTTGTTTATTACGAAAGTAAGAATCACTAACATGTCCTCTTTGCTAGAACCATAAATCTGAAACTTCTCTTTATTAAAACTGAGATTTGACAACTGCAATACCATAGCTCCCCCTGCTGTTCTGATGCATATCGTCAGCTGCCTTTGGCAAAATCATTTTATGCCTTTCCCTTCCATTCAGCCCTCCTCTGAGCTGTTTCTGATATCTAAGTTTCCGTTTGCTTCTTAATTCTTCATCTCACCTCCCTGTGCTATTTAGCAACCCAATGGCAATTTGGAAATCGATTTTTTATGATCCTCATGTTAATATCATCTTTCACACTCAGTGTTGGAATGATTCTACTTTTATTTAAGGTCATTTGAACTGCTCTGCTAGAGCAGCTTGGAGCCTCGGAAATGGAGTTTCTACTTGCATGGACCCCTCATGCATACCTCCCTGCACACACATACAGTAGTTTAAACAAACTGGAAACAAAAGAAAGGTACATAACAGCCAAAAATGTTGCGAAGAACTTTATAAAGCAAAGACAGAGCAGCATCAAAGCATTTGCAAATGCTTTCTCTTTCCAAATTAATACTCTATCAGTATAAAGAAGGCCACTCACCACTGGCTATATTTTCATTTTTATAAAGTATTTTTATAACTGTTTAGGGAAAGCCTGTATACAGCCATTCCCTCCATTTTGTGTATGTAGTTTTCTTGCTCTGAGCCAACATTCCATCACCTTGGCCAAAGTAACATATATATATATATACATACATACATACATACACACACACACACGTATAATTTATAAATGTATTTAATTTTTATATGTATTTAATTTATATATTTAAGGTATGGCTTGACATACATTTTGGAAGATGCCTGGAGTATAAGTTATGGGGTGACTGCAGAATCCTGATCTGGTAGGCTCTAGATCCTGAAGGCATTTTTCCTAAGTTAAAATTATGCATATATACAAGATAAGGAACATGTATGTACCCCTTGTCAGGGATAGATGGCAGGCTAAGGGACCAATTTTAAGAAGACCAAGTGGACCTGCCATCTGGTATTTGTAATCATCAACTTCCATGTATGCCTCACCACTGGACTAGAAGCTACTTGAAGACAAACATTGTAAATTGTTCTCCAGCTCTTTCGGCATCAGTACAGAAAGCATTTTATGAATCTTGTGTGGTTGAGAGAATTAATGCATGAATGAACACTACAGACCCTTAAAATCCTGTTAGGCAATATTGTTCCTTTCTAGACTCATCTTGCAGGCTCTATTCAAAAATGAAGCCAAAGGAAATTAGGATTTCAATCATTAGCTTTCCATGGCATATTTAGTTAGCTTTGTGTACATTTTCTCAAGCAATAGGCATTTTGTGTACGCCTTTGCTTTTGTAAAATATCCTACAGAGTTATTGGGAGAGATATAAGAAATATGTTACCAGATTCAAAAAGCACATAAGATAACCTGGAAGGCAAAACCAAACCACAAAGGAAACCATATATAAAACATTTAATTTCCAAACTGTACTTTACAAATAAGCATTTTGCAATTTTGATTAATCAATATTTATCAGCCAATCTTTGTGGCTTGTTTCCTTTGAGCAAAGCACAATGCTGATGTAGTTTTTAGGAACTGCATACCTAGACGGATGAAATAGTAAACCCTGGGGCTGCTGCTATCAAAGGGCTTGTAAAACAGCATTTTCTGGATAGCCCATCATCTAATATGGTGCAATATGCGAGGTCTGCTTTCAGCTAGAAGCAAATGTAAAAGTTATGATTTTTATCAAAGAGCAAGCATGCCAAAGCCCTCTCCTGCTGCTGCAGCACTGGGCAAATGCAGGCCATGAGACCGAAAGCCAATGACCAAGGAAGGTTAAGGAAACACAGAACAGAGCAAAAGCAAAGGCTATGAGACAGAGCAAAATCACAATGACAAATAGTTAAAGCCTGGAGCCCTCTTGTGTGATAATACCTGGAGCACACTGAAGGAACTTGTGCAGTTGTTACAGCATGGCTTTAATATGTACTTTGCAATCTTTGCAGATGACGAATGCATATTCTGCTGTTATTTTGTTCTTTGTCAAATTGTATGTCAAATATAGGATGATAGTAAAAAAAAAATTAAATGCCATATACCCCCATGCTTTTTTATTATCATCCCTAGGTAGAACTGCTGAGAACAATTTCATACATTTAATTTCAAGTCATTTAAAAAATAAGTTTAATAAGCTTAAAAACATAGAATCATTATGTAATCATTTCTCTTGCTCCCTCTGTGTGCATACATGTGTAGACATGGTTTTTTAAACATAAAAGAGAATTTATGACATTGATATTAACATCCATAGAATTAAGTCACCATTCTTACAGAGGGATAAAAGACAAAAATACTGATTATGAGAGACACAAAGAAGAATTAGCAGACCCTAAGTTATAGAAGATAGCAAAGAGGGAGCATCTGGGCAAAAACTGAGATAATTTCTTTACTGTGAATGTGATTAGGAAATACACAAATTCCTTAGTGAATAAGACTTTAAAATGCAAGTTAGATTTAAAACTCTATTGGCTTTATCTATAATTTATCTGTTTTATTTTCTTATTGTATATCATATGCTATATACACACATACACACTTATTCCTTACTATAAATTTAGTCATTCTCAATCTTAAATTCCCAAGTTGAAATATTCTTTAATATAGTATTAGACTCAGAAAACTCCACCTGATAATTACTGCCAACATACTGGTTCCTAATGTGTTGCCAACTAGGAAACCCTCACCTGTCACAGAATGTTTCTCTAACAGAGTTTATTCTTGTGTGAATGTGTTTGAATCATAATTATGCCAGCATTTTCTCCATTGTTGTTCCTTGGAAGATTTTACCTGGGGATAGTAATAGGGAAACTATGGGGGAAAAGGTGTTTCATGTACAAATAAGTTTGGGGAAGAGGGGTGAAACAAATCTTAACAGTGGTTCAGGAATTCTGAACCTCAATATGATACTAATACTCATTATACATGCCAAATGTTTATCATGCGTGCCAGAGGAATACATAATATTCCTGGTGTTCAACGTGATTATTTGTTCAAGGAGTCTTATTTTGAGCCATGGACCTGTTTACATCATCTAGTGCTTGTCTTTGATGGAATCCAGTGTTGGAAATGTTGTTTCAGTCCTAATAGTATAGGGTGCATTAAGTTTTTAAGACTGGGGCAATCCATCAGGGAGTGTATTCTGGGAGAATTCAAGCAGAGACATATTTTAAAGGAAGTAAGAAAAGTTCTGTAATTTATATATTTATAAAAATAAAACCATCATTAAGTTGTAGTAAATTTTGTTGTTTGTTCCTTTCTAATACTAGAGCACCAATAACTTTTACCTTCCGTATCAGTTTGCAGACAAACCGCTAAAAGTTGCAAGAGTTCATAATGTAACTTGGCAGTAATGCTAACAATGCAATGCCTATTGCACAAAGTTTATGTCTATCTTTGTGAATCAAAATAGCTTTTGTATGATTTTCTTATTTCAAAATAACTAATATTTTTATTTCATTTTAAGCATAGCTTCTTCTCTTTCAAATACATGTTAGCTTCAAGAAAAAAGCTCACAGCTGAGCCCAGGTTTAGTCATTTGAATCCTTTGTGTCCATCAGTGATAGAAAACTTTCATATTTTCACAATATATGTAGTATTAAATACTCCTCTGAATATTTTGGACCATTTCTATTTGGTGATTATCCATCTAGAAGTACTTGTTAAGTGGGTGTGTTTTTACACCTTTGTCCATGATTATGCTGAAAAGAGAAAATCTGTTAATTGGCAGCAAATCTATTTAGGATAAAAGTATGTTGCCATTGAAATCAATGAAATAGATTTCAATGGATAGCATTTATTTTTATTTCATAAATTCCACTAGAATTGAACAATTCGTCAAGTACAAAATGGTAAGGAACATAGATTTATTTAAAGGCTACATTACAAAAATTAAATGTAATCCTTTCTCAAAGTCATGAAACTCACCATTTTACTCGATTAAATTCTAGACTAATAAAAATGACTTCCGAAAGAAAAAAAAAGTTTGTTTTCCGTTCATTTGATAATAAATAAATGAATGGATGCAGAAAAACAGAACCGATTTCATCACGTTGTGCTAAAATGACATACTTATCTATTAAATGATTTAACATACATAAAGCATTAACATTTCTCATGCAATAATATTATTTCTGTTCCTCTGTCTTCATCCTTAAACAAAAACAAATTCTCAAAGCTTCAATTCACAAATATTTTTTAAAAAGTGTCAATAACACCAGTAAATCATGATTTGTGTGACTAGAAACAATGGTACAATGCTGGTAGTAAAATGTCAGCTGACATCTATTGAGCACCCACTATATACTGACAACTGTTAACACCCTGTTTTTTCCCTTGTTCCACAGTGAGTTCTAGGATTCACATTTGTTGCCCAGGGACATTTTTACATCAAGCCAGAGTGTGTGGAGGCAGCCCAACCTGAGTTATGAGGATTAAAATGGCAGATGGGTTGTTTCCTCAAAAGAAATATTGGGAGTCCATGACCAAAATGAGGGTAATTTATACTTTGCAGGAAAATCATGATTTTACACCTGCCAACTTTTTAGAAAGAATCACTAACACATATATTTAAAAGAATTTTATTCTTCAGTCTTCTCCCACTTACAGTAATGGTATGCTACTTTATTTAATATCACTTTTCTTGAATTCTCAGCCGCTCTTGATCCTCTTCCCCACCTCCTTTGCTAATTTTTAAATCTTACGTCTACCATTAAAGGTGGGTACTTGCCAACTTTCTACCCTCTTACCATTGTCCACTGTCTCTTTCTCTTAAACAACTATTCTGGGGCAGTCAGATTGTTGTTGACAATATGGAGAGTGGACTGAAATCTACAACAATTTTCAAAATAAGAGCAGTAAATGTTCTCTCCAGTTCTAACCTTTGAGAGGAGAGTTCTGTTCTGGGCAAAATGCCCAGCACAGAATCTGCATCAGTGTTCTCTGAAAATGGGCAAATAATATTATCCATTGATGTTAAAACGTTTAAGGAAAAGTAGACCATCAGGAAAGTTTTATTATTAATTAAATGTACAAATGCATCAATTAATTTTTAACCTAACAGATTTTCTGATCACTGGTTTGCAGCAAAGATTAATGATGATTCTTTGCACACAGATATTTTCTCTTACAAAAACAAAGCGAGAAAATCTAGTATCAAATGGTTCCTATTTAAAGGTTTTCAAAGAGCCTTACTTATATTACCAAGTGAAATTAAGTTAATGTTGTTATTTTCTGTTGTCAAAAGAGCAACTACTCATACAACATGTTTATTATAAAATTCAATGAAAACAAATTACAAATAAGAAAGAAAAGATGGAGATTTGTTTTGGAAATGTATTTTCATTGAATATTGTCATGCTATTTTGACATTAAGCAGTTTTATTTTACCAAGCAAATGAAAATCGAGATGTTCTGAAGAAAGTAGATGCTCATGTAAAGTTGTACTACATATGTAATATACTTTGATCAGCAAGTCAAATTTTAATATAATGAGCAGTTTTTACATCCACAGCAATATTCTTTTAATGGCATATTCGAGTTTGAAATCCACAAACATCAGGAAATGCTATTTAAAAATATTTCAAGTATTTAAATAAAATAGCTTGTGGAAGAACTAAGAAAAAAAGTATTGAGTCAACATTTTTTGAATTAAGAAGACAAAAGTAAGCACCTTTACATCTAGCTAGAAGAACCTCTCATCAACAGAACATGTAGTAGCTACCTATCCTTGCAATTGCTGCATTATATGAGGATAATTGAATTTTGATCTCCTGGAACTTACAATTAAAGACCAGTAACGATGAAGAGAAATATGGGTTACTGTTGAATATTTAGGATGATATATTTTATGTCTCAATGTCCACTCTCTAAGAAAGTTATAATAAGTGTATTTTTTATAATAACGACAGGTTTCTTAGGTTAGTAATCTGTTGCTACTTGTGTTTCTATTTTTTTCAAGTGCAATTATTTCTGATCTATGTCCAAAAATTATTAAATTGATAAATATTTTCAGTCAATGTGCCACCACTGACAAATGTGATATAAAAAAATTAAGATTGCCAAAGGCTCTTAACCTATAATTTCCTCAATAGATCTTAGAGCTAGTGAATTTATTTGGCTTTCTACTCCTGCCTTTAAAAGATTTGCCATTCTGGGTGATCATTAAAAAGTCAGGAAACAACAGGTGCTGGAGAGGCTGTGGAGAAATAGGAACGCTTTTACACTGTTGGTGGGAAAGTAAATTAGT
Organism: Gorilla gorilla gorilla; assembly: GCF_029281585.2. Classification (NCBI taxonomy): domain Eukaryota; kingdom Metazoa; phylum Chordata; class Mammalia; order Primates; family Hominidae; genus Gorilla; species Gorilla gorilla. Next base: position 168,337,370 of record NC_073228.2, read on the forward strand.
TCAACCATCGTGGAAGACAGTGTGGCGATTCCTCAAGGATCTAGAACCAGAAAAACCATTTGACCCAGCAATCCCATTACCGGGTATATACCCAAAGGATTATAAATCATTCTACTCTAAAGACACATGCACACATATGTTTATTGCAGCACTATTCACAATAGCAAAGACTTGGAAGCAACCCAAATGCCATTAATGATAGACTGGATTAAGAAAATGTGGCACATATATACCATGAAATACTATGCAGCCATAATAAAGGATGAGTTCATGTTGTTTGCAGGGACATGGATGAAGCTGGAAACCGTCATTCTCAGCAAACTAACACAAGAACAGAAAACCAAATACCACATGTTCTCACTCATAAGTAGGAGTTGAACAAGGAGAACACATGGACACAGGGAGGGGAACATCAGACACTGGGGCCTGTTGTGGGGTGGGGGGATAGGGGAGGGATAGCATTAGGAGAAATACTTGATGTAGATGACGGGTTCATGGGTGCAGCAAACCACCATGGCATGTGTATACCAATGTAACACACCTGCACGTTCTGCACATATATCCCAGAAATTAAAGTGTAATAAAGACTTTTTTTTTAATGATTTGCCATTCCGGACTCCCATTATATGGATGAGGTTAGTGAGGCCTAAAGGTGTTACATGATGTGCTCGGTAGCATGATGCTGGTTTAGTATAGTAAGATGAGAAAGATTTTTGTTTTAGTTCCAGCTAGCATTGCACTCACTACATCATGCTCTAAAACAAAAGCAAAGAAAAAAGAAGCATTACACACTATTTAATTGTGTTTTCTTATAGCAGAGCTAACAAGTAAAATTCTACCTTTACCAAAGCTTTTAAAAATGAACAGGTTGCATGTAAGAAATTTAATGCTCTTTGAGCCGTATTATTCGTGTAATGTTGAAACTGTTCATGATACATCATTCACCTGGATGGAAGAAAACAGATTCTTTTTGTGTGGAATTATTTGCGACAGAGCCTTATGTTGAATGAAGCATTAGTCTCACTTTCTACAATATTCCTTATTTCATTTTATATCTATCATGAATCTTAAGTAAATATTTAACTTGTTTTTACAGTTTTTATTATGTAAAAATGCACAAAGAAATGAGGAAGAAAGCCAATAAAATTATAATGAATTAGGATAAACCACTCCACAGATTGTCATATGGGGAAAAAAAGTCTCATCAGAAAAACATGTAGGGATTTTGAAAAAAACCTTGCATTTCTTTTCTAATTTTTACTTTTAAATGATACTCAGACTTTTGAAAGATTTATTGGCTGACTTTTTTTGACTGTGTCAGAGGAAATGTTCCTTGTAATGATAAATAATATTTGCCATCTTTTAAATACGTCCTATGTCCTTAATACTATAGCATTGAGACTGCCCTAAGCCATAGTAAATACCTTTAGTGTTTCATCCTTGTCTTTAGATTTTATTAAGAATATGTCATATGTATAAGATTAATCAAACAGGCCGGGCACAGTGGCTCATGCCTACATTCCCAGCACTTCGAGAGGCCAAGGTGGGTGGATTACAGGAGGTCAGGAGTTGAAGACCAGCCTGGGCAACATGGTGAAACTTCATCTCTACTAAAAATACAAAAATTAGCTGGGCGTGGTGGTGGGCACCTGTAATCCCAGCTACTCGGAAGGCTGAGGCAGGAGAATTGCTTGAACCCGGGAGTTGGTGGTTGCAGTGAGCCCAGATCAGGTCATTGCACTCCGGCCTGGGCGACAAGAGCAAAACTCTGTCTCAAAAGAAAAAAAAAGATTAATCAAACAAAATATTCCTGTAGAGAAATATAGAATATGAGGGAAAATTCTTTTTTATAAGAATAAGAACATAATTGGTTGTATACCTGCCATCTTATTTGAACACAATATTTCAATATGAGAAAAGCATGTGGAAATAGGGCCAATAGTTTCTCTTCTGTGAAGGATAATGTGCATGCTTTCTATTTTAAATTTTAAATGTTGTGCTGTTATATAGAATTTTCTCTTTTTCATTTATCCCTGATATTTAGAAAGCAGGGACGGAATTATTATAATTATTCATAATTACATCTTTTAAAAATTATTCTAAAAAATGTTCAGATAACTATTTAAAGTCCCACTCCCTATTTTAAGCCTCACCCACATGTGATTATCTTCCTGAGGTTAGCCCATTTTCTCACTTTCAATAGAAGCAATATTTGAAAACAACCGTGAACCAGATCCCATTCCACAATGCTTTAAGAAGACATTAGTATTTTATTGAAGTACTAAAGGGAGATTCAGCCATGAGGCAAAACTTCATAAAAATCACATTTATATTTCTGTATTCTCAACTTACTACCCAGATTTCCCTTGCCCCCAAAACTACCTCATCCCCCACCTCCCATCTCCCAGTTTGGTGTAGAGGGTGGATGCAAGGACAAAGAGTAGGAAGTGTGAGAAGCTCTCAATGTCATGTGCCCACTGAAACTGTTCCACAGAGGGAGTGAACTTGGCAGTTTGTAAATTGCATCTTACAATGATATGGACAAGGGTTCAAATCCCAGTCCTGGACATTATCAGTACTAGGACCTTCAGAATGTATTTCATTGGTGTCAATTTCTTTTTTTTTTTTTTTTTTTTTGAGTATTGTAAAACTGGTATGAAGATTAAATGAGATGAGGATGATAAAGTGCTCAGCATATGTTAGACTTTCAACATAAGTTAGTTTCTTTCCCCATTTAGATTGCAGCAAGCAGATCTCTTTTTTTCTCTACATCCTGAAGGTACTTGTTTCCTGATCCTTCTTGAGTAGTGTGTTGTGGCCCTTTACTCTTTCTCTGGTCTCAACGAGTAAGCTTCTTACTCATCTTGCAGATTCTGTGCCAGTGAGGGCTGATTGCATTCAGCCCTCCAACACAACTGCAGAAACATTATCCCCTGCCCTATAGTGCCAGACAAATATTTAAGGGTCATAACATAATGAAATTGAAGTTTTAAGCATTTGGCATTCCCAGTCAATTAGGAATTAGGAGTTGAGTGAATATAATTTACAAGTCATTAAACAGTGTCTGGGAGTATGGTGATAGCAAAGTTAGTGGTTTTCATTTGTCCTAATTTTATTCCATGAGTTATAAAATCCAAGAGAAAGTTTAATGCAAACAGGTCTATTCTGCCCTGTCTTTTCTTTCATATGTGTACTTTTTATAATGGAGCATTTCTCTGTTTATTTGTTTGTTTGTTTCTTATTAGCGTTTATTTCCACTTATTCTTATCAAGGCGTTCACTTTTCCTTCTGGAGATGCACTTCTGCCTCCCTCTAAATTCATAGATTTGAGTGATGCAAATCCCACCCATGTATCTAAGAGCTGGTCATTTAAAGAATTCTTGCACTACAGAAGCCACCATGGTTGATTCAGGGATAGGCATGTTATCTAAGAAGAGCTACTGTAACTGTTGTAGGGCTAGAAGAAAAAAAGTCAGCCTATGAGTCTGGCTTCTCTTGCTTAGCATAACGCTTTATTCATGCTGTCTACCCTGAGAAGATAGGAAGCTGGAGATGTGCTGGCAACATTTTTGCCATGGAATAAAGACAGAACACAGATTTAAACAATGAAAGACATTAAAATTCAACCCCAATGGCATTGTTTAAAGTCTCGGATCAAGTTGTCCGTGAGGCTGCCACTTGACTTTTTTTGTGAGCCAGTAAATTACTCTTGTTTTTCCTTAAACCAATTTTAGTTGGATTTTCACAACTTATGGCATAGACATTCTTAATTAATACTTTCCTATCTCTATTTTTCTTGTGTGAATAGTGATTTCCAATTCATATTTTTCTGCTCTATTCTTTTAATTTTTTTCTCTTCTTGGCTCATGTACCATTTTCCTCCCTCTTTGTTACTTTACAGTTTTAACTTGAATAACATTATGAAAACAGACCAATATGAACCAAAAAAACTGTAAAAATCATTTATTTATGATGTATTTCCTTCCTTGAGGTATTACTTGCCCTTTATATCTGATGTTCCTTCAAGGCCTTTAATTAATTTCTATCAAGCTTCTTATGGGACCCGGCATGGCACCATGCACCCCATATGCACTCAAAGTATTAATTGGAAATAATGACAATGATCAACCTCATGAAACATTTTTAACTCTGTCCTTGTTCACCTGGCAAGCTGTGAACATGAAAGTTGGGCAGAGAACTAGCCACCAGGAAGCAGAATTAATGAGCAGGGACAATGTCTAATTCTATATATTTTTAATCACATCTATTACAGTTAGCACTCAATTTAAATTAATAACATTAAGAGCAGAATTGGCAGTTCCCTTGTAAGATAAGTCAGTGGGCTCCATCCTAATAGGCAATGAACCATTAGGTCATGAAAGCCGTATTTTTATTTGTTCTTTTTTTCCACTTTCGCTTTACACATAGAAGTTCTGAAGAATTCTTTTAAATACTCTAGAATAATCACCATATTCTCATTCCTTGATGCCTTTCAAAAGCAGGTCACATATTTGATTCTCTTCTAGGGCATTTAATTTGGATTTATAAAGTCATTTTCATATAACCTCTACCAACCATCTGTAGTTTTATTGTGAGAGGCTTCTCACCTCTCTGAGATACTCCTTCACCTGCAGAAATGTGAACCAGGAACAAGCCAATGGGGTGAAAGGGAGTGTGCAAAGTGTGGACGTTGCATACAAAACTTTCCAGGATCCGTCTGAGGGCTCGGAGTGGGGATCAGCTAAATCTTTTGTTTTTTCATTTTCTCTTTCAGTCTTTGACAAAGCGTTTAAATGCGCATGAGGGATAAAAGTAGTAACAGAGCTTGCTTTCTTATCTTAAGTGGGTTGTCACAATGAGATCGGGGGAGATGAGATCTGCTTGGATTTTCTTAAATTCTACTTCAGATCTTAATTTTCTACACTCCCCTTCCCTAGGCCAGTTCCACTGATGTGAATTACTCAATATAACAAAGATTTCTTCTTTACTGTATTCTGTATTACCAAATTATGCTTGTTTAAACAAATAAATCACACAGATATATGGAAAAGAAAGACCAGAATAAAATATGCCAGATTATACATTTGGTTTCTCACCAGGCTAAGCTGGGTAATAGTTATTTTTGAAAATTTACTCACTACTTTCTATGTGTCTATATTTAGTAAGCATAAATTACTTTTTCATGGTAATCAAAATTGAAAGAAGAAAACACAATTTTCTCTCTGGTTTTCCAATATCTTTCTTTTGTGTCGTAAGATTTCTAAATGAGTGTGATCAAGTTACACACAGAATGTTTTCCTGAATTAACTATAAGAATAGCACAGAGAAAAAAATTCGGTTTAAAGTTACAATAATGTTACATTGCTCTCTGCTAAAGCTATGACTTTTTTCTTTTTATCAAATAAGCTTGATAAAAATAAACATTTTTCCATATCAAATGAAGTTTATTTATGTGAAACAAGCCTTGGGCAAGGGAGAAAAGGAGTAAGACATAGAAATAAAGTAAGAATTTTAGAGTGTAGGAGATTCATAAAAAGTGAAAGGATGAGACCTCATTTCCCTTAGAGACAAAAAAGCAAAAGGTGGGAAATGAGAAAGATTGCAATTTTCTAGTAAAACATAGAATAGAAACTACACCCTCTTTTTTTTTTTTAACTGAAATGCACAAAGGAGAAAATAACATTTTATGTTTGGCTACTAAGAAGGAGAAAAGCAAAAATAGAATTCAAGCAAACTAATATCCTTGCTCAATTATTTCTCCTTTGAAAAGAATAAAGTAGGTAGGTACTTCCTCTCTACAGTGAATTATAAAATGTAGTAATACCATATAATCTGATCGACATACAGAAGTATGATAAAAAATAAAATTGATCTATGTAAACATACATATCTTTAACTGCTTTGTTCAGATAAGCATTCTAGTGAATCAACCCTTGCTAAAGAACACATCAGTCTGTATTGGTTGAAGTTGTGCTGAAATAACAACGTGCATTTGACACTAGCAACCTGAAATGATAGGATGTTTTATTTTTTATTCTTAAACAGTTTTTGTTGGTTAATAGCATTACCTCACAGAAGCAGATATCACATCATAAAAAATCCCAGAAAAAATTGTATTCTGAAAAAGAAGCAAACAACGCAAATCTTATTTGATGATTTTTTTTAACTTTTGTTAAAGAGAAAGGCTTTCATGACTGTTTATTTAAGCTGTAGGAAAAATGTTACTCCTAGCTTCCTAGTTTTAGAAAATGGAATCTAAACCAGTGAAAGCAAGTAAGATCTATTAATGATAGTAATATATAACAGTGAGGCCAACTGATTAAAAAAGCTCCTTTTCATTTATCATAAGATATATTGACACTCTACTTTAATCCTTGGTATACACATAGGAAGTTACTGTAAGACACTTTAGACATATGTAAGCCTAACTCTTATGTTTTTAAGCTCTTGTTACTACAGTAATGAAGTTCAAATACATCAAATAGGAAAGATCAGTCACAAGCTTACAGACTTAGAAGTTTCTCTGCTAGGAGCAGGGACTGGACTTGTAGGGATACTTTATTACTGGTCTGTAGGAGGACTCTCCTCTGAAAAAGGATGAAATGTTAGACTCCTCTTTCTTTCATGTATTAAGGTAAAGGAACCATTTCAGTGAACCATGGAGTAAGTGACTATCCCCTATAGGTCACTAAAATTTAAAGATCCCTATGCTAGTGATCCTGGTCACTTTTGAGCTTTCAGTTTCTTAAAAATTGAATGCATTAACATATTATGCCTTAGTAACAACAACAAGAAAAAGAAAAGAAAAAAAGGCTGTTTGCATTGCTCCTGAGACAAAAAGGACAACTCCATACTTAAATATGTCTTTAAAACAGACTGGTAGTGGCTGAAGGAACTACTGCTAATCAGGAATGTTCTTTGGGTTTTTCTTTTTTTTCCTTTCTAAAAGCCACATCAACCATCAGTTATGCTATTAATATTCATGATATTAAGAAAATAATCAGGTTACTCAAAGTACCTATTATACACCACTCTGATTCTTTGGTAGGAGAAGGTAAAAACACCTTCTTTTGTGATAGGCACATTTGTAAATTATGAATAGTAATTGTTAGCAAAGAATGAGAAATGTAGGGAAGAGAAGGAAACTTTTCCATTTGTGCTTTTAAAAGAATTTCTGAGCCCCCTCTTTTTTTTCATCCTGACACATCAATCAGGAAATGTGATTATAATTCAGAAAGAATTATACACTTAACCATATACTTAAGTAAGAGGTTTGACTGGGCCACTGGCTTTGAGGTTCAAGTGGCAGTTACAAAATCAAAATCAGGAGACAGAAAGAACAAGGTTACCATCACAGCGGGCACTGAGAGACTCACACAAGTGCCCGAGGGGAGTTAATATGGTTAAGGTTACCCGTGTTTTGCACGATCTCATAAAACATTCTGTCTTGAGTATTACTTCTATTTACAAGAATGGGCTAATTCATTTATGTCAAATGTGGCTTTTGGATATTCAATTTTTTTAGTGTCACCAAAATTATCTCAGAGGAGCAGCTCTGACAGGTCAATCATTGCAGATGGTAAGTGCTTTGTTAATTATACAGAAATTTAGAAACCACTGTAGAATGTCTTGCCTCAGGAGAAATTTCTCTCTTCCTGTTTGAGAGCTGCTTCCCTCTACAGAATTAATTTTATGTTTGTGAACAGATAACAATCTCTGCCGCATGGCAGAAATAACTCCTTGTTCCTTGCTCAAATACGCAAGTGTAAATAAGCAGAGAATATCACAAATAAACAATGCCATTCTTTTTTAAATAATGCAGTGTGTGTAATTAAGAGTATGCAATTACAGCAGTGTACAGCTCTCAGTGTAACAATTAGGTTTTCAGTAAAATGTAATTTGTTCCAATGTAAATGTTTTTCCTCAATTCAGAAGATTCCCTTGAGTTGTTTCAATAAGCATATTTCTGCAAGTACATGCAGTTGTGCACTATGTTCCAATCTACAAATCAAAGAGGACAACTATATCATAATAAGCTACTGAAACTGTCAAAGTACGAGCATTCCAGTGCTATCTTGAGATAGAAAAGCAGAAGTGGCCACTTTCTGGGAACTGTTGACAAGCAGGGTGCAAAAGTGGGGGATTGTAAAATATGACTTATTCCTGTATACATGCCCCTTTCAGATGTGACTTTGCCACTCCTTTCATAAAGAGAGGTAATCCTTCAATCTATGCTGGCCTTGTGGTTTTCTTTGACCATGTAAGAGATGTGTAAGAGACATTATTTGATGTCCAAGGGCTAGGCTTTAAAAGGCTTTGTTGGAATGTGGCATGAGACTGTCATGTAAAGAAGCCAGACTAGACTATGGAGGAGGAGAGGCAAGGAGGGGAAGAAGCGAGGCCACAGTGACAGTCGACACCAAGTGCCAGACACATGAGTGAGGCCTGTTGGGTCTTCCAGCCTCACTGGCTGCTAGCTGAATTCAGCCAAGTGAGTGAGCCCCAGTGAAATCTATAGGCGAATTATCTAGACAACTAATAGAAGTGAAAGAAACAATTTTTGTTTTAGCCTCCAAATTTTAGCCTGGTTTGCTACGCAGCAAAAGCTAACAAAAATAGTTCTTCTAGTGTTTGGTGCTACCGTTTTATCAATTTTGTTTCCCCAGAAACTTAGACAATTTGTAATTTCCTCTCAATTCTGATGTATGATAATATTATCATATTTTTAATAAAAAAAGAAAAGTAAGAAAACAGAAGTTAGTACATTAAACCTTAAAGTAAATTGGATTTTAGACCATCTAGTTTGAGAGTTTGAAAAGTGTGCTTCTTGGATTACTGTGCTGGGGAACATGAGGAAATTCTGAAGTGGTGATGGTGGAGGGGGATGGTCTGGATTTCCCATATTTGCCTCCCTCATGCCAGCCCTATTTTTATTTATTGCACTCCCATGTGCAAAAATAATCCCGGAGACAAAAAGTGTAAACCCACTGCAGGCCAAGCATTGTATGTTCCAGAGGAGTATATTAAGGCTCAGTGTTATAATGTATCCAGTTATAATAAAATACCTCATCATAATGATGGTACTGTGCCTGCTGCACCATGAGTGGTAATTAAGTCCCTTCATGATCTGACTCCTATCTACTCCTTAACTTCCTGTCTGTCTCAGATTCATGGGCCATTAGACTCCAACCCTGAACATTTCCTTCCCCTGACTCAAACATGGAGCTCTGCCATCATGCACAAGGCTCTTCCTCCCCACCTCCCAGCCATAGAACACGATATACTGCTGCACACTGTCTCCATCATCTCTATCAGGAAACCTTCCAAGGACCATGCACTTCCCCATCAACCCAGGCCTTGTTGGCTGTCCTCTTCAATATTTGTTTCTTTTCTTTCTTTTCTTTTCTTTTCATTTTTTTTTTTTTTTTAGACAGAGTTTCACTCTTGTTGCCCAGGCTGGAGTGCAATGGTGCAGCATGATCTCAGCTCACTGCAACCTCAGCCTCCCAGGTTGAAGTGATTCTCCTGCCTAAGCCTCCTGAGTAGCTTGGGTTACAGGTATATATACACCATCACACTCGGCTAATTTTACTTTCAGTAGAAATGAGGTTTCACCACATTGGCTAGGCTGGTCTCGAACTCCTGACCTCAGGTGATCCACTCTCCTCAGCCTCCCAAAGTGCAGGGATTACAAGCATGAGCCAGTGTGCCCAGCCCTCGTCAATATTTCTGTCACGTGCAGGGTGTACTAGCCTTGAATCTGCTTTTCTATGGTCAAAGACTACAAGGATTTGAGGGTAAAAAAACAGGACAAATTCATCTTTGTATCCCTGGGCTCTAGCATAAATAGAAGACATGCAACAAATGCAGGTGAGAGATGAATCAAACAATAAAATTAGTAAACTGAACAAGTGAGTTTTCTTTTAACTCGTCAAATAAAAGATTAGCTAAAAACTACTAGTGTTGGTAGTTCATTTTCCTTTTCTTTCTTTTTTTTTTTGTGGCTGCATAGTATTCTATGGTGTCTATGTACCACATTTTCTTTATCCAGTCAACCACTCATGAACACTTCTAGTATTCTTCTATCCCAGTGTTTGGCAATGCCATATAACCAGCTGCCCATACAGGAACAAACTTGAGTTTTGTTCCTGGCTTCCTCTCTTAGCCATGACATTCAGGTAAACTATAAGGCTAGTCGCCTCTCCCTGGTATCTGTAGAATTCATCAAGCCCTCTGTAGACCCATGACTTCATTGCTTGGTTCATTGGTTGATGATCATCTTTTGTCTGAATCATTCTGAAGCCCCCTTCTTGCCTTCTTGCCTCTGTCCTTTGTAATTAATAATCTACATCACAACAAAAATAATTTTTCTGAAAAACACAGCTGATTATGCCACACTCATTGCTGGAAAACTTTCAATGGCTGGAAGATCAAGTTTAAACCTTGATATAGAAAAGAATGAACTCTGTTTATCCATCCTCCCGGTACCTCACCACATAGTCTTATCCAGTCATATACAGTTACTGAGAATTTATTTATTTATTTATTTGCGTATTTATTTATACCTTCATACCCTAGTGTTTTTGTGTGCTCGGTGCTGTTTTAGTTGCTGTGAATTTTTCATTTAAGAAGATAGAAACATTTTCCTGTTCTCGTGACATTTTCCTGCCTTATGTAATAAGGAGGCAAACAAGTAAACAAACCCATGCAATCATATCAAACAGTGAGGGATGGATGAGTCTGAGTGCCATTTTAACCAGACTGATAAGGGGAGTCCTCTATAAGGTAGTATTTGAGCAGAAATTTGAATGAGAAGGACTGAGCCATGCAAATGTAGGGGAACATGGCATTCCAAGAGGGGGAGAAAAATGAGTCCCAAGACTTGGAGGCAAGTCCAGTCCAGGAGGAAGGATTTTATGGGTAGAGCATACTGAGCAAGAAGCAGAGACACAGTAGCTGGGTCTGCAAGGAAGGTGAGGGACAGGCCTTTTACACCATATGAAATAAGGGCCTTTTACACCAAATGTAGTAAGGAGACTAATAAGATTTTAACCAAGGGAGGACAATAAGAAGTATACCTTTCAAAAGATCCTTCTGGCTGCTCTGTGAAATATAGATCTAGAAGGTGCAATATTAGACATAAGTCACTTAGGAGGCTGGAATATTTCAGTTATTTTGCATAATTACACCAGCTTAAAAATGTTGTAAAAGAAAACTGATTTTTGGAAGCAGAAGATCTGAGTTCGAATCCTGGTAGTGATTTCTACCATATGCTCTTGGGTCCATTGTTTCCTAGCTGAGATCAATGAGGTCTTCACTTATGAAATGATTATAATTCAGTTTTAACAGCAATAAATGATTAAGTTAAAAAATGCATTAAAAACTACAAGGTGGCTGGGCACGGTGGCTCATGCCTGTAATCCCAGCACTTTGGGAGGCCTAGGTGGGCAGATCACAAGGTCAGGAGTTCGAGACCAGCCTGGCCAATATGGTGAATCCCCATCTCTACTAAAAATACAAAAATTAGCTGGGTGTAGTAGCGGTCACCTGTAGTCCCAGCTACTTGGGAGGCTGAGGCAGGAGAATCACTTGAACCCGGGAGGCGGAGGTTGCAGTAAGCTGAGATTGTGCCACTGCACTCCACCCTGGGCAACAAAGCAAGACTCTGGCTCAAAAAAAAAAAAAATCTACAATGCATTAACTATTAGCTATTAGTTATATGACTAAAAGCAATATTGTCCACTTTAAAGCTGCTACTTTGCTACATTTTTTACTCAAAATTTCCATGAAATTAAGTTTTGGCAATAGACACACTCCCACTAACATAAATTTGAGTAGTTCTCACTACACCACAACACTAAACTCTTCATCAAAGGGCACAGAATTTCAGTCAGCTGGAAGAAATAAGCTTCAGTGATCTATTGCAAAGAATGGCGACTATAAAAATTATGCATTGCATATTTCAAAACTGCTGAAAGAGTAGCTTTTAAATGTTTTAACAAGAAAAGATAATAAGAATGTTAGGTGATAGATTTGTTAATTAGCTTATTTAATCATTCCGCAATGTAAACACATATCAAGACCTCACCTGGTGCTCCATAAATATATAATATATACAATCACTATGTTTCAATTAAAAATAAAATAAAAAATAAGAAAAAAAAGTAAACTGAAAAGGTCTTCCTGGTCTTACTTTACTGGAAAGCAGAGAGAATAAATGGAAACTATCCCTGTAAGCGGAAAAACCCTTTCGAAAAGTAAACTGCCATTTTCAGCCTCTGGCCTGTGTAGCTTTTAAAAATATTAGGCCATTCGGCAACTATATGCTTAGGTAACATGAATGAGAAAATAGTAAAAAGAAATATGGTCCTTGGCTCCTAAGCCATACACAATGAGTAAAAGAGGAGGAAATTACTCCTAAGGCTATGTAAGAGAAGATAATACATGCTCTAATGTGAGAAAGGAAGTGTAATTGATGGGTGAAGGGATAATACTTGCTTTAACAGGTGTCTTGAAGGGTGAAGAGAACTGGAATATGTGGAAAAGGATGTGTGTGTGGCAGGTAGATATATTCTTGGATGAGAGTGACAGTAGGAACAGAGGCATGGAGGCAAGGTTTTCACAGCAAATAGTGGCCAAGAACTTTGGGAGAAAAAAGTGCATGTTGGAAAATAATGAAAAAGAAAGTTGGCAAAGTAGGCCTGGGCTAACATGTATATAAGCCCTGAATAATAAGCTGAAGATTTTTGACCTAATTTTGTATCTGATGAAGAGGCACCAACTAGCAATTTTTGAGGAATGAAGAGATATTGAGAAGGAATCCTGAGTCAAAAGTTCAGGATAGGCAATATATGAAATAGAGCTTTATAGGCACTGTATAGTAATATTTAAGTGATCAGGGTATGTGTGTCACTGAACAGTATTCAGTTATCAAGTTCATTTGAGGACTATATTTATTCCAAGTGTCTATTGCAGTGCAACAAGCCACCCTGAAATTTAGTGTTTTAAAACAAGCGTTTTATTATGCTTATGGTTTACGTGAGTCAGGAGTTTGAACAGAATACACCAAGTACGGCCTCTCTCCATGATGGCTGGAACCTCAGCTGAGGAGAGTCAAATATCTGGGGGCTGGAATTATTTGGAGACAGGGTCACCAACCCCTGGGCCACAGACTGGTACTGGCTGCTCTCCATCACTTTATTACAGCCTGAGCTCCGCCTCCTGTCAGATCAGTGGCGGCATTAGATTCTCACAGGAGGCGAACCCTATTGTGAACTGTGTGTGCAAGGGATCTGGGTTGCATGCTCCTTATAAGAATCTAATGCTTGATAATCTGTCACTATCTCCCATCACCCTCAGATGGGATCATCCAGTTGCTAGAAAACAAACTCAGGGCTCCCACTGATTCTACATTATGGTGAATTGTATAATTATTTCATTATATATCACAATGTAATAATAATAGAAATAAAGTACACAATAAATGTATGTGCTTGAATCATCCTGAAACCATCCCCCCACAACCTGGTCCATGGAAAAATTGTCTTTCACGAAACTGGTCCCTGGTGCCGTATGTCTGAGACCTGGAATGGATGGATGGGAAGGCTGGACACAGCTGAGACTCTTGGCTACCTTCATGAGGCCTCTCTATATAACTTGGGCTTCTCTCAACACAGCTGCCTTCAGGTAGTCAAACTTCTTACTTACAAGAAGACCAGTGTTCCCATAAACAAAACAAAACCTGGGTGGACTTCTATCACCTGGCTTTGGAAGTCACATGGTGTCACTCTCACTGTTCAATACTGATTGAAGCAGACAAGCCAATTTAGACTCAAGGGGAAGAGACAAAGACCTCACCCTCAATGGGATCAATATCATTAAATTTGTGGACACGTTTAAAAACCTTCACATGTTTCACTAAGGTCACTGAATACATACAAAGTTTTTAGTAAAACATATGCTCATAAACCACATATTTTTTCATGTGAAAGTCGTGGGAAGGAATGTAAGGATTTCCTTTGGACTTTAGTTTCTATTTTCTGATTGATTTTTCCCCAATATCCTTCTAGAGGCGAAGAGAAAAATACACTTGCCTGCAAAATCAAGTATCCCTATTCTTAAAGACACATATAATAATTTCATTTTGGAGTAATAGTGCTTTTCATAGTGGTTGAGAAACTAATAGCTAACACTCTTAAGTAATGACTTGTTCAAAATAGTGTATCAATGATTTATATTGATTACAGATTGAAAGCTCACATCTTTAAAATGTACATACTCTTACTATCTGTTTTAGAAATAAGCAGAGTGATGAAGCTGAGAGATGTACCCCTGCAAAAAAAAAAAAAAAAAGAAAAAAAGAAATGAAGTAAAAGAAAGAAAAGAAATGGAAGGAGAGGAAGTTGGGACACCTGTGTCCTAGATATTAAACCAGGTGATCCTCTAGTTGTTGGATCTGAAACTGAGGTAGAGAACACCTTTCCTTTTGACTGCTTTGGGTTTATTATTAGGGCTGGGTTTGGAGTGATAAAATTGATCTTAAAAGAAATATATTTATATGAGTATAATGATTCTTTGTGCAAAAATGTTGATCCTAGACCAATGGCCTTCAAACTTTTCTGGATTTTAAATAAAAATTAATGGTAAAAATAAAATAGAGCAAGCAGAAGAATGCTTAGTAGGATACAAACAAAAGCAGCTTTCTTCTTTCCTGTTACCTGCTCTGACCCAAAATGTCCAAGCTTTCTCAGTAATTTTCAAGGTGTTCACAAATAGTCTCATTAAAAATGCCCAGTTCATACCATTATTTCATGGTGTTAATATCTCATCCAATTTAAACCTTCTCCACACGAGGTTGGGCCCAACCGAAATCGAGGTGAGTTTGCTGTGAGAATAGGAATGAGAATGAGGACCTGGGGGAGGCAAGGAGAGGGAGGTACACGATTACCTTTTCTACCCTTTCCCCAACTCCCTCTTCCCATCTTAGCGTACTCACCGTGCTGCCTTTTGGTGCTCCAGGAATGGGCAGAAGAGCAAGGGGAAATTCAAGTGAAGAAGCTTTTGAATAAGAGAGTTGTAGCTTTTATTAGTGCTCTCTGGGTGAACTGTAATTCTCTTTTTTCTTTTTCTTTTCTTTTCTTTTTTTTTTTGAGATGGAGTTTCGCTCTTGTTGCCCAGGCTGGAGTGCAATGGCATGATCTCAGCTCACCACAACCTCCACCTCCTGGGTTCAAGCAATTCTCCTGCCTCAGCCTCCCAAGTAGCTGAGATTACAGGCATGTGACACCATACTTGGCTAAATTTTTTTTTTTTTTTTTTTTTTTTTTTTTGTATTTTTAGTAGAGACTGGGTTTCTCCATGTTGGTCAGGCTCCTCTTGAACTCCCGAACTCAGGTAATCCACCTGCCTCGGCCACCCAAAGTGCTGGGATTACAGGCATGAGCCACCACGCCGGACCTGAACTGTAATTCTACATTACTGTTCTTCTGTCTTTTGAGCACTTTTGCAGGTTTCCTGGAGCTTCCTCCCGCTAGTGCTCTGTGAATGCAGTTTGCTGATGTAGGCAGTGTTCTCTTGGGCTGTCTACTTAAACTTTCCTCAGTGTCTGCTGTCCTGTCTTCCACACCTTACATGAAGCCCATGTGGGTAAAGTCTAACTCAAGGCTCCCAAACAAAAGCCAGAGGGAAGGAAAAACTCACATCTAGGCTGTCACGGTGGGAAAGTGACTCATTCCTAATCCAGGACGCTCTCTTCACTCTGCTATCACAGGCCACTCTTGCCAGCTTCACCTTTATAGAATTGTTTTGACTTCTACTTCTATGTTTCTTAAACTTTATTTATTTATTTATTTATTTATTTATTTTTTGAGTCAGAGTCTCGCTCTGTCACCCAGGCTGGAGTGCAGTGGCACGATCTGGGCTCACTGCAAGCTCTGCCTACCAGGTTCACGCCATTCCCCTGCCTCAGCCTCCTGAGTAGTTGGGACTACAGGCGCCCGCCACCACGCCCAGCTAATTTTTTGTATTTTTAGTAGAGACGGGATTTCATTGTGTTAGCCAGGATGCTCTTGATCTCTTGACCTCCTGATCCATCCACCTTGACCTCCCGAAGTGCTGGGATTACAGGCGTGAGCCACCGCGCCCGGCCCTCTTAAACTTTCTTTCTTTTTTTTTTTTTTAAAAAAGAAATGCCTATCATTCTCAGCAAACTATCGCAAGGACAAAAAACCGAACACCGCATGTTCTCACTCATAAGAGGAAATTGAACAATGAGAACACATGGACACAGGAAGGGGAACATCACACACCTGGGCCTGTTGTGGGGTGGGGGGAGGGGGGAGGGATAGCATTAGGAGATATACCTAATGTTAAATGACGAGTTAATGGGT
Organism: Gorilla gorilla gorilla; assembly: GCF_029281585.2. Classification (NCBI taxonomy): domain Eukaryota; kingdom Metazoa; phylum Chordata; class Mammalia; order Primates; family Hominidae; genus Gorilla; species Gorilla gorilla. Next base: position 168,353,758 of record NC_073228.2, read on the forward strand.
GCAGCACACCAACATGGCACATGTATACGTATGTAACAAACCTGCACGTTGTGCACATGTACCCTAAAACTTAAAGTATAATTTAAAAAAAAAAAGAGATGCCTAGAAACCACTGAGTGTGTTTCTTTGAAATCCTTCTGGTTGATTGGAGAACACGAAGGAAGGCAGGGAAGACACCAAATCTTTCAATATTTCCAACCTTAAAGAAATCCTCTCTATAATCTCACTAGTGGATTTCCCAACTCCCCCTCATATATTCCTCACCTGGGTAATGAGCCAATGGTTACTAGTCAGGTTTCACTATCTCTTGGCCTAGTCTAGTCTACAAACATATCTGATCTGGAACCTACTTTTTCAGCTTTTTGAGTCTAGGCCTAAAAACCCTTGAGACTGCACTTAATATTCTGATATATTTACTAACATATTCACTAATGTGTCACCTTTTATAATTCTGTTTTAACTTATTTGCTATGAAAGCTTTCCTGAAGATTCATTGAATATATTCTATGTGTAGCAATAGCTCTTCAGCCTTACTCTGCAGTCTCTCTCTCTCTCTCTCTCAATTCTAATCAGATAATCTGCTTCATCAGTTATTATCCTTACAGTTTTATTCTCCCACTGAAAGCTCTTATTTTTCTTCCTTCACATACTAAGTTAAGAGCTTTTGTTGTTAGCTTCCTTTTTTGGATACGTTGTTTCTTTAGTAGCTCCTTCAGTTGCTCTTCTTACATCCATTATTGAAATGCTATCCAGCAAATTCATATTTAAGCTAAGAAAGGTTGGAAAAAAATCTGTATTTAATTTATTCAACAGTGTAACAAAAATGGCTTATTCTAACACATATCTCTTCAAAATTTCAGCAATACTTTCTCTGTGTCTGACAACACTATTTACAAACAAAATAATGCATTTTAGGCCAGGCGCAGTGCCTCAAGCCTGTAATCCCAGCACTTTGGGAAGCTGAGGCAGGCGGACCACCTGAGGTCAGGAGTTCGAGACCAGCCTGGCCAACATGGCGAAACCCCATCTCCACTAAAAATACAAAAACTAGCTGGGTGTGGTGGTGGGTGCCTGTAATCCCAACTACTTGGGAGGCTGAGGCAAGAGAATCGCTTGAACCCTGGAGGCAGAGGTTGCAGTGAGCCGAGATTACACCACTGCACTCCAGCCTGGGTGACAGAGCAAGACTCCGTCTAAAAATAATAATAATAATAATGCATTTTCAGTTTGTCACCAAATCATTTGCCACACATCATCTCAGTCATTTTTACTATGAAAGAAAGAATTAATGTTCTCTCAGAAGGAATTTTTTTTGTCTTTCACAAGTGAAAGACTTCAAGAAAATATCTGAATGATTACTTTAAAAATACCTTGCTGGCTGGGCATGGTGGCTCACGCCTGTAATCCCAGCACTTTGGGAGGCTGAGGCGGGTGAATCACGAGGCCAGGAGTTCAAGACCAGCCTGGCCAGCATGGTGAAATCCCATCTCTACTAAAAATATATATTAAAAAAAATTAGCTGGGCATGGTGACATGCACCTGTAGTCTCAGCTACTCGGGAGGCTGAGGCAGGAGAATTGCTTGAACCTGGCAGGCAGAGGTTGTAGTGAGCCGAGATTGTGCCATTGCACTCTGGCCTGAGTGACAGCACTTTAGGAGGCCGAGGAGGGTGGATCACGAGATCAGGAGATCGAGACCATCCTGGCTATCATGGTGAAACCCCGTTTCTACTAAAAATACAAAAAATTAGCCAGGCATGGTGGCAGGCGCCTGTAGTCCCAGCTACTTGGGAGGCTGAGGCAGGAGAATGGTGTGAACCCGGGAGGCGGAGCTTACAGTGAGCTGAGATCGCGCCACTGCACTCCAGCCTGGGCCACAGAGCAAGTAAGACTCCATCTCAAAAACAAAAACAAAACAAAAAAAAACCTTGCTAATTGTGATGGCTTTATTTTAATATTATTACTCATGTCTCAAGGCAAAATAAACACGTAAAGGAAATTTCATCTGTATTTCAAATGATCTCTTTCACCAATTCTTATTAAATCTGAAAAGATGATATTTAACCTAGTATTGTGGTTAATAACACTTTTATACTTAAAGAAGAACAGACAAAGTGTCAGATTGACCATTCTCTTGTTTTCCAACTGGGCTTTCGTAATTAATGTTATCTTGAGTTTAAGGATATATATAATAATATTTTGTAAACCACATCATCAGTTTAGGGAGGTTGGTTTGTTTAAACTTTAGACCATTATCTGTATAAATCCACCTAGCATAGTTCACATAAACTTCTATGTTTCCATACGCTAAAAGTGAGGGGAAAAAATGAAGGTATCACTTGACCTCTCTGTCCTGTGAAACTGCCACACTTCCTTCAGGGTCACGTCATAGCACATCTCGCATAATGGCCTGCCATGTGGACCTTATGAGGGACCAGAGTCATTCCATATCTTCAATATCAGTAAAGCCTTTTTCCTTATTTTGGGTTCATATTCTTTTATATTTTCTTTGTGCTCACCACACATTTGCCCATTCCCTGATGTACACACATCCCACATTTAAGGGTTGTGTTCTGGACCAAACTGCATCCAGAGATGGGGAATTCACCTCCAAAGAAAAGAATTATTCTAACAAATTTGAAAGCTCTAACTGCTACTAATTCTATCCTCGTATTAATCCAAAATCTATTTACTCTTTTTTTTTTTTTTTTTTTTTTTGAGACGGAATCTTGCTCTGTCTTGCTCTGTTGCCAGGCTGGAGTGCAGTGGTGGAATCTCGGCTCACTGCAACCTCTGCCTCCCGGGTTCAAGCGATTCTCTTGCCTCAGACTCCTGAGTAGCTGGGACTACAAGCGTGGGCCACCACGCCCAGCTAGTTTTTGTATTTTTAGTAGAGACGGGGTTTCACCATGTTGGCCAGGATGGTCTCGATCTCTTGACCTCATGATCCACCTGCCTCAGCCTCCCAAAGTGCTGGGATTACAGGCATGAGCCACCACACCCGGCTTATTTACTCAATTATTCACCTGCTGGTCCTAGGTTAGCCAAAGATGGTAGACAAGGAAGAAGAGCCCCTTAAGTATTTGATTTTTCATTTTCTAATGCAGATCATTTGGGTTGCCAAATGATTTATATGGTCAACACAATTGTAAACCTCAATGAAACAGAAATTGGTTTCAACTATTTCCTAAATCATGGTCTAATTAGACAAATAGAGTTCAAATACTATGCTACTACCAAATCACAATTTGTTGACAAAATCTGTCGCATCACCAAATTTACCAGTAGAGAAATTTCATAATTCTCCAGGGCGTTTCTTCTGAACTGACTCACAGATATTCTGAAACTTACATCTCTTTAGCTCTTTTGATTCAGCTGGAAAGAACTCGCTTCTTCCCTGTACAGACAGTGCTTATACTAAACATTCCTTATTTCCATGACATGAATTGATGCTCTCTTTGAGGTAAAAGTTTGTTCTTGTTCCGTTTTAAGTTAAACTGAGATCAGGGAAGAGAATCAGTTGGAGAGTTCCATTATGAGTACCAGGTAAAAGGAAACACCTCAACCTATATCATCTAAAAAACTTCCCAAACTGGCCATCGTGTAATAATAGAAACAACCCGTGAAAAGCTTGCTACTTCTGGTACAGTGATTTTAGCCTCTGAACAATACATACGAGAACGGTGAAAAGTGCATAGTGAAAAACCCCACACGCTCAGCAAATGTGATCCTAGAGTTAGCATTGTTAGTGATTTTGTCCTTATTAAGAGTTTGTTTGGGTCTGATAGACTTTTCAAAGCACAAAATATTTCTCATTAATTTTGTCTTTTCTTTCTTAAAGATAAATTCTCAGCACACTGGATTCTCTTTGAGTGGCCTGAGAGGGAAATCCCCAGTGGGTTTTCAGTAGCCATTTTAAAAACAGGGTCTGTTTGCATGTTAGCAGCAAGGCCACATAAATGTTATGATTATACATCTTTTACGCCTCACATAAAATTAGAATGACCTTATAAAATTCTCCAAGACTGGACATTTTTAAGAGTGAACGGGTATAGTAATAACAAGAAGGTAGGAAAAGAGGCATAAACTCGAACCGTCCTGGGCAAACCTGGAGGTATGCTCTTCCCATGTAAAGTGTGTGACAGCCAGCAACACACAGCCAGTGGGTCCCAGACTTTCTACAAAGTGTTTCCTCCAACTATCTGTGCATCACAGTCCCCTGGACTGCTTGTTAAATTAACCAGGCCTCACTTCCTAGATGGTTACATTATCCATATTTTCAAGTTTCTGTCTGATTCTGATCACATTATTCAACTCAAAACTTGTGTAGGCTATTTCCCTCTGAAATCCTTTTACACTTGTGGCACACAATGGACTTGTCTATATGCATATTTAGCCTATTCACCCTTTATATATATTGAAATTTAAGATGTATATTTTCACATTTTAACATCTTGAAAATCCAGATATATCTTACAGTTGACGACATCTTAAAATCAGAACATAATTTTCAGTGCCCATGGATTCAGGAACTTGGTTTGTTGTTCCTGGAGGCCTGACTGGACAATTGTGGACCATCAATGTTGATGTTTAAGTCAATCAACAGTTTGAGAATCATATGAGGAAAGAATATGATACCCAGTTGTTATCTGATGATTTTTTATTGACACCTTCAGATACAAGTAAGAAAACAGAGGCATCAAATTTTGCATAATGGGTGTCAGCAAGTTTGAGAAAAATTTCCTGGAGGCAATACTGCTGTGTTTTTACAAAATATCTCAGTATGTGTCAATTCAGTGGCACAGCATTTTCTGTGGAAAAAACTCAGGCATTGATGCCTCAGAAATGAAGAATGATTCAGAACAACTGGACAAAGGATGAAGAAGTTTTAAGAATATCTTAACACAATTATTTACCTTAATCTTTCCTTTTTATGTGCAAGAATGTTAGGATAAATATCTAAGTCTAAAAGAGCTCTTTCAATTAGAAATAAATTTGAAGTGACAAAAAGTATATGCTTTTGGTTATTTGGCAGATTTTAAAACATTTTCTAGTAGTTCATTAAAATATTCTGTTGTAATTAATAATGTCTGAGACTTGATGACACATGGTGTGTAACTACTCAAAAAACAAAGTTAAATTCTTTGGCAATTTTGCTTGCTATTCCATTCTGTCAACATGTGCCCTAGAATGAATATATAACAAGCAACACTGATATCAGTTAATTTCAATTCCTCTGCACTGCTCATAATAGAACATCTCCCCACAAAGTACGTGAATTCAGTGTTAAATATTTTTTGAAACATGTTCCTTTAAAATGAGCAAAGTAATTATGTGAAGCTCTAGCTAGAGTGTTCTGTGTTAGAAAAAAATTACCTGGGTGATTCAATGAATTTTGAAGGGCAGTTTTGAGTCTGCACAATAACTAGAACAAGCCAGTGCCTGTTTAAGATGATCTCCTCAGCACAACCAGACAACCACAAGCCCACAAAAGAAATAACAGCGCTCCCTGTCAGATTTAGTAGGATGTTTGCAAAGTTGTTAACTACCGAAAGCATCCAGGAAGAAAAGATCTGGGCCTGCATAGGTAGGAGTTTTGAACTGTGCCCCCCTCTTCCACAACTTTTCTTTCTAGTTGTGTTTCTTTTCAGCCTGTACAGGGAAGCCCAGCTGCCAACAGACAGCAGGCTGAACGGTAGCCAGCTGCTTTATAACTGTGTTAGCCAGAAGCCCTCATGAGAAATATTTTTCCTGGAAAATAAATTATAACATGTCTAAGTGGTGCCTGACAAAGCTAAACAGGAGGCATGCTGCTCTATTGCAAATTCATCTGCAGTCTCTGGGTAGAGAGACAAATAAAAGCACTTCATCAAAATCAGTCACGGAAACCCAGGAATACCCATAGGAGACCACTAAACTCTAAATACCAATCAATTTCTCCAACTTTTTTTGTCAAACTTGCAAGTCCTTTTAAGCAGTGTCTTCTTGAACTGCCAGGCAGCAGCTGGCTGGTATGGAGGGAGATCAGAAGGAGTACAGTTTGGGGGCCTTCTATGACCCAGCGGTTTATCTAGCTGAGGACACTTATTGCCGAAGGGCTTATTTGGCCTTAGAGCATCAATTAAGGTTAAAGCTAAAAGCCTGCTCTTACTTCTTTGTATTCACAATGTCTCTGCTTAAAGAAATTTACCTAAATACACCAGGAAACAATATAAATAGAAAATGTTTTAGGAAGCTACCCCTCTCTGACCACAAGTAAAAAACTGCAGCTCTGAAAGTAACTCAATACATAGCCTGTACTTAGTGTTAGATCATTTAAAAAATATTTAACTTAACATGTAACTCAAATTTAACTGAACATGGCATCTGCACTTAGTGTTTGATATTTGATTATTTGCTCATCCCTGACAACCACAACCACAGTTTCACTGGGGCAAGGTATTAATGCTAATACCTTAGCTAGTCCATATTGACCTTGATATATTACTATTTATGATGCACCTATTCTTTTTTTTTTTTTTTTTAAACAATGTCTCACTTTTTCGCCCAGGCTGGAGTGCAATGGCGCAATCTCCACTCACTGCAACCTCTGCCTTGTGGGTTCAAGCAATTCTGCCTCAGCCTCCTGAGTAGCTGGGATCACAGGCATGTGCCACCAAGCCCGGCTAATTTTTATATTTTTAGTAGAGATGGGGTTTCGTCATGTTGGCCAAGCTGGTCTCAAATTCCTGATCTCAGGTGATCCACAGCCTCGGCCTCCCAAAGTGCTGAGATTTTATATTGCAGAGATGCGTGATAATCTCCACCCTTGGAGAATTCATGATTTTATTCAGGAATCTGATAGTCATAAAGGATGGCTTTGCTCCAGGCTATACAACTGACTAGTTGTGTAACTGTGGGATAGTTACTTAGCTCTTATTATTAAGGTGAGTTTGGCATAAGAGTTACATATAAAGAAAGTCATTATGGTCAATACACTGGAAGAGTAAAAGGATGGAAGAAGGAAAGACAAACTTGGAGCCATCAAAATATAAAAAGCATGAGTCAAGGTGAGATTAAGGATGGAGAAAAATGGGTGGATTTATTATGTTTTTTTGAGAAAGACTCAAATGTTCTTCTAATACCTCACTTGCTAGGCTAGGGATGTCCTACTAAATTTACATTGATTCTGTGGAGCTGGTGAGGTTATCAGCTGAGGGACTGAAATATATACAGCTCTTTTGTAGCTAGGTGTGTGACCTTCAAATATCATTTAATCTCACCAGAGACTGGTATTCTTTATAATGAAATAGAGGTAATATTCCTGTGACCCACCTCTCTCTTAAGAATATACAAATAAGGCCAGGCGCAGAGGATCACGCCTGTAATCCCAGCACTTTGGGAGGCCAAGGCAGGCAGATCCTTGAGGTCAGGACTTCAAGACCAGCCTGGCCAATATGGTGAAACCCCATCTCTATTAAAAAATACAAAAATTAGCTGGACATGGTGATAGGTGACTGTAATCTGAGCTATTCGGCAGGCTAAGGCAGGAGACTCACTTGAACCTAGGAGGTGGAGGTTGCAGTAAGCCAAAATTGTGCCACTGCACTCCAGCCTGGGCAACAGAATGAGACGCCATCTCAAAAAAAAAAAAAAAAAAAAAAGAATATAAAGAATATAATCGGTGTAAAAATGGTTGGAAAGAAAAATTGCTATTTTGGATGTACAAGGCAATGTTATTATTTGCTAAAAGGTTTTAGGTACTAAGGATTCAGGTAAATGGTCCACTCAGCATTTACATATTTTCCTCTAATAAATAAACCCATGCATAATTTACTTAATAGAAAATTAAAGACAATAAATTAGAAGAGCTAGAAAAATATGACTATTTTCTTAAATGCATCACATTCAAATTAGAGAAATCTAAGGCCCAATATCACAAGGTCAAAGTAATCTTACTCAAGCCTGACATCAAATTGTCTTAATTTACAAAATAGGTTCATCCATGAGAGCCTTTCCAAATAAGGCAATGCTAGAGAAATATCTAGGAAATTGGATATAGTGTTTACATGTTGATAAACTACTTTTGCCTGGATTGTAATGGATTTATTCATTTTTCTTCATAGCAAATAAAAAATAAAAATATGTTTTAGTATTGGGAGGATGTATGTGTCGAGGAATTTATCCATTTCTTCTAGATTTTCTAGTTTATTTGCGTGGTGTTTATGGTGTTCTCTGATGGTAGTTTGTATTTCTGTGGGATCGGTGGTGATATCCCCTTTATCATTTTTTATTGCATCTATTTGATTCTTCTCTCTTTTCTTCTTTATTAGTCTTGCTTGCGGTCTATCGATTTTGTTGATCTTTTCAAAAAACCAGCTCCTGGATTCATTGATTTTTTTGAAGGGTTTTTTGTGTCTCTATTTCCTTCAGTTCTGCTCTGATCTTAGTTATTTCTTGCCTTCTGCTAGCTTTTGAATGTGTTTGCTCTTGCTTTTCTAGCTCTTTCAATTGTGATGTTAGGGTGTCGATTTTAGATCTTTCCTGCTTTCTCTTGTGGGCATTTAGTGCTATAAATTTCCCTCTAAACACTGCTTTGAATATGTCCCAGAGATTCTGGTATGTTGTGTCTTTGTTCTCATTGGTTTCAAAGAACATCTTTATTTCTGCCTTCATTTCATTATGTACCCAGTAGTCATTCAGGAGCAGGTTGTTCAGTTTCCATGTAGTTGAGCGGTTTTGAGTGAGTTTCTTAATCCTGAGTTCTAGTTTGATTACACTGTGGTCTGAGAGACAGTTTGTTATAATTTCTGTTCTTTTACATTTGCTGAGGAGTGCTTTACTTCCAACTATGTGGTCAATTTTGGAGTAGGTGTGGTGTGGTGCTGAAAAGAATGTATATTCTGTTGATTTGGGGTGGAGAGTTCTGTAGATGTCTATTAGGTCTGCTTGGTGCAGAGCTAAGTTCAATTCCTGGGTATCCTTGTTAACTTTCTGTCTCGTTGATCTGTCTAATGTTGACAGTGGGGTGTTAAAGTCTCACATTATTATTGTGTGGGAGTCTAAGTCTCTTTGTAGGTCACTAAAGACTTGCTTTATGAATCTGGATGCTCCTGTATTGGGTGCATATATATTTAGGATAGTTAGCTCTTCTTGTTGAATTGATCCCTTTACCATTATGTAATGGCCTTCTTTGTCTCTTTTGATCTTTGTTGGTTTAAAGTCTGTTTTATCAGAGACTAGGATTGCAACCCCTGCCTTTTTTTGTTTTCCATTTGCTTGGTAGATATTCCTCCATCCCTTTATGTTGAGCCTATGTGTGTCTCTGCAAGTGAGATGGGTTTCCTGAATACAGCACACTGATGGGTCTTGACTCTTTATCCAATTTGCCAGTCTGTGTCTTTTAATTGGAGCATTTAGCCCATTTACATTTAAGGTTAATATTGTTATGTGTGAATTTGATCCTGTCATTATGATGGTAGCTGGTTATTTTGCTCGTTAGTTGATGCAGTTTCTTCCTAGCCTTGATGGTCTTTATAATTTGGCATGTTTTTGCAGTGGCTGGTACCGGTTGTTCCTTTCCCTGTTTAGTGCTTCCTTCAGGAGCTCTTTTAGGGCAGGCCTGGTGGTGACAAAATCTCTCAGCATTTGCTTGTCTGTAAAGTATTTTATTTCTCCTTCACTTATGAAGCTTAGTTTGGCTGAATATGAAATTCTGGGTTGAAAATTCTTTTCTTTAAGAATGTTGAATATTGGTCCCCACTGTCTTCTGGCTTGTAGAGTTTCTGCCAAGAGATCAGCTGTTAGTCTGATGGGCTTCCCCAGGAAGAAGCTGAATCTCTGAATAGACCAATAACAGGCTCTGAAATTGAGGCAATAATCAATAGCTTACCAACCAAAAAAAGTCCAGGACCAGATGGATTCACAGCCAAATTCTATCAGAGGTACAAAGAGGAGCTGGTACCATTCCTTCTGAAACTATTCCAATCAATAGAAAAAGAGGGAATCCTCCCTAACTCATTTTATGAGGTCAGCATCATCCTGATACCAAAGCCTGGCAGAGACACAACCAAAAAAGAGAATTTTAGACCAATATCCTTGATGAACATCGATGCAAAAATCCTCAATAAAATACTGGCAAACCAAACCCAGCAGCACATCAAAAAGCTTATCCACCATGATCAAGTGGGCTTCATCCCTGGGATGCAAGCCTGGTTCAATATGGGCAAATCAATAAATGTAATCCAGCATATAAACAGAACCAAAGACAAAAACCACATGATTATCTCAATAGATGCAGAAAAGGCCTTTGACAAAATTCAACAACCCTTCATGCTAAAAACTCTCAATAAATTAGGTACTGATGGGTCGTATCTCAAAATAATAAGAGCTATCTATGACAAACCCACAGCCAATATCATACAGAATGGGCAAAAAATGGAAGCATTCCCTTTGGAAATGGGCACAAGACAGGGATGCCCTCTCTCACCACTCCTATTCAACATAGTGTTGGAAGTTCTGGCCAGGGCAATCAGGGAGGAGAAGGAAATAAAGGGTATTCAATTAGGAAAAGAGGAAGTCAAATTGTCCCTGTTTGCAGATGACATGATTGTATATCTAGAAAACCCCGTTGTCTCAGCCCAAAATCTCCTCAAGCTGATAAGCAACTTCAGCAAAGTCTCAGGATACAAAATCAATGTACAAAAATCACAAGCATTCCTATACACCAATAACAGACAAACAGAGAGCCAAATCATGAGTGAACTCCCATTCACAATTGCTTCAAAGAGAATAAAATACCTAGGAATCCAACTTACAAGGGATGTGAAGGACCTCTTCAAGGAGAACTACAAACCACTGCTCAATGAAATAAAAGAGGATACAAACAAATGGAAGAACATTCCGTGCTCATGGGTAGGAAGAATCAATATCGTGAAAATAGCCATACTGCTCAAGGTAATTTATAGATTCAATGCCATCCCCATCAAGCTACCAATGACTTTCTTCACAGAATTGGAAAAAAACTACTTTAAAGTTCATATGGAACCAAAAAAAGAGCCCGCATCGCCAAGTCAATCCTAAGCCAAAAGAACAAAGCTGGAGGCATCACACTACCTGACCTCAAACTATACTACAAGGTTACAGTAACCAAAACAGCATGGTACTGGTACCAAAACAGAGCTATAGACCAATAGAACAGAACAGAGCCCTCAGAAATAATGCCGCATATCTCCAACTATCTGATCTTTGACAAACCTGAGACAAACAAGAAATGGGGAAAGGATTCCCTATTTAATAAATGGTGCTGGGAAAACTGGCTAGCTCTATGTAGAAAGCTGAAACAGGATCCCTTCCTTACACCTTATACAAAAACGAATTCAAGATGGATTAAACACTTAAATGTTAGACCTAAAACCATAAAAACCCTAGAAGAAAACCTAGGCAATAACATTCAGGACATAGGCATGGGCAAGGACTTCATGTCTAAAACACCAAAAGCAATGGCAACAAAAGCCAAAATTGACAAATGGGATCTAATTAAACTAAAAAGCTTCTGCACAGCAAATGAAACTACCATCAGAGTGAACAGGCAACCTACCTACAGAATGGGAGAAAATTTTTGCAACCTACTTATCTGACAAAGGGCTAATATGCAGAATCTACAAAGAACTCAAACAAATTTACAAGAAAAAAACAAACAACCCCATCAAAAAGTGGGCAAAGGATATGGACAGACACTTCTCAAAAGAAGACATTTATGCAGTCGACAGACACATGAAAAAATGCTCATCACTGGCCATCAGATAAATGCAAATCAAAACCACAATGAGATACCATCTCACACCAGTTATAATGGCAATCATTAAAAAGTCAGGAAACAACAGGTGCTGGAGATGATGTGGAGAAATACAAAAACTTTTACACTGTTGGTCGGACTGTAAACTAGTTCAACCATTGTGGAAGTCAGTGTGGCGATTCCTCAGGGATCTAAAACTAGAAATACCATTTGACCCAGCAATCCCATTACTGGCTATATACCCAAGGAATTATAAATCATGCTGCTATAAAGACACATGCACACATATGTTTATTGTGGTGCTATTCACAATAGCAAAGAGTTGGAACCAACCTAAATGTCCAACAACAACGATAGACTGGATTAAGAAAATGTGGCACATATACACCATGGAATACTATGCAGCCATAAAAAATGCTGAGTTCATGTCCTTTGTAGGGACATGGATGAAACTGGAAACCATCATTCTCAGCAAACTAGTGCGAGGACAAAAAGGCAAACAGTGCATGTTCTCACTCATAGGTGGGAATTGAACAATGAGAACACATGGACACAGGAAGGGGAACATCACACACTGGGGACTGTTGTGGGGTGGGGGGCGGGGGGGAGGGATAGCATTAGGAGATATACCTAATGCTAAATGACAAGTTAATGTGTGCAGCACACCAACATGGCACATGTATACATATGTAACAAACCTGCACATTGTGCACATGTACCCTAAAACTTAAAGTATAATAATAATAAAATAAAAAATATATGTGTTTTATACTATAAAGTAATGTGGGTGATAAAGGTCAAAATATATGTTCTTAACATGTAATGTGAACCACTTGGCATAGGCAACATGAAATAGACTGAGGGGTCCTTGTTATATGAGCATAATTAATTAACAACAATAAAAAATAACAAAAGTTATTTCAAGCAGTGAGAAAACATTTTGATTCCAGTTTCATCTTGATAAATAAAGCATAAAGTCATGAAAAAGTTGCTTTTTTTTAGGTATAAGTCAAAGAAGAAATTGTCATCTGGTTTTCAGGAGAATGTCTCAATTGCAGATTTCTTAGTTAAATGGTTTGTTTCTTAGAAAGTAAAAGTTTATAAACTCCATCAATTATTTAACATATATTTTATGACTCATATAGCTGTCTCATTTTAAAAATTCATCTATTTCTGGTAAGATCAATAGTATATGTCTCTAATATATCTTACTTTGAAAGAGCTCATAGTTAAAACTGACTTAAAAGTAGGAAACCCACTGAAAGTTTTATGATTAAAACGAAGTTTAAGGAAGCTATTTAAAACATGCTTCATAGATGATGGTTCCATGGGTTATCCTCAAACCCACATATTCTTTTCCTTCATGAAATTCATTTATATGAGTAGAAAAATATACTATCGTAAAAGCCCTGGAACTCTAGAAGAATTTCATGAGAATTATGGCATAGAATGGGTTTAACATAGCCAGTTGCTTTATATTAATAAAACTCATTTGTTTCATAGATACAGGAACGTTTCCCACTACCTAAATTAAAAAAGCATCGTTTAGATTGAGAAGGATTGAGACCAGAAAATGGAAAGTCATTAGTAACCCTGCAGCATACTCCAAATCTCTGGTGTTTGCTGTCTCTGCTTATTGTTGTTATGTCACCATAGAGTGGGTTTCTCTTTTTTGTTTTCTGTTTGGTTTGGTTTTGCTTTGTTTCTTATTTTTGTTTTTCCCTAACGAGCTTGATTGCTTGTTCAGAACAGGAATTTTGCTGCTTTTAGCACCATCAGCCAACTGAATTGAACCCCAATGACCTAACTCAAAAATATCTGAAAAGAAAACTTGGTTACTCCAGTGCGGGTTAAGTATCTATTGCACATAATTGGTTTTGGCCAGGTAGGTGAGCTTATGTAGTCCAAACCTGTAGATGTAAATGAGAAGAGGGGAAATTTCTTAAAAGCCATAATTGGGCTGGACAGGTGTCCTAGAGGTTTTCTACTGCATTGTTAATTCACCAAAGCTTATTGTCATGGGATGTCAATATTAAATTGCTGGTGGCTGAGAGTCAGGGCTATTTCCTGGTCTGTTTTAACTTCTCTGTGGTAAGTGCGTTATGCATATGAAAATGTGCGCTTCAAAGCATGAAAGACAGTCTTCCCATTTGGGACCACATTTTAAATGTAGCCAATCAACAATCAACGAATGTTAGTTCTTATACATTGACTGTGGTTCATATCTGGAGATAATAATCAAATACAGCATTTCAATTAGCAGAATAAGCAGGATGAATTTGACTCCTAAATAATTGCAGCAGATCTTTAAATAAGAAATTCTGTAGAGAAAGATTATGTGAGGAAGAAGGGAGAATCTTTGATTTTTTTATAATACATATTTCAAATATCTGCCTAAATGCTTGAGTGTAAAGAAATTTAATTCAGTTCTAAATATTTGTAAATCATTTCCGAAGTCCAGACTATCCATTATAGTTATAGCTAACATTTATTGAAATTACACCTGTACATGAAGTAAGGTGCTTCCTTTTTCATGTATTATTTCATGACATTCTGAGGTAGGTTCATTATACTTATGTTTAATCAGAACATTAAAAAGTTGCCTGTGAAAGGCCATGAGACTAGGGGATAGAAAAGCAAAACACTACCCCAATTCTACCTGAGACCAGAGTTCATGGTGTTTTGTTTTTGTTTTAACTACTTACTGATATTAAAAATAATTCAATACAGAGTTATATCCATTCTTTTTTCTCATTAGATTCTTTCTGTTAATTATTTCTAACATAGTATTTAATTTCTAACATTTTGTCATATGTCAAAAAATTATTGAGATAGCTTTTACTCATTTTTTTTGCAAATGTGTTTTTCCTATGAACCCAAATCTTATCATAACTAAAGATTATATACATCAAGATTTGTGGAATTGATGGTGAATTTAAAATTATGAAACTAGAGCTATAAACTGTAGTAACATGTCTCATCTCACATAGAAATGTAAAAGAAAAATGTTTTTAAAATTAGAGATGTGAAGATGGAGAAACAAATTATAAGATACTTTTACAGGGCTGGGCACAGTGGCTCATGCCTGTAATCCCAGCACTTTGGGTGGCCGAGGCAGGAGGATCCCTTGAGCCCAGGAGATCGAGATCAGCCTGGGAAACATAGCAAGACCCTGTCTCAATAAAATAAAATAAAATACTTTTACAGAATGTCTTTCATCTCCATGTATGTATGTGTAAGTGTCTTTCTCTATGCCTTATAAATTAGAGTTGACATGGTTAATACCTAAAGCTCAGTCACCTTATTAGTTTCTGTTTCTGGTCTTTAAGATTAGTTCCTTTCTCCACCATGCCTCACTATGTGTCACCAAACTTAATTCAGCATCAGTGCTCTCAAATACTCCATCCTACAATTAGAGAAACCACTGAATTCAGATATCCTCCACCCAAATGGTAATGAAGATTAGAGAAAGTGACGCCCATGTATAGCGGAGAAGTGGATTGCGGATATAACAAGGTATACTCAAAAAAAAATGCATAATGTATATTAGCCTGGGCTAGTGGGGCATCAGTTATAGAGCCTCCTTTGAGAATTTTGCAGCTTAGTGAGGAGTTTACATGATTATTTATTTATTTATTTTTTAGACAGAGTCTCACTCTGTTGTCCAGGCTGGAGTGCAGTGGCGTGATCTTGGCTCACTGCAACCTCCGCCTCCCAGGATCAAGCCATTCTCCTGCCTCAGCCTCCCGAGTAGCTGGGATTACAGGTGCACACAACCACGCCCAGCTAATTTTTATATTTTTAGTAGAGATGGGTTTTCACCATGTTGGCCAGGCTGGTCTTGAACTCCTGACCTCAGGTAATCCACCCGCCTCGCCCTCCCAAAGTGCTGGGATTACAGGCGTGAGCCACCTTGCCTGGCCTTAAATGATTTTTGAGAAACAAATTACTGAGACACTTAAAAAAGAAATGAAATTAAAGCTGATAACATTAGTTCAGAATAAGCATGTTCTTTAAGTGGTATAAACTGTTTACTTACAAAAAGAATGTAAAATACAAATGCTTGTTTTTGATATTTTATATGGAGCACAGTAAACTAAGATGTAAAACACCTTATTCAACAAAGATGCTGACTCAAAAGCAAAAGTTGAAGCACATTATGAATGAATGTCAAAAGGGAAAAATCTAAGCTAACATAAAAGAGTGCGACTACATCAAATTGGATAAAGAATAGTATTTTATAGCCAATTAATGAATATTTAAAGGACATCAACCTCATCTCTTTGAAACACATATGAACATAGTTGAGCTAGACGGTGACATGATGTATATATTTAATCCAGAGGCATTTTTGTTAAAATTTTTCAACAGTTTTAATCACATGTATTTAGTGATTCATATAATTGCTAAATTATAATCTAACCAAATAACCAGAAGTAACTTTTATATCATTTATTACATAATCATAATTGGCCAGATTATTCTGAACTCACAAGTTTATGAATGATGACTGTAAAAGAATTTGAATTGGTCAATTATAAAGAACAATGCATCCCTTAATTAATATTTATTTTAATAAAATTCATCACTCCAGAAAGTTTGCCTTAAGCAATAATGTTTTCAAAACATCTTTTATGACATTTCACTTCCTGAATATGGTTATATTATAAACTTTTGAATAAGTGATTGAAAAAGATTTAGGACGATATGATGCAATATAATTTTTCGCTCCATGGTAATAATTTTCAAATTGGAGATAGAAATGATAAGCTTATTTAATAGACTTGAATATGTATATTCTTCTACATGTCTATAAAGATGATTCATGAACAACTTAGGGAACAATCATTTCAACCTTCAATTAAAAGATAAAGAGTAAAACAACAATATTTCTTTTGCTGTGAATTTAATATGAATATTTTAACCAATTTGCAGACTCATCAGATCTAACACTAATGTAAGATGGCTATAATATTTTCTTTTATGAATATTATTGACTGAAGTTTAGGAAAGACTACCTTCTTCTTGTCAAGTACTACATTAATAAATGAAAATTTTTATTAGGTGTCTGAGTGAATAAAAGTCAGACTCTCAAGAGATAGACATCCATCAGTATTTTAACAAAGTTTTTAAATATTATAGATATTAATGAAAAGCAGTCACCATATATCCATTTTTTCCCCATCTGTGTTAATGAAAATGTTTTGAAAGTTCAAATGCTACTGATTTGGGTTTACCACCACCTGCCATTTTCTTATTAGATGTGGCATTCACAACAAAATTTCTCTACTAATCAAGCTCTGTGGGTGTAGGGAGAACCCCCGAAACTATCACTACAGAATAAAAGATGAAATGCTCCTGAGTACTGTAAATACAAAGTTGCATGCAGGATTGTGTAAAGACAATGCCAGGTTGGACTGCCAGAATGAGCCAACAGCGTGTGACGTGCTTCCCCCTGCAGAGAGCCTATGAATGGATGTGCGGTCAGGGAGGTTTCACATCACCAAGATTCCTATCCTAGAAAAGCAGATGTTCATGGCTCTGGGAATGGAATGCGACCCTTATGAAGAGCCTATAAACGGATGCATGAGGGGCACCTGTCCATATGGATAAGATAGGACTATAAATGCCCTCATCTTGCCACGGCTCTTCTAGGCCTCTTTAGGGTTAAGGCATACTCCCTTCTGAGAATTTTTGGTTTAACCAGTTGTCTAGCTTCACATCCTGTTTCTATGGAATGTTTGTAACCAGCTTTTGCTGCAACTGTTACTGCTGATTAATATCTGCTATGGAAAGACTGTTTCTGTTTTAAGGCTCTGTTAGAAAAACTGATGCACACACTATATTGTAAATTCTTATCTCTGTATAGTGTACTTCTGCATACAGATGTTATGTTAAAGAATTACTTCATCCCCATGTGACCATCTCACTTCATAATCAAATGACCCTAAATCCCTCGCATTGGTGGCACCACGGGACCAGAAGGCAGTGACCCCCCTGGACCCAGCTTTCACTGTCTTGTGTGTGTCTATTATTTCTCGACCTGCCGATCTGCCTGGGACAAAGAAAGAGCCCCATTGCATTGCAGGCTGCTGGCCAGATCCTGCAATATGTGGGCATGATCTGCATGTTAGATACACAGAACAAAGTGACCTGACACACTCTTTATGCCCAAGATAGTTAACAAAATGCTGTCTATCTCACATATTTCCTCTCTTCTTAGGGGCATTGAGAGGTGGTCTCTTCCTGTATATTATTTTTTTCTTTGGATTAAAGATCGGATGACTTTTTTTTCCTTTTATTTTAAGTTCAGGGGTAAATGTGCAGGATGTGAAGGTTTGTTACATAAGTAAATGTGTTTCATGGGGGTTTGCTGTACCAATTATTTTATCACCCAGGCATTATCCTAGTATCCATTGTTTATTTTTTATGATCCTCTCCCTCCTCCCAACCTCCATCCTCCAATAGGCCCCAGCGTGTGTTGTTCCCCTCCATGTGTTGATGTGTTCTCATCACTTAGCTTGCATTTATAAGTGACAACATGTGGTATCTTGTTTTCTGTTCCTGCACTAGTTTGCTAAGAATAATGGCCTCCAGCTCCATCCATGTTTCTGCAAAGGACACAATCTCATTCTTTTTATGGCTGCAGAGTATTCCATGGTGTATTTGTACCACATTTTCTTTATCCAGTCTATCCTTGATGGGCATTTGGGTTGGTTCCAAGTCTTTCCTATTGTGAATAGTGCTGCGATGAATATACATGTGCATGCGTCTTTATAATAGAACGATTTATATTCCTTTGGGTATATACCCAGTAATGGGATTGCTGGGTTTAATGGTATTTCTAACTTTGGGTCTTTGAGGAATCGCTACACTATCTTACACAATGGATGAACCAATTTACATTCCCACCAACAGTGTAAAAGCATTCCTTTTTCTCCACAACCTCACCAGCGTCTATTATTTCTTGATTTTTAGTAACAGCTTTCTGACTTGTGTGAGACAGTATCTCATTGTAGTTTTGATTTGCATTTATCTAATGTTCAGTGATGTTGACCTTTTTTTCATATGCTTGTTGGCCGCATGTATGTCTTCTTTTGACAAGTTTCTGTTCATGTACTTTGCCCACTTTTTAATGGGGTGTTTTTCTAATTTGTTTAATCTCCTTGTAGATGCTGGATATTAAACCTTTGTCTGATGCATAGTTTGCAAAAATTTTCTCCCACTCTGTACATTGTCTGTTTTTTCTGTTGATAGTTTCTTTGGCTGTGTAGAAGCTCTTTAGTGTAGTTAGATTCCATTTGTCAATTTTTGCTTTTGTTGCAATTGCTTTTGGTGTCTTTGTCGTGAAAGCATTAGCCATGTATATGTCCTGAATGGTATTCCCTAGGTAGTCTTCCAGGGGGTTTTTATAGTTTTGGATTTTACACTAAAGTCTTTACTCTATCTTGAGTTAAAGTGTAAATAAGGGGTCCAATTACAATTTTCTGCATATTGCTAGCCAGTTATCCCAGCACCATTTGTTGAATAGGGAATCCTTTTCCCATTGCTTGTTTTTGTCAGGCTTGCCAAAAATCAGAGAGTTGTTAAGTGAACAGTTTTATTTCTGGGTTCTTTATCTGTTCCATTGGTCTAAGTGTCTGCTCTGCACCAGTATCATGCTGTTTTGGTTACTGTAGCCCTGTAGCATAGTTTGAAGTTGGATAGTGTGATGCCTCCAATTTTGTTCTTTTTGCTTAGAATTGGCTTGGCTATTTGGGCTCTTCTTTGGTTCAATATGAATTTTAAAATAGTTTTCTCTATTTTCAAATAAATATATTACAAGAAACAATGCAAAATTTCTCATGATTTAGTGTGAGATATAAAGATTGCATAATGTATTATACTTTAATTTCTTCCTCTTGTTGTGAAATAAATATTAAAATAACCTCTCAGAAATAAGAAGGTCAAAGTCTTAGAGTACTATGCTCTTCTAGAGATAATTTATTTATTTTATCCTTTTCAAATAAAGCAAAGAATTTGATATGGTAGGCCAAGAAGTTTCCAAGGTTCATGAGGCAGCATCTTTCACATATATTTAGCAGGTGATCAAAAATATAACACCGAAATAATTGAATAGCACTAGAAGAGTAACTAGTTTGGAGATACTAATACAATCATGTGTTGATTAGCAATGGTGATATATTCTTTTTTAAATTATACTTTAAGTTCTAGGGTACATGTGCACAACGTGCAGGTTTATTACATATGTATACATGTGCCATGTTGCTGTGCTGCACCCATTAACTCGTCATTTACATTAGGTTTATCTCCTGCTATCCCTTCCCTCTCCCCCCACCCCGCTACAGGCTCCAGTGTGTGATGTTCCCCACCCTGTGACCAAGTGTTCTCATTGTTCAATTCCCACCTTTGAGTGAGAACATGTGGTGTTTGGTTTTCTGTCCTTGTGATAGTTTGCTCAGAATGATGGTTTCCAGCTTCATCCACGTCCTACAAAGGACATGAACTCATCCTTTTTTATGGCTGCATAGTATTCCATTGTGTATATGTGCCACATTTTCTTAATCCAGTCTATCATTGATGGACATTTGGGTTGGTTCCAAGTCTTTGCTATTGTGAATAGTGCCACAATAAACATACGTGTGCATGTGTCTTTATAGCAGCATGATTTATAATCCTGTGGTTGAACAATGGTTGAACTTGTTTACTGTCCCACCAACAGTGTAAAAGTTTTTGTATTTCTCCACATCGTCTCCAGCACCTGTTGTTTCGTGACGTTTTAATGATCGCCATTCGAACTGGTGTGAGACAGTATCTCATTGTGGTTTTGATTTGCATGTCTCTGATGGCCAGTGGTGATGAGCATTTTTTCATGTGTCTGTCGGCTGCGTAAATGTTTTCTTTTGAGAAGTATCTGTTCATATCCTTCACCCACTTTTTGATGGGGTTGTTTGATTTTTTCTTGTAAATTTGTTTAAGTTCTTTGTAGATTCTGGATATTAGCCCTTTGTCAGATGGGTAGATTGTAAAACTTTTCTCCCATTCTGTAGGTTGGTTGTTCACTCTGACGGTAGTTTCTTTTGCTGTGCAGAAGCTCTTTAGTTTAATTAGATCCCATTTGTCAATTTTGGCTTTTATTGCCATTGCTTTTGGTGTTTTAGACATGAAGTCCTTGCCCATGCCTATGTCCTGAATGGTAATGCCTAGGTTTTCTTCTAGGGTTTTTACGGTTTAAGGTCCAACATTTAAGTCTTTAATCCATCTTGAATTCGTTTTTGTATAAGGTGTAAGGAAGGGATCCTGTTTCAGCTTTCTACGTATGGCTAGCCAGTTTTCCCAGCACCATTTATTAAATAGGGAATCCTTTCCCCATTTCTTGTTTCTGTCAGGTTTGTCAAAGATCAGATGGTTGTAGATGTGTGGTATTATTTCTGAGGGCTCTATTCTGTTCCATTGGTCTATATCTCTGTTTTGGTACCAGTAACACACTGTTTTGGTTACTGTAGCCTTGTAGTATAGTTTGAAGTCAGGTAGCGTGATGCCTCCAGCTTTGTTATTTTGGCTTAGGATTGTCTTGGCAATGCGGGCTCTTTTTTGGTTCCATATGAACTTTAAAGCAGTTTTTTCCAATTCTGTGAAGAAAGTCATTGGTAGCTTGATGGGGATGGCATTGAATCTATAAATTACCTTGGGCAGTATGGCCATTTTCATGATATTGATTCTTCCTATCCATGAGCATGAAATGTTCTTCCATTTGTTTGTATCCTCTTTTATTTCATTGAGCAGTGGTTTGTAGTTCTCCTTGAAGAGGTCCTTCACATCCCTTGTAAGTTGGATTCCTAGGTATTTTATTCTCTTTGAAGCAATTGTGAATGGGAATTCACTCAAGATTGGGCTCTCTGTTTGTCTGTTATTGGTGTATAGGAATGCTTGTGATTTTTGCACATTGATTTTGTATCCTGAGACTTTGCTGCAGTTACTTATCAGGTTAAGGTGATTATGGGCTGAGAAGATAGGGTTTTCTAAATATACAATCATGTCATCTGCAAACAGGGACAATTTGACTTCCTGTTTTCCTAAATGAATACCTTTTATTTCTTTCTCCTCCCTGATTACCCTGACCAGAATTTCCAACACTATGGTGAATAGGAGTGGTGAGAGAGGGCATCCCTGTCTTGTGCCCATTTTCAAAGTGAATGCTTCCAGTTTTTGCCCATTCAGTGTGATATTGGCTGTGGGTTTGTCATAAATAGCTCTTATTATTTTGAGATATGTCCCATCAATACCTAGTTTATTGAGAGTTTTTAGCATGAAGGGTTGTTGAATTTTGTCAAAGGCCTTTTCTGCATATATTGAGATAATCCTGTGGTTTTTGTCTTTGGTTCTGTTTATATGATGAATTACGTTTATTGATTTGTGTATGTTGAACCACCCTTGCATCCCAGTGATGAAGCCAAATTGATCGTGGTGGATAAGCTTTTTGATGTGCTGCTGGATTCGGTTTGCCAGTATTTTATTGAGGATTTTTGCATCAATGTTCATCAGGGATATTGGTCTAAAATTATCTTTTTTTATTTTGTCTCTGCCAGACTTTGGTATCAGGATGACGCTAGCCTCATAAAATGAGTTAGGGAGGATTCCCTCCTTTTCCATTGATTGGAATAGTTTCAGAAGGAATGGTACCAGCTCCTCTTTGTACCTGTGGTAGAATTTGGCTGTGAATCTGTCTGGTCCTGGACTTTTTTTGGTTGGTAAGCTATTAATTATTGCCTCAATTTCAGAGCCTCTTGTTGGTCTATTCAGGGATTCAACTTCTTCCTGGTTTAGTCTTGGGAGTGTGTATGTGTCTAGGAATTTATCCATTTCTTCTAGATTTTCTAGTTTATTTGTGTAGAGGTGTTTATAGTATTCTTTGATGGTAGTTTGTATTTCTGTGGGATTGGTAGTGATATCCCCTTTATCATTTTTTATTGCATCTATTTGATTCTTCTCTCTTTTCTTCTTTATTGGGCTTGCTAGTGGTGTATCAATTTTGTTGATCTTTTCAAAAAACCAGCTCCTGGATTCATTGATTTTTTGAAGGGTTTTACATTCTAAGAAATGCACCGTTAGGCAATTCCGCCACTGTGCAAACATCATAGAACGTACTTACAGAAACCGAGATGGCGTAGCCTACTACGCATGTAGGTGTATTGTATAGCCTATTGCTCCTTGACTATAAGCCTGTACAGCATGTTAGTGTACCAGTACTGTAGGCAATTATAACACAATGGTGAGTACTTGTGTATCTAAACATATCTAAATATGGAAAAAGTACGCCAAAACTACAGCATAAAAGATTTTAAAAATGGTACCACCTATATGTATGTGTATAATTAGTTACCATGAATTGAGCTTGCGGGTCAGAGAGTTGCTCTGGGTGAATGAGTCAGTGAGTGAGTGGTGAGTGAATGTGACGGCCTAGGACATCAGTGTATACTACTGTAGATGTTACAAACACTGTAGAGTTAGGCTACATTAAATTTTTAAAAAACTATTTTCTTTCTTTAATAGTAAATTAAGCTTAGCTTACTGTAACCTTTATTTTCTATAAACTTACTAATTTATTAAAAAACTTTTAACTCCTTTGTAGGAACACTTAAAACACAAACACATTTTAGAGCTGTACAAAAATTTTATCCTTATTCTTTCAGCTTTTTTCTATTTATAACTTTTCCCTTTTTAAAACATTTTTGTGCAAAAATGGGTCGCAAACGCATACATTAGTTTAACCCACACAGAGTCAGGATCATACCTAACACTGTGTTCCACCTCCACATCTTGTCCCACTGGAAGGTCTTCAGGGGCAATAACACGCATGGAGCTGTCATCTCCTATAACAGTGCCTTCTTCTGGAATACTGCCTGAAGGACCTGCCTGAGGCCGTTTTTCAGCTAACCTTTTTATAAGTAGAAGGAATACATGGGAAAAATAATGATAAAAAGTATAATATAGTAAGTACATAAATTAGGAACGTAGTCATCTATTATCTAGTATTATGTACTATACATAATCGTATAAACTATACTTTCATATGACTAGCAGCACAATAGGTTTGTTTACACCAGCATCATCATAAACACGTGAGTAATGCGTGGTGTTTATGATGCTTATGATGTTAAGATGGCTACCATGTCATGAGGCAATGGGAATTTCTCAGCTCCATTAAAATCTTAGGTGGCCATCATCATGTGTGACGTCCATCATGGACCAAAGTGTTGTTTTAAGGTGCATTTCTGTACTCACAACATGATTACTTCTATTTTTCTCAGGACATCAAACCTCAGAGGAAGGAATTTCTATCTAGATTTGTTTGCCTCATATCTAAAGAGGGTTATCTGCCTCTAAACAGACTATTCTTGAGTTTAACTAAAAAACACAATGGCAAGGTTTTTTTTTTTACAGGTAAGAGTATAGGAAATGTAACAAAAGTAGTTTATGATATATGATATGTAGAGTGGGTGAGTTTTCCAAATACATGTTCAACAAGCCTTTAAAACAGCCAGCCACATATTAGGATGTATACATAATCTCCTGAGAAATATCTTTACTAAGAAGAAAAGTCAAAAGTTTGACAGATATCTGACTATAGATGTCACATATGTCCCTGTCAGTTGTAAAAAGTAAGAATATTTATTGCAAACACAGTATCTGATAAAATGTTTGAAAAATGTTTGAAAGACTAATAGCTGACAAACAAAGCGATGTGCAAGTAAGATCTGCTGCTGAAAGGTTAGTAAAAGAAGTGCTATATTTGAACACCATAAGCGAGAGAGTTGGGAGAATGAGGAAATATAAAGTATCTACAATCACAAGGTACCTATTAGGCCTGATTCTGCCATTTTCTAGGATTGGGACTTTGCCTCAGTCATTAACCTCTCTGAGCTTATTTCTCTTTTGTAAACAAACAAATAAATGACAGAAAATAGTCATATTATACTCAGGGACTGAATTACTTAAGAACATGTTTTTTTCAAACCTTTTGCAATTCAAGGTCGAACCTGGATCAATTCTCTAGACATTTCTGTTTACCAGCTTCAGCACCATTGTCACGACTTGATTCATCACATATAAATGGTTAAACCCTCAGATTTCTTTGGAAAATATTGTCTACCAAAGCGCAAATACAAATAAACTTTATCAACATGAAAATATAAACAGTAGCAAAAATCACAATGTTAATGCTCATTGTAAATGTTTATTGGGGGCTTACTATTTATCAGGTTTTTTAAAAATAAGTTTTACTGTGTGTACTTAAGGTACACAACATGATGTTATGGAATATATACAGATAGTAAAATGATTACTATGCTGAAGCAGATTAGCATACCCATCATCTCAAATAGTTATCTATTTTGTTGTTGTTTTGTGGACAGCACAGCTAAAATCTACCCATTTAGCGTGAATCCCAAATACAGTACAATTGTGTTACTTATAGTCCTCAGGTTGTGCATTTGATCTCTAGACTTGTTCATTTTATGTATCTGCTTTTCAGGATTCATATGCATCATCTCATTAGGTCCTCACAGCAGCTCTGTGACTTAAAGGACTGTTGTCTCTATTGTCTAAACCTTTACAGGAAGTGACAAAGGCAAGATATGGATCCGAAAAGCCTGACTCTGGAGTTTGGAATGTTAGCCATGATACCAGCAACATTTCATACAGCCATATGCTGGTCTTGAAAGCCTTTACCACGTTACAAAATTTGTTTTTCTTAATAGAAGCACCTGTTACATGGAAAGGCCTCACGTATTTCTGGTACTGATCACTATTTTTCTCTTCTTATGCCTCTCTAATTATGTGCCCATCAGAATAAAATCTTATTTAGGTGCAATCATATATTTTTCATTTTTAGAATGCCCAAAATATTTTTCATAGTGAATCTTGAACAATATACTTAGCAAATACTAAAAACATGATATATAATGTTCACCTCTATTCCAAGGGACAGAGTACTTAAGTGTATCAAAACAGAATTTTCCTGTATCTGCTTTATACAAAGTCTACTTGCCTTCAGTGAATGACCACCTGAAAAACTAAATTAGAACAAGCTTATTACATTACAAGATTATTTTTGAATATGTAAAAGCAAGCAGTTCTCAGGGCCATTTTATATAATACTCCTTGTACTGTTTAACATTTCTAAAACAATCAACATGCTGAGAATATTTCTATGCTCAGTTTGTCTCAGAACGAATGGTCTTTCAGAATATTAGAGAACACTTGAAGATGTGCTTTGCAAAGCAAATGCAAGCTTTGAATTTTCAATCTGTCCTTTTAACCTCTGATCATGTCACGGATAACAATATACTTTAGCACTTCAGTTATTGTCCTAGATAAGTAATAACTGTCATTTGAATCATTAAAACATGTTAAGTCATTACATTTCATTATAGGAGTTCTTTTTCTTTCTTTCTTTCTTTTTTTTTTTCTCTTTGAGACGGAGTCTCACTCTGTCACCCAGGCTGGAGTGCAATGGCACAGTCTCGGCTCCCTGCAACCTTCACCTCCCAGGTACAAGCGATTCTGCTGCCTCAGCCTCCTGAGTAGCTAGAACTACAGGCATGTGCCAGCACACCTGACTAAATTTTGTATTTTTAGTAGAGATGGGGTTTCACTATGTTGGCCAGGCTGGTCTCAAACTTCTGACCTTGAGATCTGCCCACCTCGGCCTCCCAAAGTGCTGGGATTACAGGCATGAGCCACTGTGCCCAGCCCATTATAAGAGTTCTTGCTAGAGAGTTACATTAGTTATCAGACTTTTTGCATCAGACATAATAGAAGATTAATTCTCAACCACTCTGTCTTTAAGTTTGCATGATTCCTTATCTACAATGACAAACAAATGCCATTTTCAGTGGGTAATTTCTCATTTTGGAGGAGATTAAAAGGATGAAAAAATAGCAATAAAAGCTTTTGTGTGGAGAGTTCCATAGCATGCAAATGGGTATGGTGAACACTACTTTTTAATAAATGAAGCACCATCATGATGGTTTGGAGGAATGCTAGCCGTACTTAACATATCCATCCATCTCAGTGTTCTTACGTTTATTCTGTTTAGAGGATGGCTAAATCTCAGTGGAGAAAGCTTTAATTTCCTTTCAAATGTCATTGGCTTGGAATGCTTTGATCATGCTGAGATACGTCCAACCCCTGTCATGGCAATTCTCTGATGATTTCAGGCTGATTTGCTTTGTACATCAAAGGCAGGGAAAGACCATTCTACAACACATGATTTTGGCTGCACATTTGGAAGTCTCTTGAATACTCATGAGCTATATTGTTATAAGAAGTGGACCACTGTTACACACTTAGAAAATATGGTGACTAGTTGTATCCCAGACATTCTCTTGCTATTTCTGAAAAGCAAGGATTCTATGTCTCTTTCTCAATTATTTTATTATTATGTTCAAAATAAGTAAGCTACTTTAAAACTATTACAAAACATGATTTCTAGGTAATGTTCGGATAACATCAAATTTTGATATCATCATATTGTCATAACATAAAACTCTAAATAATAGAAAATTGAAACTCAAGGACTATAATAAGAGTGATGATCACAATGTTTATAAATCCACCAGTATCAGCTCTTACATTTTGAATACTGTAATAGATCATATTCTAGGAAATAGTAATAACTCTTGGTTACTCTAATTCTATTCTTTTATTTCAGGATGTAAGTCTCCTGTAGATCTTTGATACTTTAATTTTTGCTCTTGGTCTTTTGGTCAGTTTATTCAAGGTGTGTTTAGTGGCCAGGTAATTAACAGAAAAAAAAAAATAGAAAAGTGCATGAAGTTAAAATTAGCCAACTAATATCTTATTTTTTTCTTTTCTTTTTTTTTTTTTTTTTTTTTTTGAGATGGGGTTTCACTCTTGTTGTCCAGACTGGAGTGCAATGGCGCGATCTCGGCTCACTACAACCTCTGCCTCCCGGGTTCAAGCGATTCTCTTCCCTCAGCCTCCCGAGTAGCTGGGATTACAAGTGCCCACCACCACGCCCAGCTAATTTTTTGTATTTTTAGTAGAGACAGGGTTTCACCATGTTGGCCAAGTTGGTCTTGAACTCCTGACCTCACGTGATCTGCCCACCACTGCCTCCCAAAGTCCTGGGATTACAGGCGTAAACTAGTATCTTTAAAAGAACAATAAATTTACAGAAACTTTCATCTATTGATTCTGATAATAATAAACCAGAATTCTGGAAAATGCAATATTTCTACTTCCTATCATCACCATTATCACCATCATTAGAGATGAAAGATAAGCAATGTTAGTAATAGCAGTGTTAGAATATAGCTGTGTGCAATAGATTATCAAAATAGAAACCATGGCTGGTATTTATTGGGCACTTCCAATGTAGTCGGTATTTTTTTAATACATAGTTTTCAGAACTGTCCTGCTAATTATATTGAATTATTATCATGATATTACAGATGAAGAAACTGGAAGTCTGATAAACTGTCTAGAGTTCAATGGCAGATGATCATCAGAGCCTGTATTTTTTAACTTTTGTGCTCTACTGTCTCCTGTGTAGAATATTATACCTTCACTAGGATTGAGCTATCTGATAATATTTTTAAAGTTTCCCCAATAATACTTTGTTTTTTCCTCCTGAAAAATCTGTTCTAATTATGGAATAATCTAGTCAAATATTCAAAAATTTCCTTACTATATCTTGGGGTGGGAGGTGTACAGTTGTTTTCTAAAGATTTTAAAATGGCTATAATAAAACAATGATTCTATTACTTTAAAAGTATGTAAATATTTACTACTTGTTTAATTTGGAGTGTTTCTTTTTAAACCTTTTTGGTTTTTTTCACGTCAGAAATA
The DNA here is from genome assembly GCF_029281585.2 of Gorilla gorilla gorilla. Taxonomy (NCBI): domain Eukaryota; kingdom Metazoa; phylum Chordata; class Mammalia; order Primates; family Hominidae; genus Gorilla; species Gorilla gorilla. The sequence goes on from NC_073228.2 coordinate 168,382,408, forward strand.
TATATATGTTTTATGACATATATCAACTGATAGAATTTTATGAAATTTCATATTTGAAAATCTCAGATGATTACAGCATATTCCCAAATTCAGTATGATAGCTGCCGTTAAACCTTATATATGCTCCAGTCACTGATGAAAGCCTGTAAACCTAATTATATGTTGTGATTCTTTAGTAATTCATTAGAAAAGGAATATTTTACATAGTATTTGGTGAAGTCCCTGTAAATCTCATGACAGTAATATTCAGCAACTACATTTACTTATTCAGTGAGTCATCTTCAGATTTCATAACTTAGCAAACTACAGATATACCAATTGAATGTTTGTGTGTGTTGGTTGAACTGAATCATAAGCACGGAAAAGACTAAAAGAGATAAGATATACCTACATATTTTAGAAATATGAAAATGTAATGCAATGCAGTTTTAAAAATTATGTACTACTTAATGTACTGCTATTTTTTATTTTTTTGGATTCGGGGAGTACATGTGAAAGTTTGTTACATGGGTATATTGTGTAATACTGGGGTCTGGGCTTCTATTGAACCCATCACCCAAATAATGAATATATTATCGTTATCCAATAGGTAATTTTGCAACCCTTTCCCCCGTCTTTCCCTCCTTTCTTTGGGAGTTACCAATGTCTATTGTTTCTGTCTTTATGCCAGAAGCAATGAGTACCCAATGTTTTAACCCCCATTTATAAGTAAGAACATGTGGTATTTGGTTTTCTGTTCATGTGTTAATTTGCTTAGGATTAAGACCTCCAGCTTCATCTATGTTGCTGCACAGGATATGATTTCATTCTTTTTATGGCTGCATAGTATTCCATGGTATATGTGTGCCACATATTCTTTATCCAATCCACTGTTGATAGGCACTTAGGTTGATTCCATGATTTTGCTATTGTGAATACTGCTGGGATGAACATACAAGTGTGGTTTTGTTTTTATAGAACAATGTTTTTTCTTTTGCTAGATACCCAGTAGTGGAATTGCTGGATCAAATGATAGTTCAACTTTTACTTCTTTGAGATATCTTCAAACTGTTTTTCATAGAGGTTGTACTAATTTACATTTCCACCAACAGTGTGTAAGCATTCCCTTTTTTTCTGCATCCTCACAAAATCTGTTATTTCTTGACATTTTTATAATGGCCATTCCGAGTGGCATGAGACGGTATCTCATGTGGTTTTAATTTGCATTTCTCTGATGATTCGTGATGTTAAGCATTTTTTCATATGTTTGCTGGCCGCTTGTATGTCTTCTTTTATGTGGTGTCTGTTTATGTCCTTTGCCCCCTTTTCAAAGTGGTTGTTTCTTTCTTGTTGAATTATTTAAGTTCCTTATAGATTCTGAATATTAGTCTTTGTCAGATGCAGAGTTTACAAATGTATTCTCCCATTCTCTAGGTTGTCTGCTTGTTCTCCTGATTGTTTCTTTTGCTGTGCAGAAGCTCCTTAGTTTAAGTCCCATTTGTCAACTTTTGGTTACTTTGCATTTGTCTTTGAGGTCTTACTCATACATTCTTTGTTCAGGCCAATGTTCAGAAGAGTTTTTCCTAGGTTTTCTTCTAGGACTTTTATAGTCTGAGGTCTTACATTTAAGCCTTTGATTCATCTTGAGTTAATTTTTCTATATGGCAAGAGGTAGGGGTCCAGTATCATTCTTCTGCATATTGCTAGCCAGTTTTCCGAGGACCATTTATTGAATAGGGTGTCCTTTCCTTATTGTTTATTTTTGTTGACTGTCGAAAATCAGTTGGCTCTAGATGTGTAGCTTTATTTCTGAGTTCTTTATTCTGTGTCCATTTTTATACCCATACCATGCCTTTAAATACATTAGAAAATGAGTAGAGTGGTTTAAACAAAGATAATTGGGTATAAAGATGTAATATTTTAATACTAAATTCTATTTATAATAATTATTGTAATTGTTCTTAAGCGTTATGAAACATGAATGGTTAAAACTGTATTTTAAGCTTTTATTTTAGAACTTGTTCTATTATTAACAATTCTATTTTGCATTTGTAGTGTGCTTCAAAAATAATTTAATAAAATAATGAGTCACCTGTTAAAGTATATAATAAGAATGATCTGAAAGCTAAATAAGTGAACTCTTCAGACATTATTGGTGAGAATTTACTGTTGTGAACTAGTTGATTACCCACTCCGAGTATATGAATGTGATTGGTTATAGAAAATCCAAACCACAGAGCTCATTGTCAACTGTGTTTCTTTAATTAAACTATTATGAGATTATTAAAGTATCATGTTGTATAGACCTTCAGTGGTGCTGAAAAGCAATGTCTCACCCATTTACAAATTATACACAATACACGTTATCTGACCTGTATATTACTGTATTATATTTACATATATTTAAATATATGTTTACATTATGTGTTAGTCATTAATATAATGTATAAAACATACAAATATATTTATATTTATATACAAATATATTTATATATTTATATACAAATTTATATTTGTATATTTATATACAAATATATTTATATATTTATAATACATTACACATGTTGTAAATTTGATATCTAGTATATATTATATATCTTTAAAATCACAATATATTTTATTTATTTTATTTTGTGATATTGCTGATATTTGAGGAAGGAGAGGTGATGCCCTAGATGTGTATGTTGTAATTTCAGAAATATTAAAATATGGAAAAAAATGTTCATCTTGGAAGCCAGGTACATGAAATATATTCCTCCAACTGCAAATCTGAGCCCAGATATAATTTTTTGTGAGATTTTGGAAACTATGCATTCACTTAAGAATTTCTTGGTTTACACTGCTTCTTTGAAATTAGTCAGTTTGTTATATTCTACGAAAAGCCCATGATCCTCATGAGTGGTGAGTGTTATAAAATCTTAAGAATGTTATCAGAGGCTGGGCGTGGTGGCTCACACCTGTAATCCCGGCACTTTGGGAGGCTGAGGCGGGTGGATCACGAGGTCAGGAGATCGAGACCATCCTGGCTAACACGGGGAAATCCCGTCTCTACTAAAAATACGAAAAATTAGCTGGGCGTGGTGACGGGTGCCTGTAGTCCCAGCTACTCGGGAGGCTGAGGCAGGAGAATGGCATGAACCCAGGAGGTGGAGCTTGCAGTGAGCGGAGATCGCACCACTGCACTGCAGCCTGGGTGACAGAGCGAGACTCCGACTCAAGAAAAAAAAAAAATGTTATCAGATAGAAAGCATATGATTTGGACTAATTTCAGAATGAAATTATGTATTTAAGCTATGTGTGCTTGCTGCACATTTCTACATTATTAACAACAGTTTTATAACAATTGGTTTCTTCAACAATTTACCAGGAAACGGCCCCTCTTTGTTTCACTCTTGGCTCTATGGAAATGGTCTTTGTATGAAATCTGGAATCCATTCCCAGTATAAAGGCAAGCTGACTGGCACCAAGTCTATGAAGCTGAACATTTATTCAGTATACTTAGCCAAAACAACTCACTTATCAGGGAAAAACAATCATCTGGGACTGCAAATTGGTTTTCCATGTTGATTATAGTGACATTAAGTAGAAATGACTTCAGTTTCCATGTTTAATTGTTATCTAGTCCCCTCCTGATCATAAGTAGAAATTATACCAACTCTTATTCAAATATCAAGAAAAAGCTTTTTAGAAATTATTAAAGGAAGTGTCTACAAGTACACAAGTATATACAATCAAAAAAGACAAAAAATTACATTTGGACATTGCTATTTGACCTATTTTCTTTATCTAAATGGTACCCAATAGAAAAATGTAAATTTATGCTTCAAGATAATACGGATGGCTAGTACTGTATATTACTTGTTGCCCATGGAGCTGAAAAAATCCTCTTTTAAGTAACCATTTAATATATTTATTGTATTGTCTTCTTTAGTGAAGGCTTTACTACCATTTAATGGTTCTTTAAGTATCACTTAATGAACATATATTATGTATGCCTGTCATAATTTCTATTTGCAATATATATACATACACTATATAATAGATATTATATATAAAATAGGAAGTATGTATAACACTTGGATTAACTCATATTACAGCATATGTATTATATTTCCCATTTAATAGAAAAACTGAAGATAAGGGAGATTCTTTGTACATTTATTAATTTATCATTTAAATATTGAGCTTTCTCTTGCCAATACAATTTGCTAGGAAATACATTAGAGTTAAAAAGCAAATGAGTTTGTTTTAATTTCGATATCTCTGAGCCCAGTACCTAAGGCAGTTGTTTTTTTAACATGCTCAATAATATAATACCAAATTGAATCCAGCTTCCAAAAACTGTGTGTTTGTATCATAACTTGTGCATGAATGAAATATACTGACAAGTTAATGTAAATCCACAGAAAAGTCTATGTACTGTCAAAATATTTTTCTTGTAATTTTTATCTTCAGACTACTTAAATAAAAACTCATTCAATTTGATTTAGGGTGTATATTATTTCCATACATGTCTATGGGAGATGTTTACAAAGATGCAACAAACTGGAATTTGGTTTGGGCCTTGAATTGCTCTTGGATTATAAAAGGAGAAAAACCTTGTGTTGCTTTAACATATAACAAAGGTTTTATTAATATTCTGAGAAGCTATGTACAATGTGTAAATGGAAATCTCTCTTTGCAGCATTCTTTCGTGGTTCTAAATTGTGCCATGACTGAGGTCATGCCATGATGTTTAGCATGGTTTGTAAAACTCTAATAGCTTCGCTTTTTTGACAGATTTTTCATTTAAATATTTGGCTCCACTTACATAGGAGGTTGCCATCATTTGTAAGCTTCCCTCTTTTTCGTCTTGTAATCTCTGCAGGATGAAAAATGTTCTGAGGCTATGGAAATTATTCTAGCACAGATGCATTTAGATTGTGGAAATTGCTTTGGGTTGTTTAAAGCAAGACATTTTTTGATTGTTTCCATGATGATTGGATGCTTCATTAACCCCTTTATTGTTGACATCCTATGGAGACTCGATATGTAGTCTTAATTATTTTAAAAGACAATTCTTTGTTATTTAGCTGGTGATTAAAAACACATTAAAAGATGGCACAGAAAGACTATTTTTGTTCATTACCCAATCTAAAAATCTAATCATGTAGTAAGAGACTAATTTTCACATAATTCTTAAAACAATAAGTACACTACTGTAGGAATTATTTGTGCTGCCTATATCAGTTAATTAACCAAACTGCACCAGAGAGAGTGAGACAGTCATTATTTTCTATTAATCAAATGGAAAAGTCAAGAGTAGATACCTCTATCAGTGCTTTTAAGAAAGTGTCTGAGTGAATTTGTGAGATGAACCTAAATTATTTGAATGTAAATATAACAAATTCAAGGAAGAAAAACAATGCACTGAAAACATATGAAGTCAACTTAAAAGAAACAGCCCAAGGGTGATGACTCACATCTGTAATTCCAGCAATTTGGGAGGTTGAAACTGGAGCATTGCTTCAGCCCAGGAGTTCAAGACCAGCCTGGGCAACATAGCAAGACCTCATCTCAAAAATAAGAATAATAAAATAAAAATTTTTAAAAAAGAAATTGATTGCCCAAGAATAGCATTACAGGTTTTAGAGAAAAAGCTCGAGGACAGAGATACTGTGTCTGTCATGGAATGTACATTGATACATTGGAATGGGATCTATATTAATACATTCTAATGCAAAAAATTACACTCAATCTTTTCATAAATATAACCCAACTTACCTTTATGCTTGTGACATACAAACATTTTCTTTAAGTGTTCACTTATACTGGAATATTCCACTTCAAATAATCTTTGCAACTTTAATAATAAAGAAAAATTTGATTACTATAACTTCATTTTAGAAGACATTGTATACATTACACCTGGAATATGCAATTATTTCAATTGTGTATGAATTGCTAAGCTTTTAAGAGGAATAAATACCTTTTGCTTTAATGTCAAGATCCCCTCTAGACCATACCACCAGTAGTTCTTGCTTAAAAATAAGCAAATCTCCTAGGAGCAGGTTTTTCAGCTAAAAAGTTTCCCTCCCGTAAACTAAGTAGTTATGCATATACTATCATTTTAACCCTTAGCCAAAACTTTACCATGTAGATATTGTGTCCATAATATGGATTAAGAAACTGAGATTTAGAGAGATTAAGGTTGATAGGTAATAGATGATAATAGATGACAGTTGTTTTACACAGATTCTGTCGAATTCCAAAGCCAATGACCTAAGTATTACACAATACTACTTACATATCAAAAACCCCCATGCCATATTTTTTTCAGTCGGTAAGAGGTAAGAATCTAATAATCAGAGTGTTTTTTATCCAATGTAAACTATTCACAAATATAGTTTCATTTTAATCTCACAAAACAGAGTCTTCTTTTCTTGAGAAAAATATTTCCATGTTCCATTGACTATTATGCATTTAACCAGCATTTATTATGTTATTATGCATAGTGACCAACGCTCTGTGGTAGGGTCTGGCATTGACTTCTGTGTGGGTAATTACACGACTCTGGATTATGTTAACATCTGTAATATGTCATATATGTCTAAAGTGACACATGCTCTTGAATTATTAATAAGTAAAGGGAAAATATTAAGTTTACAAAAGACAGTTCACCCTTCTATTTTAGCATTTCCAATTATGCATACGGAAACAATCTGACTGCTCCCTACCACTGAGACTTTGCTTTCATTATTTAACCATTTAAAGGCAGCTGTAGCAGTTTTAAAATCTCTCACATGTGAGTGATATCTAATTTTAAATTTAATTGAAGACATGTAAGACAACTGGCTTCTGCTAAGTTTCAATTGGGTTTCATGTAAAAATAACAATTGCCATCAATAAACTGACCAGATGGCAACTTGGCTACGGAAAAGAGATAAATGGGATTCTAAAAGGAGGGAGGCCCCACATAATGAGGGTCACTTAAGAGGTACATGTGTGATTTGTATTGATGAATAATAAATTCATGTAAGTTACACAATAAATCATGATGCATGAGTTTTCACTATAAATTCCAAGAGCATCAGTCTTACATGATGGAACACAGCTGCCCTTCCCGAGCAGATACTTCAATCTATCATATTGAAGAACAGAGCATCTTAAAGGAATGAGCAAGGCCTAGGGTGGAGAGAGCTTACATTTTGAATTTTCTTACAGTGTACTTTCTAAACACAGACTAGAAATACTACAATAAAGAACAAACCTCCCCCTCCTCCCACCTAGGATTTTATAACAGCCACTTCTGCGGGGTTAAGACTTCTATTTGCCAGAGAGGCAGAGAGAAAAAAAACAACATTCATTTCTATCCTTGATGACCAACAATACCAAGGACTTTAAACCCCTGTGGTGCTCTGTTGATGAATATAAACATGAACACAGACTAGACAAATACATGCACTATAGGTTTGGCCTTATTTTAGAAATTTTTAAAAAATGATTTTCACTAAGTAATGTGACATTTTTATTAGCATTGAAAAATATAATCGATATTTTAAAAGAGCTTATTCTTTGAAATTATCTGAATCATGAAGCTATTTTGCAGCTATCTTCTCATGAAGAAAAGATATCTTCAAATGGATGAAATTAGAGTTGAAACAAGTAATGAACTGAAAGAAGGAATTAGTGACTAAGTAAAGTCATTGCTTGTCCTACAGAAAATTCAAGAATGTGTTTACCCTTAAGATAATTAAAAATGTAAACATGGATATTACACATTTTGGCCATTAAATGCATTTCTTCTTTTACTAGAAAGTAGAAGCCAAAAATAATATAAAATAGAAAAATAATCTCAACTCTGAGAATTAACTTGGTAGGTCAGCCCTACATTACAGAAAATGTAATGAACAGTGGGCAATCATCCAAGAGATTTGGGTGGTACTCATCCAAATAATCTAATACAAAGATAATGCACTAATCTTGAGGATTCAGAAATGACCTGCTATCATCAAGACAGCATCTCATAAACCTTTTAAGCTGACATTCATGAAATTTTTAGTTCTTCAGTCTTACTTCAGATCATTGTAATAACAGAAGCTTGTGGTTCATGCCAACTCCATTGAACAATAAGATAAATGGCAGTGTGGTAAATAAATGCAACAGGAAACAGTAATTTTCCAGTTTTGGTTCAAGTTCTAAAGAAAAGGAGGAAAAGTTTACCCCTACGTAGCATTTCCTTACTTGGACAATCACTATATTTAAGATATTTTCTTTTCAATTGTAATATATTTCTTTGGACATAACCAGTAATTAAAAATGAATATAATAATCCATGTTATAAAACTGTAAGTTTCAGGTGTTCACTTATCTTTATTTGCATTTAATTTTTACAAAACGGAAACAGTTATAGAAATACTAATTTTTATGTTGCTTAATGAATTATCATAAAGCAAATACCTGGGTCAAGAAATAGAACTTTGCCAGCCACCCCTTATTTTGTCTGTTAACAAAAGCAAGTACTATTCTGACTTTTATGGTAATTACTTCCTTGCATTTGATAATTTATTATCTAAGAATACATCTCTGGATGCTAATATTTAGTCTTGTTTAATTTTTAAAACTAGAATGTTTTTAATTACACAGTTTTCACCTCCATCCTCTTTTACTCCTTTTTATCTGTTGAAGAAAGCAACCATTTGATCTGCTTTATCTTACATTACTCATAATATATGCTTAGAATACTGATACTACAATACAAATATTAACACCAATAAGATAATTGAAAATGATTTATATTTTTGTACACAATCTTTTCTCATGTCTACATCATTATAGCATATACCCATTACATATCTTACTCACTCAATTTAAACTTTCCATTTAGTTTTTGCGCTACATATGATTCTATATTTAATGCTCACTACTAGTCTTTCTGCTGGTGTCTTTCCAGTCATCATTGTTGTCTGAAGCTCATTCTCTAGTAAATTCCTAAGGACACAGTGATGAAACCTGTTTCCTGCGTTCTTGCGTGTTGTCAACAGTTATCTGTGCCCTTTATGATCAAAAGCGAATTTTTCTGAATATAAAACATTTTTTCACATTTTCCCCCCACAGTATTTTAAACATATTGCTCCATTTTCTTCTGTCATAAAATGTTCCTGTCAAAAGTCTTACGATAGTCTAATTTTCATTTGCTATTTTTGCCTAGAGCCACTAAAGTTTTTGCTTTGTATAATTTATCTTTATTTTTAAGTTTACTGATTTTACCAGAATATATGGCAGGGTCGATTGTTATAAACAAAATGAAAAGGTATATAATGTGCCCTTTTAAATCTGCTTTTACTTATTTTTTAGCTTTCAATAATTTTTTTTTGAATTAGACTTTTTAGTATGCAGTCTGTTTGCTGGCTTCTGGCTTTGGTCTTATTCAAAGATTCTTTTATGTATGTGTTGAAAATTTTTAATCTATTTTTAATATTTGTCATTTTTCTCAAATAATTTTTATCTGTTTATTAATTACATTTTAATTTTTACACTTTTTCTCCATTTCAATTTCTACTTCTTTGAAGATATTTTATGTCTTTTTTTTTTTTTTCAGTTTGTTTCTGTCCTCTGGTTTTGTTTTATTTCTGAATTGAGCTTTTTCTTGTGTCTGGAATTCTCTCTGGAATCCTGCCATAACATATCTGAGGTTTCCTAGTTATTACTTATGTAGTTATTTAATACTTTATAACAGTTTTTCAAGGCTTTAACTCATTGTGAAGTAGGTTTGAGTTGTAATCTATGTTATGGGCATTTTTTTCTGGTTATTACATGTCCTAGATGGATGCTTTTCTACTCAACATTCTCTTTCTTCTTTGTAATTATTCCACATTGAATGTGACCTCGATACTTTTCAGAAGCTGATTTTTAATTAAAATTAGTCTTCTTGAGGTTTTAGAGGGTATAAATTAGTTTAGCCTTCTTACTTCACAGAGTTCCCTCTTCCGTTTTTGTGAGAGGTTCAAAAATTTGGTAACTTGCTTTCGGAGATTTTTCTGGCTCTTTGCCGGTCTCCACTTCTATCTACCTTCTCTTTCCAGCCTATTTATTGTCCCTATCCTATTGAATTTTGATAGTTCTACCAGATGTTTGCCCTCACTCTCCTAGAAAGAAGCCCTGGCTCATGAACTGCAGAATTTACCAAAGACTTTTTACACCGAGTTTTCAAATTAGCTCACGGCGAGTTCCAGTGAAAAATACTGCCTATTTCTGGTTTCTCCCCTTCTCAAGTCCCTCTGACACCACGTTGTTTTCCTCTGCTTTCTTTAGCACTGTTTGATGTTATGCAGATTGTCTTGTGGTTTTTCTATCACTTGTAGTTCATGGCTTAGTATATTTGTAAATGTTGTCTGTGTGTTTTGGATTTTCCATTAGTAGCTTTGTCTTCTTTTAAATAGAGATTCAGGAGATCCGGATTCCACTACTGTCCCAGAATCCTCCCAGTAATATTAATATGAACAGTAAAAATAAATCCTATTTGAGTTTTTTAAAAATATATATGCTAGGCATTGTTATTAGTAGTTTATGTTAAATTACCTCATCTAATTCTCATAGTAACACTGTTGGGCACTATTATTAATCTTATTTTACAAATGATTTTTACAAAAAAGTAAATAATTAACCCAGTATCTTACATTTAGAGAGTGGTAGAGCCAAAAGTTAAAATGCCTGTTTAGTTAATCCCAAAGTTCTTTAGACTTCTGGTGTTAATAACATGTTAAGAATCCTATAATTTATAGTATGTGACAATATATCTTTAAAGACAAACATTTTTTCTGTTTTTGTTTTAAACAAATAGTAATTTATTTTCTCATTAAAATGGGTAGTGTTAATAGTCGTAGTATTATCTAGAGAGTCATTTCATTTTTCTCTGTGATACTACTCGCTGTATTTACGATTGTTAGAATGAAATTCAAGAGTTTTTTTTTTAAACTTCACAAAGCTCCCTCTTGTTTTTTTTTTTTTTTTTAAGTATTCTGAAATATATCTTGGCTTATAAGGGCTTTAGTCATTTTCTTATACTTTTACAAGTGAGACAGAAAGATGGGAAGTAGCTTTTCATAAAATATAGCCAGCCAAACACTCCCAATTTCATTTGCTCTAGCTCCATAGGACTGAGAGACAGAGTCACAAAGAAGTTATTAACCAAAATGCCAAAATATCCTTCCCTGATAACTTTTGGTAATAACAACAGACCTTAATAAAAAGAGCAAGAAGAAACTCCTTGCTGTAGATTTTGTCTGGGATCCTTATCGACTGGCATTTTGTAGGTTATGTCACCACTGTGCACGCTATAGCCAGATATCTTCAGGTTCATCAAATATCCTTTTGCATACTGATTCTGTTTCATAGATAAGGGAAGCTTATTCTTTCCACCTTCACTCACCTGTACCTTTGTTCAAAATGGCCATAAATTGCTCACAGCCAAAAAATTACCTAGAACTCTGCAACAAAATGATTAGCTAGGAACAAAATAAATAACACAAAAATCCTTATAAGTATGTAAAAATACTTGGTTTGGAGACAAAGCATTATTTGTTGGTGAATAAATTCTAATAAGGTCACATTAAATAATCTCTATTTATTTGATTCTGATTCTATTTCAATATTGTCTCTTCTTTAGAATTATATTTATATTATAGCAACACGCTTCTGACATGCGAACCCTAATATGTCTCCACAGAATGCCTAACATTCTGATATATCGAGTCAAATATTGTCATTCAAAGGCATACTAAAACCGAACTACCTTCTAATTAAGGGACAAATAGTCATTACTTTTGTTAAGTATCAAACTTATACAGATGTTTATTTTCAAAAGCTTTGTGTTTTACTTTCTTTCTTGAATGCAGTTTCATGTAAAATGACCATATTCTGTTAATGAAAAGTCAGGTCATGTGATATGATAAGTAGTAGAATATCTAAAACTAGAATTAAACAAATTGTGGGATATGTGGTCAGTTCAGGAAAATATTTTGATGAGTCTTGCAAATATAATATTTATATTTCTTAATGGAAGAGTTAATGAGGACTGTAGAATCACTGAGCTATGAACTACCATTGCAATTACTTTCAGACTAAGAATGTTACATATTTGCTAAGTTCTGAATGCTTTTGTCCAACCCCCACCCCAAATTAATATATTGAAATTCTTACTTCTAAGGTGATGTTATTGGGAGATGAGGTTATTGGGGCTTGGTTAGGTTATCAGGGCAGAGCCCACATGAATGGCATAGTGTCCCTGTGAAAAAGAGACCCAAAGGAAATCCTTCACCTTTTCTGCCAGAAGAGGACACAGCAAGAAAGCACCATTTATGAGCAAGCATGCCCTCACCAGACACAGAATATGCTAGTGCCTTGATCTTAGACTTCCCAGTTTCTAGAGCTGCAAGCAAAACGTGTCTGGTGTTAATAAGATACTCATTTTACAGTACATTTTGTTACAGCAGTCTCAATGGACTAAGACAGTGCTCAAGGGATTTCCCACAAACCTTAGATCCATTGGTAGTCCATGCAGGAGGTATGCTGAGGACACATTATAAACCACTATACCCAGAGCATCTAGTCTTTTTCTGAGGTAGAAACCCCAAAAGTGCATGTTTCTTGATTGAATTACAGCATTCATAACTACTGGACTATTGCTATTAGGCAGTTAAAACTATTATACATGTGCTTCCATGTTAATTTTCACCAGCCATATTACCTTTTATAATAAATAATGTCTTCATATTTGTATCACAAAAGTTTGATAACAAGGCTGGTGCAATGGCTCCTGCCTGTAATCCAGAACTTTGAGAGGCTGAGGCAGGAGGAATGCTTGAGCCTAGGAGTTCAAGATGAGCCTGGGCAACAGAATGAGACCCACCTCTCTACCAAAAAATAAAAGAATTAGTCAGGCGTAGTGGCACACACTTGTAGTCTCAGCTAGTCCAGAGACTGAGGTGGGAGCATCATTTGAGTCAGAGAGGTTGAGGCTGCAGTAAGCTGTGAGGTGCCACTGCACGCCAGCTTGAGCAGCAGAGCGAGACCCTGTCTCAAAACAAATAAACACATAATTTGAATACAAAATAATGTTATCAAATTTACTTTTCTCTGACAGCTTAGCCACTATTCAGGTGAAATTATTCATTTTCGAGTCATTCCATACTCCCAAGAAGTGGCTAATTTGATGTCTCCTTTAAATTTCGTGAGGAATTTGGCAATGTGATGAGCCAAAATGAAATTTTGTTTGGTAGAACACTCAATTTTCACTTTGCTCAAATCTTTCAGCTAAAGTGATATTCAAGTTAAGCTTTTCTTTCTCTTTGGTGGATCTTCAGCAGTAGCTCTGTCATTCCTTCATTCTCATTTAATTAACAGATATTTCAAACATCTACCTCTGGTCTGGCAGTATCCTGGATAACAGCAATGCAATCATGAGACTTTATAAACATGGTTTTAGTCCTCTTGGCATTGACACCCAAGTGGTAGAGATCGTTGTTACATTTTTATTGTGCGATTATTTGATTTCAATTAGAATTTTAATAGAGAATATAAAGAAAAGGTTCAGAGTCCAGGGAGAGTTTAAAATAATTTTCTCTTGTTAAGAAGATCAAGAAACCTATATGATTAAAGAATATTTAGGAATTAACTAGGGGAAGATGAGTGGAAAGAGAATTCCAGGAGAAAAGAAAAACAGTATTTATTAAAGATCTTTTGGAATCTGTGGGCTCAGTAGGGTTCCACTTTAGAAACACTGGACTTGTGACACAATTATAACATTTAAACAAGGCTTCAAGTAGCTAGTAGGGTATATGAATATAAAGCTCTAGGAAGATGTATACTGATGATAATGACATGAGTGCAGGTGAAATTCTTAGGAGACGAGTATAGAATGAAAAGAAGAAATGCATTGGGATAGAGCCTTGAGAAATTATGACATTAGCGTCTTGGTAGGAGCAATTGAACTTGTGAAGAAAAGAGAGAAGAGGCAGAAATACAGTAGCATGAGGAGGTGAGTGCATTGAGAAGAAAAAAGGACTCCTCTCCTCCACAATAACATGACATACCAAAGCCCTGCTTCATGTGTTATTCCAAACATTGTGCTATGCAATCAGATAATTTTGAAGTGTAATTAATGGCAAGATTGCTAGAAATATCCCCAGGCTTCAAAACCCACAGTTGCAAGGATAGAGCAGGTGTGCAAATGCAATTAGTAGAATTTGTACTGCAGATCTCAATACAGCGATTCCATTTGAAAACACCATATCCTAGGATTATAAATTAGTGTGGATTCGGTCCTAACACTCTTTTCCTTTTTATGCCTCTCATGAGGTTGTGCTTACTTACTGGTGCTTATTATTGCATTTCATCTGATCTGGGTTGTCCAGACTCCACATAAGATGTCAGACAGCTGAATAATTGAAAGCCCATAAAACTTGTACACTGTCAGGCCTTCCTTTTAGCATCTATTCTGACAAGACGATTCAAAAATATAAGTTGATAAATCTTTAGGAAGGTGGGAGGAAAGTTCTCATGATTGAGGCTTTGAGATGGTCAGAATCTGGTACACAGGTCTGTAAATAATAAAAATCCTCACTAATGTGATGAGCCCCTTACCATGATGTGGTAACAAACACAATTCAGCCTAGAAGCTCAGAATTGACAAAGTGTTAAAATGCTTTGAATATTAAAATATTTTTATTAATTCCTCGGAGATGATAACAATTTCCTGTATACCAAAAATTTATATGGTAAACATGAGTAATTCATATTTTTCTTTTTAATGAACATCAGAGACTGAGGTCAAGTAACACTTTCTATTATTAAACTCTGTGTTATAATTTTGTTTTCTTGCTTCCAGTTTTAGCTAATTCTGGCTTGAGAAAATTTGGTTTATGTTATTGATGCTAGCAAGTTTCACCTTTATCTAATTATTTTCTTGCAAGAGCTGACCTTTGCAGAAATATACTCAGAAAGTTAGGAAGGTTGGAATTAATCTAAATGACACTACTTTATTCTTTAAAGTAAATCTCCCTATTGATTCAAACTTGAACATGAAGTCTGTATCTTTAGGTTATAAACTTTTATATACAGTATCAAATTCTTCAAGTTTTCCAAGTCATATGACAGGCACAACATTTTTTTTCTGCAAGCAAAATAAGAACAGAAGGATGAAAATAATCCCACACTACACAGTTAAACATTTCAGTATTGTAAAACTTTCCAAAAGAAAATGATTGTTCATTAGACTTTGGACACCATTTTTATAACTTCAAATATTGCTTTTTGGACATTAATTTCAGTGAAATGAATAGTCTTCAAAAAACGGGAAAAAAACTCAATTATGTTGAATTATAAATAATTTGTATCTGCATTAGTCCAATTAGCTATACATAATTTTCTCAACTGGCCTTCTCAGCAAATATGAAACATAGGTTACCAGAAAAGGAGGGAGCTCTTCAAAAACCATCTTCGCTGATGTTACACATCTTTTACAAACTCAGGAGGTATGGCCTATATTCATTTAAGATACAAACGGCATCTTCTCATTATTACATGTTTTCATATTTCTGAACTAAGTTCCTTTACTGTGTTTATTAAGGCAAATAAATGTTTGGTGAATAAGGAAAACTAAAAGCACAGTGTATTGATCATTTCTAGTTAGAAACTATGCAAATTTTTAGAAAATCGAATTTTTAGGCTAAATCAAAGTGATCACTTAGGTTAAAATGGTTAGCATAATGCAGAGAATCTGCAATCCCATTTCTTTTATAAGAATGAGACTAGGACAGGAGCGAAAAAAGATTGGAAATTAAGACGCTCTGGGGTTCCATCCATGTTGTTGCACATGACAGATTTCATTGTTTTTTATGGCTGGATAATATTCCCTTGTGTTTATGTACCACATTTTCCTTATCCATTCATCCATTGATAGACATTTAGATTACTCCAAATCTTGGATATTGCATATAGTGGTGCATTGAACATGGGAGTGCGGATGGGGTCTTTTTAACGATGGTTATTAGTGGAGAAGAGAGAGGTCAGGTGACAAGATGAAAGACACTCCTTTTCACAATCAGGATCAGAAAGAAAATTTTAAAAACTGCATAAAAAGAATATCACAAAATGTTAGGCTTAGTTAAATGTAAGAGCATAAAAAATTTTGGATTCAAAATAGCTCCTACCAAGGACCATGGAGAATGGAACTTGCTTCCAGAGACTACACACACACACACACACACACACACAGACACACAACCCCCCATATAGATAGATACAAATACATTCCATACATAAAAGTGGACACATGCTCAAATATACACTAATATTACCTTACGTGATTTAAAGTACAGTGATGGAAATGGTACCAGCCACTATCCTGGCATCTTCCTTCTCTCATAAAATATGGACATGGCATCTTCATTCAACTACACAGAGGTCTTATGTTACTTTCTTGTACTGCTAGTCAGGTTAGGGATAGAAATCAAAGTAAAAGGAAGCAATATGAGGGCTGCAAAACAAACGACAAGATCAATCTTGACTTTCTTTTTAAGTCTAAAAAGAAAAAGTAGCCTTGATCAATCAACACGTATTTATTGAGTGAAAAATCTCATTAAAATCTTAAATGTTAATTTTGACCCAAGAATATTTTTACATCCTTTTAATTAGACCTCTAAGAAAATGTATTCTATTTGTGTGCTCTTATAGGCTAGTATAACATTAATCACAAGTGTCTTGGTAGATGATCTTATGCAATATGTTTTTTTCTTCTTAATAGAAAATACCACTTTCTTTTATGTCTGTTATGAGTAATTCAGTATTTGACTTTTCTAAAAAAAAAAACTTTTTAGTATCATAGGTAAGAATAATAAATGAGCTCTAAAAACCCCAGAACGAGTTGAGAAGGGAATTAAGCAAATTATTCTTGAGTCATTTTCTTTTTGTACTCCAGTTACATCTTAATCATTTTAAGTTATTTTGGAAGTGTAATTTTCTTTTGTAAGCACTAGCACCCCAAATGAGGAAGGCATTTATAAATATATAGCCATTTATTTCTGTATGGTGACCACAGTTAATACTAATGTATTTGCATATTTCAAAATTGCTAAAAGAATTTTTCCCACCCTCACCAAAAAAAGATAAGTTGGTGAGGTGATGGATATGTTATTTAGCTTAATTGAATCTTCCTACAATGTATGAATAGATTGAAACATCACATTTTACCCCATAAATACACACAATTATTTTTGTCAATTAAAAATAAATTAATAAAAAATAAAAGTTAACAAATAATAAGTAGACATTTTTGTGGCTTGAGGTTATTCAAGTTTTCCATGATGTTTAGCCAGTAGGAAATTATTTAGCTATTGAAATAATTGGCTGTTATTTCAAAATTGAAATAGAGATTATATAAAATCGACTAACTTGCTTACTCTGTTTTGACTGTTTTATTCTCAAAACATGTAGGAGCTCCTCTGAGAATAGGTTAAGACAAACTATGAACATAGTCTCTTCTAAAGCTTGAATTTGCATGGGGACTAAGTTCCTACTTTAAAACTTAGGGTAGCAAATTTTTAAAAATACAATCAATATGAAGAAAAGTTGTGGTATAAGCAAAGGAAAACTGCCTGGTACTGGTTGGAGAAGCAACAAGAATCGTGAAGTGACCAGGAAAAGATAGGCCAATATTTGCTAATATGAATAGTGTACTAGGCTTTCAAAAACAATATAGAAGTCCTGTGTTTCATTCAGTGAGTTAAAACCCTCTCAAAATGTCATAGAAACAATCTAACGAGGCTTCTCTTTCTCTAGTTTTTCCCAGTAACAAGGTTAATCTAACCGTGAAATAACAGTGAATGCTTTCACAATTAATGTTGTAAAATACATAAACCAACAGCTAATTAATCAGCCCTAAGGTCACTATATTGCTTGTGGTAAATTAGTAATAGCAAAGATTCATGGTAGAGAGAGAGAAATGACAGGTCATGCTCTGTGAGGTTCAATTTTAACTAGCAAAGACTGTCAGAGTTATATCTAAGCTGCAGTAGACTTTTTTTTTTTTCTTTTCAACAGCAGTGGAAGCTTGACTAGCATGAGAAACAGTTATATTCTGAACATATTTAGAAAGCTCAAGTAACGATATCTTTTGTAGTTTTTAAATATGAGAAGGGACAATGAAAAAAATAATCTTACTTGGGTTTTGAATTTCTCTGCCACATAGCATTTCATCAACTTTTTCATGAAAGAAAGGCTGAGTTAAATACATGAAGCAAGCTTACTAGAGGATTTATTTAACCTTTAAAGCATTGTGGCATAAAAATGTCTTACTTGCCATATTTTTATGCATGCCCACTTCCAATTAACATACTGCTCAAGAAAAAGACAGATGAGAATCAGAAAGAGAAAGAGGGAGAGAAGGAGAAAAGAGAGAGAGATAGTACCTACATGAAATTAACAATATGAATATATTTTTGGAAATCTTTTTGTTTGAGTTATAGAAGCTGAAATTAATAGTTGCAAACCCTTATTTCCTTGAGGGAGCGTACCTTTGGCATCCTAAATTAAAGGAAAGAAAGATAATATTTCAGGTGTATTAATGTAGTCTTTTTAACTTTACCATTGTATATATACATATATATATATATAGTGTACTTTGTGTTTGTGTGTGTGTGTGTGTGTGTCCCAAACACAACACTCCCCCACAAAAAGAAAGAAAAAAATGTGAAAAAAATTGCCAAGTTGCATATTGTAAATAAAGTTAAATATGGAACAATGGCCGGGCACACTGGGGTTATTGATAATAAGAATTGATGTCTAGAAGACTGTTGGCTGTTAGCATACAATATGAATTTTGAAACTGTAAAGAGTTTCCAAGACTGAGATCAAAATACCTGTACACATTATGGTATAGCCGTACTTTAGAACTAATTTGGTGATCGTCAAAAAGAATTGGGCGGCTACATGGATATAGATATGAAAAATGTTGACCATACTTTATTAAGCAAAATGACATTGTTAAAAAATTATTATAGTATGGCTCCATCCATTGAGGAAACTGGAAACAGTAAGCAAACTATAATAAGACATTGATGTTTTTAAGATCAAATTAATGGGAACAGTAAAGAAATTAGAGCATCTAGAGGGAAGAGATTCGAGTTCAACAGAAATAATGAAGAATCTAAGGCATTACCGTACAGTATTTGTGGATTTGGCGAGAGAGATAATACATCCTCAAAGGAAGAGGAAGAAAAACACACATAGCCATAGCATACTTAATTTTTAATTTAGTGAGTGATTGCTTAGTTTGTTAAATGGTAGAATTGCAATTAGAATTCAGGGGTATTTTATAATCAAAATTAAGGGTTGCTTTCTAATCAAAATGTAAAAGTTATTCCAGATATCACCTATAAGGCATATAAAATTTTTAATATTAAAAAGAATAGGAGAGAAAATAACAACAAACTGACTCATAAACCCAGATAATTTTCTGATTATAATTGAAACAAAACAAAATTTAAAATAAGATGACAACATTTTAGAAATATATCAAAAGAAATGTAAAAGCATCTTGAGAAGCTGATTCTCAATTTTTATGGAAATTTTAAGAAACAAGAAAAGATTTTTTTAACTATTAACTTCATTTTTTTTAACTTTGAGTATTTAACTTAAGAAGTTAAGACTACTGGAAGCACAACAAATTTGAAGGAGTTGATCTATCAGATAACAGAATTCTTATAAAGTTTGAATAATTAGTATAATTGAAACAAAGATAGTCTAACAGAAAAATTATAAGGTGTACAGAAGCACATCCAAACATATAGAGACACTTAGTATTTGACTTAGATGGCATTGCAGATTTATTTGATTGATTGTTTTTCGTTTATTTTATTGATTTGCTTTGTTTACTTGTTTGATAGGAAGGAAGGAGGAAGAGAGGGAGGGAGAAAGGG
Organism: Gorilla gorilla gorilla; assembly: GCF_029281585.2. Lineage (NCBI taxonomy): Eukaryota > Metazoa > Chordata > Mammalia > Primates > Hominidae > Gorilla > Gorilla gorilla. Next base: position 168,402,342 of record NC_073228.2, read on the forward strand.
AGAGAAAGAGGGAGGGAAGAAGAAAGGACAGAGAGGAAGTGGAGTGAAGGAAAAGGGTGAGGGAGGAAGAGGCAGAGGGAAAGTCAGATAATGCTAAGTTGCTGAGGATGTGGATCAATGGGAACTTTCATGTATTGTTGGTGAGAGTGTAAACTGGAAAAAAATTAAGTTATTTGAGTTATAAATAATGTATATCTTAACACCTACACACCTAAAGATATACCCTAGACTGAAGAAATGCATGAGTATGTTCGTGTACAAATATACTTAAGGCAGCTTTGTTAAAGTTTTATCCCCAAACATGAAACAACAAAAATATTTCTCTGTGTTAGAAAGGATAAATAAACCGTCCAATATACAGATGTGAATCAATAGCCATTACAATGGGTAAACAATATCTTTCTACAAACAATATGGATTAATCTCACAAACATCATGGTAAATCAAAGAAGCAAGGCAAGGTAATACATTTCACAACTGATAACATTGTAAAGAAAAGTAAATGAATTATTTTAAAAGCTTGGTTAATAATTACTTCTAGCAGGGAAATAGAAATTTAAGTCAAGAAAAGTGAGATGGAACCTTCTAAGTTAGTAGTATTTTTCACTTTATTTTTATTTGGGTGATGAGTTATTCGTTTTATAGCATTTGTTAAACCTTGTATTTGTTATATACTTTTTCTGTATATACATAACATTTTACAAAGAAAGAAAGTGTTAAAATACAAAGAACATCTATCTGCTATTTCCTAGCCCTTCAAAGTTAACTGTTAAGTTTCACTGTGGTCACCTCAAGGCGAAAAGTTATAACCCTTATTATCTTTTCTCTCTCTCTCTCTGTCTTCTCGAATATACATACATTTTAATTACAGAAAACAGATTAAACTTTATGTACTGTTCAGTACCTGAATTTTTCCTTCCTTAGATATCTATCTCTTAAGGCATTCCATATCAGGGCATACAAATTTTGAATACAAAATTATATAAATCTTCATTTGATGTAGCACAATTTATTTAACCACTTCTGTATATTTGAGCATTTCAGTCTTACTCAGGTATTTTTCCATCAAATAATGTTGCCATTAGTATAGTTTTATATAAAATTAGGTGACACTTCACCAGTGTATTCATGGGGTTTGCACTGGAATTACTGGGACAAAATTTTATATTGTCATAAATGTTGCCAAATTGGCTTCTAAATTGGTGGCACCAATGTCCTTTTCTGACAAGAAAAGGATAAAGAAAACCCATGAAATTTTTGGAAAATTTCCTGGAAACTCTTAATCTTTGAAGAGTTAAAAGACCTTTGGAATTTTTTTCATATTTATAAATACAAAACCTTTTAGAGTTTCAAAGTAATTGACAAATTCTTTAGTTCCTAAAAAAAATTATCAGATTAAACATATTATAGAAATATTAAGATAATTAAGTAATGTTTAGGTACAGTTTATAACACTAGACAAGATTTATGATTCCCTTGGGTGAAAGATAAGAGAAATGGTACTGTTACACTTCTTAGCTTTTCTCTATCCATAACCTACTCTCTTATTATTGTATTAGCAATTGACAAGGTTTAAACTATGTTTGTTCTACTTTGTAATTATGATAATGATTTTCAGAGGACTTAATTATATGTACCACAAATATGTTTTTACCATGGCATCTTCATTCTTCAGGCCCTTATTTTAATTCATCATTTGGATGCTTGTATTTTATTGTTAAGCACTGTTTTGCAGTACGGTACTATAAGTAATTCTACTTGCATTTGAGGGAAACCTAAAAGTTGCAGCACATATGGGCCAATGGAATCTGACACTATAGTTGTGAATTTCTCAATCGGGAGTGAAAACTGCAATGAAAATAAAAGCTAAGCTGTCAAAACATTTAAGGTTGATCATTATATCTATATTTGCAGGAGTTAAAAAAATACCACTAGTTATCCACAGCTTTCTCTTCTCACCTATTCTCTTCTTTTCTTTCCTATTACTGTTTTCCTAGTCAATATATGTTACATGTATATATTCAATTATATATGACATATATAAAAATAAGTCATTTTGTGTAGTTTTTATTATTAAAAGGATTCTAGTTTTCAATGATTTCATAATTCTGATTGACCCTCCTACTTTAGATATTTCTTCTCAGTCGAACAGAAAAGATACAACGATCAAAAAATAATAAAAATATAATTTAACAAAATTCCAGTTCTAAAACAAACAAAATCTGGACCAACACATAATTATGTCAAAGGATAAAGCCTCATTTTGTGTGAGTGTGTTTTCCTGCCTAAGGGCCAGCAGTAATTGCTCTCATACATTTAGTTAGAACGTTATGCCAGAGAATTCTTGTGGGACACTCCTGAAATGAAGCTAAAATCGTTAATAAACTTGCAGTACCCTTTTGCATAAAGCTACTTGAAGTACTGTTTTGCATAAAGCTATAAAGCTGAGATGATATTGGGCAAATGTCTTTCTTACCCAGAGAAACTGATTCTGTTTTATTTTTATACATGTCTTGGAGTTCAGATATTTACACACTCACACACACACACCATCCCAGTGTATAACTAAATCAGAGATGCAGTAAATCTATCTCATTAGTAAGAGTAAAAACAGTTTTGCTTGGCTTCTATTCACCTGTATAATGTGATTTCTTGAAGAATGAGATCTTAATTATTATGATTTATTCAGCATAGGAGTTCAAAGTTGCAGATTTTACATTTTGGTTTGAAAATTCAAAAAGGCCTTTTTCTGGGGAAAAAAGCCATTTCTATGATTACTTTATGACATACAGTTCACCTGAAAATTGAGTATATATAGCAAGTACATTTTTTATTTTAAAAAGTGAGCTTGCCTTGCTTTCTAACCTCATTCTTTTTTACATTTGATCCCATCTTTTCGTCCTTTCCACAGCTTTAATAAAATGGGAGATGAATGAAAACTGTTTGCAGACCTGATTATAAAGCAGTGAGCATTTCCTGTATGGGCACACGCACATATGAATCACTGCACAAATGGATCTTTGATTACACCTATGGCTTTATGCAAGTTATGATTTGTGATATCAGTGAGGCCCAGAAATCATTTTCAATATTTTCATTGCAGTGCAGATCAAACCTACTATGGAAAAACAAGTCAAGTGTTGTGCTAGCTGGTTGCTCTCCCTATCATTACGGAGCATTTTTGGAGGTCCCCTTTTATTCATGTCAGCTGTATGGTTTAATTTAAAAGTAATTCCAAGCATTTAACACGCTTCCTTCATTTTAAAGAGTACTTCTTAAAAATGAAAAGGATTCAATCCCTTTTTGGAGGCAGACAGAGGGTACAATATAAATGTAAGTCCCATCAGTGCAGGTCTGATGGTTTCTGATTTAAATAGTTTTTTATTAAATATGAAATGTCCAAATTACCTAATCATTGTCTCCTGTAAGATAAACATGGTTTTCCCAGGCCTTTCTCCAGAGTCTTATCTCAGAGCTGCAGGATGTCAGTTGATAGCGTTGCCTTCATGTTAGACAAGCAGACAAAATAATTTGATTGTACTGCTTGCCATGTTGTTCTAAGCAGTTCTTTAAGAACTAAAACCACTTTGTTTCTGGTGGCATGACAAAGCCCATTACTTTCATTTTTTTGAACTCCTTAAAAAGCTTCAACATCAAGAAGACTGCTTTCAGAGCACACTGGTATAATGTGTCTAGTCTTGTCTAGTCTATCCGTCCAGAGGTAGACATAAAACAAAAGTTAGGATGCTAGGAAAAACGTTTTTCATGCTGCAAAAACATGGCAAAATTACAGGTAATTACTTTTTAAACTGACAATCACTGAAGAGAGTGTTTAAAGTTAAATTTTGAATAAATTATTCAAAAACCTATAAACCTATATCCAGATGCTGGCAGTAACTTCTGTTCTGTTTGAATAATACTTTGCAATGGTTATACAAATAGGAACAATGAAAAAATGATCAAAATAATCTTTACCATTATCTTCTGTGGGTAAGAGTGAAATGCTTTAATTTTTAAAACCTTAAATGATGTCTTCTAACTATTTAACACTTACTGGAAAGGAGCACAGAAAATGTAAATAATGAACTTAACATAATGAGACCTTTGTTTGAAGTAGCAGGATAAGTTAAGTGATTGAGTATATCTACAGGGTATGTGTGAAGAAAAAAGGTCCTGGCATAAATTGATTTAAATACAAGTTCAAGGTCAGTGGACATCTATTTTGTGACCGTGTACAATCCATACTTTCTAACTCTTTTGTTTCCTAATTTATAAAATAAGAATATAGAATAGCTACATGAAGATAGGTTTGAGGATAAAATTAGATCATCCAGTCATCTAGCTCTGCATTAACACTAATGGACAGAAACCAGCATGGTCTCTGTGTTCAGGGAGCTTAGATTCTAGTTGAAAGAGAACAAAAATCAAAATCAAATCATTTTGTAGATAACTGTAAAATCATGACTGCAATAAGAACTGTTAACAAGAGCCACATGATTTCATGAAAGTTTGTATTAGGGATAGTTTGATGCACTTAGGAAGATTAGAAAATGTTTTTATGAGAACAAAACTGTTTTGCTATAGTTTGATTGAATTTATTGGGTAAATAAAAAAAGAAAAAAACACATTCCGGGTCGAGGAACTTCATATATAAGCATGCTGTATCAGGGGTCCCTGAAAGACCAAATAGTATAGAGAAAAAGCAGAATATAGTGAGATATGAGATAGAAAATGAGTAGATTGCACAGGGCTCCAGAGGATGCTCTAAAGACTTTTGTCCTGATCCCTTCAAGAGAATCCTTTGAAAGGATTTAGAAAGAGAGATGGTTTCCAATCTGCTGTTAGAAGAGACCAGTCTGAACCACCATAGAGGAACTGAACTTGAACTTGCATTGTAAATGTTCAAACACCACTAATGCTAGTTGTGCAATTCTAGTTTTGCTCACCATCCTTCTCATTGCCACACTGTGCAGAAAATTTTACCTGTTTTCCTCTTTTTACTTTCTTTTTCTTTCTGAGTTAGGGACAGGACTAATGTAGATGTGATTAAAGTAAACAATTTTAAATAAGTGTCAAATTCTTGGTGCAATGACAGGATAGGACCGATTTTTCAAGAAGAAAGACCATTAAATGGTTCTTAGATTTAGTATAAATGTTCTTTAAGGAAAAATAATTCTTGTACTTCAACACAATAGTAGCCCTACTCTTATGATGAAAGTGCATTATGATAAAGCAACTATGAAGTAATATGTTTGAATGAAGTTGTATTTAAAATTTAAGATAAGAGAAAGTTACATTATGCTTAAGATTCATCACTTACTTTGTTTAAGCTACACAGAATGTTAGAATCTCTATGAATTCATTTAACCCTCTGGGTAACTCCACACACACACACGCACACACACGCACACACACACCCCTCAATTCTTCTGGCCTCTGCTTCAGGAACCAATGGGAGAATCGTTGTAGACTGTAGATTGAACCATTGCAGAAACTAGCCTTCTCCTTTAGAAATCTCTTTAGTGTCCTCCTTTAAGAGAAATCTTCATTGCGGCCACTGAATAGCTGTAAATAGTGAAGTTACCCAAACCTCTCAGATACAGAATCTTCATCTGAATAATGAAGGCACTCAGTGGAAATGGCCACTAAGGTCCCTCCAACGTGGTGCTATTAGAGACCCTTTAAATTGGGATTATGAAAAGACTCTCAGTGAACTGCTGTTGAGAGAGCCATCAAAACCATCTCCTTCTGTTCATCTGAGTGCCAAAATTATAAAACAGCACTTCAGGGAAATTGCCAACAAATTGTATCATAATGAATATACCTTTTTCCTCCTTAGGAGCAGGTACCTCTTCAAGTTTAAATTTTTCAAGGTATATCCCACAAAACTGTTTATATCCATCAAATTACAGTTACCAAGAATAACTGTCTTACTTTTTCACTACTGTGGATGTATGCCTTTTATAACAGAAAACATAAGGTGGGTTTTGTGTTTTTCTTTTTTTTTTTAAACCTGAGTTGGTGTGGGCATCTGGTTGAAAGGTGTTTCTCTTGCTTCATCTCTAAGTACTTGACTAACTTCTTAATTCTGAGGGATCAACACTAATTTCCAGTGTTTACCAGCAATCATTGATGACTAGCAGTTAAAAAGCCATCAGCCCTGTCACATTTTTCAAAGAACAGAATCCGTTTCCAGATGGCCCTTCATTTGGCTAATGGACAGCCTAAGGGGATATAAATGTCACCTGTTGTAGCTAGTCAACAGTATTAATAAAAACACAAAAATAGACCATTCAGCAGTGGCAGCAACCCAAAAATGTATTTATGAGTTTCTTTATTGAGTTAATTTGCAATAATCAACATTTTCACATTTTAAAGTTTCAATTCTTTCTCTTAATTTTCCCAAGCTATTGTTTACAAACACCAAAAGATAGACGTTAGAAACTTTAAAAAGTTGTTTTCAAAGGGTCAGACATTTTAAAACATGTGTACCCCAGAAAACAAATAAATAGTATTTCTCTTGTGAAAGATAACTGTCACATAAGTAAGCATACCTATATAGGTATATATTTTTTGAAACACTGGTTAAGATGTGAGCAATTTTACCTTTGCTAATTCATCTTCTACTAAATTACATCTTACAAACTATAAGGCAATACAACTCAATTGCTATTTCTCAATAGGCTGGGTTTTCTTTTCCCCCTTCTCTGTCTCCAGAGAAATGATGCCATCTACTTGCAATGTGTTCTCAACTTGGTAAAATTTCTTCTGATTATAAAGATCCAGATCACAGGTTCCCATTATCAAATGACCATTGTCTCTATATGCCAGTGACTGACAAGGCCACAGGTGCTCAAAAATGAAATGAATGGATGACTAACCCATTGCAAGGGGATTTTACTGAAGTCATCTTTTCAAGTCATCTGCTGAGATGACAGTGTGGAGGATGTTGTCTAAATTATAGGAGGACAAACTAAAATCATAAACGTATATGTTAAATTAAATTCTTACTTTTTCTTTTAATTTATATGGAAAATTTATATTTTAATGAACATAAAATAGTGAAATGTAACAGGCAGTATACATTTAAAAAGTCTGCTGGAAAGAAAACAAGCCAAAGCCTCTTAGCCTACTCTACATTTCTAGTTATTTATTTCAGTGAAGTGAAGACATGCACATTCCGTAATTTCCATGTTTTATGGCATAAAATATATTCTAAAAATTACATCTTACATATTTCAAAAAATCAAATTATCTTTGATTTCCTAGTTTTCTAGTACATTTTTTTCTTAAAAATCGTAGAGTAATTTGAAAGCAAATGTCAACAATATGCATGCATAATATCATTATCTCTAGCACCAGCCTTAAGGGACATGGTAAGAGTTCAACAAGTCTTCATAGCTCACTGAGCAAGTCACTAGCAAAAAATTAAAGTAACATTTTTCTTCCAGGCTTGATTATGATGCCCATGTCCACTCAACCACCTTTAATCATCAAAAGAAGCATAATTAACAGTGGGAGATGGTCTTACCAATAGCTTCACATGTAAGGAAAAACCCACAAGGTTAAAAACTAGTTCAGATAGTCACACAATTATATTTACTGTGAATTCAAACAGTGCTTTATGAATATATTGCTTTCTTTTTTATATGTGTCTAAAAATATGTAACAAAGGACTCAGAGACAATTTTAAATATAATTTGAACAATAGGATCTTTGTAGAGAATGTAAAATTGTCTTAAAGTAAGATTTCAAACATAGTATTACACAGGCAGGAACGTGTCTCTTAGTTGAAATCGAAAAGAAAAAACAGCCCCTATATTGGCATTTTATTTTGTGTATCTTAGAAACAGTATAGTCCAAAGTAATTGACCAAGAACCTTTGTCCAATTTCTTATTGCATTCTTAGCAAATTCAGTAAAAACATTTCAAATGATAATATTTAAGCAATTTTCCAAAAATCTTTATTTTGGGTCTTGTAGTACATCAGAATAACAGGTCCTGAATTGATTAGTTATCTCTTTTCTACTTTTGTCTAAAATTAAAAAGTAAAGCCTAAAATCTAATTTAATCTTTTTTATTGTTATGAAGCCAAATAGTTATTAATGCACTTAACTGAAACGGAATCCTAGAAAATAGGCCTAACACAATACCTCAAATCCATTATTTTTCATGTGTATTCAAAACAACTTCTTCTTATGCATTTCTTTTTTCACTCCACCTTTTTTCTTAAAACCATAATTATCTTTGTGTGTTCCTCTTCTCCCCCACACCTTGTACATTCAGTCTGGAAATATGTCATGTTGATTTTGCTTCTTTGGAATTCTTGGCTGCACAATTCTTTCTTTCTATCGCCACTGACACACTCATTTACCTGGTCTTCCATAACCAACCTTGATTTCTTTGTTTACTATTCTTTTTTATGCCCTCAGTACTTATTTTTACTTTTCATAATGTATGTATAACTTATTATATTTATTCATTAGTTCACCTACCATGTTGTAAACTCCCAGGGACAAAGCATACATTTCAATTCATAGTTTACATACCCCATAGTAAGAAGCGCTTTCCTCCACACATGTTCAATACATGTTTTTCAGGGAATTAAAAAAATGAATAGTCAGTGATACAGAAGCAGCTGCTTAATCCTGCTTTATGCCTCAAGATTGATTTGATTATTAAAGGATATTTATTAAGCACCTACTGCATCCAGGCGTTAATGCTGGGGCTGAAGATTCAGCAATGAATATGGCAAATATGTTCCCTAAACTCAGAAAACTTACATGTTGGGGAGAATACTGAAGATCAACAATAATGAAGTATTTGAGAAGTATTTCAAAAGACATATAAGAATTTATTTCCACATATTTAGAAAGTTAAATCTAAAACCAGGTCATTACTGTATTACCCAGCTAAATTAATCAATTAGCAACAAAATTGATTCTAGAAAGCAGACTATAAATTTCACTTGTGATTCACAGTGACCTTGGACAACATCCTTGGAATATCTCCATTTGACTTTGTTAAATGAGGATGATTATTTTCATAATTGACTAATCCCATGATATTGATGGTAGTTAGTGTGTTGCTTTAACTCATTTATAAGAATTTAAATTTCACGTCGTAGTGTTTTGTTACACAGATGTTCTCTTGTTAGTCCCTAAATTATTTAAAGAAATATGATAGTACATACCTAATGAGACAACAGTGTATTCATAAAAATGAGAAGGGAATGGTTACTTTTTCTTTCTTGTTTTATTTTAAAAAGTGTACCTTTATGAAAGCAATGGCTGTCTTGTTAGGAAAGTAAGTCCCCCCTGTTTCAGTTAAGTGCATTAGTGACAATTTGGCTACTATAACAATATAAAAAAGATTAGGAGAAAACTGAGGAAGGTGTAGATGAAAGGCTAGATAACTGAGATTTATTTACATGAAGAATGAGGGTTCATATTAGCATCATACTAAATGCTGTGCTGTTGAAGTTCATTATAGTGTTACCAATTATGTGATACTAGTAAATGTGATCATTTGACCTGCATTTAATTGTAGGTAATACTTCTTGAGTAGGTGATAAATTTACTCCCTTATATCAGTATTTGACATTAGCAGGAAATGTAAGTATGTATACCATGAACTATATGTTAAGCATTGATACATTTATATATTGCAAAATTGCAGGTTAGCTCCTACTATGAGTGAGGCTCTGACTAGGGGCCAAGAGGAGTCAACAGTAAAATTAGGTTCACCCTTTGAGAAAGAGGCAGATACTTATTTAATGAAATGTAATCTTTTTCTTTCTTTTTTTTTTTTTTGAGACGGAGTTTCGCTCTTGTTGCCCAGGCTAGAGTGTAATGGTGCAATCTCTGCTCACGGCAACGTTTGCCTCCTGGGTTCAAGTGATTCTCCTGCCTCAGCCTCCTGAGTAGCTGGGATTACAGGCATGTGCCACCATGCCTGGCTAGTTTTTTATTTTTTTTAATTTTTTTTAGTAGAGACGGGGTTTCTCCATGTTGGTCAGACTGGTCTCGAACTCCCAGCCTCAGGTGATCTGCCTGCCTTGGCCTCCCAAAGTGCTGGGATTACAGGCATGAGCCTCCGTGCCTGGCTATAATCTAATATTTTAAGTGCTTCACCAGTTTAAACAAATTACCAAGACTGGTCAATAAACAGAGTGTCATTTTTGTTAGGTTGAGAAGGATTTAGAAGCCTTCAGACAGCATGGTTTCACTTGAGATATGCCTTGAACATTGAGTAGAATTACAAATAGAAAAAAAAAGGAAGAATATAGAAAGAAGAAATAAGATAATGCATAAATTATGAGAGGAATTAACAGATATCATATGTTTAATGAATGGGAAGTATTAAGAAGGAGCTTAAATATTACTTGGGTTTTTTTTTGTTTTGTTTTGTTTTTGAGATGGAGTCTCCCTCTGTTGCCCAGGCTGGAGTGCAGTGGCGTGATCTTGGCTCCCTGCAGCCTCTGCCTCCGGGGTTCAAGCAATTCTCCTGCCTCAGCCTCCCGAGTTGCTGGGACTAAAGGCATGCGCCACCACACCCAGCTAATTTTTTTGTATTTTTAGTAGAGACAGGGTTTCGCCATGTTGGCCAGGCTGGTCTCGAACTCCTGACCTCAAGTGATCTGCCTGCCTTGGCCTCCCACAGTGCGGGGATTACAAAGCCGCGGTGCCTGGCCTTAAATACTACTTTGAAATAGAAAAGTTGAAAGTGACATAATTGTTTTAGTGAGGTATGTAAGTTTGGTTGGGCGTAGTCAGATATGGTATAGTGAGGGACACTCACACCGATTGCTGAAAAAATGAAGTTTATTATTCACAGATTTCAAAAAGAAGAGGACAGTATGCCTCACAGGGCCAATGGGAAGTTGGGGTTCCCCAGGATTGCATGTTTAGCCAGCAGGTGTGGGGCAAGAGAGAAAGAGAGGGACCTGTGGGCCAAACCCTTTCTTGGGGTCCAGGGTGTTACCTAGGAGGGCTCTCCCATGGCCTGATTGGATTAATTTAAATGGAACGTGAGGCTAAGCATGGCAACTCAGGAATTACATGATTGAGTTCATTAGGATTAGAGCAAAACTAAGATGGGGAAGCAATTCAGGAGAATGGGGCCTTATTCATCTAGAACATGAAAATAGGAAATGGGTGGGGACTGCCTCAAAATATGTAAGTCAAGCCAGAGACAGGACAACAAGGTGGGTGCAGAGGCAGCTTTGACATAAATGAGAATTATGAGAAGGAAAAACAGATTGTAGATTGCACTAACAACGTTGGGATACTTAGTAGGTAAAAATGAGTTATTCTTCAGACGGGAATAAATAGTAACAACATTTGACTCTCTGGCAGTCAATAGAAAAATGCTCACTCTTTGTGCCTTAGCCATACATCCCACCAGCCTAGTATCTATGTAGGGGCTTCAACAAAAAAAGGGTCATATTCAAAAAGCCTAAGAAACTTTGAAATTCACTTTGGGGTTGTACCTTGCTGAGTGCCATACAAAATAAATTAGTAGGATCAACATGGCGCACTACAGCCTATAAAACTCATTTTACTTAAAGAGGACATGAGAACATATACAAGGCAAGGAACCTAAGACATGCTTATTATATATTTTCTTAAATATGTAAAATATACTCAACAAAGAAAAAAAAAATCGACAAATTCCAGAAGGGATAAACTATAAATAAAAAAAATCTCTATGCCCTAACAGTACTTCTCAGGGGTCAACTTGACTCATATTTTGTTGGTTATCTCTTTAAATTAGTTTTCATTTTCCCAGCTAAATTGCTGATTTAAATTTTTAAATAAATACTGTTATTATACTCTCTCTCTCCCTGCATATAAAAAATATATAGTATATGCATATATAGCCACCTCCCCATATATATGAAGACACAAATATATGAACAAATGTTCATGTTTGTACATATGGATTTAGTATCTGTATCTGAAATATATTCCATGCAATGTTATATAAAACGATTTAACTGTTTCCATATGGAGCATTTTGTTCAATCCTTAACACAGTGAATAATATAATAAATATTCTTTTACATATAACCTTGCCTACATTGATTTTTACCTAGAAAATATTCTGACATTTAGTAATATTTTCTTTTAATCTCATTCTCTCAAATTTAGGTAGATATTAATGTTGTTAGCTAATAATTACTATTTTTTCTTTCTTGTATTTATAATTTTAATTATTCTTGAAGTTTTAATATGTGGTAAAGGCTATATAAAGTAATTTTGAATATAGGAAATGCCCTTGTATTGACGATAATTTTAATAGACATGCCCTTAGAGTTTGATAATTCTGTATATTTGCTGTAGATTTCCAATAGGGGACATTTAACAAGTTAAGAAATATTTCTTTAATCTTATAAATGTGAAACAATGAAGAATAGATTTTGAATATTTATCTGCTTTTTCTGCATCTGGTGAGATGATTTAATGTTGTTTTTCTTCTTCTTTTAACTCTTAATAGAGTGAATTCTATTAATAAAGCTTCAAGTGTTGCCTCATCTCTAAATTTCTGGAATAAATTCTAATTTGTACGTTGTTAATTTAATATTTTGGGTTATACAACCTACTGACACTTGAATCTAGTTTATATTTTCATAGGAGTGCTTGTGTGTTCATATGTGTATCAGTTCGTTCTCATGCTGCTGTAAAGAACTACCTGAGAATGGGTAATTAATAAACAAAAGAGGTTTAATGGACTCACATTTTTGCATAGCTGGGGAGACCTCAGGAAACTTACAATCCTGGCAGCAGGGGAAGAAAGCATGTCCTTCTTCACGTGGTGGCAGGAGAAAGAAGTGCCAGCAGGGGAAATGTGAGACGTTTATAAAACCATCAGATCTCATGAGACTCTCATTATCATAAGAACAGCATGGGGGGAACCACCCCCATGACCTAATCACCTCCCACAAAGTCCTTCCCCCAAGACATGGGGATTACAATTTGGATTACAGTTCAAGGTTAGACTTGGGTGGTGACACAGAGCCAGACCATATCAAGATGAATTGTGTTTGAACTTATTTCTCTAAAATGAACGTGGAGTTTTTCTAAAATTTAATGTTCCAGCTTGATAACATGGATTTTAAAAATTCTCACCTTTAATAATATCTGCCTCTCGTACCATGTTTGAAATGTACCCAAATTTTCTCTAAGTTAATTTGGTAACTTATATTCTTATACATCTGTTGACTTAATTTCGCTCATTTGATTTAGATTGTTAAATTTATTGGTATAAATTTACAAACTTTTCCCAATTTCTTTTTTTAAAAGCCTCATTTATGGCTTTATGATGGTAAGATTCTAAAACAAGTTATTGTGACTCATGGACTTATGCAACTCTTAAAAATGTATCATTACTTCTCTTGATGGCAAAGTCATGGTTCACTTATTATCTCAATCCATTATTTTGCATCAGAAAGAAAATGCTTTTCTTCAAATAAAATAATCAGCATTACTTTTTGGAGTCAAGTAGAAATTTTGCATTTTTTTGAGAAAAAAAAGACAAAATAAGAGACTTTAAAGAAGCTTTGCATTAGAAACTTTGGGCCATTCTCTCAGACCTTGAATGGGTAATCACTCATATTCTCCCTTCAGATTTCAAGTAGAAAAGTAAAGCATTTAGACACATAGAAAAAAAGCAATTTGGAAGGAGAGACAGAAAATGTGTGTTGGGTGTACTATTGTTTCTCTTTCTCTCAAATGAGAGAAATTATTAATCAATTAATTTTCTAGATATTTAGATATTCCTGGTGTTACATGTAGAGGATTACTATAAGCAGCAGCAATGGAATAGTATTTTTGCACATAAAGTCAAGAAAGATAGTTTCAAGATTCTACCATGATCTTGACTGCGACTTTAACCTTTGGTAAGTCACTAACTTATAGTTTTGTCATCCATATCAGGAAGTGATTAAGTTTGTCCATTGGAATTTGGTGGGCAGGCTCTTCAGGCTACTACAGGAAGCTGCAATAAAGCAGTAGAAGCACAGGATATCTACATACATTACCATGCCCCAAATCCCACGAAATTTAACTAAAGAGCACAGCACACAATTCTACCACAAGCCCTTCAAATATTAATGTGTTCTCTTTAATTAATAAAGAAGACAGAAAAACATATTGCAAAAGATACCTGAAGGAGAATAAGCTTGCGATGACCACAGACTTTATCTAAAATCAAATTTCAAATCAGGTAAGAACAGTAAAACCAAACAAAAAGCAAACAATAAAATTAAAGTATATAGGTAAAGCCAAAAAGTAAAACAGGGCATGGTTTGGTCCTAAAATGCTATAGTATTATGTCAAGTTCATTCTCCTTTATGCTAATTTTTTAATCTGAATAGCTTCCTTTTTTCCCCTACATCCTTTGCAAGGTATTACATAGTTTCTCCATGTGTTTAATATTTTCAAAATCCATAATGGTTATGATTTTTACCTGGCATTCTATATATTTTTTCTTATGGTTTTCTTTTCCTGGTTGAATTTTTCTAAGTTATTTGTTTACATTTCTTCACTTTTTAAACTTTAAAAACTAGGAAGAGCGAATAACTACATTGCAATATCTAAGATAACATAACATGAAAGCTCTATACACCTTAACATCAACTATTAAACAATAATAAATTTCCAGAGTAGAAAAAAAGATTCACTAAAAATAGCTGGAATTTAAAATTATATTTTTCAGCCTGTTAATGTATCATATGGAGTAAAAATAAGCCATAGGGAGGAAATGGAAACTCTATCAAATGCCTCTCTATTGCAGTAAACTTAATTATACAGCACACCGTAAAATGACAGTAATATTAGAGAGGAAACGTAGCAATTTCAGATGTGCAGTAACTGCTTTTTACAAGGAAATGAGTTACATCAAGTACATATACCTATACAGTCTAATACTATTTTCCAGCAAGAGCTGGTGGGATTCACAGTCAAGGGGAGGCAAAGATTTAACTAAGCTGAAATCTGATTAGTCCAGGAAGGTTTGCCTATGAAAATCACTGCATGTAAGTGTGTTCTCTTGCTAATACATAATAAGCACCTAACATAAAAATTCACATTCAATTGTTAAATATATATGTATACATATGTATGTAATAGCCTCAATCAAAACCCTTATTAACAGTTTAATTCTTGGCTTTTAAAGAAACTCTGAAGTGCTTTTTGCTACATCTGACCTATGTATACATAACATAGAACTACATCGTAGGAACAACATCCCATTATGAATTTAAGAGAATTAATTGTAATGTTTCTAAAGAAGCTTTGATATATAATCATGCCCAAAAATCTTTCATTTAAAACCTGAAAGATAACAATTGACTTTTTAAATTTTAATTGGAAAGATTATCAAGAAATCTCTGTCTTCTATGATTATTTTCTTTAATTTAAGAAAAATTGGCCAGGCGCGGTGGCTCACGCCTGTAATCCCAGCACTTCGGGAGGCCGGGGCGGGCAGATCACTAGTCAGGAGATTGAGACCGTCCTGGCTAACACGGTGAAACCCCGTCTCTACTAAAAATACAAAAAATTAGCTGGGCATGGTTGCAGGCGCCTGTAGCCCCAGCTACTCGGGAGGGAGGCTGAGGCAGGAGAATGGCCTGAACCCGGGAGGCAGAGCTTGCAGTGAGCCGAGATTGCGCCACTGCACTCCAGCCTGGGCGACAGAGCCAGACTCCGTCTCAAAAAAAAAAAGAAAAATTAACATAATTACATTTATTGGTATGTTGGTATTTTCTTGTTTATTAGATCATTACGTCAGCAATTATAGCCTTGTGTGTGTATATATATGTGTATATATACATTATATACATACATAAATATACATATATGTATATTATATATACATATGTGAATGTATATAATATACGCGCGTGTGTGTGTGTATACATATATATTTTTTGTTTTTTGTGATGGAGTCGCCCTCTGTGGCCCAGGCTGGAGTGCAGTGGCACCATCTCGTCTCACTGCAACATCCGCCTCCCAGGTTCAAGTGATTCTCGTGCCTCAATCTCCTACTTAGCTGGGATTACAGGCATGCGCCACCATGCCTGGCTAGTTTTTGTGTATTTAGTAGAGACAGCGTTTCACCATGTTGGCCAGGCTGGTCTTGAATCCCTGACCTCAGCTGATTTGCCCACCTTGGCCTCCCAAAGTGCTGGGATTACAGGCATGAGCCACCTCACCCAGCCAGCCTCGCATACTTGTAATATATTTTTGCCTAAAGGTTTTTATAAAGTAGGTTTCTTATCACACAAATCATTGTTCAAATGATGGTTTTTCCACTTACTATCTGAATGACCTCAGGGAAATTCTCTAAAACTGAATCTGTTTCTTTTTCTATAAAATTACTGTATTAATGCCCACAAGTTTTATAGTTGTTATCCATGATAGAAATAATGCATGTAAAGTTTCTACTACATTTCTAAGCACATAGTAGGCAGATAACATACTGATAGCTGTTATTTCTTCTATCATCATGTACATGGTGTGGTATACACTAGACTTCATAATTTCATTATTAAGTTTATCTGTTGACCATGGGTAACTCAATCTCTTTGGAATATTCATAAGACCATTTATGTTTATGAGATTTTTGCAAATTCTCCAGATTTTATTAAAAAGAATATGTGCCTTGGTGCTTTGTATGTCAGATACTTATTATCTTACATTAAAACGAAGAGATATAGGGTCGTGTTTCAGGAAACAGAGAAGTATAAGTTGTGGCACAGAATGACAGATTACTAGGTAAAAATGTTACCTGACTGAAGATATAAATCAGTGCTTCTGAAGCTAAGGGAATTGGAGAGGAGGGGTTATAATAACAGGAAAGTGAGTGATTAGAGTGTCCTAATTTTGTGCTCATTGATAAAATAGAAGGATGAAGGGATAGTTTGAGAGGAAGGAGACAAAAGTCAGCTTGAGAGGACACAATAAGCCTCCAGATAACGATGAGAAGTGTACATTGGTGGATGGACATAGTCTGATGCTCCCGGTGATACTGACAAGAGGTTACTGTCAGCTGGTGCAAAAATTATCTCCTTGCTTGTTTGTTATTGCCTAAAATTCTTTGATCAAGAATTACATTTTTTATATATAACACCAGTGGGGTAAAAAGTTCTACGCTTTTGATTGCAGATGTTTTAAAATGATCTGTAAGTAAGTTTATTAAGTTATCTCTTAATATATACACAGATGTATGTCATGGCTTATACCTAAAAACTGCCTGTTTATAATATCACTACTTTCCCTTTTTCCTTTCTTCCCTCTCACTCACCTGCCTACTCACCTAACTTCCTTTCATCCTTCTTGCATATTTACCTGGAGAGGGAGTGTTCATCTCCTCTCTCATGACATATTTATATCTTTGTCTAAAGCCTGTGAATATTAGGACTAAAGACTACATCCCTAATTTCTTGATTTTTCTCTGGGGATATTTGGTATAAAGACAGAAATTTAGTAAGCAGGTGACATTGTAAAATTTGTTAAATAGAATTAATTCCTCTCCATAAATATGAATAAGTGGTTCTTAAAGATAAAATGTCAACTATTGACTCACCTCTTTGATAGGTCATTGGGCACACATGCCATATGGCAAATGTGGTGAAGTTAACACAGGAATAACAGGATACTCTTCCTTGAAGATGCAAATTATGACAAGTTAATTCTAGAATGGCTGAGATAATTAGTAATTGCCTACTCTGAACCTGACAATATATTATGCTGTTTGTATACGTACGTTAACTCTTAAGTTTAGAGCAACTCTGGGATAGTAAGTGGTATGTGGTCCATACTACAAAGAAAAAAAATTTAAAAAAACAAGGGTTCAGTTCACACACAATAGTAAGCAGCAAACTGAGTATAAATGTAAATGTAAATGATTCTTCGATAACCCCAGAGCCAGCCAATGGAACCAATGTTTACCTACTTCAAAATTTTTCATCATCATATAAACAATGATCTATTATATTCATCTGTAAGAGTTATTACAAAAATAAAGATAAAACTCCAAATATATGAAATCAGTGTTTTAGATATCAATTTATTTTTTATTTTCAAAACTGGAATTTATCATTTTTACACTTATGGAATTTGCATAGTCAACAGGAAGATGCTAAAGATACCACTATGTCATTGGACAACTGTGCAGTGCTTTTCAGGTTGAAGGAAAGCATCTATCACCAGCTGCATGAGCTCAGGGGAAAAAAAATGTGTTGCAAGAATTCATTATTTTTCTCCATTTCTAGCCCCTGTTCCTATTCAGGTACAGCAGCACAGATGGTGTTGTGGTAAAGACACATAACACTGTCAGGAGCTATAATATATGACACAAATCTGGCATTCCACATTCCCACAAGTTTCAAGGTTAAGATAGAAACTGGTCACTTTTTTGACATTCAATTAACTTCTTTGTATTTGCATTAAAATATAAAATTATTTTTATGAGAGAATCTTCCCTAATTCATTCATTTCTATGACTCTATGAGTTTATTTTATCAACATAGATCTAATAATATTTTGAATTATTTTAGTGTATCTTGTGTTGTCATAAGTATGCTCTTAAAAGGTATTCAATTAAAAATTGAATTATACCTAAATTAATGAGAGAAGCTTGGTAACGGGGTTAATGGATAATGCTTTTGAAAATTCAAAACTATTATACCTTTCTACTCATATATATATAGTTTTCAAATATATATATATAGTTTTCATATATATGGTTTACTTGAAGTAAGAATATGAATATACTCTCTTTTATCAGTAAATAACAGGTTGTTACAGAGTACGTATATATGAGCATATTCTTTTCTAGAGACTATAAATTGCAAAGTTTCGTAGGATTACAATATTTTCAAAAACTAAATGGTGAGACAATATCCTACTAAGTGTGAAAAGGCAGTAAATTTCAGGGAATAAAGAAAAACATTTGGTCTTCTATAAAGCACATATAGTAATAAACCTAAAATCATAGGCTTTTCATTCCAGATTTTTCCTTTGAAATTCAAACACAAATTCATCTTCTCTGTCTCTCAAGTCTTCATCCAGATGCCCCTTCATCACAGGGAACAGAACAATGAGCCATCTTCCAGTGAAAAAACTAATTAAAGAAATTAAAATATGTATCTGAATATAGATGGTATTTAACTCAACATATGTTAAAGGATATTGGTTAGTGTGCCTTCCCATAAAAGGCTGAATGATTTTTCTCTCTTGGATGTATAAAGCAGAACTGAACCGAAAGACTGAATATGCTTTTAAAAATGAGCACCACTGGGCCGGGTGTGGTGGCTCACACCTGTAATCCCAGCACTTTGGGAGGCTGAGGTGGGTGGATTACCTGAGGTCAGGAGTTCGAGACCAGCCCGGCCAACATGGCGAACACCCGTATCTACTAAAAATACACAAAATTAGCCGGGTGCGGTGGTGGGTGCCTGTAATCCCAGCTAATTGGGAGGCTGAGGCAGGAGAATTGCTTGAACCCAGCAGGCAGAGGTGGCATTGAGCTGACATCGTACCATTGCACTCCAGCCTGAGCGACAGAGTGAGACTCTGTCTCAAAAAAAAAAAAAAAAAAAAAAAAAAAAAAAAGAGCACCACTGGAGTAGAGGCATGAAATTAAGTTGTTTGTCTTTGGAAAGGTAGCTTTAGAGTCCCAAAACACTGAATCACAAAGGCTAATGTTGATAAGGAGCTGGAGGCTGTGTTATGTTTAGAACAATATAAAGGTCTTTTAAAATATTTCTGGACCAAGATAGATTACTGGGCAAATATACTGTTCCTCAAATTCAGTTTCTCAAAGGAAACTAACAAAATTTACTATATTTTTGTGGATATAAAGGGAAATTTAAGGAGAGTAGTGAGTATATTATATATATATATATATATATATATATATATATATATATGTATAATAACAAATCAGGCTCCAAAGATACCCTGAATGACAGAAATGATGGGAGTAAATCTAGGAAGTTGGAATTGATAATTTTCCATCTACATTTCCAACTAACACATGTGGAAGTGCAAATAAAAAACAGCATTAAGTTCTTTCTGTGGGACGTAAACCTGAAATCAACAGTGCCAGAAGTGTTATGTGGTCACCAATAATGTATTTGATATTACTTCATATTAATAGAGTTATGTTGTTCAGAAAAATACTTTGATAGGAACTACATAATTGGGGTTGTATTACTTACATGGTGTTCTCCTTTACCCCCCATTTAGCTTGCAGCATGAAATCCAGTCATACTAAACCTCTATCAGTTTCTCAAAGGCAACGTGTTCTCTTAGGAGGTGGAAAATAATTCTCCCCACTCCCTTGGGTTGAGCCTTCAGATTTTACCTTCAAGACCCCATGATCAAGTCAGTTGTCCCTCTTATGTCTTCCCATTACACTCTACTTGCCAATTCTATCCCTGATCACACTACTTTGTTGTTGTTGGCTGTCTTGTTTGACTTCTCCCATTAGACTGAACTCTTTGGAGGCAGCGCCATGTCTATTCTGTGATCACATTTGCGTCTTCTATTCCTGACAGAGTACCTAGAACAAAAATGGCTATTGAATAAAAGTATTTAAATAAGAAAAGAGATTGTTCAGTCCACTCTGCCTGTGTAGACAACTGTAAAGAAGTGCTCCATTCTGAAACATTGCATGTAGTGTTAAGTACCTGGCTAAAATATGTACCTGGAGGAGAAGCTACCAATAGGGAGAGGGAAAATATTCTATGTAATGACAGAATAGGCACCTTCAATAAGAGAAGCACTAGAAAGAATAAAACATGCTTTTTTTTTTTTTCCTCAGATGACTGTAAACTAGCATGGAAGAAAAAAGATGTTTTCTATGTAGCATGATCAGAGGACATAGGTATTATTAATGGATAGAAGTAATAAAGAAATGGATTCCACTTCAGCATAAGCAAACATCAACTAATGATTAGCCCTGTCATAAAATGACACTGGATCTTGTGGCACAGAATGTTGTTTTCATTAGGATGGCTACTTTTGAGGGGAGGAATGGAAGGAATTGATGAGTTCATGTGTTAGAAAGACTAGAAGGTTTCTCAGTCATATTTAATGTTATGTGGGGTAACTATGTTAAAGGAAAAAGCAGAAGAAATTGGAGTGACAGTTTGGTGACTGCTGTTGTATTTGGAGGTGACATTTGCCAAGCACTTACTGAATACAGGCACCTCGCTGAAGCTTTACCATGAAAATATCAGCGTTTTCTAATATTAGGACTTGATATCTGCTAATCTTGGAAATGTTTGAATTCGCTATTACTATGTGACTCTCCAGATCTGTTTCTAATTTTGTATTTCATTCGAATACATTTTTTTAAAACTTGTGTATTTATTTAATAAATCCTTACACAAAGCTATGTGTCAAAAACATTTCAACACTTTGATAAAAATGAAATCATTTAATCCACATGGTGTGATTTTTATCCCTTATTTGCATAACTGAAGCATAGAGAGGTTAATAGTTTCTATGAGGTCACACAGGTGAAAATAGACAATGCTAGGACTCCAACCCCAGTTCTCCATATGGTTGGGATAATCTGAAGGAGCGCCTCCCAATCAAATGGCCACATGGGGCGCTAGTTCATTCTGTTTAACCATTATATACCATTGTATGAACATCCTGATATAAAGGTTCCAAAGCCTTTATTCCAATTTGTGCTATTTTGTTTTAGGCGTATGTTTTAGAAGAAACATATCATCGCACATTTGTAAATGTATCCAGTCTGATTATGCCTTTTAATTCGTGAGTTTAGTTTGTTTACATTGATTTTCTTTATAGGTACATTTGAGTGTATGTCTACAACCTTATTTCACATTTTCTATTTGTGCCATTTTTTTCTTGACTGTGTTTTTTCTATTTCTGCCTTTTTTTATTAAAGATTTCCATATTCCCTCATTTACATATTTTTTTCTCTCTGCAGATTTAGAAAAGACTCATTCTATATTTTAGTGTTTACAGTTTAATATCCATGCTTAACAATATATCTTGATTTAATAATTTGATGACCAGGTAATACTGCTGTCTTTTCTTGAACATAATAACTTCAGTATGTGTAAACTATTCGGTAATCATTCCTCAACAATTTATTGTTTATATTTTTCCTTAAGCACCACATACACAGACATGTACACATACACACACATAAAATCATATATACAAGTTGTTAGCTACTGAATATTATTAGTTGTTAGCTATTCTAAAAATATCTGTATTCACCATTGTCTTTCTACCTAATGCTTTTCCTCTGTTTGCATTTTTCTTTTAATTAAAATTGATGCTTTAATAATTCCTTTACCAAGAATTTATTCAATGGACTCTTAATCTTTGCATGAATGATTTTAGCTAGAGATAATATTTTAAGCTGCCAGTTATTTTCTCTCTAGCTTTTGAAAGCACTTCTTGCATTTCTTTCAATTGATAAGGACATTTTCCTTTGGTTTAATTATTATTTTTTGCTAGTTAATACGATTTGTCTCTGGATTTTAAAAATTTTAGTTTAGCATGATGTGTACAGTTTCTCTATTATGTGTTTAGGTGGGAATATGTTTATCTATCCTGTTTAGTACTTAGAGTGCCTTCTGAATCAGAATCTCCATGTCCTACCTTGATTCTGAAAAGTTTATTACCAGGTACTTTTTCAAATATGACTTCCAGCTCATTTTTCTGAGACACTGATCAAATTTATGCCGGAGCTCCGTATTTTATACTTTATGTATCTTTAATTTTTTATGTTTATATATTTGTGTTTCTGTGGTGTGTTCTGAGTAGATTCCTCAATATCATTTTGAAATTCAGTCAGTCTTCCCAATGGTGGCAATTGTGTCTTGAGTTTGGTCTGTCTACTGAGGGAAGTTTTTTGTTTTTGTTTTTGTAATTGCAGTGACTACATATTTCTTTATTAAGAGTCCTTATGGGTTCCTTTCCTGTCTTCTTGCTTGTATTTGATCTCTGCTTCATTAAAAAAAAATAGATGTGATTGTCATTTTTTCAGTTGAGCATTGTAAACCATTAATTATTAATGAGTTTTACAATCTTATACATATGAACATTTCATCTTGGGTGAATTCAGGTTCTGGTTGGTGATTTTGAGAGCCACCTACCTACCTTCCTTCCTTCTTTCCTTCCTTCCTTCCTTCCCTCCTTTCTTCCTTCCTTCCTGTCCTTCTTTTCCTTTCTTCCTTCCTCCCTCCTGTGCAGGCTGGAGTGCAGTGGTAGCAATCAGGGCTCACTGCAGCCTCCACCTCCTGGGCTCAAGCCATCCTCCTGCCTTAGCCTCCCAAGTAGCTGGGACTACAGTTACAACCATCACATCCAGCTAATTTTTTGTAGAGCTGGAGTCTCCTTTTCTTTTTTTTCTCTTGCTTTTTTTTTTTTTTTTTTTTTGACAGAGTCTTGCTTTGTTGCCCAGACTGGAGTGTAGTGCTGTGATCTCGACTCGCTGCAACCTCTGCTTCCTGGGTTCAAGTGACTCTTGTGCCTCAGCCTCCCAAGTAGCTGAGACTACAGGCACATACCACCATGCCCAGCTAATTTTTGTATTTTTTTGTAGAGACAGGTTTTCACCATGTTGGCCAGGCTGGTCTTGAACTCCTGACCTCAAGTGATCCGCCCACCTCAGCCTCCCAAATTGCTGGGGTTACAGGTGTGAGCCACCATGCCCAGCCTTATTTTTCATACCTTTCTTCAGCCATTTTGGAACTTGGGTTGTCAGGTTTGTTTTGTGTGGGAGATTCTTTGTAGTTTTTATGTTTCCTTTTTTTTTTTGAGAGGGAGTTTCGCTCTTGTTGCCCAGGCTGGAGTGCAATTACATGATTTCTCCTCACTGCAACCTCTGCCTCCCGGGTTCAAGCGATTATCCTGCCTCAGCCTCCCGAGTAGCTGAGATTACAGGCATGCGCCACCACGCACGGCTAGTTTTGTATTTTTAGCAGAGACAGGGTTTCTCCATGTTGGTCAGGCTGGTCTCGAACTCAGATCACTCAGGTGATCCGCCTGCCTCGGTCTCCCAAAGTGCTGGGATTACAGGTGTGAGCCACCGAGCCGGGCCTATGTTTCCTTTTTAAAATTAATCAGTTTGTTGGTTCGCCTCCAGCTTGCCGTCTGGTGCTTATTCAAGAACTGGGTTTTAGAGTAAAAGTTTGCTACTCTGACCCACAGGAAAGTAACAGAGATGGCCACTAAGCAAGCACAGAACTCGATTCATTTCTTACCTTTGAAAGTGTGGCTTTCTGTTTTCATAATTCCACAAGTTCACATCATCTGTAGCCCAAGAGAGCGCAGTTTTTTTGTTTTGTTAAGCCTCCTCTAATAAGCATCAAGAGCTCTGGGCATCCAATCTTTGCCATAATAAGCAGTAGGCCTGGCTCTATTCATCCATATATGGGAGTACTTTTAATCCCAATGGCCCCAGAGAAACTGACCTCTTGTCACTGCCTGCTTTGGAGCTTTTAATCGCAGAAGGCCAGAGGATGTAGTCTTACTCATCTTCTTATATTTATGGCTCATGAAAATGTCTGTCCAGTTTTTAAGGCCAGCTCTGTCTTTCACATTTTCTCTTTTTCTGTTTTATCTAAAACTGCTTTGTAATGAGGGCAGGGGTTGCATCATAGCGTGATTTTACTGTCTTCCTGGCATGAAATGATGTCTTACTCATCAATTCATCATCTGTGCTTGCTTTTGTTTATGATCATGGAGACTTACTACTATATTTATGTTAGGATAGTGATAAAAAAACAGAATTGGACTTAAAACATAGTAACCTGGTATTGCTATTGAAAAGTCAAATACACATACACTATATAGTAGATTGAATAGAACAGAGCAGTGGGGAAACAGTCATCATGGTGTATTCAAATTTGCATCAGCAAACTGAACTCAGTTTGACAATCACTTTCTAAATGGTAATTCGGTTTCAACGAAACAACACCTTCTGCGGTGAAAAAAAAAAGCAGTATTATTGATATGCATACTATTGGTATAGTTGTTTTCTTTGTAGTCACTTTATAAATGTCTTTTTTTTTTTTTTGGAGATATGTGTGCCTTTATTAGCGGAGCCACTACTTGAGGGAGATGAAGCGTGAGGAGTGGGTGGCCCCAGTGCCAGGCCGGCCGTGCTTCACGGGCTTGTAGGTGATGGAGAACTCGCCCAGGTCGTGGCCGATCATCTCCAGCTTGATCTCCACTTGGTTGAAGATCTTGCCGTTGTAGACGCCCACCCTGCTGCCCGCCATCTCGGGAGGGATGATCATATCCCGCAGGTGCGTCTTCACCACTTCCTGCTTCTCTATGGTCGGCGCCTCCTTCTTGGCCTAGCATAGGCGCCTCAGCAGCGAGTGCGGCTTGCGCCTCAGCATTCCGCCGCAGGCCGTGGTTCAGCCGCCGCAGCTGGCTCAGCTGCTCAAAGGACATGTCCAGCAGCTGGCCCAGGTCCACACCGCGGTAGGTGAACTTGCGGAAGGTCCGCTGCTTCTTCTCTACCTCTGCCATCTTGCCGGATCCTCTGAAAATGATTCCGTAAGTGCCAGAGTCCTTCACATATGGATTTTAACCTAATTCTGTAATGATTTTAATTAGCTGATATATTAAAAACAACGTAAGTTTTTCCCTTCAAGGAAGCCTCAACTTTGAGAAACGGTGAATTACGTGAGGTAAACCTCGTATTTATGTGAGGAAAGCTCTGCACTGGTTTTGATTCTCACATTTTAATTAGCTGATATATTAAAAACAACATAAGTAATTTTTCCCTTCCGGGAAACCTCAACTTTGAGTAACGCTGGATTACGTGAGCTAAACCTCGTAATTATGTGATAAAGGCTAAGTATTGGTTTTGTTTCCCACATTTACGTGAGGAAATTGAGGCACAATGTTAAGTGTCACAAGGTCAAGTAACTAGTAAGGGGCAGGCCAAGATAGAAATCTGTTTGCAGAACTCTTGTGCTTAATGACTAAGAAGCGTGCGCAGATGCAAGGGCCAGACAGGGAAACAAGAGATCCATTTGTACCAATAGCATGGAAGACTGACTTTGTTTCAGGGAATCGCGTTTTTTCATAAAAACTTCAGGATTAACCCACCTCACATATTTTCTCCAAAGTTATAGTTATGTATTGGATTTAAGAATAGACTGAACCTGGGCTCCCCACTGCACAAGATAAAAAAACTGATAGAGGCTGCGCACGGTGGCTCACGCCTGTATTCCCAGCACTTTGGGAGACCAAGGGTGGCGGATCACCTGAGGTCAAAAGTTTGAGACTAGCCTGGGCAACATGGTGAAACCCTATCTCTACTAAAAATACAAAATCAGCTGGGTGTGGTGGTGGGTACCTGTAATCCCAGCTACTCGGGAAGTTGAGGCAGGAAAATCGCTTGAACCTGGTGGCAGAGGTTGCAGTGAGCCAAGATGGCGCCACTGCACTCCAGCCTGGGTGACAGAGTGAGACCCCGTCACCAAAAAAAAAAAAAAAAAAAAAAAGAGAAGAAAAGGTAAACCAAATGATGTACAGAAGATATTACAACATATAGAAAATCATTAAACATCATTGGTCACTCAAAATACATTCTGGGCTCAACATAGTAATGGTAAATATTCGAGGTGATGGACACCCCAAATACCTTGACTGAATCATTGTCCACTCTGTGCATGGGACCAAATATCACATGTATGCCATAAATATGTAAAATATTATCTATTAATAAAAAACTTAATGGACACACAAAATAATACATATTATGTGGTTGTTCTTAAAATTGGTTTTACTCTGTGCCTCTTTACTTTTCTTATAAAGCCAAGTATTTTTAGATCCAGAGAAATTTTCAACATTTCTAAGAGTAACTCTAGCAGTAGATGAGTATTATAAGTGTGACTCTTTATGTGTGATTTTAAAATGGTTTAAGCAAAGGAACGACATTCAGATTTTCTGAAATTATATATTTATAAAACTACTGTAGAAAAATTTATGGTGACAATATTGTTTGAGTAGAAAGCTAAAAATTTCATTGAGTATGAAGTTGGTATAATACTATTACAAGCTGCCTTTATCCGTTGAGTTTTGACTGTTATAATCAATTTAAAATGTAACTTTTCTTTTTGGAATTATAATAAATACAGTTCTTATTTTAGATAAATCATTCGTCACACTTGTAAGATCACTTCACAGGGAAAAGTATTCTTTCTTGTCTTCTCTATTTTTTTAACTGGAAGAAATGATGTTCTTTTTCAAGTTTTGCTAAGAACTCTTCAATGGTAACAAATATTTGATGTTATGAGATTGACATTAAATGTTTAATATTATTAATATATAAAATACTGTGTCATATCTTGTGGAAGAGAGAGAAAAACGATTTGTGAAAAGATACTGCTTCTTGCATATAAACATGTTTCTGCTCCTTAGTAATCTTAATTTCAATTATGTAAAGCTTGTCTTTATTATTATCAAGAAAAGCCATAATCTAGACCCAGAATTTTGATCAGATGGCCCTTACCTCAGATTTTGAATCACTGCTCTAAGAAGGCAGATAGATAACTGTTAAAATTTGGATAAAAATGAAATAAACAAAAATATAGTTAAGTATTAAGTTTCAGCCAAGGCACATGCCAAGAGATAAACGAATGATTTGTAGAATTATTGGATAGACTCTAAAGAATATTCAGCAATCTTGTATATTCTACCCATTACTTGATACTCAGATATAAAGATGTTGATAACAATGGAAAGCAGATGGACAGTGCATGTTTACCTTTCAAAATATATCTGTCATGGAGGTAGCGTGTTCACCTATTGATAAGTTTGCCAGACTTAGCAAATTAAAATACAGGAGACTCAGTTCAAATCAGTTAAATTTTAGAAAAACAATGAAAAGAATTATATGTGGAATATGCTTATTCTAAAAAGTTTAATCATTGTTTTTCTGAAATTGAAATTTAAATGGGTATCCTGCGTTTCATCTGGCAACTGTAACTACCGAGAGTGGTGTATGTATTTATATGTGTGTGTTTGTGTAGTTAGTATGGGGTGGTCTGTCTTCTATGGGAATTTGTGAAAGGCAGAGAAGGTTTTAGTCACCATGTACATATTATAAAATACTTTCAGCCATTCTCATTAAGTCTAAATTAAAAACAGTTTCCCCCATCCTCCATAGGTGGAGTGCAGTGGCCTGATCTTGGCTCACTGCGACCTTCATCTCCCAGGTTCAAGCAATTCTTCTGCCTCGGCCTCCCAAGTAGTTGGGATTACAGGCGTGTGCCACCATGCCTGTCTAATTTTCTTGTATTTTTAGTAGAGACAGGGTTTTGCCATGTTGGCCAGCCTGGTCTGGAACTCCTGTCCTCAAGTGATCCACCTGCCTCAGCCTCTCAAAGTGCCGCGATTACAGGCATGAGCCACCGTGGTCGGCCTAATTTTATTTTTAACAATGAAGAAAGGGAATCAAAAATTTTGACTAATGTTTCTGTGAAGTCAAAGCCTGTGCCCTCAATGTGTATTGATACACTTGAGTAGAAACTGGCATAACAGTTGGAGTATATTCGTGAGCATATCTGTGTTTTCTCTTAAATTATGGATCTCTTTTCCACAGAGTTTGGGAGTAGTCCTTTGGTGTGGGGCTGAGGAAAGAGCAGCAGAGCTGTCTCTAAAGTTACTGGCCACTCTCTCCTCATCCTACAGCTCTATCCTCTTTTGACTCCTAACCTTGACACAGCCTTTCTTAGGGTCCTTTTATTTAGATATTGTACTCTTCAGAAATTTGCCCTTCATTCTTTCTTCTTTGGTTTTGTAAATCCCTCTTAAGAATGTGATGTAGTCTTGGTCTTCAGTGATGTAAGACCAAGGAGATTTATGTTTTGAACGCCACTTCTTTCCAGAGTTCCATATGTGTAGGCAAAATGGATATCCTCTGAATGTCCCATATGCATTTTATTTTATTTTTCATAGGTTATCGGGGGTACAGGTAGTATTTGGTTACATGAGTAAGTTCTTAATGGTGCTTTGTGAGATTTTGGTGCACTCATCACTCAAGCAGTATACACTGCACACTATTTGTAGTCTTTTATCCCTCACCCCTGTCTCACCCTTCCCCCCAAGTCCCCAAAGTTCACTGTATCATTCTTATGCCTTTGAGTCCTCATGGCTTAGCTCACATATCAGTGAGAACATAGGATGTTTGGTTTTCCATTCCTGAGTTATTTCACTTAGAATAATAGTCTCCAGTCTCAACTAGGTCGCTGCAAAGGCCATTAATTCATTCCTTTTTATGACTGAGTAGTATTCTATCGTGTGTGGGTGACTGTGTGTGTGTGTGTGTGTGTGTGTGTGTGTGTCAGTTTCTTTATCCACTCGTTGATTGTTGGGCATTTGGGTTGGTTCCATGATTTTGCAGTTGCAAACTGTGCTGCTATAAAGATGTGTATGCAAGTATCTTTTTTGTATAACAACTTATTTTCATATGGGTAGATACCCAGTAGTGGAATTGCTGGATCAAATGGTAGTTCTACTTTTAGTTCTTTAAGGAATCTCCACACTGTTTTCCATAGCTGCTGTACTAGTTTACATTCCCCCCAGCAGTGTAGAAGTGTTCCCTGTTCACCACATCCACACCAACATCTGTTATTTTTTGATTTTTTGATTATGGCCATTCTTGGAGGAGTAAGGTGATATTGCATTGTGGTTTTGATTTGCATTTCCCTGATCATTAGTGATGTTGAGCATTTTTTTTTTGTATGTCTGTTGGCCATTTGTGTATCTTCATGCGGTGGCTCACACCTGTAATCCCAGCATTTTGGGAGGCCAAGGTGGGTGTATCATGAGGTCAGGGGATTGAGACCATCCTGGCCAACATGGTGAAACCCCGTCTCTACTAAAAATGCAAAAATTAGCTGGATGTGGTGGTGCACGCCTGTAATCCCAGCTACTTGGGAGGTGGAGGCAGGAGAATCGCTAGAGCCCAGGAGGCGGAGATTGCATGAGCCAAGATCCCACCACTGCACTCCAGCCTGGTGACAGAGTCCACTTTTTGATGGGATTTTTTGTTTTTTTCTTACTGATTTGTTTGAGTTCATTGTAGATTGTGGATATTAGTCCTTCATCAGACGTGTAGATTGTGAAGATGTTCTCCCACTCTGTGGGTAGTCTGTTTACTCTGCTGACTGTTCCTTTTGCTGTGCAAAAGCTCTTTAATTAAGTCTCAGCTATTCATCTTTGAGGATTGTTTTAGCTTTTGTTTTTTTGACGGAGTCTCACTCTATTGCCAGGCTGGAGTGCAGTGGCGTGATCTCGGCTCACTGCAATCTCCATCTCCTGGGTTCAAGCAATTCTCCTGCCTCAGCCTCCTGAGTGGCTAGGACTACAGGCACGTGTGTGCCACCCCACCCCGCTAATTTTTGTATTTTTAGTAGAAATGGGGTTTCACCATGTTGGCCAGGCTGGTCTCGATCTCTTGACTTCATGATCTGCCTGCCTCGGCCTCCCAAAATGCTGGGATTACAGGCATGAGCCACTGCGCCGGCCTTATCTTTGTTTTTATTGTATTTGCTTTTGGGTTCTTGGTCGTGAAATCCTTTCCTATGCCAGTGTCTAGAAAGGTTTTTCCAATGTTATCTTCTAGAATTTTTATAGTTTCAGGTCTTAGATTTAAGTCCTTAATCCATTTTGAGTTGATTTTTGTATAAAGTGAGAGATGAGGATCCAGTTTCTTTCTCCTCCATGTGGCTAGCCAATTATCCCAGCACCATTTGTTGAAAAGGGTGTCCTTTCCCCACTTTATGTTTTTGATGGAAACACATCCCATGCTCATGGATGGTTAGAATCAATATTGTGAAAATGACCATACTGCCAAAAGCAATCTAAAAATTCAACACAATTCTCATCTAAATACTACCATCATTCTTCACAGAATTAGAAAAAAACAATTATAAAATTCGTATGGAACCAAAAAACTGCCTGCATATCCAAAGAAGACTGAGCAAAAAGAACAAATCTGGAGGCATCACATTACCTGATTTCAAACTATAGTATAAGGCCGTGGTCACCAAAACAGCATGGTACTGGTATAAAAATAGGCACATAGACCAATGGAACAGCATAGAGAACCCAGAAATAAACCCAAATACTTACACCCACATGCATTTTAAATAAAGTGTTCAAATCTAACTTTATTTCCCAAATATACTCATCTTTCATATTTCTGTTCTCAGTTAATGGCATTGATACTCAAATCAGTGAGCCGATTAGAGATTATGTTATTTGAGTTATTCCTCATATATCCTCAGCCACTAAACTTTGTCAATCTTGCTTTTAAAATATTTTCTTGAATCATTCATCATCAAAAAATCATATTTTCACCTAAGTATTGTGTGTAATATATTCTTCTACCAACCCAAAATTCATCCTCTCTACCGCCATTAAAATTATTTTGACAAGAAAAACAAGAAAAAATAATGTGTCCGTCTCCCTTCCTAAAACATTCTTATGGCTGTGTTGTTTACAGGAGTAGTTGTCACACTGGACTGAGGTATGGAGATTATGGACATAGAAAGGATCCAGACACCAAATATCACATATGCTATTTCCCAAACTAATCTGTCCATCTGTGGCTTAGGTGTCATGGTTTATCAACCTGTACCCATATTTATTTATTTATTTATTTATTTTGTTGAGACGGAGTCTTGCTCTGTCACTCAGGCTGGAGTGCAATGGTGGATCTTGGCTCACTGCAATCTTGGCCTCCCCGGTTCAAGCGGTTCTCCTGCCTCAGCATCCCAAGTAGCTGGGACTACAGGCCTGCGCCACTGTGCCCGGCTAATTTTTGTACTTTTAGTAGAGATGGGGTTTCGCCATGTTAGCCAGGCTGGTTTCAAAATCCTGACCTCAGGTGATCTGCCTGCCTCGGCCTCCTAAAGTGCTAGGATTATAGGTGTGAACCACCACGCCTGTCCTGCCATTTTCCCATTTTTTTTAAAGAAACGCATATTGCACCAGCAAGCAAAAACCTGGGGCTCATCTAAAGAGCCACTCAGAATGTTGTTAGTCCGAGAAAGTGAATCAGCCTAATGACTACGTAACAAATACCTTTGTGAATTAGTTGGTTTTTCATATTTTGTTTTTAACAAAATTTGCCTGGTAGACCACTACAAATAATGTTGGAGATGCATATTTATGTGATTTTTGATATAAAACCCAGAAGAATTCATAAGAATTGAGTGCCATGGAGTGTGTTTTTTTTATACCCATTTACATGTTAATGATTAAATTCTCAAGACTTAAAACTCATAAATGAAAAATAAGCATAGATTTGATGCTTATTCTAGCAATCCAACATTTTTATTCATGGATATATGAACTACTTATTAAAGGTCTTGGAGTTATTAAAGAATATAGCACAAATAAAATGTTGCTACTTTGAGTAATTATTGATTGAAATTTTAAATATTTTACGTTACATACAAACATGCTAAAAATTCAGTCTAGAGGGAAATAATGTCAATGTCTTATGGATGTAACTTTTTTAGAAACTATTATTATTATGTTAGAGCAAACTTTTAAAATATTCTGGAATAAAAATAAAAGAAAAATAATTTTGTAGGGAAAGTGGAATAGAACTATGAATTCAAGAAGAAAAAATAGTGGTATAAAGTTTTCAACTATTAAAGGAGGACTGTTCATGTATTTTCAAACAAGATAATAATTTTCATATTAATTTTAGTAATTAGATTTTTCAGTATGTTTAAGTTTTATTTTTAAATGGAGTGTTATTTATAAATTCCTAGAAATACAGTTTTTTGCTATTGAAACTTAATTGAAAAATTTAAGACAACATAATTTTAGGGGGTTTGCAAAAAACCATATAAACCACTGAACCATAGAATCAAGTCAAAATTCCATATTTAGATACGTACAGTGATCATTTTAACTTTCTAATCTCATGTCCCACCACTTATATCATCTACTCCACCTACACCTGAGTTTTCTTTGGAGTGTCATTGGTCTCAAAGATTCTGTTTCTTCTGTTTAGAATCATCTTCCATTTCCTTTTTACTTAACAGAAATTGTATGTCACTTTTATGCCAATTGCCTGACACAGTCTCTGTCACATTGTAGATTCACATTAATAAGAATAGTTATGATTTATTGAATGCAGTGGGCAGTAGACTAAGCATTGTGCATGCCCCAGCTGTTTTAATCCTCACAACAACCCTAACGATGACAGAACTGAGTCCCAGAGAGATCTGAATACTTACCTAAAGTCAAGGAGGAAATGAGCCTTGTTGATTAAATGAATAACCAAAAAAATGCTCAGCTGCTAATGCTTTTATCTCATTTCAACTGTTTCTATAACTTTAGAATTCTTTGGATGTACAATTTCTATAAACTAGTCCAGGCCCTGTGAACAGTTCTTTGTTGTTTGTTTTGCTTTTAATAGGAAATGTCATTACACTTTGTTGTAATTACCTGTTTAATGTCCCTCTCCTTGACAAATGATAAGCTTCATTGAGTCAGGGATCATGAATACCATATTCACCACGCCCAGCATTGTACACAGTGCATGGCATATACTGTGTTCTCAGTAATACATATTGAATTAACAAATATTCTACTACATTTTAGAAAGAGTTTTTAATCAACCCTGATGGTTGTAGATCATTAGGCACATTATTCTCTAATACAATGCTTCATTTACTTTAGAAATCCTTGTGTCACTTTCTGATTCTGTCATAACCAAATATTCCAAAATTATTCTTTAATTCACATTTTTCTTTATATTGACTATTCCTATCTCTACTTAATTTATTTACAAAGGAGACTCTGTCACCACTGCAGATGGAATGCCTATATCACTGAACATAAATATAGTAAAAGTACATACCAAAACAAGTAGTGTTATTAAAATCCAGCTAACCATTTTCATCAGCTATGCTTAAGGTTCTTTCTCCTTCTGTTAAAGAGAAAGATTGCCAACAATTAAGGAGGCCTTAAAGACAGACTAACACCAAATTATTACTTTTACCTATTTAATCATGATCTAAAAAGCATTAAAAATAGACTAATGTTTTTCCTTTACGTGATTCTACTTAGCTTAATGACATTCCGGTGTGCCCTCGGAAATCCTCTTGGACGCTGTACTAGATGGGGTTTGTAAAATGTTTAGCCCAGTGTCTGGCACATCCTATGCATTCAAAAAAATATTAGTTATTTTTATAAATATCCCACACTTTGAAAAAAATGGCATATATAAAACTATCTTGCTTCTAATGAATATATCAAATGGGACCTCAGTGTCAAGAGTTGTGGGTCATTGAGATTGCCAAACCTTTTAAAGTATTTCCTGCCTACTACTATGCATGTGAATATTTATGAGCTTTCTAGCAAAGAAAAGCACTGAACATGTCTTGAAAGTATTAAAGTAAATTGAAAAAAAGAGTCAGAAGGGGGACTACGTTGAGTTTGATTCACTAAGAAGGCAGAAGCTACTGGATCAATGACTACCTTCAACAGAGTCAGAGTTAAGCTTGTCTCAAGATGTCACACTATTAAGCAAAGAGCAATGATGTGTAACAATTTCTGGAAACTAAAAGGAGAGAAAGGGAATTGCACTTCTGGCCACTTTTTCACAGTTATTCCAGAAGTGCATATTCTTGATATTTAAGAGACTAGGGATTAAAAGTTTATTGCTTGATATAGATGCTGCTGAAAAATTTTATTTCCCATCATATTTAATATTCACCAATGATATGGTTATTAAAATACACAGTAAATTCCTTTAAAAGTGCCACATATTTTATACTAACAAAGTTGTTGCACCCTCTACATTTTAATAATTTGTTTGCATTAGAAGCCAAAACTCTATCGAGATCTACCACAAATATTCTAATTTATGTGACTCTCATACCTAGACAAGGAGAAAATTAAGCATAAATATTTGTGAATTCATAAAAGCAACTTGTTTATATGACTAAAAAGATGCATGTGTAACTTTAGTTTGGTTAATTGACACCATCCATAGAAAAGATGCTGCCAGTACACTCTAGAATGTTCAGTTGAAGCTGATATTTCAAAAAAGATAGGGTAATGAAGTTTACTATAATTAACAATGAAAGAGTGAGAATTATTGGAAATTCACAAATTAAACCAGCACAGTCTGTTTATCAGCTTCCTGTTTGAGCTGTGCTTCTCATTTAACATATAAACACCACCTGTGCCAGTGCTTTCCTCTCTAAAATTGCCATAACCTTGTTTCAGAGAAATCAGCAGTCTATGATATTTGCCTTAAAATAAAAGAACAAGGCTGTCCATTCTCAAAAGAGATAATGTGTATATGGAATACCTAGAAATCCTCTTTACTGAGGGAGTCTGTCAAATCCTTTCGAGACTAGTGTTTGTTTTGGAGGCCTTTGATAAACTATTAAGTTTAAAAGAAAGAAACAAGTATTTTGCAAAGTTTGTTTCTTATATTTCAAAATATGCAGTTGCTGAAAATAGTTACTTGGTTCATGAGCTGGCTCATTAGGCTCATAGCTTATTTTTTATTTGATTTTTATTATCGTAAAAGATAAGATAAAATTTACCATTTTTACCATTTTTTTAGTGTGCAGTTTGGTACCATAAAGTACATTCACATTGCTGTGAAATCTTCATCACCATACATCTTGCAAAACTAAAACTGCATTCATTAAACAATAACTCGCTATTCCCTCCTCCCCTCAGCCCTTCATAATCCCCAATCTATTTTCTTTCTCTATGAATTTGACTACTCTAGGTACAATATATAACATATTTAAGTGGTACCCAGAGTAGTCAATATTTGTCCTTTGTGACTGGTTTATTTCATTTTGCATAAAGTTTTCAGGGTTCATCTATGTTGTAGTATGTATCAGAGTTTCTTTCCTTTTTAAAGCTCAATAATATTCCATTGTGTGTATATACCACATTTTGTTTCTCTATTTATTTGTTGATGGACAGTTGGGTTTGGTCCACATTTTGGCTATTGTGAATAATGCTTCTATGAACATGGGTGTACAAATATCTGTTCAAGTCCCCCTTTTCAGGTCTATTTTTTTTTTGTCTGTATCCAGAAATGGAGTTGATGCATCATATTGTAAATTCTATGCTTAATTTCTGGAGGAACCACCAAAATTTCGTGTCTTAATTTTATCCAGAGGAGCCTTTTTTCCTGTTGTCCTTTTCACACTCTGCACACACACACACACACACACACACACACATACACACATACAAACACACTCTTCCTCTCCTCTTTATTCAGATTGGCTTTAGCAGGGGAGAGTCATTATAAAGCTCATTAATCTTCATTTTTCACAGCAAGATTCATTTTATAGGACTGAAAGATGCAGAAATGGAACCACACAGCACTTTGTCAGCAGCTAGGATTTCTGAATTTGATGCCGAGTGAAAATTAAACACAAGAGACCAGACAGCAGCTCTAATAACTCAGTAATTTCTAAATAAATAGACTGAGATTGATGGAACTGAAAACAGTTTTCACTAACAAGGGAAAGTATACAGGGTAGTAATATTTGACTCAAATATGCTTTGCACAAGGGATTAGAATTCCTGAAAGCCTCTCATTTCCCCATCAGAGAATTTGTTTCTTCTATCAGTCAAATGGTGGTTAATTATCACATTTCAAGGAGCAGCTCATTAATTCATTAACTAAAAATAACTAGATATTTATGTAGGAAGATAACACACAATAACCAATAACTTGAATAGCTCTGCCAATGTAAATTGTCTTCCAATTTCAGGAAGGTTTCAGGAGGTGATTCCACACTAAAAGTTTATGCCAATTGTTAATTTCCACTTCAAGAATTTAAGAATTTTGGAATGAAATAAATTTAAAACTACATCCCCAAGGGAAATTATTTTATCTCCATTTGGTCAGCTTTGTTTGGCAGTTTGATACTGACAAAGAAAGGTACAATTGGGAATAAGAGGCTGGCCAGGAAACAAATAAAGTACTGTATTAAAATGCCAGTTAAGTCAAGCACTTTAAGGAAAAAAAGGTGGGGGGAAGCGCGAAGAGAACTGGGAACTTTATTTTTCCCCTTGTCAATTCTAAAATTTTTCCCCAGTATTAGGAACAAAACTTTAATACACATATATTTAGTATACTGTTTAAAAAGCTGCTGTTACAAAGTTAACTCTTTTACATTTAAAACTCAATGATTGAAAAGGTTACTTTGTTTCTCCTTGTTTCATTGTGAAATGTCTACCATAGAGTATTGTGATATATTTATGATAAACATATTTATGATAAATTAAGGAATAGTCATTAAACACACACCAGTATCCACCACTCAACCAAAAATATATAATTTTAATTTAGAGAAAACTTATACTTTAAGTTTCATGATAGATGTTACTGGTATGTTTTTCTAGCACAGACACAATTTCAACTACTGTATTTTATGTATTACATATAGGAACAAAGTTTTGGCCATTTAGAAAGGGAGATTTTTAAAGGAGGGGGTTTAAATTTAATCTGCATAACACTGTACATAATCCTAAAATTCTACTTACCCTTATCACAGAGGGGAAGAGCAATCTCCCCAAAGATGTCTGACATCCTACACAGATATGAAGGGCTTCCACCTTTGCCCTAGTCCCTGCATGTTCCTGTGCCTAACTCAAGCACTGCAAAGATCTGTTACCTGTTATAAATCTGTTTGGAGAATCTAGTTTAAATAAAAGTTTCGTTTTTATATCTCTGCAACTTTAACAACGATAAAGACTTAAAATATGGAGGTATTACTGTTGAGAGTTGGCCCTATGTCAGAGTAAAACTAAGTTTGACCTACAACAAAGTTTCAATTTTCACTGCTATACTATAATCCAATGAAGTTGAGACATGTGTTCTCCAACCTGTGAGCATATACACATGCTGTTTCTTCTGCTTGGAACATTCTTTATTACCCTTTTTCCAGGATTACCTTCTCTTTGTCTTTCAGCTCAGTGATCACTTCCTCCAGGAAGCCTTTCTTGATCCTTTAAGTGTAGAATAAGTTGCTACTCTTCTGTCCTCATATTGTTTCTTGTATTCCCCACTCAGTAACTACCAGTATAATATCACACTGTATTGTGATTGTCAGTGAATTCTTTACATTTCTCCTCACTAGATCTACTAGCTTTGAAATGGCGGAGACTTTACATGTTACAAGTTATGGCCCAGTAACTTAGCACAGTGCTTGCCTTATAGCTGACATTTATTGCACAATGTCATTAATCTCTCTGAATAAAAACACCCATTCTGTATCTGCACAGAATTGCCTACATTTGGCATTTAGAAAACTTAGCTTACATTTGTCAGTTTTTACAGCATAGCTTCTGAGTCTAGAAGCACAGATAGACACATTTTTTAAAACTGTTATATTGCCTCACCCTTGAAAGTATAGTCTTTTTGAACTAATGGATTTAGATCAGTGTTTCTCAGAATTTAATGGGCATAACAGTATCATGGGGAACCTGTTAATATTGACATTCTGATTTAGTAAGTCTGTGATAGGACTTGAAATTCTGTGTTTATAACAAGCTGCCAAGTGTTACAATGCTGCTGCCATTCGCCATTTTATCAACTATAGTTATTTCCTCAAGATAAAGATATAAAGAAATGTCAAAAAGAATGAGAAGAAGGAAGAGAAAGAGAAGTAATAGGAGTCAGGGAAGAAGAAGAAGAGGAAGAACAATCCAACTAAGCAATAAAAGTGGCAGCTATCTTTCCTTGCTTATATATCTATGTGGAATCTTTGCAGTTAGGAAATAAAAAAGCATTAAAACAAAACTACCAAATTATAAGCTAAGTAATAGACCAAAATATGCTTTGCATAAGTAAGTGTTGAGGATTTAGTGGTAAGATGATCAAATGAAGCACCTCCTTTAGAGGACTGAATGCAATTGAAAACTCCTATGTCAATGATCAATTTTAAAATAGGAGGGGGATGAAAATCAACAATTAATGAAGAAGAGAAAGAAACTAGCAGGAAGTCATTTCTCAGAAAAGAAACTAAAAGTCAATTCACCAAAGTTATAAGAAAATAAGAAAGCCAGATGCACTGTGAAGAGGAATGACAGAAATATTTAGCAGTAGAACAATAGAGGGGAAAAAAATCGAGGCTAGTCTACCTATGAAGGAGACAGGCACTTAAATTCATTTGTTCCATGTATTTTAAGAAATTATTATAGGACATTTTACTAAGTTTATTGGATAAAATGTTGAATAGGTATTAAGGGCTATAGAGTTTTTTGGGTAGACATTCACGTAAGTGAAAAAGTGCAATACATTTTGCTGTAAAAGAAGCAGGCATTTTGTAAGTCAGATGGGAAGAGTCTGACTGAGTGGCTAGGGTCATACATCAGAAAGGTAAGAAGGAGAAGACTTTTGAGCTAAATGTTAAAGGATGAAAAATTACCCCATTCTATACTCTCTCTCACTCCCAAGAGAAGAAAGAACAGTCCAGGCAGGAGAAAGTACTTGAATAGATAAACTGAGCCATATATTTGAGCTTGAGGCAATTGGTATCACTAAGGAAGGCAGATGATTGTGTATGATTATACCAGTGTCTGTATATGGGTATTCAGACACTATATTGAAAGAGGAGAGAGAAGAAAAGAGAAAGAGAAGAGAATACGTATAAAATTTAATTTGGGGGAAGAAGTGAAGACACTTTTGTTTTTTGTTTGTTGGTTAAAGGAAGGACATTTTTATACTTAAATAGACCTGTTTAGTGTAACATCTTCAAGCTTGCTTGGAAAAGAGAAATGCTAATAGTGAAAATAGACAAAACAGAAAAGAGTGGTAAGAGAAACCTAATTTGATCTAACATTTTCAGATATGAATATTTTATAACCTATACAAATTAAACTTTCAGAAGGAGGAAATAAGGAAAGTTGAGAAATATTAACATCTTTATTGAGACTTTGGTCTAAAATACCATAAAGTGAAATTTTGTTATAGTGTTTATTTTGCTTAAGTTAAATAATAGTAATTATAAAAGTAATAATTAAGAAAATATAAACATACATAAACTTGTATAATTTGCATTAAAACATTCCTTAGACACCCGAAAACATATTTTTTTGATGAGTCCGAATGACGATAATAGTAGAATAAAGTTCTGGTTTGATTTTGAGTTCTCCTTTTACTTCTTCATTTATTTTCCCATAAATTAATAGGATTAAGCAATCACTCAGTAAATCAAGGAAACCAGTCATTTTTAAGTTAATTATCAAATAACAACAGCAGAAAAAGAAAAGATGTATAAATGCAAAGCAACCGTTTTATCATATATGTTTATATTCTGTCTCTATTCATCTATAAGCCAGTATATTCCAACACATGTCATAGGAAAGGGAAATGAGTCTGGCTTTGTGATTGACTCGCAGATAGCATCACAGACAACTGGAATTCGAAGAGAAACTACAGCAGATGGACGTTTCATATTGACTTTCATTACACATGCAGCCTGATATATGAGTGAGAAGACTGTGCCTTGGGGTTTGGCCTTGTCTTTCTGCAGGAGAAATAGCAGGAAAAGGGGAGCTTAGTGGTTTCTGGCAGATAGTGTTAATTTTCCACTAAATCATTGTTTACAAAACAAGAGGAATAAATAGGGAAGGATACCAATTTTATTATTCTCAAAGCTATCTTTCTAAAAATGACTAGCAATGTTTCAGTAGAGTAAAAAGTCATTTTCAATGGAAGGATTTATATATACAGTTTTTTTCCTACAGGTGAGTATTATCAGCTTTTCAATCCTGGGCCCTGGTATTTTATGAAGGATAAGCTCCTGGAGTACTTTTATAATTTAAATCTTGCGTAAAACCAGATGAACGTTGACAACAGAGAGATTTCTATTCACCTGTCAAAAGTCATTGGTTACTGTTATTAGTGGCAACACAATTTGCAGTTTGAACCTACATGATTCCTGACATATTTCATGTTATTTTGGATTTTGTGCATAAAATGGTTTTCACATAATATTTTATAGTATACTATTTTAAATTAATGTAATTCCAATGAATATACACACTCCTATTAAAAGACACATTTGGAGACTTTGCTGTCAAATATTTTATCCTCAAAACTTGAGCTAATTTAATATTTCAAGCTGATATGGTTATATCCTTATCTAATTGTTGACCCTCTTTGATTTCTCAGAGAAATTAATAAAATACTTCTCTGAGATAGCAACAAGACACTGACCTTAAAATTGCTCTTGTATATCAAATTTTATTAGAATTCTTACATGTCTTCTGTCTTAAATCTTTAATGCAATTAGATAGATTAATGACTTTTAAATTGTATTAGTTGAATAATCATGCATTATTGTCATTAAACAGGATGCTACTATAGTTATTTTATCATAGCTATTCTGCTTTTATTGTGACTTTTGCAGTACTTTAGTCTTAAGAGCTATTGCTCATAGAAACATGGCACTGTAGACTTATTTAGCACACAAAATAATTATGATTATTTGAAAACTGCTAAAAGCATATGTTTGCATAAGCAGAAACATTTAATAATATTTTCATTTTTTACTGAAAAAATGTTCTATATATCTTACTAAAAACTTCAGGGCTTTGTACTCTTGTCAAAAACAATACCACATCAGCTTATAGAAATGATGGATAGATAGAAGACATCATAAGATAAACTACTAAGTAATCCTGACAGAAGAAACACTGTATAATATCTGTTTTAAAGGTCATTTTTGCAACACTTTTTAGAATATAAGTCTGCCTTTGCTGTTTTCTATCCAATAATGTGAAAATTCTAGACTTAAGTAGTAGCAAATAGAAAATATGTTTACCATATAACTGATGGACTATTTAAATTAGATTTCACTATAAGGGAATCTTTTGTAGATGGAATGACTTAGAGGTCTCTTCCTGTAAATAAGTACTTTTAAAATACAAGGCAATACTAAATTAGTATTTTGCACAGTATCTTTGCTTAGAATGATAGTAGTATTATGAATTTGTATAATGAGCTCTTTAGAATAGATGACTACCATCGTCATTTATTTCATCTGAGAAATCCAAGCTATTATTAGCAATATTAAATCTAATCATATTATGACCTAAAACATTATTTGAATTCATTGATGTGAAGGCAAATGATTATAAAATGTTCTCTTAAGTACATTACAGAGGAAACAAACACCCTAACTATTATTTCTGACAGACGACAGAGTATTAAAATGCTACTAGATGATAGCCCAGCTTGGACTTACAGAATTAATGAGAAACAAATGTTCTAGGTGATGTGTAAGCGTGACATTCTCTCTGTGGGATGACCTTCATTCTTCGTTAGTTAGCTGAGAGTTTCTTTGTTATCTTTCTTGCCGAAGGACCTCAGGGCCTTGTATCATTATTGAGTGAACACAGTGTCACCTCGGCTGGCAGAAATGTTTTGTCTCTTGTCAGGAAGAGAAGTTTCCTTATGTCATCTGGAGAGCACTACAGAGGGACTGGCAGTTGAGACCAGACATTTCAATCAGTAAACTCAACCCAGTGGAGATGTTTAACCTGCTAGAGTTGTTCAGATCAGAATATTTAAACTCTGTTGTGTCTCTCTTGGAACTTAGGGTGTTTGTTATGGATGAAGAAAAGAAATCAGATTAACCTATAGTCAAGATATTTCTTATCTGGTAGTCAATGTTATTTGCTTAGGAGGACATTACTTTTTTTTTACATTGTGCACAGATACAATATATGGATACTTTTCATCACCAAATTACATTGACACATCTTCTCTAACCCAAATTCCCAAATTGATTCCACTAATAGTCACAAAAAGAGGGAGGAGAAAAGAGGTAAGAGGTAATACCTGACACCCTACCAAATGAGATACCAATATAATATTTTCCTCTGAACACTCAACTTATTTTAACAGTAACAACAAAGCATTGGATAATACTAATGTATTGATATTTAAAATTTAAAAAAAAATTTTAAGAGACAAGGTCTCTCACTCTTTTGCCTAGGCTGCTGTGCAATGATGCAATCTTGGCTTGCTGCAGCCTCAAGTGATCCTCTCACCTCAGCCTACTGAGTAGCTGGGAGAACAGGTGATTATCACTACACCAGGCTTTTTAAAATTTTATTTTAAAAAGAAAATACGGACACCAGAAGATGCTTTGTAAAATGACAGGTATAACTTCTATCAGCATGTCTTTTGCTAGGCAGGTTTTCGGGGAGATTAAATATCAGCTTAGACTGCTTTGAAATGCATTAGAATGTGAATGTAATTCTCTATGGGTTAAATCATTTAACTGTTGAACTTTCTCTGGCCTTCTGAATGCAATCCAGGGGCTTGTCAATGTAAAGTAGCAACAAAGAGACAGTAAAAAAATTTTTAAAAAGGTATTTTGATGATTCATGGTATGGGTGATTAACTCATAAATTTACACAAGTTTGCAAGTAGGAGATGGTTCCTTGTTTGTTTATTTATTTATTTATTTAGGACTAAATTTGAAGGAGGTTTCAGCCAAAGAGTTCCGTGATACAGCTCACAAAAGCTTGGCTTCAGGTTGCTAGAGTAGCAGATCTGGCTATGACAACATTTACACTATATACCTGAGCCACAGAAAAACTTTCTGAGCCTTGGTTACCTCCTTCTTGAAAATGGAAATAGAAAACGTGCTGCTGGGCTGGATGTGCCTCAGACCTATAATCCCAGCACTTTGTGAGGCCAAAGCAGGAGGATCACTTGAGGCCAGAGGTTTGAGACCAGCCTCTTCTACATTAGAAAGGCTCCATCTCTACAAAAAAATTTCAAAAATAAAATAAAATTTTAAAAAGCCAGGTGTAGTGATAATCGCCTGTTCTCCCAGCTACTCATAGTAGGCTGAGGTGGGAGGATCGTTTGTGGCTCTAGTGATTGTATGAAGCTGCAGCAAGCCAGGATTGCATCATTGCATGGCAGCCTAGGCAAAAGAGTGAGAGATCTTGTCTCTTTAAAAAAAAAAAAAAATTTAATTTAAAAAAAAGAAAATGTGCTTCATTTACCTTTAAATGACGGTTGGTTAAATGTGCTTCATTTTCTTTTAAATGGTTGGTTAAATTGGTTGGTTAAGGGAGAAACTGCTTTGAAAACTTAATTTGTGGTCTAATTTCATGTATGGATATAATCAGTGTCTAAAAACGGTGTCACATACCTGGATGATTCCATGAAATGGAGTAAGTTGACAATTTTGGAGAAACCATGGAGAATTTGTAACTCATATATAATAGTGTCCTAAGTGGCTAATTAATCGGGTGTATTAACCATGTTTCTAGCTCCTGTAAACTTGTTGCTTTAACATCCGCTCTGCATGCCTATGCCAGCCTTGCCTTGCTATGGGCAACCCTACATAATGGCTGAATCACCTTGCCCCAGCCTCCTACCTCCCTTGTGCTCCTCACCCCAGGAGGCCCCTCCTTCCAGGCGTGCATTTTAAAAATACAAACCAACCAATCCAGGAACCACATTCCCAATCACCTCTTTTACTGGCTCTGCAAACAAGCCAGTATCCTCCTCACTGCTGGGCCAGGTATCACACAACCAGACCCAGCTCCTATGCCCCAGAGTTTGCTGAAATTATTCCAACTATGGCCAATC
Organism: Gorilla gorilla gorilla; assembly: GCF_029281585.2. Classification (NCBI taxonomy): domain Eukaryota; kingdom Metazoa; phylum Chordata; class Mammalia; order Primates; family Hominidae; genus Gorilla; species Gorilla gorilla. The sequence continues at coordinate 168,446,997 of NC_073228.2, forward strand.
CGAATCCTGCTTACCCCAGCTCTTTCATTCTTTTCGACAGAAACCACAATTAAGCTTCTTTCCCACAGTTTCTCTCTTTCCCTCTGCCTCATTATCAATCCTGGTGCTCCCCCGTGTGACTCTCCGTGTCCCCTCCTCCTGGGAATGGTGCGTCATAGGGTATCTTTCCAATTACAATTGTCTCCTTATCTGTTGGCCTCATTATACCTCAAATTTTCTATTACTACCCTATATCGTAAGTCACCTGGCTACTTTTATACCAAGATGTGATTAAAATTAATTTAATGCGTTAAAATGCACTTTAAAGCTACTTATTTCCATAACCTGACTTTCTCAGGTAGTCTAACAAGAAAACTCAAAGGGATATTCTGACAAACATAATTCAAAATACTTTTTATTTAGACTGTCTTGCCTTATTTTACCACATGTACATTATTTAAGCCACTCATTAAATATATTTACAAGTATAAGTAGTAGGAAGTTTGGAGTTCTAATTACGGAGAGGGCATCAGGCTGGTGGGAACAGGGGAAAGCAAAAAACAAACAAACAAAGACAAGTAAACCGTAAGTCTGCCTTTCTTCATGGTCCAAGACATATAGCCCTCCTGTGCAAATAACTCACAATCTTCTTCCTGCGCCCAACTATAACCAGACCCTCAGCTAACAAAAAATTACAAGTTAACTCACTACCACCTTGGCATTATCAGTACTACAAAAAACCCTCTTCAAGGCTTGGCATGGTTGCTCACACCTGTAATCCGAGCACTGTGGGAGGCCAAAGCCAGTGGATTACCTGAGGTCAGGAGTTCAAGACGAGCCTGGCCAACATGGTGAAACACTGTCTCTACTAAAAATACAAAATTTAGCTGGATGTGGTGGTGCATGCGTCTAATCCTAGCTAAGTGGGAGGCTGAGGCAGGAGAATAGCTTGAACCTGGGAGCTGGAGGTTATGGTGAGCTGAAATGGTAGCACTGCACTACATCCTGGGTGACAGAACCAGACTCCGTCTCAAAAAAAAAAAAAAAAACCCCTCTTCAACACACAATATAAGCACTATCCTATAAAATCCCCGGCAAGCCTTTGTCTCCATACAGTCAACTCCTCTCTTACTAACTGCCTGTTGCTCTCTTACAACACATTTGAATACTTTAATAAATCTGCCTTTCTTTATCTACGACTGTCTTAGTAAATTCTTCTTACCCTGGCCCCACCGGCTCCAGATAGCAACCACTTGCTCACGACAGGAAGTTACTATTTTGCTTTTTTGGCTTAATCAACATTTATTCAACAAATTATCATGCTAGGCACTGTTCTAGACATTGAGGCTGTAACAGTGAGGAAACCAACAAGCCTTGCTGCCCTCATGGGACTTACATTCTAGTGTGAAGACAATGAAATGATACATAGTGTATTTTATGTAAGATGGAGAAAAGTGCTAACAGGAAAAAATACAACAGTGAAAGGTGATATAATATGTTAACACTGGCCCAGCCTGGCCAACATAGTGAAACCCTGTCTCTACTAAAAATACAAAAATTACCCAGGCATGGTGGTGCATGCCTATAGTCCCAGCTACTAGGGAGGCTGAGGCAGGAGAATTGCTTGAACCCAGGAGGCAGAGGTTGTGGTGAGTTGAGATTGCACCACTGCTCTCCAGCCTGGGCAACAGAGTGAGACTCCATCTCAAAAAAAAAAAAAAATGTTGCCACTGGTGTGATCATGTAGGAGATGGGAAGGAGTTAGAGTGACCAGGCACTTGAAGAATGTGACTTTTGAGCAAGAACCTGAAAGATTTCAAGACCTATAAGTGAGGATAGCTGGAGGAAAAGTATTCCAGCCAGAAAAACAGCAAGTGCAAAGACTTTGATTGAGGACCAAAGTCAAGGAATAGAACTGAAGCTGCTGTCACTGAGGCCTAATGAACTAGACAGAAAGTAGGAGGACGTAAAGTCAGAGAAAAAACAGGAAGGAAAAAAAAGGACCAATGGGGACCTAAAAGATGGAAAGCATTTGGAGCAATTGATGGATATTGTAATGGCATCATTCTGGCTGTTCTGTTGAGCGTGCGGTATAGACACTCAAGGGCAAAAGCAGGAAAGCCAGTTAGGAAGCTAAACCAATCTAGGCAAGAGAGACTGTGGTTGCCTGGGTAAGAGAGTCACAGTCGGAGTGATAATTAGTGGTCAAATTATTTAGAAGGAAAAATCAAATAGACCTTTTTTAATGTGGTATTTTATTATTTTTTAAATTGACAAATAAAATTGCATATATTTATCATGTACAAAATGATGTCTTGAAATATATATACACTGGAATGACTAAATTGAGCTAATTAGCATACACATTACTTCATATACTTTTTATGATGAGAACACTTAAAACCTATACTCAGCATTTTTCAAAAATACAATATGTTTTATTTATTTATTTATTTATTTTTGAGATGGAGTCTTGCTCTGTCACTAGGCTGGAGTGCAGTGGCACAATCTCAGCTCACTGCAACCTCCGCCTCCCGGGTTCAAGCAATTCTCCTGCCTCAGCCTTCTGAGTAGCTGGGACTACAGGCGCGTGCCACCACACCCAGCTAATGTTTGTATTTTTAGTAGAGACGTAGTTTCACCATGTTGGCCAGGATGGTCTTGATCTCTTGACCTTGTGATCTGCCTGCCTCGGCCTCCCAAAGTGCTGGGACTACAGCCATGAGCCACCATGCCTGGCCAAAATATGTTGTTTTTCACTGTAGTCACTATGTTGTACAATGGATCTATTGAACTTATTCCTCTTATCCAGTTGAAATTTTGTATCTTTTGACCAACACCTCTCCACACACACACACGCACGCACACACACACAAACACACACATACCAGCCTAGTCTCTGATAACCACTATTTTACTCTCTATTTCTAAGAGTTTTTAAAATTTCACATGTGAGTGAGATCATGCAGTATTTGTCTTTCTGTGCCGGGCTTATTTCACTTAACATAATGCCATCTGGGTTCATCCATGTTGTTGGAATGACATAATTTCCTCCTGTTTTATGGCTAAATAGTATTCCATTGTGTGTATATACTACATTGTCTTTATCCATTCATGTGTTGATGGGCAGGTTCATTGCATATTCTGTCTAGAGTTGAAGCAACCATTTATGGTCATGAGGCTGCATGGGAAAGTCCCAAAGTTTTTGCTAAGGATGATAGGGCATATTATGTCTTTAAATAAAGAAGAAAAAGAGGCAAATAGTGAAGAGGAGTTCCTCCTATCAAAACTTTATCCTTTTATTCAGGAAGGGACCTCTCCTCCCAGCAACTGTAGCGTAAGCCTCATTGTCTATGAATTGTGCCAAATAGCTTGCCCTAACTCCTGAGAAATAAAAAATGGAGTACTTGGCTTTCTAGTCTTGGTGGTAGATGACGACAGGTGAGAAGAAAACTGGTAACAGATTTTGAGGGTGACAACTCTAGCATCTACCACAATGTACAAATCTAATGGAAAAACCTGACTATACATTGTCCACTACATATTATTCTATATTTACCCTGACATAAAATGGAGCAGAAATTTTGTCACTAACAAATATCCTGCAGAAACGTGATAACTGCTGTTCAACATGCATCACAATTTCAGACATTTCTCTATGTAATGAGAATGTGGATATTTCTGTGTATGTGATCTCTCTAGAATATTGTTATATGCCTAATGGAACAATTTGCCTTTGATCAAATTTGAGTTAAGTGTTGAGTAATCTGAAATCCACTGGTATATTGCCATCATCTTACTTTCAAGTGTGCTCACTTTAAATAGCTTGAAATTGTTCTCCATATGTGGTGTGCTGTATTATACGAAAGAAAATGATCTCAAAGAAAATGATAGTACAATAAAATAATATTATGAGTCCAATAAAATTAATTGCCTATTTATAATGGAATCTATTTAAATTTTTTCATTTAACTATTTTTGAAACAAAAATGTTCAGCCATAGGTTAAGCATATAAAGCTTTCTATTTTTGTCCTTGTCTGTTTCATCTCATTAGGTTATCACTAAGCCATAAGATGATACAGTGCATTACAGGTGGTGTAATCTATTGTAGTAGGCAATATGTTAGGATATTGGAAAACTGAAGAATCTGTTCATTCTCTCATGCTGGCCACCTGCTATCATGCTAAGATTAATAACCTGGGACTGAAAAAGAAAAGGAAATGCAGATTTTAAAAGTAAAAAAGTAGAAATTTGTACTACCTTCTGAATAAAAATTCCACTAAAGGAAACCATTTAAATTAATGCAGTGTTCTAAGTGAATGTCTGAAGCTATTGTCAATAAGCACACATTCAAATGTTCAGGTGGATTTTTGTTTGTTTCATTTTGTTCTTACTATTAGCTGTTGGTGGGGCCCATGGTCTGATTTCCATGTGTACCTTAAATATTGAGAAACAAGTCTTTCAGTTCAAAGAAGAAGTATAGAAAGTGCTAGTGTTTTTAACAGACATAAGAAGACCAGAATACAAAATAATACATTGAACAATATCTAAAATCTAAATAGAAAATATATCCAGACCATCTTGTATGTAAGAGACATAATAATGGTAAGTTAAGAGTCAATTAATTTCTACAATAGTGCCTTGGGTCTAGAGTCATTATGCATCATCTGAAAGTCAATTTTTTGAAAGGCTAAACTGAAGCGAGCACTGGAGAGTCAGTTAAAGTTTTTGCCTTTTAGTGCTGGGTTTCACAAGTCTGTAGATTATAGTTAGGTCGAAAACCTAGTCAAGAGTATATATAGCAGTTTGGCGATTTCTATACACTGATTTTGAGTAGGTGGTGTTATGCAGGCTTTATTCTTCAAATCTTTTCAGTATTAAAAAATAAGGATTGTAAATATTAACAAAAGAGGTATGGCTGCTTAAAATTTATTTTTACAATCACAGATTTTTTAAACATCCTAAATTACCAGGCTACTGTTACTATGCTATGGCTTTTAAGTCATAAATGATACTTTAGTACATTATAAGGTATATTCTTTACTATTCACTGTTACTTTTTTACATTATTATTTTTACCTCAAAATCAATCAAGAATACCTGTTATCTACCAGGTATTAGGACACCTGTATCTGCTATACATTAATTTCAAAGTCCTTTAGGAGACACATTAATACAATAAAGAACAGATGAGTGAGCATATGGTTTGTTAAATCATGTTTATAATAATTAGATACAGATCACATTTAAATAAAGGGTCAGTGGCACATAAATTGGAGACTCTAATTTAACACATTTTAGTAGTAAGAGGTTAGAGGCATTACTACCAACGTGAACATCAAAGCCATATGCCATGAAACAAACAAATCGAATTATTAAAATGTAGAAACACAACACTGCATAAGAAGGTAGCACATTTTAAAAACATGGTTAGTGATTCTACGAAATCTTTACCAGATGGTCACAATTGGTACAAGTCCATGACAGATAGAGAAGTATTTCTCAATCTAGAATATGTAGACAGTATCAAAAATGTGTGAACGATAGCCAAGACAGAGATTGTGAAATTACTTAAACAACTTCCTATATCTAACCCAGTTTGGAAGAGTTGTGCTTATTGATTTCCTAATTTAATAAGTCAATGAGAATGCATTTTTTTACGTTACAAATCTCTTTGTGATGCATCCTTTAGAAACCATTTCTCCAATAGCATTGGGCCATTGTAAATATACTAAATTGCTCAAGTATATTTCTCTGAACATCATAAATTTTGATTTTAAGGTAAGTTTGTCAATATAACATGGCTTTCATTGGATATTTTTCATCCCTTCTGATAAACAGAAAAATTAATTAGAGAAATTTTGTAAGTCATAGTAAGTAAAATATATAACAATTATAAAAGCAGGACAAGCCAGGCACAGTGGCTCACGCCTATAATTCCAGCACTTTGGGAGGCTGAGATGATAGGATCGCTTGAGTCCAAGAGTTCAAGACCAGCCTGGGCAACATAATGAGACCCCCATCTCTACTAAAAATAAAAAAAATTAGCCAGATGTGGTGGCACACATCTGTGGTCCCAGCTGCTCAAGAGGCTGAGCCAAGAGGATCCTTTGAGCCCAGAAGGTAGAAGCTGCAGTGAGCCATGATATGATTGTGTCACTACACTACAGCCTGGGCAACAGAGTGAAACACTGTCTCAAACAAACAAACAAAACAGAAAACAGGATGAGAGAGGTTAATGCGAAAACCATCTGTGGCATATTTCCTATCAAATTTATTTCTTCTTAAGGTGTCTGCCACAGCATTTGCACAATTTATGGTTACAGTAATAATTATATTCACCATAACTATCAAATGACTTAAAATACTTAGTACATATTATAAACTTCAGTATTAGCTTGTCAAATATTCTCTCAGAAGTTCAACTTAACATCAGCTATGAGGTTTCTTAAATCTTACCATTCCACTTTTTTATGATAATCAAAAATGCATAGATAATTTTAAGAAAATATTTTAAAAGTATAAGTTGCATTACATTTGTTTGATAAATAATGTATACTCGATGCTCTTCTTGAAGAATCACAGTTCAAATTACTATAATAAAGTCTTCAAGTGATACTCTAATAAAAAGTGTATGGTCTAAACCAAATGTATTTGCCTATAGACCCTTTTTCCATATTATATTGGTAACAATCTCAAATTTTAGTGCTTTGTAAAGCATACTTGGGAAAAAATACCTTGACTGATAAAATTGTTCACTTATGCCTACACTTAAGATGGGTTAGCCACTTATCATACTTACAGCAGTATCCTAAATAATTGATTCTCAATTCTTCTCAGAAATGCCAAATATAAGTTTTTATGGTCTATGTTAGTCCCAATATGGAAATGGGACCTGGTAATAAATCTATTTTATCAGCTAAATCTTAAGACTCTAAAAGGCCTATAAGTAAAGACAATTTTATATGCTTCTTAAATACTTTACATTAGAGGAAGCTTTTCAATTTGGAAAATTGTGATCATTCGAAGAGTTACCAGCAGTCCAAGGAAACAATAAAAATAAAATATTATGAGCTTAGAAAAACAAGTATAACTGAACAAGTAGTCTAGATTTGTAGAGCTCCCATGTAAAAAAAATAAATGAATATAACATCATAGTCTGTTCACCCAGTAGGAAAAAGCCTGAAAAGGGAGAAGGGGTATTTACTGGAGAGTAAGATGATCAAGGTCAATGTGTGGACAAAGGAATGTGGTGGGGAGAGTTTGCCAGGAAAACTGGAAAAGCAGTGCTTGAGACTCTAGCTTCTCTGATTGCTAACATGGGGGGTAGAATTCTAGAGACAGATGTTGGTCTAAGATTCTTGTGTTATGCCAGGTAAGCTCAATAAGATTCATTGAATAAAATTGTGCCATCAATGCTACAGTTTAGATGTTTGATTGCTGCTGATTTTGAATTCCAATAGAAATCATAGTGATTTAAAATGAATAGTAAAAAAAAAAAAACTGGTACTGTTTTATTCATGGCATATCCTGCTGGACTTTATCAAAGATGGGCAAATAAGTACAACTAATCACCTTTGCCTGTATTCTTTGAGCTCAAGGAAATTCATGCTGTAGTATTCAAAAGTAGAAGCTCTTTGGAAGAAATACATGCTTAGCTAGGCATTTATTGTTTATTTAATAAATAAACAGGTGGATAATTATGAAAATTAGAGCTGTCATCACTTAAGGTCTAATTTTTCCTTGGAGGACAGGTTATTCTAGAAAAGTGGGTGTGTATGTCTGGTTTTCCTTAAAGTGAAGACTTCTGCAAAAACAGTATGTTAACAGCAGACACGATTTCTCTAGGGAATATCAGTTTCTCAATTTCTATCACTTCTACCTGTTTGTCTCAGCTTCTTTTTGTTCCCCTGAATCCCCTCCACAGTACACTGGAATCTCCCCATTCTCAAAACTTGAGCCCTTAGGAAAGGGAGACATAGAAGGGCTGAGTCAGAAATTGTTATTCTGAATAACCCTCACTTCCTATGCACATATTGGATGTTCAACAAATTATAATTAAATTAATTTTTAAAATTGGGACTAGATTTCTGCCATCAGGACATTTACTTACTTATCAAAAGTGATAGAAATTCGTCTAGACCTATTTACAAAGAGGAGTCAAAACCATGGATGTTCAGGTTAACCTGGGAGTCCAGATGGTATTTTGTTTTGTTTTGGTATTATTTTTTGATGGAACAATTCCAGATTTCTGTAATTAATCTCAGGCAATTTTTTCAAAGAAAATAAAATCTCAAATAAATGAAAACAAAACAATTCCAACATCTGTACATGTATTCTAAAACATATTTTAGATTTTGTTTAGCTGGGCAAATATTGCTAGTAAGTACAGAATTTTAATATCAGCTAGACTTTTAGATAATTTTGATTTTTGAGCACCTTTTTTAGAGATTTGACTAAATTATAGCCCCTCAGTGCTAAGGTAAAAAAGAATCTTCATTAAAATTAAGAAGTTTTATGATATTTTGTAAATGCTTTTGGTCATTTTAAAATTCCTCCTGGTTTTCCTATAGATAACACATATCGTTTCTTCTTTTTCGTTTCCAGGATAGGTCTGAGTTTACCCTAAGGCTAGGAAACCGAGCAGACGCACCTAAGTTGTTCAATTACCTTCAAATTTTTAATGCTATACCATTCTGACTCAAATTGGGCATGTTATAAAGCCTTTTTTTTTTGCTTTGATAAAGAATTTCTGTGTGATTTTCTTTGCCTTTTGTAACGTGTTCTTTTTCTTTCTTCAAACATGTATGACATAAATAGAAAACATATTTTGATTTTATTGCTTCTGAAACATGAACATGGAACATATGAGTTAAAAATATGTGGATCTGCATATATGTAGCTCATTAACTGTAACAGGAAACAGTGTGTATAGTTCTTAGTTGTAGTGTTACTACACTACACCACTCAATCACTTCTACATTTTTATTTTGAAAAATATTTTACTGGTCTGTGTGTTCTCTAATATCTGCTCTTGTAGATAAAGCTCCTCTTTCCTAGACCATGAAGCTAGTTTTAGAAAAAAAAAATAGAAATGTCATGCACTACATATATAAGTATCTTTCAAGGCGAGGTTAATTTTGTAGCAAGAACCTACACCATTGATTGCCAAAGTTATGGGTGCAGAAAACAATGAATCCCAGTTCCGTTTTCTGCTATTACTAAAAATCTGGAAATAGTTTTCTGATGGCATCTGGATCAACTACCAGAATATAGGCACTGCCTACCATTAATAATTTTTAGCAGACCAATATATTCACAGCATATTTTAGCGTATATTATGAAGAAATTGTCCAAAGGAAGAAAAGTCATTAAGTGCTATGTTTCCAAATTCGGCTGATTTTTCTTTTGAATACTTAAGTTGCAGTTACCTTTTTTGGACAGATGATCGTCTTCCATTACAGAAAAAGAAGCAGAATTACATTCATTACTAGTGTTGATTTTTATTTTAGATGAAATATATCAACATTATGTGGGACAAGAGAGCATGTGTTTATTGAAAAAAGAGTTTAAAATAAAAGGAAAATAAAAATATGACTAAATGGAAGTAATCAGAATTAAGACAGGAAGAGGAAAATTATTATAGTAATGAAGTAGATACAAATCACATATAAGCTAACACTGCAAAGAACATATTTTAAAATTCTAATAGTTGTCATTCTTAAGCATCTCTAAATCCAGTACTCCTTAAAATTTAATGTGAATTCAAATTCCCTGGGCATCTTGTTAAGATGCAGATTCTGATTCTTGGAGCCTGTGATTCCGAGAAACTACTGCAAATGCTGTTGATCTGTGCACAACACTTGGAGAGGCAGGGTTGGAGCACAACCTGAGAACTCAAAGATTTGGAATGTCAAACTGAGTATCAAGTGTACAGATAATAGCTAGTTAAGTTGAAGAGATTAAAAAATAACGAAATTTCAAGATCACAACGAAAATACATGGAACGTAGTTAATGAAATACTATCCTGTAAATTTTACACAATATGTTGTTGAATGGAAATTCTTTTTTTTTTTTTTTTTTTTTGAGACAGAGTGTTGCTCTGTCTTCCCGGGCTGGAGTGAAGTGGCGCGATCTCGGCTCACTGCAAGCTCCGCCTCCTGGGTTCCCACCATTCTCCTGCCTCAGCCTCCCAAGTAGCTGGGACTACAGGGACCCAATTTTTATACAGAATAAGAAATGTAAGACAAATACTTGCTGACTCCTTGAAAGCTGAGGAATTAATCATGTGCATTTTACTTCAACCATTCTTAGTCTGACCTCTGAAGATAGACTTAACAGTGTTTGTAACCTCCTCAGAAATATTTGAAGCCTTGAGTTGTGACCATATGTGTAGATTTTTGTTGGTTCGTTTTATTTTTTGAGGCAGAGTCTCCGTTGGTCACCTAGACTTGCAGTGCAGTGGCGCGATCTTGGCGCAGTGCAGTGGCGCGATCTTTGCTCACTGCAGCCTCCACCTCCTGGGTTCAAGTGATTCTCCTGCCTCAGCCTCCTACATAGCTGGGATTACAGGCATTCGCCACCACGCCCTGCTAATTTTTGTATTTCTACTAGAGTTGGGGTTTTACCATGTTGGCCATACTGGTCTTGAACTCCTGGCCTCCAGTGATCTACCTGCCTCTGGCCTCCAAAAATGCTGGTATTGCAGGTGTGAGCCACAGCACTCGGCCTGTGTAGTTATTTAGAGGGGGGCATCATGAATTCCAGACATGAAATGGTTATAGGAAAAAGAGTGGAGAGATTCTGAACTATGATTCTTCACTTATCTACTTCAGGAGAAAGGTGTCTGTAGTATAAGAATCCTATCTATATGCATCTATAACTATACACATTTACATCTATATGTATGTGTACATCTAGATGCATGTGGATAGACACACATACATGCACATAAACACACTGTGTTTATAATTAGCTGGCATTCTTAAAGGAAATTATTCTTTTTCTTAAGTTAAACATTTCTTTTCCTTTTAGTCTATTTACTACCGAACATCCTTTTGTGTAATTATACATAAAAAATAGGTAATATAACAGTTGTGCTCGTATTGAGGAATAAATGATCTATACCTTTATTTCAATGCATCTGGGACAGGAAATATCTATGCTTAATATTTATATGCTCTACCACATTGATTTGGAATTATAACCATAGCAAGTCCAAGTTAATTTATCATTTTGAAACAATTATTACCCTTCAATTTGCTTTGTGAAAAATTACCGTGAACAAAACATGCAAGAACACAATTCAGAACTTGCATTAAGTGGTAAAAAATGGAAATAAAAAGGAGCAGTCAAACTACATCAATTTTCTTAAAATGAACAAAGCGCAACATTTCCACTTCGATTATTTGATGTTCCTACAAAATTTTGTATTAGGAAATTATTTTATTTAGTCACCCTAGAAGCTAGAAGAAGCAGCCATCAAGTGAACTTAGGCTGTTTGTTTTGGGAAAACAAAATGTAAACATTTAGCGACAGAAAGTGAAGTGTAAGATTGTCTTAAAGCATCTTCCTATATGATGGGTTATTGGTTATTTCTCATTGGCTAATTGTACTGGACCTCAAAGAAGATGGAATAGGGAGTAATTATGTTAAATAAAGGTTTTATTTAGCTTAAGGTTAATTAAACAGTCTTCCAAAAAAGAATGTGAAATAGCTCAGAAGCCACCTATTATAAACCAGAATCATAGTCCAGTTGATGGTATCATTTCAGTGTGAATTGGCCTGTTTGCAACTGACAAAATTTCACATATATCACATTGTAAGAACTTCATAAAATATATATATATATGTATATACACACACACACATATGTATAAATATATATATATACACACACACACATACAATTTATATATGTATTAATTTTAAGATCCCTATTGGGGACAGCCTTGTTATTAATATAGTGAAGAGCAGATGCTGTAGCATATGGCATACTAACTCATATTTATGTTAATTTTATGTAAATAGGATTTTAATACAGTTACATTAATCTGTTGTTGCATTGATTTTTCTGATATATCACTTTAGATGAGATTAATATAGGTAGTTTAGACTGCTGAAAAAGTCCTTTTTAGGAGAGTAAAGAGCAATGGCTTACTTAAATTTTTAACACATATGTTTAAATAGAATGTCAGTTCCATTGAAAAACTAAGAATGTATCTAATTCTTGTTCTCTTGCGCAAATTTAAGCAGATTTTTAAAATACAAATGAGAAACAGTATGATGTTGGTGCAGAAAATAAACCTAAGTTTTTTTTTCAACTAAATAGCTATCAATTGAATACGCAAAACAGACTGAAAGAAAATTCCCCAAATTATGTACTTAACGTGGGGATGCTATTTTCAAGTGTGTGTGTCTGTTTTTATAAGTTAAAATATTAAGTGACCACTATTTATATTAAAGAGATCCTGTGCCATTGTATTTTAACATCTGCTTTTAGATTGTAAACACAAGATGTACCCTAGTTATTTTGTAAGCAATACAGTTTTAAGAATAGAAATATAATACCTAATGTTAATAGATGAAACAGAAGAAATTTACCTCTTTAGTTTACTCAGTATTGTACTAACATTATATTAAATGAGATAGAAAATGGACTATTTGATACTACTTTGATATTTATAATGAATTACTATTAAATGGTATATTAACATATTGAGTTTTAATTTATTTCAATTTATATCATGAACTATAACATTATTATACTATATCATCTCTTATAATCTAACATTAAAAGACATTTAAAATAGAGAATAAAAATCACCTAAATCTCATCCCCATAATATAGTTTTGTTGGTTTAGGACCCGGATTTGAAGGATCCTAGGAAAGTAGATTGCTTCTAGCATTTGCCCACTAAAAACCAATAATTTTTAAGGTGATTGACAGACTTTTTTATTTTTTTATTTTAGTAGAGACGGAGTTTCACTATGTTGGCCAGGATGGTCTTGATCTCCTGAGCTCGTGATCCACCCACCTTGGCCTCCCAAAGTGCTGGAATGACAGGCGTGAGCCACTGCACCCAGCCCAGACTTTTTTTAAAAAAGGTCAAGTTTATACTCATGTAGCTATGAAGCAGGAATACATGCTATTTTGCTTTTGTGGTTTGATCAATTCAGTCAAGACCAAGTTAGTTATTTAAAATTATACAATTCTAGACTAAGATGAGAAATGAATGTAAATTAATCCAGTATGAGGTCAACTTACAAAAGTAAATATAATCTTTAGTGATCTAAACATTAATGACATTTTTGTGAGACAGTGATGGATATTTGAGTCAAGAACTGACACAGTAATGGAATAGAATTAATCTAAGTTCCTAATTCCCTAAATTTATGGACAAATCTAAATTTCAACAAGTAATTTTTACTCATTTGGATTCATTTATGATGCTTGTGAAATCTATTTTGTGAAATAAATTTACCCATAAATTGATTTAAAATAAATCCTTATACTTAAAACCTTTATTATTTGATAACATGGAAAATCATGACACAAAATAGTCCTAGATTAATTATGAAGGAAATATCAATTCACTAGTTAGTAAGTAAGCCTATGCTGAAATTTAAATGATGGGTTAGATTTCGTTTAACTTGTTTGGGGCAGAATACATTGTTCAATGAAATATTTGGGACTCAGGATAAATTTAACATAGAAAATATGTACTTTCCCACATGACCTCATACATCGTTATAGAGCAATGTTTTCTGCAGCTATTCATGTTACCTTTTCTTTTTAAGATGGGGTCTCACTTTGTTGTCCAGGCTGGAGTGCAATAGTGCTATCAGAGTTCACTGCAGCCTCTACCTCCTGAGCCCAAGTGATTTTCCCACATCACTCTCCAAGTAGCTGGGATCACAGGTGTATGCCACCTGGATAATATATATATTTTTTTTTTTGGTAGAGACAGGATCTTTCTATGTTGCTCAGGCTGGACTCAAATCAACGTGCTGGGATTACAGGTGTGAGGCACTATGCCCCACCCAAGTTACCATTTAAAGTGTAATCCTAGGTGTCTTATAAATATGGAACTTAATGGCTGCTATGATAACACGAAAACTCTTTTAACTGCTGAAATTTAACTACCTTTTGAGCATATTATTAGGCATGTAAAATTGTCTAGCTGGAATCCTGGGTTTTTCGGAGTCAAGCCATCCTTTACAATTGGGGTATACACTCAGATAATTTGTGTTAGATGAAATGTGATCCCCTGAATTTAAGTGGAAAGGCATAAGACGACATCTCATCCTGTCTCATGACATGTGCAGTGTATTCTAAAGTGGGCACTTACATATCTCATACAAGGAATACAATTTATGTATTTATTGTCAGTGTTTAAAAGTTTGGTACCAAGAATGCCATTCCTGTCAATGGATTGTCATTGTAGCTTGCTGACTATATCTATTCTTTTACATTTTTAACAAATATTGAGAGCAACAAAGAGACTCAATAAATTCTTCTCTACATATAACATCCTGGATAACTGAAATAAACAGTAATTTCTTGAGAGATACACATTCATAATATTTAATGTAGGAAATGACAAGGAAGTAGGGAGAGGCAGAAAATAAAGCATGTGCAACATCCTAAGTTACCTACTAAATGTGTTGGTAAATGATAATACAATGAGAACACAGAAATAAGAATCATACTGTTGAAATGATTAGATATTTTATTCAGAGGAGAACCATTATTTTGAAAGGTCAGTAAATTCTCTTTTTATTCTCAAAAACTGGTTATTGGGATGTCCTGGGAATTTACAATCCAGCCACAGTGAAAGGACAACTCATGTCATCATTGGGAGAATACAATCAGATCATATATCTTTACTTGACAAGAGCTGGCAATTTAATCTGACAAGATTCTTGCCAATGAGGACAGCTTTAGGAGTTCAACTGCTGTGGTAAGGATTTGACATGTCATTGAGGGATGTTGTGCAGAAGCCTGACAATAAACTGGGACTTGCTAATGCAGTTTAGGATTGCTGTAAAAATTTATTAGAAACCAGAGACTGTAAAATTACTATACTCCTTTAGAACTGTTTTTCTTTCCCTTGCTGAATATTTTTGTGATGTTTAATGCAGAGCACATGTTTTAAAACTTGTTTCCTGATGGTGTAAAAGAAGTCTATTATAATGCACATGAAATTGCACGGAATTCAATTAAATGCATGAGAGAGTAAGTAGAATGTCCACCTGTAACCCCATTTTGACAATTTTTTTTTTCATTGATGGTTTTGGTGTCTGTAAATTTAAGGAGTTTCAATAATGGCTCTTATGTGGTAAGAAACAAAAGATATTTACATTCAATTCGGGACTAATTTAACAAGAACTTAAAAAGCATGTATGACTTGGAGTAGAAGCATTTTATGTGTTTTATTCAGAAGGGAAGAAGAGAGAGTCTAAATCTAAAGCAATTATTAATTGGCAATGCAATTGCAGCTGCTGGTGATTCTGTATAATCCACACTAGGTCCCTAAAGGGAAACAAAAAGAGATACGGTAGACCCATTATGATTCTGTATCTGTCTTTGTAGTATACCAGCTTTTTAAAAGGTATTTCCATATAATAATATGGGTCAACTAATTCCTAAATGTAAATCAGAAGATACTGTACTTTTTCACAACTCCAAATGTGTTCGGCCCACAATTTAAGTGGAAATACTAATAATCTATCAACAAATAATACTAAACGTGCCCACCCAGCCTTCACTTGCACATCTGTTATGTTGAAGGCAATATGCTAACTGGTGGGATGGAACTATAAGGGACACAATAAAAAATATGCAGTGTACCAAACAAGTACTTAGGAACTGAGAGTGATTCATCATGAGAGAGAGAAATTCAAGGTGACTGGCCAGCATAGACAACATAATTAAAGGAAGAGATATATTGATGTGAAATTTTTCCAACCTACCTTCCAACTGTACTTTAGGATCTTAAAGGTATCTCTCACCTGATAAATCCATTGTATGAATTTACTCAAGCAGCTCTAACCATTTTATTCTCTGCTCTCTATTTATTCAATCTTTTCTTGTTCTCTTCAGTAAAGGATGAACTCCATTCTAGGCGTCCTCAACAGGATTCCTTAACTCTGCATCTCTTCTCTCTGCCACAGGTACCTAGGGAAGGGGGCATGACACTATCTGGGAGGAAAGAGTCACATTGGGAAGACTCTGAAATGTTCAAAAGAATGACAGGACAATCAGGCATACCTACACAGAAAATATAGTTTGGCAGTCAATCTGTCATTGCTTTATTCCTTTTTAAGAATGGAGCATTTTTTTGCCTTGAGTGTTTTGACTGCTCACTGTGTTGCATTTCAGACTCTGCTGCATTTCCTCTGCATTCGCTTTTTTTTTTTTTTTTTTGCAGACTTGGCACTTTTATTCCACTTCACACTAATTGTGATTACTGACTTGTGCCTGGATGGGAGGCTGCCAAAAGGGCAGGTATCCCAGAGAGACATCATTACCCAGGTTGGCAAATACCTGAGAGCCCGATTTAATGATACAATCTTATTTTTATAGCATGGGGCAGGCTTCCAGTTTCACAGCATCGGTTCCTGGCTGTAATATTGTTTGGCAAAAGCCTTTCATATTCTTTTGCAGAATAAAAGGAAATAAACCATGGGGATATAGATCAATGGTAGATGATCAGATACCTGGGCAGAGTTGAGAAGATGTGACTAGCTCTAGGGTAAACATATTTATCTAATTGCTGAAAAATAAAAGTTGATGACTTGCCTAGAATAACTTGGAAAATTATCTACATAAAAAATAGCTTTCTGTAGACAACTAGTACTTTTTTTTTTTTTTAACCAGAGGTTGCTCTGATATTCATTCAGGAATTGAGGTCACTGCTAAGTCACTGAAAACTAAATGGGTCTGGCATGACAGGGGCCAGAGAGTCTTTGCAGCACCCAGCAGGATATGTAGGACTGTCTTCATATTCATTGTTATATTTTAGTGCTGCATACTCAAAAAAACTAAATGTGCTCTCCCTTTATTTGCATAATGATTTTTAAAGGAAAAAGTAATAGATATTAATATTATATATTTCATGTAAAAAATTCTAACTGTAAGTTCTCCTCCCCTGGATTCTGAATCCCTATTACCAATAGTAACCATTATTACAAGTTATTATTGTGTAATTCAAAAGCTTTCTACATATGCAAACAAATATGTGGGTGTACTACACATATACAGGCACTCCATTAAAATGCATAGATTAAAACAGAGTGTAAACACTTTATTTTTATTTGCTTTTGTGGAGATTGTATATATCAATACATATGGAAGTCTAGCTTTCTTTTCAATGACTGAAGAGTAAAATAATACCACATTGCATGAATTTGCTGAATTTCACAGTACCTTTAAGGACATTTATCATTTACATTGCCAGAAATGAATCATTTTATATGTACCTCTGAACACCTTAAAGGAGAAAATCTTTTGGATTCATTCCTGAAAATGAAACTACTGGTCAATGATTTGATGATTTACATTGTAAAAATATTTTATTAAATCACTCTTAAAAAATTGCCCCAGTTAACACTTGCCACAATACATAGGAAAGTGCCTGTTTTTTTTAACCTTTGCTGATACTGTGTATTCTCAAACCTTTTAAACTTTATCTTTTTCAATCTGATAGGTAAAAAGTAGAATCTCATTTACATTTTTTAAACTACCAGTCTAATGAGTGAATAGAACTTTAGTAACATTTTAATGTGGGTGACTCAAGCCCATCTTGCAGCTGTAAAAGTTAAGAGACCCCATTTCAAATTCACAGAATTGCTCAGTGTTAGTGATTCTCTTCTAATCAGAGTAAATTAACCAGCATATAGATCTTATTTTAAAAGACACTAATTCAAGACCACCAGCTAAACATATTGTGGATAATTATGGTTTTGAAAATTAATGGTTAAAGAAGGGGAAAATTTTTAAAAAGATTCTAGGCATATAATTACACTCAATTTAAATCAGTCTTTATCGTGATAACTTAAGTATCTAGCTGCAGGCGAGTATTATGGCAATAGAATTTTTACAGTACAAATCCTGAAGTGCAGAAAAGTTTCAACTCAGAGAAAACAGGTGAAAACAAAACAAAAGGAGGTTTATTTATTATTAAATTAGAGTAGTATTTTCAGAAAAGTGCACTTTCTCAATAATAACAGTATCATAGTTATTTATAAGTCTATAAGTATTTAATCTAAAAAACCAAAACACATGGTAAATATCTATACTGTACCAATGCAGTTGCTAAGATATCCATTTAAACTATGTCAATCCTGTGAATTTTTTTTTATTATTCCATGAGACAGCTCAAACTTTGACTCTGTTGCTGTGCTCTTTCCAGGCCTTTGGATCACAAGATACAACTTCCATTTTCCTAGTTAAATCTCATCCATAGGCCGGGCATAGTGGCTCATGCCTGTAATCCTGGCACTTTAGGAGACTGAGGTGAGTGATTCACTTGAGGCCGGAAGCTTGAGACCAGCCTGGCCAACATGGTGAAACCCCATCTCTACTAAAACTACACAAAATTAGCCAGGTGTGGTGGCAGGCACCTGTAATCCCAGCTACTGGGGAGGCTGAGGCAGGAGAATCGCTTGAGCCTGGGAGGTGGAGGTTGCAGTGAGCAAATATCACACCACCACACTACAGCCTGGGTGACAGAGTGAGACTAAATCTCAAAAACAAACAAACAAAAAAACTCATTCATAGCTTTTACAAATGGTTTAGTAGAGAGAAAGAAAAAGAAGCATCTTAACCTCTATGTAGGGCAAAACCTTACATGATACTATTCTATAGCCTTTTCTTGGTGACCCATTTTAAACTTCCACTAATGAAAATGATCTTCTTGCCCCCTTTTTCTACTTACTGGGATTTCTTGCTTACAAGTAAATCCCACATTTCTCAGAACATTCAACTTCATACTTTCAAAAGGTAAACCTCTTTCCAGGTAAGAGACTTACTGGCAATTTGTGTGGAATGAATCAGATTTTCAATTTCCCCATCTGCTATCTCATGCTCTCTTACAACTCTATTTCTCAAAACAAAATGCTCTCAATTTAAAGCTGCTAGGTAGGGAGAATATCTTAAGTCTCCAATATACTTTAACTAAAGAACACAGGTAGAAAGAAACCTTGTATACTAACTCATACATTAGCACCAGTACATAAGGATACTTAACAGAAAAAAGAAAAAGTTGTTTTTTAATATATAGTTAAATGCCTATCTAAGGATTTGAATTCATAAGATAAATACATTACAAAATGCAGTACTAGCAACTCCAAAACATAAATATCTCATTTATGCAAAATGTATTTTTTATTCACCTTATATGTCCCATAGGAAGATATGAACCATACAATTATTCACGGATCCAGGTTGTCCAGGCCTCCACCATATTTTCTGTTTGAAACACAGAGTTGATTGGACATCATGAAAGGGAAATGAGAAATTAGAGAATGGGTATTTTGTTGCCTCTGTCTGTAAGTGACATATATGATTTCCAATAAAATTTGATTTCCTAGAATTTATCACATGCTTCTGCCCAAATAATAGAGGTCTATGGAGTCAAATATTCTGTCCACACAAAAGGAGAAAAGAGGATATTGGTGAAGACCAGTAATTTCTACAAAATGAAATTTCCCTAAATGATATAATGACTTATTATGAAACTATAGTAATTAAGAGAATATATTACTGACAGAGTTTAGCCAATAAACCAGTGAAATATAATAAAGAGCCAAAAAGAAATCCCTCCAAAATTGGAACTTTGATCTCCCACAAAGGTGAATCTTACATCAGGACAAAAAGAAAAGATCATTCAACAGAGGTGGAAAAATGGTTAGATACATGTAAAAAAAAAAGAAACCAAATATCTCATATAACAACAATTATCTCACTATTTTTCAAAGGTGTTCAATGTAAGGAAAAAAATTAAACTCAGTTAAAAATAGAGATAATATCATTTAGAGCTTGAGTAGGGAGAAAGTTCTTAAACAAAAGGAAACAATGTAACTACCTGTATATTATAATCAAGAGCTTTTTTCCTCAGGTACCCTAAAAAAGTTTTCTTTAAATGATAACACCAAAACCATACAAAAAAAAGAACACATTTTCAATGCACACAACCGCCAATGTGTAGATGAATATACTGTAACATTTACACAATGGATTATTTCCACCAGACAAATTAAATAAGCCATAATGTAATGCAGCAAGAGGTGAACCTTTACAATATTATATTAAGTATAAAAGTCCCAAACAGCTAGATATTGCCTGATGCCCTTTACACAAGGCAGGAAAAAAAATCTGAAATATAATTCAAACAAGAAGACTTAAGGAATACATATAAATGCAATAAAACTATATTAAAAGGGAGGCAAAGAAATGGCAGACACCTTATTTTGTGTTATAGATTGTCTTCCCAGTATTACATTATTAAAAGTAGCTAACAAATTAACTAATAATGAGAAGGTGCTTTGAACCAAAGATTATGGTAAACCCAATCTGTGAACTAGGCACTTAAAAATTTAATAGAACACAAAGTTGTATTATACATTGTTTTAGGAAGGCATTTTCACAAACACAGTATAGGGGCCCTGATTTAGCAAGTATTTCTGTTAAAAAGAAAACGAAAAATGACATTTTTAGTTGGACATCAGCTCCACATAAGCCAGTCATATATCATAGCTGTGTAAAAGGTTGAAGTTAAACCTGTGAAATGAAGATTTGTAGTATTGCCCGGGTGTGGTGGCTCAGGTCTGTAATCCCTGTAATTCCAGTACTTTGGGAGGCTGAAGCAGGCAGATCACCTGAGGTCAGGAGTTCAAGACCAGCCTGGCCAACATGGCAAAACCCCATCTCTACTAAAAAAAATACAAAAATTAGCTGGGCATGGTGGCACATGCCTGTAATCCTAGCTATTCGGGAGGTTGAGCCATGAGAATCGCTTGAACCAGGGAGGCATAGGTTGCAGTGAGCTGAGATGGCACCACTGTAGTCCAGCCTGGGTGACAGAGTGAGACTCTGTCACAAAAAAAAAGAAAAGTAGTATTCCTCTGAGCTAAAGTTCTCCTTCCACCCACATTATTCTAATGTCATCTTAGTTAAATATTTCACTGTTTAAATGTTTGAATTGAACATTTACTAAATATATTAGAAGAATTCTCTTAAACTCAGTTTTCTCTTTTATAAAATGGGGATCACAACACTAGGGATATCTCCATTGCTCAATGCCTAGCATAGGGCAAGCCCACAAGTAATAAACTGTTACCATCAATTTCATAGTTTTCTTCCTTTTTTCTGGATTTCAGAGAATGAGGTTTACAGAAATCAAAGTTATATCAAAGATAATAATAGAAACTAGATACATTTTGCTTAGAGAAGATTTCTAGGCTAGGCTAAGGTACTCTGGAGGAGTCTGGAGAGGAACATAGATTTTTTTTCAAACATGTTTAAAAATTGTGATGTTAAATGAAGGTTAGATCCATTCAGGTTTGAAAATATTCTAACATACTAGAAAGGCTAGAGCCATTTGGTGGCTTGAGAGAGCAGAACTAGAACTAGTTGGTGGTGATTACATGAAAGCAAAATTAAGATCAGAATTTAAAGAAACTTTCTAATTAAGGACTGGTCCAAATTTACAATGAATCACTCTATAAAATATATCTTACAGCTGAAAATGTTACAATACAAGTGGGATAACTCACATATGGATCCTAACCCTGGATAATATCATCGAAAATCCCCTTTCTTGTTTCATGTGTAATGATAGAAAACAAAGTAAAAATGTAAAAATTAACAGAATACAATTTCTTCAAGTAAGGCTGTGACTTCTTAGTGCTTGGGCACTGTTTCCTATGGCTTATACAACACAATACCACAAACTTGGTGGTTTAGAACAACAAATAATTATTCTCTCAAAATTCCAGATGCCAGTTATCAAAAATCAGTTTCAGTGAGCTGAAATCAAGGGGTTGGTAGGGCTGTCTCCAGAACATCTAGAGAATAATTTCTTCCTTTTCTCCTCTAGCTTCTGGCGATTGCCAACATTCCTTGGCTGGTGGCTGCATCACTCCAGTCTTTGCCTCCGTGGTCAGATTGCCTGCTGCTTTACTGTTGTCAGATTTCCCTCTGCCTCTCTCATGTGAAGACACTTAATGATCGCATTTAGGGCCCAGCTGGATAATTCGGGATAATCTTACACTAGCTCAAGATCTTTAATGAGTCTCATCTGCAAAGTCCTTTGTTGCCACATGAAGTAGCATTCACAAATTCCATGCGGTAGTGTGGTGTGGAGAGGTGGAGGGGGGAGTAATCCAGCCTAACACAGGTGCCTTCCATTTGAAACAGTTGATTTGATCATGTCTGTTTTTACTGATCAAGCCAACACTTTTAGAGAGCAAATCTACTTTTAGATTTGTTCACATGTCATTATCGTTTTGGCATATTCCTTAGGAAAGTTTTCTGAGAAGTTAATGCTTCACATTTAAGTCAATGCACATGGTGATTATCATAATCAAGATTATCCATATTTGACATTAAATATTATAGTGTGTTTCTTTACTTAATTAACATAAGCTTAAAAGTTTTTGATTTTTCCTCATGTAGGCCTCAGACTCAGCCGTGTAAGGAGAAAACTTTATTCATTTTCTTATAACAAAACTCATGAAGTCCACATTTTAACTTATGATAGATAACTTTGTCCATCTTAGGTAACTGATGACTTATAGTTCATAAGTTAGCCTTTTCAGAATTCCCTATGGTCCCTTCTGAACGTGGGCACTATCATTCTCGCATGAAGCTGAAGATGGAGTAGGTTAACCTGGGAATCTTTGGCTCTGCTTCTACAGCCCCAGAGAAGATGTAGGTTCTTTCTCCTGGTCCCTACCATCACAACCTGGAATACCCTGATGAACTCCAGCCCTGGGGACTGTGCACTCTGTGTATCTTGTCCTTACTTTAGTCTTCCTTTGTGTCTGTCACCTTGCTTTCAACCACTTCTCTGCACTTTTTGTGATGGTATAAGTTGTTGTTCCCATAATTAAGGCTTTTCTCTGAAGATTGGGGTTTTTCAGTCTGAATCCTGAGATGCGTAAAATATAATCCCTTCTGCTTTGGCAGTCTACTCCAAAGCTTTGGAGGTTTCTATCATAACTTTATTACTGAAGCCAACCCCCTTATGCCTTGAAATTTTCCTAAAGAAATAGCATGTGGACTACCTAGAAGTCAGAATTTTACTTAGTTTGGAGAGAATAGTGGTATTTACATCATCCTGTCTTCTTCATAATTTACAATAAAAATCGAAGGTCAGAAAACTATGGTCCTTGGGCCAAATTCAGCTAACTGCACGTTGTTATATGGTCTTCAAGAATGGTTCTGCTTTTACACTGTTGGTGTGAATGTAAATTAGTTCAACCATTGTGGAAGACAGTGTGGTGATTCCTCAAGGATCTAGAACCAGAACCAGAAATACCATTTGACCCAGCAGTTCCATTACTGGGTATATACCCAGAGGAATATAAATCATTCTATTATAAAGATACATGCAAGTGTATGTTTATCAAAGCACTATTCACAATAGCAAAGACATGGAATTGACCCAAATGCCCATCAATGAAAGAATGGATAAAGAAAATATAGTACATATACACTGTGGAATACTATGCAGCCATAAAAAGGAATGAGATCATGTCCTTTGCAGGGACATGGATGGAGCTGGAAGCCAGCATCCTCAGCAAACTAACAGAGGAACAGAAAACCAAACACTGCATGTTGTCACTCATAAGTGGGTGGTGAACAGCAAGACACATGGACACAAGGAGGGAAACAACACACACTGGTGCCTGTTGGGGGAGGGCAGAGGGAGGCAGAGCTTCAAGATAAATAGCTAATGCATATGGGGCTTAATAGCTAGGTGATGGGTTGATAGGTGAAGCAAACCATAATGGCACATGTTTACCTGTGTAACAAACCTGCATGTCCTGCACATGTATCCTGGAACTTAAATTAAATTAAATAAAATATATCAAAAGAATGGTTCTTACATTTTTAATGATCAGAAAAATAAAATAAAAATAGAAGTATTTCATGGCATGAAACAAATACATAAATTTCAAAATTCAGTGTCCATAATTAAAGTTTTATTGGAACACAGCCACACTCATTCATTTACATATGGTCTATAGCTGTTTTCAAGCTACAATGAGAGTTGAGAAGTTGCAGCAAGGGATAGCCTGCAAAACCTAAAATATTTAATATGTGGTATTTTACTAAAAAAATTTGCTGACTCCTGGTATAAATGGTTTACTTTTAGTTCTCAAAACTTTTACTTTTTTTTTTTTTTTTTTTTTTGAGAGGGAGTCTCACTGTGTTGCCCAGGCTGGAGTGCAGTAGTGGCGCAATCTCGGCTCACTGCAAGCCCCACCTCCCGGGTTCATGCCATTCTCCTGCCTCAGCCTCTTGAGTAGTAGGGACTAGAGGAACCCACCACCATGCCCGGCTAATTTGTTGTATTTTTAGTAGAGACGGGGTTTCACCGTCTTAGCCAGGATGGTCTCGATCTCCTGACCTCGTGATCCACTCACCTTGGCCTCCCAAAGTGCTGGGATTACAGGCATGAGCCACTGCTCCCGGCCAACTTTTGCTCTTTCTATGTAAAGATAAATTTTTGGAATGAATAAAACAAAATAAAACTTCTCTCTAAGTGCCTGCCTCATACAACTGAAAACCTTGGCTTTAAGAATATTACCTTTGTAATACATTAACAAGAATCTACTTAAGGGCTCAAAACAACCCCCAAAATTTGGCCTCATTCCTCTTATTATTCATATCCTGAGGGCAGTGAATGAAGAAAAATCTTGTATCTTGAATGGTGGAGGAAGGTTAGGGATTTAAAAAATTGAGAAGTCACAGGTTAATACAGAAAATTACCTCTGCTGTACCTCAGAAACAGAACTTGGATAGCATTTAAAATAAATTAATACATTAAAAGTAAGTGAGAATTTTTTATTGATATATTATCACCATTTAGTTTGTTTTCACACATGTTAGGGGAAAATTCAATCTGCATGTGATCATATTGAAATGACAATAAACAAGATATAATGTTACATTGCATTAAAAATGAGGATGAGTAGGCAATTCTCATTAAAACAATTTATTTGAAGGTTGCTCGAAAAAATTAAGCTTTATAAATACATTTGACAGAAATTCAGTTTGAGCTTTGCGGACTCGTACCTGTATAAAATGATTTTTAAAATTATGTCTAGGTTGGAACTAGCATGATAAAATTATTGTTCATTCTTCAGTGAATTGGCAGACTTTCTATTAACAATTATAAAGCTCTTGCCAAGCTAAAACCGTCATCAAATTAAATCCTGAAGCCAAGAACTAACAAGTGCACAATACTTTTAGTTTCTTTTTCAAGATTTCTATTACATCACAAATTGGCTGTCCAATTATACATCTATATATGTGTGTGTATATACACACAGGCACATCCATATATACATACATAAGTACACACCATATGTACATGCATACAAACATGTACATACTAAGATAATGTACATAGTGTATATATGTGTGTGCATGTGTGTAGGTATACCTTATATTAGTATGTACGTTTATATTAGTATGTACACCTTATATCTCTATCTGTAGATAGATAGATATCTTATTTACATATCACAGTGAATAAAGACAAATCCAATATTTAGGCCACAGTTGACTAAAATTATTGTTTGAGTTTCTAAATGCTTAATTACCAAGTCTTCAAAGGCAATGTCATTTGGGTTTTCTGGGACACATTACTTTGTAAATATAGAAATGGCTTTAGTCTTTTCATACTTTGCATCTAAATCTCATTCATCATCTAGGATTAGATAACTGTAGAAATACTAAATGTATGTTTTATATGTGTATCCTGTTTTAATATGTTTTAGGAAATAGATTTTCAAGGATGAATTAGCTACTATTGTTTCAGCTCCTAGTTGACAATAAAATATTATATATAAATTGTTCTCCTAACCTTAGCTGTCAATCACAACCTATTTTAATAGATTTCTTTATTAAATCTGTATCTCAAGTTTTTTTCTCATTCTACAAATCCATTTGAGTTTTTAAAAAATATTTGTTTTGACAGAGAGACAGTAAAAGAGGTGATAGAAAATAAGATTGAATTTATGCATTTATGTATTTTCTTCATATGAAAAGTATCAATCTGGTTAGAGTTAAAGAAAATTGTTTTATTTTGAAAATATTTCTTTCAATCTCCTTTCCAAGATGTGGATATCTTCAGTTATAGTTTCCCAATAAATTGGATTCAGTTATCAATATTTCTCATATTCATAGAGATGAAAGAAAAACTTTTTTCTTAAAAAAATTAAGTAATTCTTTGAAAAATCAGCAAAAGTAAAAGAATTCTATGCCATTTAGAAAGTCAGTATTTACAGAGTTCTATAACATGGTAGTTTTTCCTTTTTTATAAACTCTTACCATAGTTTATCATGCTAACCTTTAACAGGAGGGTACTTTAAAAGGCTGAGTAGATTCTACTTCATGTTTCATTTCTATGTACATATATTATAAATGATATGCTATTAATTAACATAGGGTAAAGATAATAATTTATGCAGTCAGTCTTTGGAAACTACTGTTGCATTATTATATATAAAAAAACAAATGGGGTGTGTGTGTTCATGCACGAGTGTTCAATCCTAGTAAAAAGCATACATTTTGGCACAGATCTGGGTCTTTTTCTGAGACTCAGTTTTACCATTTGAAATGCCAATAATGTAAATTTTTTTTTTTTTTTTGAGACAGAGTCTCACTCTGTTGCCTAGGCTGGAGTGCAGTGGTGCAATCTCAGCTCACTGCAACCTCCGCCTCCGGGGTTCAAGCGATTCTCCTATCTCAGCCTTCCAAGTAGGTGGGATTCAGGCCCCCACCACCATGCCTGGCTAATTTTTTTTTGTATTTTTAGTAGAGACGGGGTTTTGCCATGTTGGCCAGGCTGGTCTCGAACTCCTGACCTCAGGTGATCCACCCGCCTCAGCCCCCCAAAGTGCCAATAATGTAAGATATCACAATGATTCAAAGTTACATCAAATATACGACATATATTTGAGGCTTAAAATGTAGTGCCCTTCCACTCCTTCTTCTCAACTCTCTATAGTATGATTTCAATTACTGTATTTAATTTGAAAAACTATACTTACCATTTAATACAAACTTTAAATTTTGACTCCTAAATTCTGTCCTAACCAAATAACCAATTATTTATTAATTCCATCTTTTCTTTTTCATTTCTAAGCAGACTCATTAGTGTTAAACAATCTTGCCAAATGATAAGTCTTATAGCAAAATAAATACAAAATTAGAGTAATGAAACTTTAGATATCTTCTAGCTGAACCTCTTATGTAATGTAGAAACTCAGGTCACAATATTTATGATGATGGTTCATTCAGCCCCTTCTCTTCATGGTTCATCAGGTAACTCTCATCAATTCAGAGGCAAGGCATCCAATTTTATTGGCTCTTATTACTTAGTATTTTTACTTAAGGAGAGCCAACATACAGCTCTGTGTAACTTGATTCAGCTTTTTATTCCATATAAATGCTAAAACAGTCCTTCTCCTAAATCATCTCTTTTCTAGGTGAATCATAAGCCTCTTTGTCCCTTAAGTGAAACCGGTTTCCCTCCTCCTCCCCACTGAGATCTTATCGCTATTACTAAGCCAGGGAATGAACTACACACGTATTTTCTCACTTAATGATCACACTGATCCTATGAGGTGGGTGCTATTGCCACCCTTCCCTCACACTTTATTTTAGGTAACAGATGTGGAAATAAACAAAGAATGTTCAGTAACTTAATCCAAGTTACATAGCCAGTATGAGGTAAAAATTAGTAGTCTGACTCCATCAGCTAAACTATTAAGCACTACAATAACATGGATGGGCTCAATTTTATAAATGCTCTTTGTGGAATGTAATTAAATAGAAAACTATGCTCCGGATGTGATTTCACCAAAGCAAAGGACTTTGCTTGCTTTATCCTGAACACTCTTATAGAGAGTAAGAGATAATGTGAATTTATTTTTTTCTCTGTAAAACTAAGCAAGAATATTAATTTTGGGAGACAACCATCTATAGTTTCTTCTAAAAAAAGTTATCTTCCCCCTTTAAATTTCAGAGGAACTTTAAGGGCCTCCTTCAAATCTGTGACAGATCCTATATTTCAGACAGAAGTGGGTAAAAATAGAGAATAGAAACCTTTTGTATGAGAGGAAGAATATTTAAGGTAAAGGAGAAATGCTGATCTCTTCTTTCTGGAATTTGGGGTATAGGTCTCCCAGAAGAAAAATTAAATGGGAGGCCGGGCACAGTGGCTTATGCCTATAATCCTAGCACTTTGGGTAGCCAAGGCAGGATCGCCTGAGGTCAGGAGTTCGAGACCAGACCAGCCAATATGGGTGAAACCCCATCTCTAATAAAAACACAAAAATTAGCTGGGCGTGGCGGCACGTGCCTGTAGTCGCAGCTACATGGGAGTCTGAGGCAGGATAATCGCTTGAACCTAGGAGGGGCAGGTTGCAGTGAGCCAAGATCATGCCACTGTACTCCAGCTTGGGCGACAGAGTGAGACTCCATCTCAAAAGAAAAATAAAAGAAAATTCAGTAGGAAAAATTATGGAAACTATGGTGAGGTACCAGCAGAGAGAGTCCCATCATCAGCCATGCTTGCCCCAGGCTCAGCAGTGGGAAGGAGCAGCAGATACACCATATATTTCCCTTGTTCAAGACTGTACAGTCTACTCTAGACCGATTTACTTTTCTGTAAAACCCCAGGGCAGTCACTTCTTTTACTTTCACATTAGCAGTGTCATTATGAAATAACATAAAGAACATGCCTCGTACACCTATCATTCTTGGTTACTGCCCAATAAGTCCCACTGGTGATCAGTCTTCCGCAGAGTTTCATCTCCATCCTTCTCTTAACTCAGCTTTCCACTATTCCTCCCCTCTGCAAAGTATAAGTGCTAACCTCTACCCCCCAACACACACATGTGCAAACTAAGTATTCTTTCTATTGTGTACTGGAAATAATTTTTTCACAAGAAATGAACTCTATCTATCTAGAGAGTATATGCTCCTTACCTTAACTGAATCCTGACTCCTTAGAGCATATTTTCTTTCTTTGTTTCTTTTTTTTTTTTTTTTGAGATAGAGTCTCACTCTGTCCCCCAGGCGGGAGTGCAGTGGTGCTATCTCAGCTCACTGCAACTTCCACCTCCTGGGTTCAAATGATTGTCCTGCCTCAGCCTCCTGAGTAGCTGGGACTACAGGCACATGCCACCACAACTGGCTATTTTTTTTTTTTTTTGTATTTTTAGTAGAGACGGGGTTTCACCATGTTAGCCAGGATGGTCTCAATCTCCTGACCCCATGATCCTCCCACCTTGGCTTCCCAAAGTGCTGGGATTACAGGTGTGAGCCACCACACCCAGCCTAGAGCATATTTTCTGTCTCAAAAGAAATGTGCCTTTTTGCATGGCCCACATAGCTAAGGAGAGGGTAATGGCTTCAGCATCCTCCCTCCTCACTCACCAGAGCCACTTCAAGACCTTCATTTCTGCATCCTCACATAAGCTCCCGCTCCTTTCACAGCTACTGTATGAAACCTGTAGTCTACTTCTCGGCACACTCTTTCTTACCTGTCAATTTCACAGGCATTCTTGCTCATTCAGTTAACATTTTGGGTACTTGTTTCAAAGTTTCTTTTATATTTTCAAATCACCCCGGCATTCTCAGTGTTTATAATATGACTATGGAAAATAAACTCAGTATCTTTTTATATCCTGCAATAGAACCACTTTTCTATATTAGTTTCCCAGCCCAGGGTCACACCATGAATTTTATTCTTACTCTTTCCATTACTGAAATCTACAGGCTGCCAAATCTCATTCTGTGATGATAGCTTACATATCAACATGTCTTTGTTTTGGTTTTGTTTTGCTTTTTGCTTTGTTACACTTTCCACAATGGTTCAAATTCGTTAAGACCAGCAGTTCTTTGTTGCCTCTTTTTCTCCATGCCTTTAGTGGCTTCCTTAAATAGCTTAATCTAAAATACATGTGTTTTGGAAATATTCTCTATTCCAGTGCCTCATTTATTTTTCCAGTTCACCATCCTCGAAAAAATTGGGACCTGGGATGAGTTCAACCCTTCATCTTTGCAGCTACATTTGGGTTGCTCAATGCTCTTAGGAAAACACACAATTTCTTTCAGTTTCCTTTTTCCCTCACAGAGCAATATAGCAGGCATAGGTTAGAAACTCCCTCAGCTCTCCGCCACCCTAGTTCGAAACGTTACACATTCACATGCATCTCTCTCCATTTCCAACTAAGATGGAAGTGCTGTCCTTTCTTGTCCTGCTCACTGCTTCTCCTATGTTTCAAGCCATGCCCCTGCCTCCTCAAGGCGCCCACACTCTTAACTTTCCCTCTTTTTTTCTGGTATCTTAAACCTCCTTCTCTGTTGTCTTTTTCTCATATCCAAGTGTCTTTCTTTTTTTTTTTTTTTAACTATTCTCACCCAATTTTATATTCACATTCAACATAGCATCTCCTTTCTCTTCCTGTTTTTATTCAAGTGTCCTGAGGAAATTGCCAAATATACTGGCCGTTCCTCCTTTGTTGGATGTAATTGCTTGGCTTCTTGAACAACAGTACACTAACATTATAGCTTTTTGTACCTTCCAAGCACTTTAAAGGTTTTCTAAACAATGGCACTCTTGCTCCTAAATCCAATAGACAGTTCTTTTCTTGCACGATGTCTTGGAAGTGTTTTAAATTATTTAACCAATTTTTCTAATTTTTTATTAAGGGATAATTTACATACATGAAAATTAATCCTCTTAGTATACAGTTATAACAGTTTAGACATATGTGTACAACTGTAGAACTAATAAAATCAAGATACGTAGTAATTCCATCATCCCTTAAAATTTTCTTGTGTTCGTGGTAACCAACCTCTCCCCTAGTCAATCCTCTGACCACCACTGATATATTTGCTGACCTTATAATGTTGCCTTTTCCAACATGTCATAAAAGTGGAGTCATAGTGTATGGAGCCTTTTTGGCCTAGCTTCTTTCACATAACATAGCGCATTTGTTGTGCACTTCATCACAATGTTGTTCTGTGTCTCAGTCCTTTTATTGCTAAGTAGTATTGCACTGTATGGGTATCCCTCAGTTAACCATTCACTGATTTAAGGATATTTGGGGTGGTTCTAGTTTTTGATAATTAACAATAAATCCTGTATAAACTTTGGGATATAGATGTTGATGTAAGCCAAAGGTTTTATATTTTGTAGGTAAATTCCTAGGGGTGGGAGAGCTGGGTCATATACTAACTGTATGTTTATTTTTATAAGAAATTACCAAACTGTTTCTAGCATAGCCATGCTTTGTGTATTCCTACCAGCATAGCAGGAGAACAGGTACTCCAAATGCCTAGAAATCTGCCTGGGGATAGGGTGGACAGGGCCCCACAGCACTATATATTAGGGGAGCAGGCTGGGGCACCCAGCAATGGTACACACAGAATCAGTTGCAGGTCGCCAAACTGGCCCTATCTGTTAAGTCTTGCCACCTAGAAGAAACTGCAGCTGTAGCAGCTCTCCTTTCACCCAAGGCTTGCAGTGGGGGAGAGCACAATTCCAGCACCTACTGCTTAGGCGCTTTCCACAGTTCTGGCCGTGGAGGCCCCCACCTCACTCCAGAGCAAGTGCTCCAATCTCTGGCCTGAGACTAAAATGCCTGCATGGCCACACTGCTGGCTTTCTAGGTGCCCAGATTAATAATGGCGTCCTGCTCTGAGTCCTGGGTCTGGGAGAATATCTGCAGATTTCCCAGTGTCTTTCCCTCCCAACATCTCCCAAGCCTTTCCCCAAGTTAGCTCCAGGGACTGGAAGAAACAAAGTGCTCTCTTTCTGTCTCAGCTTGGGTTGCTGAGATCCCCATGGGAAAGGTAAATCACAGAGCAAGGCGCTCTGCCTCTCTCATTTGCTGGGGCTTCACTCACTTTTATTAGCAGGATGCCACCATAGACGCTGTTTGCAAGCATTCTCCTCTGGCATCTGGAGTGTCCTTCATGATTCCAGTGGATTCCCATTTTTCTTCTTGAATTAAAGCCCATAGTGTTGATCTTTATGTAATATCTTGCTATTCCCAAGTGGCTGAGACATGCTAAAAGCCTCTAATCTGCCATCTTGAGAGAAAAAAACTGCCTTTTCTTTTTCTTGTCTTGGTACAATCTCCAGCAACATGTAGAATAAAAGAACCACTCCTTTTTGTGACCCTCTTTCCTTGGCACCAACTTCCATAAAAAAAATTTTCTACCTCCTTGATTACTTCTTCTCAGGCTCTTTCAGTCATCCTTTCTCTCTTCTTCTAAATGATCATTTTTTCTCACTCTTTTTTTCTTCTTAATTTATACATGTTCACCCACCTGTCACTGAACTCATGATTTTCGTGATGTAGTTACTCTTATCACTGCCCTATCTACTCATCTAATTACTCTGAGTGAATATTGCGTCTTAATTTCTCAAAAACACTTAGAATTATGTAGGTCCAGAAAACAGATAATTACTTCTTCCATCCCCTGCATTTGTGATCATAATGAATAATTCTAATAACCACTCACTCAAACCAGAAACCTGAGAATCTTGTGCATCTCTTTCATGCTTAATTTCTAAACAATACAAATTATCATTTTTCGTTTCAGTATTAGCAATTTCATATGGTTCCAACAATACAAGTTATCATTTAACATTTCAGTATTAGCAATTTCATATGGTTCCATCCAACTAATATATTCATTCAACCACTAAATTATCATGAATATCTCAGAAACTAATTCACTTTTCTTCACCCATTGCTATTGCCTCTATTCTAGATTCTATCACTTCTCTTTAGAATATACAATGACAGCCTCTCAGATGGCCTTCTTCTAGTTTCCGTCACGCCCTTTCCAATACATTTTTCAGACTGTGGCCAGCCAAGTTAAAAATCTGATCATGCTAGAACTCTTAGCTAAATATTTTCATTTTTTTCAACACCCTCAGTAAAATCCAAACTCTGTACCTCCAATTACCCTATATGATGTGGTGTTAGTTTAGATCTCTGTAGCCTCCCCTCTCATTACACCTCTCCTCTCTTTCAGTTTGTGCTCTTGATATCACCCAATCTTCCCAAGCAATTCTACTGAAGTTGTGAATATGTTCCAGAGAAATAATACAACAAAACCTTCATTATATATTGAGATAAAGTCTTAAGTTTGCTACTGATTCACAAATTTTATTCATACTCATTTTTCTATGTTACCCACAAAGACAATAGTTTCTTAATCACAGCCCTCCCCAATTTTTTATGATTAATGTGTGGATTTTTGTAGCATGCCAGAAAGTGTTAACAAGGCATCATTATTTCTATTCTGCCTACCTGTTCTATACATTTGTTCATACTTGAGAAAATAAAAGATTTCTTAGCTTCGAGCTTTCCGTCTATGTGCTGAATATCATAGTTTCATCATCTGGTTGTTGTAAGGCTCAATGAGAATATATATGAGAGGACATTCTGTAAAATATGAAGCTCTTTACAAAATGCTTACACTTGTCGTTGCCTAGTAAGGTTAAAGTCCTTTCATTTCTTATCTATGAATTAATTTTCTATAAACCAAACCAACTGGACTGCCTATTACAATGATAAAAACTTCATACTGTTTGCCTCATTTCCATTGTAACCATGGGAATACATTTTTACCAAGAATTGCCCAGGTGTTTTATAATGAATAACCTTTGAAAAAAGTTTTATGACTACATATTTTTTTCATGATAAAGGCAGCGTGACCAGGCTACATACATTAAATCTAATAAGACATCTCATTCATTAGAAGAGCTTTTGATTGAGAGATTAAAGTTCTTATAATCTCTATGTTTAACATAGTTGTAATCTCTATGTTTAACAACCTTAAAATAACGAAAGTGCACAATAATAGTGATACATATAGTTCAGAATACAAAACATTATCTATTTTCATGAGATTCTTGCATAATTTAACCAAAAATATTTTTATTTTAGTTTTTATTTTTTATTTATGTTTTTGATACAGAGTCTCACTCTGTTGCCCAGGCTGGAGTGCAGTGGTGTGATCTCGGCTCACTGCCACCTCTGCCTCCCAGGTTCAAGCGATTCTCCTGCCTCAGACTCCCGAGTAGCTGGGATTACAGGCGTGGACCACTGTGCCTGGCTAATTTTTAGTAAATGGGGTTTCACCATGTTGACCAGGCTGTTCTTGAAGTCCTGGTCTCAAGTGATCCACCCACTTCGGCCTCCCAAAGTGCTGGGATTACAAGCATGAGCCAATGTGCCTGACCCAAAAATATTTTTAAGTTACTTGTTTTTACACCAACTATTTAAAAATCTTACTATATCATTAATTTGGAAAAAATAAATCAAAGTAATCATTCGTAGGCTATGCATTTCCTATGTATTGCAAGTCCCCTGACAGTTACTGCCTTGCAATTTTTATATTGCTATATATTTGGAAACAATGAGTAAAGAGAAGTGGGGCAATATCTAAATGTATGCTTTACATTGAGCTCAAACAAGACAGTGTCCAAGAAAATATATCTTTATGTCAAAGAGTGTTTTGCTGGTAAAAGTTTATTGATTAAAAGAGCACCTATTTATCTGCTCTAAATTCAGCATAATTTCACACAATATTTTGATCCACCACTATAGAATAGGAAATTTGAAAAGTAGGAAATTTTATAATGAACTTAAAGGGAGTTAGTGCTCAATAAAATTTTTAAGTGAGTAAATAAATGAATAAATTACTGACAACTTGTACATTTGACAAATTTCATTTAGAAAACCTAGCATCTTTCCTTATGCAGCTTATCCTTACATACATGTTTGGTAAAAGGGCAGACTTAAAAGATCACTAACAAGTTGAATTTCATCTTGTATTCTCTCTCTGTCTCTGTAAACCATAGGCTTATAGGCCCCTCTCTCTTTCTGAAAGTCTCAAATTACATAATTGCTTTAAAATGTGATCACCTGACCAGATGCCTAATTTATTTAATATAACTTGTTTAGCTGAATCAATTTAATTTCTAGGCCATATGTTCACACAGTTATTTCACTTAATCCATTTCAAGGTGGCTTCCTCTTTTGTGCCTTGCTGATTCACCTCCCTTTGATTGATCCAACTCTAGAATAAGTAATGACCTACATGAGAATTTTAGAATGACACTGTTGAAAAATCAAAAGACACATTCTATTCATCTTATCAGGCCAAGCATTCCAGGAATAATAAGCCTTCTTTGAATTCTGTGTCTTGCCTTTTTCTTTCATAGAAAATGAAAGGCTTAAAAAACGTATGTCCTAATCATGCCTACAAATGAAAATATGAATATTGGATTATCACTGAAAGCACAATAAATTCCAGTTAAATCACAGTATGATCTATTATGTTTTCTATAGTAATTTATCAAACATCTCCTCGTTTCTCATGCGCAATGCCAAACTGAACATTTAACAAATATGAGAAGAGACATTTACGGAATTAACATTTTTCCACATAGAAATTTAGGGAGTTCTGTTTTCTCACCTTTTTACATTAGTTTGATTTTTAAAGTTTTTGGACTGTACCTGACTTTCAACTGTTTTCGCTAGATGATCAGGTTTTGTTTCAACATGTAATTGTTTTAGGAGAAATAATGGAGATTTGAATGACACCGTTATATTCTGTGTAAATTAATCTCAAGTTTCCTCCTGTTTGTCACACTTTAAGCTGGTCACTATAAATAAAAGAAAATGAAAGGGAAGGGAGAGACGCTATTTTTTTTTTACATTAATTGTACCCTCTCCTCTCTCCTCCTCATTCCTAGAATCATGATTCAACCACATTACAATTTTCTTCATTCTACCTGCCTCACTTTTTAAAAATCACAAAGAGATAGACAGTTGATAAATATGAGAAAATGACAGTTTCTGTACATCATTTTCTTATATACAAGATTCTGGCCTATGTTTCATATAAGTTTTTCTTTACTCACTAAATCAAATAGTCTAACATTCAGTTTGAATTATTGTTTTGTTTTTTAATAAAATTATATATTTATCCTTTTAAGTAAGTACATTAATTATAAAATATTTATTTTTCAAATGAGAGTCATTGGTATTGAATTTTATGTTATTTATCATTTAGTTCTTCAAAAGAATGAAACGTGACTTTTGCAGACTGGCTTTTTCAGTAAGAGGTTCTAGCCCTAGCTCTGGGAATTCTATAACCTTACTATGTCCTTAACACATGAAATCTAACAGATGGGTTGAAAATTCATTAATTTTCACCATGGAGTATTATATCATTTGGGTCCTAAACACATTAATGTTTGTGAGACCTGTCAACTCCTATTGATTTACCTATTTCCTCTTGAACGTTTTAAATGCTTTTTGTTTGGAAAGCATATTTCTCCGCTTTATTCTCTGTACTATCAAGTAATGAGAAATTATTTGTTGATTGACTAATTCAACAGATATAAATGGAATGGATGGAGTATTTGAAAAAAATTGCATCATCTAAAAAAAAGATGTCAAATTATATTAAAACTGAAGCACTATAAATTTTATGGTAAAAGAGGGCTATCACTCAATGTGCAAGCCTAAATAACATATTTGTTAATTCAACAAGTAGCTGTTAAATTCCCACCATAGACAGAATAATATAGGATATATGGAGCAGATGCTGTCAGGAACCCACCAGAATCCCCCTCACCTTGATCAGTTCACTGCATATCTGACAGTTATCACCTATCAAGACTTCCATTCTTTGTCTGAAGGCTTTCTCTGGCCACCTGGCTACTTTATTGCCTGTGGGGCAAGCTGCACCTCTGTCTCCCCAGAAACAGCCTTTAGCCACAGACTGATGGGAGCTGAGATATCAATACTTATCTCCTCACCCCTCAGTTAACTCTAAGGTACCTGTTTTATACTGGATCCCAGATTTCTCTGACAAGATTCGGTTCCATTTAAACACAATAGTAACTTTCTTAAAAATAAACTGTCTGTCCTTGCTGTCATTCTTTTCACTCCTCTAATATTATTTCCAAAGATGACATTCTAAAATAATTACTTGCACTTCAGTCTTCGTCTCAGTTTGCTTCTCAGGAAACCACACTACGATAGATATGGATATAAATATAGATAAATGGACGTAGTGTAGACATAGATAATTACCTATTTGTCATCATTATCAACATCAGCATGATCGTCATAAACCTTAGCAATATCATTTCAACATCAAGACCACCAACACTACAACATTAATAAAATTTTATTGCTGTGAAATCAGCCAAGAGCTTCATGCACATTAAATTGTTTAAAATTCTTATGATGGTCCTGAGATAAGCACTCCTATTTCTCTAAGAAAACTAAGAAACAGAGAAACAGAGAGGCAATTTTCTCAAAGTCACCCAGCTTTTACTGAGCAAATGTATAGTCATAGTTCAAACATTTAAATCATAGCAAGAGACTATATCTGATTTGCCATACACAAAAAAATTGCTTTTAGAGAAAGAAAGGTAAAAGGGATATGTAGTAGATAAGGGAAAATTTTGTGGAGAAAATATCAAGAGCTGGTATTTGAAAGAGCATGAATTAAACTGGAAAAAAAATTAGAAAAGTAAATAATGCCAATCGTATCACCTCATATTCTGCTAGTGGTAAATTTCTACATAGGTTCATAAAAGAATATGTAGTATGTTATTTGCAGTGTTAGCATGGTAACAGCAATTTGGGTGACTGTCAGTGGAGGAGTGGAAAGGCAAAAGACATAAGACTCCCTTTGCAGCAGTTAGAAGCCAAGACTCGATGTAATGTAGCTACGTATACAAGAGGCTGAGTGAACACATTTAAAAACATGATGAGAATCATAGCAAAATACTATCTACATGCACTTAAAATTTTATAAAGTTTAATAAAATATCTAATAAATATTCTATAAAAATATTTTATAAGAATATGCATTTGCAAAGGGATAAACATTAAGCAAAACAATGAGGTAGAGAGGAAAATGGGAGTGGTAAATACAATGGAATAACTATACCAAGAAACAGTAACAAGGTCTTGCACCATCCGATGATACAGTGTTGCTAACTGGAGAGTGTGTTAATTCGGCTCTGTTCCTGAGCTTCAATCACAACCAAGAACAATGAGAGCAACAATACAATATAAAACGTCTTCCATTTCTGAGACTCTGAGAACTGAAGTCAAGTGAATGAGCCACACAGTGACAACTGGCTGAATCAAGGCTCAGCCTCAATGGGTTTCCTTCAAAGTCCAAACTCTTAATTACAAGTTCCCTCCCACCCCCCTATGCTGTTTAATTCAAATATTTCATTAAGTTTTCAAGCGTTCTTTAAAAATAATATTCAAAACAATGTAAATTTTTCAGTGTACTTACATCAAATTCAGATTTTTAATATTTTAATTATTAAAAATGTAGGCCAGGCGCGGTGGCTCACGCCCGTAATCCCAGCACTTTGGGAGGCCGAGGCGGGCAGATCACCTGAGGTCGGGAGTTTGAGACCAGCCTGACCAACATGGAGAAACCCTGTCTCTACTAAAAATACAAAATTAGCCGGACATGGTG
Organism: Gorilla gorilla gorilla; assembly: GCF_029281585.2. Taxonomy (NCBI): domain Eukaryota; kingdom Metazoa; phylum Chordata; class Mammalia; order Primates; family Hominidae; genus Gorilla; species Gorilla gorilla. The sequence goes on from NC_073228.2 coordinate 168,485,772, forward strand.
GCACATGTCTCTAATCCCAGCTACTCAGGAGGCTGAGACAAGAGAATAGCTTGAACCTGGGAGGCAGAGGTTGCAGTGAGCCGAGATCGCGCCATTACGCTCCAGCCTGGGCAACAAAAGCAAAACTCCATCCTGAAAATAAAAAAAAAAAAAAAGTAAAACAAAAAGCACAAGTTTCTAAGGGTTACTAAAATTAATCCAAATAGTAATTTATAAAAATGAAAAATGGAGCAGGTACATCCAATTTAGCTTAACACATTTTGGGGGTCAAATGCTCACGTAAGCAGGAGCTATAAAAAAATATTTTGTAAAGATTCTTTAGGAGATATTTTACAGGATGAGATGCCAGTCATCATTTTGAATTACAATTGAAAAATCATTCATTGCATACATTGAGGCCACATTTTATAGGCAACATCTTTATATTTAAAGTCCACTAGTAATTTTTCTTTAAAATGATTACTATTCTATGGAAAATTTCATATCAGGGAACAAAAAAAGGAACACAAAGTAATAAACTCTGCGTTGATAAATAATTTATTAGAACAGTATATTTTTTCACTTCAGAGTATGATTAATAAAGAATTTTTCTCAGTTTGTATTATAATATTCTGGTATCTATAGGCAACTGCAAAATAATGTTTATGGCATTAAAAAAATCAAGGTATTTCCCAAGCTACAAAAGTTATCACCAATACAAAGAAAACTGAAGCTGTAAACACTGTGATCACATAGTTAAATACTTAAAGGAATTATTTTTAAATAGTGCAGAGGTTTTGTGCATTTCTCTAGAATAGGTACTTAGGAGTCTATTTGTAGACTATATATGTTAATTTTTGAAGAAACTGCTGAATGGTTTTCCAGAGTTGCTATACCATTTTACACTCTCACAATCAATGTGAGATCCACTTTCTTTGTATTCTCAGTAAAGTTAAGTGGTTTTTTAAACTGTCATTGAAGTCACATGATAGCTCTAGAACAGTGATTTTTAAACAACCATAGTGTCCATAAAATTACAGGGAGTTTAAGATGCAGATGTCCCAATTATTATTAATGATAATAGCTATAATTTATTGTGCCTCTAATGGGCCAGGTTGTCCCTAGGCTGTTTGGTTCCCTCACCTACTTTTTGAGGTAGGTTATTATTACCATCTTAATGGTAAAAAAAACTTATACCTCAGAATGATTTAATAACATATTGACAACCACACATACAGTTAAGGAGAATGTCAGTTTGAATTCAAAACCAAAAACTATTTCATTAAGCCACACAAAAGAGAGACTAAATATTTTTATAAGTTAAAAATTACAGAAGCTCATGAACAGAAACTGGACATGGAAGAATGGCAGCGATTAATTTGTTGAGATAAATTTTTCTCTGTTAAGATTAATTTTTAATGCTGATGGCTAATTTGTAAGTTGAAAAATGCTCACGCCCTCTCAAATAATTTTAAAATATAAAGACCAAGGTGAAATTTGATAAGAGATAATGGTATTTTGTAGAGAAAATGAATTATTTAAATAAATATGTGTCTCAAATATATACAACCTATGGTTCTTTTGATATCAGAAATGTATTGAAATGATGCCAATAAAAAGGATAATTTTTAAAGATAGACATAGTCTGAGCCCAGCGGCTCATGCCTGTAATCCCAGCACTTTGGAAGGCTGAGACAGGAGGATCACTTGAGGCCAGGAGTGCAAGACCAGCCTGGGAAACATAGAAAGACCATGTCTCTAAAAAAAAGTTTAAAAATCTGCCACGTATGGCGACACATGCCTATAGTCCAGGCTACTTGGGAGGGTGAAGTGACAGGATCACTTGAGCCAAGGAGTTCAAGACTACAGTGAGCTATGATTGTACCAATGCACTCCAGCCTGGGCAACAGAGTGAAACCGTCTCTAGAAATAAATAGATTTTAAATAAAATTTAAAATACATAAGTAAAATAAAACACTGAGACATGATTCTCTTCACACTAAATTTGAAACAATATGTCTTACAGCAAACTTATATCTTGTAGAAACTAAACTTTCTGGACAAGTGCTCCTATGACTATCAGGCAATCAAAAGACCATCATCTCATTCAAGATAAAACACTTTAGTAGAAAATTCTTGAGTTTTCTATTGCTTGCTGTAGACTGAGATGCTGTTGTACATTCTCTTAATATAACAAGCATCCCATTTAAACAGCGTCTGTGTAAACATTTGATGTACGGAATGATGCTGGATTTGTCTCAGCTTTCACTGACATGTTGGCATCTGTCTTCAATCTGTTTAGAAGAATAAGCTTCCAGGTTGTTGTTTATTAATAAAATTGCAGCTTTTTTTCCCCATGGCAACAAGAGACTATTGGAAAATATTCTTTTTTCTAACTTTAAGAATTATAGTGTAAAATACCAGTTTGTAGGCTCAATTTTTAATCAAAATGCACATCTAAGTTACCTAGCCTGAAGCCGTAATATAGTATGTCGCCACACAAATACAAATTCTTCTGAAAAACTACTATAACATAAAAAGTGCAGCTCAGAAGCAAAATTTCTACCCACCCTCCACCTCTAGTTCAAAAATGGATGTTCACCAACTCTTTCCTAGCTCTTAATAACTCAAAAGACAGTTGTAGGCTGTATTTCCCTTCCTTTTTAGTGTATCTTAGATTTGCTTTTCATAGGACGCAGAAAGAGTGGTGAAACTTGTTGCAGCTAATTTAATTGGACAGGGTACAAGTATAGAATTGTAATCCAGCCCCACTTAGTCTCTTCTCATAACCCTCCCATAGCCTGCATTACACTTGGGAAATAGACACTGTAATACCAGGCATGTTCTAGCTTCTGCATAGTAGCCTCATCCCCCTCACATCTCTATTTACTGAACCTTCTCTTCTCTTGGGCTTTTGAAGTAGGCGTAACTCTTTCCTGCCTTTGGAAACTCATGCATGACATTTCCTCTACCTGAAATGCTCTTGGCTAAACTTGGGCTGTCCATGGTCAATGCATGTATCAGGCTTTAGTTTGGTTTATTCCCTCAGACTCCAAGTCTACATCAATGTTTCTATTATACTCTCTCATATATTTTCTAGTTTTAGTATATATATGTGTATATATATCATTACAAAATGTGATGTCTTATTTGAGATAGTATTTGTTTAAAGACTGACATCCACATTAAAGTGGAAACTCCATCAGGGAAGGAAAAGAATCTTTCCTACTACATATTTTGTGCTTCACCTAGTACCATTAATAAACAAAAGGATTCAATACATACTTATTGTGTGAATCATCTGCCTCATAAATAGTTGCTCTGCTAGCTTACCAAAAATTTCTATAAAGAGCTCTATAAAGCAAGCTTTTGGTTTAAGATGCAATCAAGGTCAGAGCCAGTCAAGGGTCAACAAAATGCCAAATCGTTATCTTTGAACAACATTGTACTATAGCTCTCTATAGTTTAGAAATACCTGTTTCTAAATATTATTTATGGACAACACTTTATAATTGTTAGTATAAGTATTCACTTTGGCTAATGTGGACCAGCCAAGATCTGATACAATTTATTCTCAAAAAATGGCCTAATCCAATTAGGATTTCACTTTCCATTTTCGCATATTATAGCTGTAACTGAGACACTGTCGAAGTGATGTCATTTGCATTCCTCAATAATGAATGCTTCCTTCAAAAAATTAAAATCAGATTAGATTTTGTAAGATACTGCTATGACAAAGATAACCACCTAAGTCTTATTTGAATAATAGATTGAGAATATAAGAAAGGCATTGATTTTCAAATCCTGCCATTTGCAACAACATGTGTGAACCTGGAGGCCATTGTGCTAAGTGAAATAAGCAGATGCAGAAAGACAAATATTGCATGATCTCACTTATATGTGGAATCCAAAATTGTAAAACTCATCAAAACAGAGAGTAGAATGGTGGTTTACAGGGGATGGGGGAAGGAGAAATGGGGAGATGTTGGTCAAAGGGTACAAAATTTCAGTTATGCAGGATGAGTAAGTTCTAGAGATCTGATGTACAACAATGTGACTACAGTTGACAATATTGTATTGTGCAATTGGAATTTGCTAAAAGGGTAGTTTTAAGTGTTGTCACCACAAAAAAGAAAGAAAAATGCTAATGATGTGAGCTGATGGATATGTTAATTAACTTCATTATGATGAAAAAATATATATATACACACACATCTAATGAAATAATCACATTGTATACCTTAAATTTATTTAAGTGTCATCTATAATGCAGTAAAGCTGGGAGAAAAAGATGTAAACGCTTCCCAAAATAGAAATTAAAGTAATAAAATACTTTAATTTTCTACAAATTTTCAATGTTAAATTTAACATTCTAATTCTAAAAAATTATGTGGATACCTAAAAGATCGTCTTAAGATGTTCCTTTCTCTTGAATCACTGTCAGAAAAATCAGCTATCTGCAAGCAGTAAGTTTTCCTTGACGTAGTTAGAAATTCTAGATTTCAACTTAAAAACTTGAAAATTTTGTAACTTAAAAGAATATTTATAATATAATTATAATCATTTAATATAATAAATGCAAACAAGTTTCTAAAGGACTCCAAGTTAATTATAAATATTTAGGGTCACATTCTTAAAATATTAAAATGGTTTGGCTATGTCCCCACCCAAATTTCATCTTGAATTCCCACGTGTTATAGGAGGGACCTGGTGGGAGGTAATTGAATCATGGGGACAGGTTTTTTCCTGTGCTGTTCTCGTGATAGCGAGTAAGTCTCACAAGATCTAATGGTGTTGTAAGGGGGAGATTCCCTGCCCAATCTCTCTCCTTGCCTGCTGCCCTCCACGTAAGACATGACTTGCTCCTCCTTACCTTCCACCATGATTGTGAGCTCTCCAGCCACATGGAACTGTAAATATAATTAAACCTCTTTCTTTTACAAATTGCCTGGCATTGGGTGTGTCTTCATCAAACAGTGTGAAAATGGACTAATACAAATATAGACTTAATATGGCTCTAAACTACTCCAAGCAATTTGAATTATTAGAAACATTCCCACTGGAACATATAATGTACTTTCCCATCAGAACCCTTTTCTGGTTATAAATAAATTACACTTTTTATATTTTTTAAGCCTCCAGGAACACTCTAGGGTAGGATCTTGGACGATATATAATTATATTATTTTAAGAGTGTGATTACTTACAATAGCATAAAGATAATTCAAATATGTATTTAGGTCAATGTCCTTTAAAATTATTATCCCCAATATAAATAATAATATCCTTTTATTTAAATAAAAAATGATCTAACATAGTCACATTTCAGTTTCCTACAAGAAATAAATACAATTAAAGATATCCTTGGGTTTGGTCTCTTTAAGTTACAAAGCTATACATTTTTCTACAAGAAAATAGACAACTGGATTAAGAATGTAATGGATATTTGATTTTTCTGCATAATATCCACCCAGATAAACAATATATAGTATATAGATCTATGTAATCAATATATATAAAATTAGTTTTTTTGCCTGTAACCACATCGAGTGAAAGTAGCACTAAATCAGAAGATGTTTGGGGATGCTTGGAATTAAATTGTAGTCAATGTGATATACATGAAAATCACATCACGGAACCCCAAGAGAGAACCTCAGAAAGTCAGCCATCCTCCTGAACAGTTGCAAGTGTTAATTAGAAACCCAGGTACATCTCAAATGGTCAGTTCTATGGAGTATGCACCATGGTCAGGAGCAGCAAGGAATGGTATTTGAAACATTGATCAGCAATTTTTTTCAAGCAGAGTCATCCCTCGATTGGTACTGTCCCAAGAAAATTCCAATAATGTGGAGACTTCATTATTATGAACATTTTAATAATGTTCAGAAAAGAGAAGAAAGGTCAGCACTTCATCAAACCCCCACGCACAAGTTGGACCCTCCACTGCCATCCTAGTTTCTGTCCAAAGGACAGGCCTCCCAAGCAATGCTGAAGAGGCCAGCTAGCAGATAAGCAAATAGGTAATCGATATTCTTCTCATGTTCTATATAGCCTTTGACTCAGCATGCTTCTATCATTCAGAGTTTATTGAAAGTTAGCTGAAAATTACTGCATGTTTTTCTACCATTTCAAACTAGTGAACTTGGAGAGCATACAGCTTTTAAATTAAATACAAGAGAGACTAGTTTTTGCATAAAAGAAAAAAAAATATCCTAACAGGTGTAAGAAAATGGGATTTAGATTAGGAAGACAAGTAGATGTTTTATGAAATTTGAATTGACTCACAACAATCAAAGTACAACTAGCAGTAGTTTGGGAATTAGCCTTTAAAGATGACAATGGCTTGTCATGCTGATGTGTACAAGCATCTCCCAAGAACTGACTGGCTTCTGTTTATTTAGTAAAGATTTCCTACAGGTTACCCCAGTTAAGCTTGATAGCTTGTTAACACAGAGTTCCTGCCCAAGGGCACCTCACAGACATTTCACATTGTACTAAATGGCAACATAAAGTCTACATTCTTAGACAGGAAGCAGTCTGTTTATCAAATCTTCCTGGGTTTCCCACCTTAGGTGCATATTTGCAAACCAAATTTGTGACGCATCATGTATTGGTTCACATCTCAGATACCAGGACATGTAGTAGGTGAAAATCAGACATCTGTAAAAAAGATAAGTTTACCTCTAGGTGTACTTTTGCTGTAATTAGTATGTGCTCTGGGAACACTTCTGTCACTTTTCAATAGGCTGATAATTCTCAATTAGCATACAATGCAAAACATGCATAGTTACTGGAGAAAGTTTGTATGGCAATGATTTTATGAAAGATAAAATATACCCCACCTGTTTTAAGAAAAAAATATTGTTTCCAAATACATAAAGGGTTTTTTTGCATATTACGCATGTTAAAACAGAACATGTCTAGCTCATCCAAGTTTATAATTTTGATTGTTTTTGACTCTAAGTGAAGTTAGACTCTTTGATAGAGAATGGCAATACAATCTCTAATAGACATAGGTCCATGAGAATTCATTTTACAAATATACACTCAAAAGTATAAGGATTAAATGATCTTCTTTTGGTTGCTTAAAATTTTAATTCATAAAAACTGTCAATATTTTAAAGGAACCTCAGTGTAGCTACATATTTAAAAGAGAGGAAAAGAGGAAATAGCAAAAATACCTCCAATGATTGAGGCAGAAAGATAACATTTGATTGCTTTGCCTTTGAACTGAAAAATAAGTTTTTAACTATATTTTTATGTTGATATAATTATGGATTTATATGCCATTATAAGAAATAATACAGAAAGGTCCCTAGTATGCTTACCCGGTTTTCTTGAATTTGGGAAAATTACAGAAAATGTCACAAGCAGGATGTTGGAATTCATGTATTCAAAGATACAGGACAGTTTTATTATCACAATAATCTCTGCTATTGGCCTTTTTTAGCCACACCTATGTCCCTGCCCAAACCTCCAACGTCACCCCTAACCCCTGACAACTACTAATCTCTTCTCGATTTCTAAAATGTTGTCATTTCAATAATGATAGATGAATGGAATCATACAGCATGTAATCTTTTTTTTATTTTTTGGAGACAGGGTCTCTCTCTTTTGCCCAGGCTGGAGTGCAGTGGTGCAATCTCAGTCACTGCAACCTATGCTTCCCAGGTTCAAGTGATTCTCCTGCCTCAGCCTCCTGAATAGCTGGAATTACAGGCGTGTGCCACCAGGCCTAATTTTTGTATTTTTAGTAGAGACGGAGTTTCACCATGTTGGCCAGGCTGGTCTTGAACTCCTGACTTCAGGTGATCCACCCCACCCACCCGCCTTGGGCTCCAAAAATACTGGGATTACAGGTGTGAGCCATTGCACCCAGCCAGCATGTAAACTTTGAGGAATTAATTTTTTTTCAACATAATTTCCTGGATAATTCAAATTGTTTTGCGTATCAATTGTTCACTTCTTTTTATTGCTAAGTAGTATCTCATGATATTGATGTACCACAGTTTAACCATTTACCATTTGAAGGACATCTGGGTAGTTTCTAGTTTTTGGCTATTAGAAATAAAGTTGCCAAGAACATTCATGTATAGGTTTTTGCAGTAAAACAAATATTTATTTCTCTGGTATAAAGTCTAAAGAGTGCAAATGCTGGATCCCATGGTAGTTACACATTTAGTTTTTTTGAGAAACTGCGAAATTATATTCCAAATATTATTTGCCAAAATAACCGTACTATTTTACATTCTCACCAGCAGTATATGAATAAAACAGTTTCTCTACATCCTCACCAGCATTTGGTGTTGTCAGTATTCTTTATTTTAGGCTTCGTGATGTGTAATATTTTACTGTGGTCTTTTCTTTCCTTAATGGCTAATTATGTTGAATATCTTTCTGTGTGCTTCTTTGCCTTTATCTTTGGCAAAATGTCTGTTTATGTCTTTTGCCCATTTTCTATTATTTTTCTTTTTACTGAAGAGTTTTAATAAATCTTTGTATATTCTGGATACTATTATTTTGTTAAATGAATCTTCTGTTGTTATGTTTCTTGTCTTCTATGTGCATATGTAGTAGGTGGGTGGGGACTTGTCTCTTTATTCTTTTTTTTTTTTTTTTTTTTTTTTTGAGTCGGAGTCTTGCTCTGTCTTCCAAGCTGGAGTGCAGTGGCACAATCTCAGCTCACTGCAACCTCCGCCTCCTGGGTTCAAGTGATTCTCCTGCCTCAGCCTCCTGAGCAGCTGGGAATACAGATGCATGCCAGCGTGCCCAGCTAATTTTTGTATTTTTAGTAGAGATGGGGTTTCACCATATTGGCCAGGCTGGTCTCTAACTCCTGACCTCGTGATCCACCCGCCTTGGCCTCCCATTGTGCTGGGATTACAGGCGTGAGCCACCGCGCTTGGCCCAGTCTCCTTATTCTTTAATAGAATTTTAATGCAAAATGTTGCAGAGCAAAAGGTTTTTATTTTAAGAAGGTCCAATTTTTTTAATGGATTATGCTTTTGATGTCAAAGCTCAAGTGTAAGAACTCTTTTTTTTTTTCCCATGAGACAGAATCTCAGTCTTCCTGTCTTTGCTTAGCCCTAGATGCGAAAGATTTTTTCCTATTTTTTCTTTTTTTTTTTTTTTCTTGAGATGGAGTTTCACTCTTGTTGTCCAGGCTGGAGTGCAGTGGTGTGATCTCGGCTCACTGCAACCTCCACCTCCTGGGTTCAAGCAATTCTCCTGCCTTGGCCTCCCAAGTAGCTGGATTACAGGTGCCTGCCACCAAGCCCGGCTAATTTTTGTATTTTAGTAGAGATGGTGTTTCACCATGTTGGCCAGGCTGGTCTTGAACTCCTGACCTCAGGCGGGTGATCCATCAGCCTCAGCCACCCAATGTGAGCCACCACACCCGGCCAGATTCTCTCCTACTTTTTTTTTTAACTTTTATAGTTTTATGTTTTTACACTTTGAATCTGTGACCCATTTGGAATTAATTTTTGTATAAGATTTGAGACTTAGATCAAAATTGATTCATTGGTTGCCTGTAGATGTCCAATTGCTCCAGCACTATTTGTCAAAAGTCTATCCTTCCTCTATTGAATTTCTTTTGTGCTTTTGTCCAAAATTAGTTGCGCCAGTTTGTCTGGGTTTATTTCTGTTACCTATTCTGTTCCATTGATTCGTGTGTCTGTTCCTCTGCTAATACCACACTGTCTTGATTTGTGTAGCTATATAGTAGGACTTAATATTGGATAGAGTGATTCCTCCCACATTATCCTTTTTTTTTAATATTGTTTTACCTATTCTAGGTTTTGCACTTTGGGGGATAAATTTCAGAATAAATGTGTCTATATCTACAAAAAATCTTTATGCATTTTGGTAGAAGTTGCATGAAACCTAAAGATAAATTTGGGTAGAATTGGCATAATTACTACATTGTCTTCCAATACATTAGCATGGTACTTTTCTTCTTTTATTTAGTTTTTTAAATCTCTTTTATCAGCATTTTGTAAATTATAGCATACATATCCTGTAGAACGAATACAATCTTGAAGAATGAAATATATTTATGTGTGAATACTTCATTTCCTTTATGTAGATTTTTAATGTAAATATCATTTTTATGTGACTACAACATTCTCTTGGAAGTTCCCATTACAGCAAACAAAGAACTTAATGAAGAGTTAAAAATGAAAAACAAGCTACTCTTCCAAAAATAGTAGGCAGAAGCTTTGTTTTTTAAAAAGCATAAAATTATAGCACTCTTCCTCCAAGGTACTAATTGACTATTGTGTGCCTACTGCCAATTAAGTATTTAAACTTTTGATAGAAGCCTTTTGAAGGCATATATCAAATTATATCAACAGTCAGAATGTCAAGCTGATTAGTTTTCTGGCTCCATGCAGGTTTCTTTGATTGATCTTATTTTATCCTGACCATTCTGGACTTTGTAAAGCATGATGTTTTAAAGTACATTTGTTCTGGAGTCAGTTGGAAATTATTCTTAGCCCCAGTTCTATTGCCAAATAGATAACTGACCTTAGCGAATTTACCCTCTTTGATCAGTTTCTCCATCCTTTACATAGGAATGTTGACATCACCTTCCTAGGAAAAGAGGATCCTGATTATAACAATTAAATGTGGTGCTTAGCAAATTAGCATTTAATCATTGGTATAGGTGCCAATTCTTGTTCTTTGAGAATTCAGAATTATCATTCTCATAATCTTATATGAAGTGAAAAGTAATTTATATAATGAAAGCTGAAGAGCAGTACAAAATATGATGATATGATGAAACCATCATGAAGGCGAATTACACATTTTTAAGTATGGTTTAATTTTAGGGTTCTAGGAAAGTTTTCGTTCAAAATGTTTTTCACAATTGTTGATGCAGCTAAACTCCTGCTATTAAATCATTCTATTTCTATTATTTTTCTTCTCCTAAAATGCAAATAGCCCTGAACAAAGTAGACCTTAAAACTTTAGTAGATATAGCAATATTTTGAAATTCCTTTGTCAAAATTATATATATTACATATGTATGTATAATATGAGAAGAGCTATGGTGATATTTTTGGAAAATTTCTCAAGAAAAGAAGTTTTGGTTGGAGAGCCTGGATGATGAGGAACCAGCTAAACAAAGAGAAGAGTAGGACAGGACACAACATTTATTTGCTTATTTTCTTACAAGCTTGATCAAAGTATAAATCACTGGTTCTCAACCGTGGCTGCATTTTAGAATCATCTTGGGAATGTAATGCATACATACTTACATAAACCCACGCATACACACACATAGATGCATGCATGCATATCTTTGTCAAAGCCCTGCCCGAGATTCTGTTGTGGTTTAATTGGTCTGTGGTAGGGCTTGTGCAACAGTATTTTTCTTCAGTGTTTTTTAAACCCTCTACCCTGCCCTGGGATTTCACATACTACTAGCTTTGAAAATCTCCTGTATATAAATTACAGAAACTGAATGGAATGAAGTGTTTAGATGTATTGAATTGCTCTCTGGATTGAGAATCAAAGGAATTGGGTGCTAATTCTGAACTTTGTGAAAACAATTTGCCTTTCTATATTTTTTCCTTCTCGTTTGGAAAATAAAATAGTTTTATTAGGACAGACTCTAAAGATCCTTGTAGTTCTGAAATAAAAATGTCATTATTCTAAATACTAAAGCCATGTAACATTTCTCCTTCCTCATGCTATTTAAATCAACATTTGTACATAGACTTAGTATGACAGATTCCCCCCTGAAGGAGTATTAGATTAATGGATGGTTGGAGATAGTTTATAAATCCCATCCCCAAAGTAAAGCTTTATCAGATATCCTGAAAGAGATCTGGGTACATTAGGGAAAATAACATTTCCATTCCAGATTCAATACTGATCCATCAAATCTGTTTGCCTGCTGTCAGCAGAAGTTAATGCCAGATGCTTGAGAGGCAGGCCGGAACAATCCTGAATGCCACCAGTTAACTGTGCGAAACTCGACTGTGGGGAACAATTCTCTCTGGTTCCTCCAGATACTGCTCAGACATTATGAACTATTAGCTTTAATTACACTTTCAGTAGCGTAGTTATGAGCGCAAGGATCAGCTACACTCAAATCCAAGTTGTAAAAACCCAGTCACACAGTTAGTTTATGTGCTTGAGTCACAGATAAATGTTCCAATGTGTTCTAAATAATCCCAAGAAATTATTCTGGAACCTGCGCCAGCTTACTTCCTGCTTCTGGAACGGCAGTGCTTTAATGAATTTCAACTTTTATAAAATGTAGATTTTGATGTTTTGGTTAGGGAACACATCTAAGTAACTTCAGGTTCAGAGTGACGGAGGATGAATGCATGAGACATCTATATGTTCTCTTTTAACATAGGTTTTAAAAAATGTTATTTGCAATTTAATCATGAGGCAGGACAGCATTTTAGCTGAAATGATGGCAGTAGAAGCTATAGTCACTGCCAAGGGTGCTTGTTTTGGCTCCTCTAAGGTAGAAACTAGCTCACGGCTTGAACAGGCAGCTTCATGAGTGATGGAGGGCCAAACACTCTAAGGCCTAAATCAAATAAAGATCTAGTTAAGTGCCTAATGGACCTCTCAAGCAGATGCAGACAGTTTCAATATGCTAACTATTGTATAAGATTATTAGGTTGAGAGTGCAACATAAAATCTTATTAAGACATAGCACAAGATATGGAAAATGGACAAAGGCAAAAGAAAGGCTTTTCCAAATGTTTCTGGACTAAACTTCAGTTCAGGCATTCAGCATATGTATATTCTGAATGACTTTTTTCAAAAAATATTTTCAAAGATAACTTAGATTGAAATTGAATAAACAGTTCCATTTTTTTCAGAGACTCTTAGATTAGACATCTTACTTTATTTGATTCACAGAAAACAAATTTTTTAAATTTACAGTGTCCATCAGTTCAATCTGGTCTTATGGAAAAATAAACAGCTATTATCTTTTAAAGGTTTCCACCTAGTGGTAAAGTTATTATGAGCAGGAGATAGGACCTCAATGATTAAAGCAGATACAAACACTAACATTAGGCAAGTACTTCAACTTTAGTCTTTTGTGAAGTTGAGAACTAGGCTTTAAATACATTCATGATGCTGACAGTAGCAATCTACTTAAACTTTTGTGGGAATAAGGTCACTTTTCTCCTTTTGCTTTACCTACATTGCTGCCCTAATTGCTGTTAGAGATGTCTTAACTCTATAAAATTATAAGCAGTAGTTTGTACGCTTTTTGTAGGCTTCAGAGAAAGATGCAGCATAAAGTAGCAATTTTCTTTAAGATTAAAAATAAAAACTGGTTTATGTAGAGTCATCAGATTATTCATAGTGAATAAAGAACATAACCTGCAAGGGAGTGAGGAGGTATAAACCCTCGCTATTAACAAACCATACACATTTGCTCAACCGTCTTTTTAGGTCTCAATTTCATGCTCTGTATAATGAGGGGGTTGTAATTAAATCTGGGGTGACACATTGGTTGCCATGGGCTAATATGAGTTTTTGGTGTTCACTGCTTAATCTGTACATGTTAGAGGAGAGGAAGAATGTGGAAGTGTAAGGGAGGGAGAAAGAGGAGGAAGAGGCAGATAAAGAGCATTTCAAGCTTCTATGTAGAGCAGTCATTCTACAGAAGGCCCCAGTCACCATGAGTCCCTTTCCATGCTAGCTGTTTTACTCAGCTACTCATCTGGTCTTTGATGGCATGTGAGGTTGTGTCTCCAAGTCTGGATGATTTCTAGAGTGACATCTGGATTAAACCTATTTCACAGTTATCCAGGTATCTTGTGAAATCAAATTAATGGCTAATATTTATTGAATTATTATGTACCAGACAATGCACATTATCAAAGTTCATCCTTACAACCACTCTAAACATCTGTCATTTTCCTTTCACCAGTGAATGAAGAAACCACAGTTTGTGGAAGTTAAATAAGTTGCCTGAAGTCACATAGTCAGAAATTGGCAGAACAGGGATTCTAGTCTAGTACAATCCAGAATTCAAGTACCTAATCTGCCCAGAAGTCTGTTTCACATTCCCAAACTAGAGAATTGGCATTTATATTCTATAGTTGACTGGTCACTCTCTACCTAGCTTCTCAATATATCTTAATTTTGAAGATGCAAGGAAACAAAAAAGAGGTCGTCTTTTGCTTTGTAATGCTGTTACATCTCAGTGCTTCCTAGTGTGATTTATGCAACCAACACATATTTAGATGAAGGTAAGCACAAAGAAAAAGGCAGAGAATTGACGTAAGTTTTTTCTCCTTGATTGTGTTACAACTTCAGTATTGACTTGTGCAACAAAATGTTCGAAAGCATTCAGAATAGAACTTGAAATTTCTCTAAAACAAATGCAGCATTGGGGTGGCACATCATTGTGAATCTGGTCCTGTGACTGTAAGGATGACATTATAGTTTACTACTTGACCAAAGAGTTCCATTAGTAATATGATGGGATATAAAAAATGTGGGCTTTAAATGTTTACATTATTTAAGACTAACTCATCTTCTAAATGTACATTTAAACATTTTTGGGGACATTATGAGGGAGAAAAGGTAGAGAATAATCTGGATGCTTCCAAGGTACAGTTGCATATAAGAATCACATATCTAATGATTAAAATGTCAGAGCATAGAAACTTGCATGTAACGTGAAGTAGTTCAACAAGATACATTGTACTTTAATTGTACTCAATGTGTGTGATTCAGATGGATCAATTGTAAAAAGTAGGGCAACATACTGATTAAAAAGTTCATTGTTTTTTCAATAACATTTTACTATGTTGTTTTCATGAGAAATTGCTAAAACTTGCCTTGAAATGCTGATGGAATTCTAAGCATATTCAGGCATCAAAACTCACTGTGCATTTGAAATTTCTCTATGGTCTGTTCTGAATAAACTGGCCACTTGGGTTAATAGTCATCAAGCCAGGACTTTCTGACCTATTGGAAATTTAGATCGTAGCTTATTTTGTACTGCAGCATCCTGTGCTGGTCCTCTACGGACTCAGCACAAACTGTAGAAAGCAATTATGAGCTTGGAAAGAGATGAAGCCAGAGAGAGCAAGATTAGCTTCTTAAAACTTTTCTTTTTCTCCTTCTTAATATTAATGTTTCCCTCCACAATGAGTTAACAGAATGAGGTAGAGAAAATTTCCCCCTACTTTGCAAAGTTGAACCTTTTTCTTTCCTTGCTTAGGTGATAGCACTGACACTTCACACAGAGGGCTAATTTACATTTAATGCCTTGGAAATTAATTACAGAGAATAAAGATAATTGTAAAAGTACCCCCATATGCACTTCCAAAAATAAACAAACAAACCACATCATGATTACTAAACAGCCATCTAATGCTTAATTTTATGCACAGTGGGAAGGGCACCAGTAGTCTGGAAAGGGATGGAGGAAAGAGAAGAAAGGATACTAATTTGAAATATGTAACAGCAGAGGCAGTTTTATGTGGTAATGACCTGCAGCTTTCCCAGCAGGAGCAGAAGTCCTCAAAGCTTTATGCGTGGAGTCCAAGGACGTGCTTAGTGGAATTTGGGACCAGCCAGTCAGCCAAATTACTTAAATAATGATTTAACCAAGTTTGAGACTTTTTCCTGTGCCAGTGGGTGGGTATGCCAGGCATAAGCATATTGCTTTTGCTGTTATGATGAACTGGATATGTCTCATTCAAACAAAATCTCCTGACTAAATTTACACTTCTCCTTTTATATAGAAGACCAAGATTGATTTGTCTGGGGAAGAAGAATCACAATGCCACCAATATTTATATTTGATATTGCTCTAGAAAAACTCATATAGAGACATATTCCTTTTAAATGTTGCTCTTTACTTCGATGGGGCAAATACAACTTCAAATGTTCACCTTGCCAGACATCCCAAATGTCCTCCACCAAAGCTTTTATTGGAATTTTGATGCAGAAAGAGCAACAAGAAAGAATAGAATAAATTCTGCTCAAAAGTCAGCTAATCAAGAGACCTTCATTCCTTGATTTCTCTTTAAAATTTAAAAACCCTCTTTCTCCTGCATTTAACAACTACTAATTCCACTTGACATTTAGCCCTCTTTCCTTAAAATAAGCTGCCATTTATTTACTTATTTATGTGTTTATGGATGGTCTGCCCCACTTGAATGCCAGTTTGATGAGGGCAAGGAAATCTGTGGGATATTATGTCTGTAGATCCTAGATCAGTGCCTGGCATACGATAGGCACTCTAACTATTAGTTGAAAGAATAAGCAGACTTAAATTATGTGCATTTATTTCACAAGATTATCAAATGGAATATAGTTATACACCAACTCTATTTATCTATAGATAGGGCATCTCAGTGGCTAGGAGAAGCTTGAGTTTACTTCATCTTTTAAAAATAAAGAAATTCCAAAACCGGTGTAATAAAACATTTAAAATGCACTGAAGTGTTGTTAGTTATTAAAATTAACTATTTAAACTGAAAAAAAACCAATGTAAAAGAGTCATCATAGGGTATTTCCAAAATTTATAAAACATTGATTGCTAGTTCACTACAGATGATAAGGAAGCAGAACTTTAAAGTTCTCAGAATATTTTCCTTCAATTGTGACAGGATACATTACCTCATTTGTCAATAACATCCATAATCTATATTTAAGGATTGTTGTTGATATGAAGTGCAGACCAAATGTCTCTTCTATATCCCTAATTCTTCATATCCCATCCCCAAACAAGTGCTAGGAACTTTACTACAGCCCACCTGGCAAATCTTCATGTCACATCACCAGCCTTCAGAAGACACATGGCAAATACTAGTGTAAATTCTGGACATGGGTAGCAGCAGTAAATGCTAAGTTATAGAACTAAAGTAACTGGCTGTAGTACCCCAGGAAGTTGGCTTTGAAATGACCATATCCAACAGCCCTTGTTAAAGTCTCATGCCCAGTTAAACATAGCACATGTTGGGTAAGATGGTAAAGTTAATTTTGGAATGTATTTTTTTTTCAGTGTATATTAGTTTCCTGTCACTGCTGTCAAAAATTACCGCAAACTGGGTGTCTGAAACAAAATTTATTCTCTCACAGTTCTGGATGTCAGAAATACAAAGTCAGTATCACTGGGCTGAAATGATGATATTGGCAGGGCCTCATTCCCTCTAGAGGTTCTAGAAGAGAATCTGTTTTATTCTCTTCCATCGTCTGGTAGCTGCCAGCATTCCTTGGCTTGTGGCTACATTACTTCAATCTCTGCCTCCATGGTCACATTGCCTGAAATTTCCGTCTAGCTCTCTTGTATAAGGGCATCTGTGATTGCATTTAGGGCCTACCTGGATAATCCAGAATACTGTCCCAATATTTTTCTATCCTTAAAGGAATCACATCTTCACTTTTTTTTTTTTTTTTTTGCTATAAAAGGTTAACATCCATACATACTATGCATCAGGATGTGGACATCTCTTGGGAGATGGCATTATTCAACCTAGCACAGACTACCATCTGGCCTACAGAGATTCATATCTGTCCCATATGCCAAATATATTCACCCTGTCCCAACAACCCCAAAAGTCTCAACTCTAATTAAAGTATTAATGCATCTAAAATTGCAACTAAATATTATGAGCTCAAAAGTCCCAAATCTCATTATCTAAATAATCTAACTTAGGTATGAGTCAGAGTGTGGGTGTGATCCATCCTGTGGCAAAATTTCTATCTCTGGACCTGTGAAACTAGGACACAGGTTATCTGCTCCCAAAAATGGTGAGACAGATATACAATAATAGTTATATACATGCTCAATCCAAAATAGGGAAATGGAAGAAAAAAAAGAGTTGCTAGTCCCCAGATAATTTCAGAATCCAGCCAGTCTTTATTATATTTCAAGATCTGGAAATAATTCTCTGCAGCTAATCACTCTGTCTTCCATACCCATTCCTGTGGCCTCGGCATCCACAGCTTGGGCTTAGGGTGCTGCGTATGTGGTTCTGATCTCTGGTCCATTGGGAGTTCCATTATAACTGTCCACTGGAGTTACATTGTAACCACCCAACAAGTTCTTTTTGCCCACTGTGTGGATAGAGCCAACTTATCAAGACAGGGGAAATGCGATAGAAAAAGAGCTTAGTTAACACAGAGCTAACTGAACTGGAGACCTGAGTTCTATTATTACTCAAATCAGCTTCCCCTAAAATTCTGAGGCTAGGGCTTTTCAAGGATAGTTTGGCGGGTGGCTGACTGGTTGGGGATGCAATCATAGGCTGTGTGGAAAATGGGCCTCCTGCAGCTGAGCCTACTTCTGTGTGCAGCCACAGGACTGGTTGGTAGGGTTGGGTGGGGCCATCAGTCATCAGAAATGCAAAAATCTGAAAAGTCATCTCAAAAGGCCAACCTGAGGTTCTGTAGTACTGATATTACCTGCAGGAGTAATTGGGGAGTTACAAATCTTATGATCTCTGCATAATGGCTGGTAATCATTTATGTCTACAGCTTAGCAGAATTCAGGTTCCTCTCATCCTTCCAACCCAGTGGTCTTTCATTAGCTTTACAATGGCAATTTAGTTTGGGGGAAGGGCTACTAGCATTTAATCTATAAACAAATGTCTCCCAAAGCCCAGGAATAATCAAGGGAGGTTTGGAGGTTAAAGGCAAGTTGGGGGTTGGTTAGATCAGATCTCTTTCACTGTCATACTTTTCTCACTGTTATAATTTTTGCAAACATGGTTTCAAACTTTCCTTCATTTCATCCTGTCTCTGTCCCTTTCAGGCCAAGCTGGCAGTCTTTCTGTTGATATAACAATTCTTGAATCCTTGTATGTCACAGGGATTTATGCTGAAATAAATTAAAATATTTTACCCCAAAATATATTTCTTTGACATATTTTGAAATGGCTGTCACTTGTCCGGCAGGCAGAAGTGGCCTCGCAGTGCTGTCTTATGTGGGGAAAATTTGCAGCTGCAGAGAATCTCCATTAATGCAGCCATGCCCCATCCCCTTTCTATGCCTCCCCACCCCTCACCCCCACCCCATGCAGGAGAGATTGAGAGTCTGACACCTTTAAAAGTCTAAAAAGAAACCTTTACCATCTTTTCTCTCTGAGAGTGGCTTCATCTGTATAACAAGGCCTCCTTTGCTAGCCAAGCTTCCTGCCAACCACCCATAACCTGTTTTACTGGATCTAAGTCTCCATTCTTTCCATAACTTCAAAATGGTATATAAGTCTCTGTAACTCATTGGGATGTTGGGTCTTTATTCTGAAAGTTTCCACATATCCAAATTACATAAATTTATCTGCCTTTTCTCCTATTAATTAATATGCCTCAGGTCAGTGTAATTTTTAGAAAACCTTTAGGGGGCCAAGAGCCTATGACCCCAAAATGCCATTAGACAAGAGAGTCTTCCACATACCTTTTCTGCATAATCTCATCTTCCTGGCTTCTGCTGTGAGAGTAGAGTGGAACAAGTCACATGCTTACTCTCTTCAAAGAGCCCTCTGTGTGAGGGAATACTCTGACCTTTTTGATCATTTTGAGTAACTAGTCAATGGTTGTCTACCTACTGTCAATAACAGAAGGTCAAATTCTGTAAAATATTTGAAGAAATTTATTCTGAGCCAAATATCAGGACCATGACCCTTAACAGAGCCCCAGGAATCCCTGAGAACATTTGTCCAGTGTGGTCAGGCTATAGCTTGGTTTTATACATTTTAGAGAGACATAAGTCATCAATCAATACATGAAAGATATACATTGGTTCAGTCTGGAAAGGTGGGACAGTTTGAAGTGGAGTGGGAACAGCTTCCAGGTCACAGGTGGGTACAAAGATTTTCTAACTGGCAATGGATTGAAAGAGTTAAGGTATTATTTAAAGATCAAAGGAGTGTCTGGGTTAAGATAAGGGGTTGTGGACACCAAGGTTTTTATTATGTAGATGAAGCACTCAGGTAGCAGGCTTCAGAGAGAATAGATTGTAAATGTTTCTTATCAGAATTAGAAAGGTGCCAGACCCTTACTTAATTCTCTCCTGGATCAGGAAAAAGACATGGGAAGGGAAGGGAAACAGAATGTAGAGACAGTTTCACAAGAGACAGTTTTGCATGACCATTTCAAAATATGCCAAAGAAATATATTTTGGGACAAAGCACTTAGATTTCTTACAGGGTCTGCTATCTGTCATGTTGGTATCTTATTGCTACAAAGAGTACATTTTGTCAGTCTTAAGGTCTCTGGTTTTTTTTTGTTTGTTTGTTTTTTGTTTTGTTTGTTTGTTTTGTTTTTGAGACAGAATTTCACTCTTGCTGCCCAGGCTGGAGTGCAATGGCGTGATCTCGGCTCACTGCAACCCCTACCTCCTGGTTTCAAGCGATTCTCCTGTCTCAGCCTTCTGAGCAGCTGGGATTATAGGTGCATGCCACTATGCCCAGCTAATTTGTGTATTTTTAATAGAGACGAGGTTTCATCATGTTGATCAGGCTGGTCTCGAATTCCTGACCTCAGGTAATCCACCCGCCTCAGCCTCCCAAAGTGCTGAAGGTCTCTGTTTTAATGTTAATGCTGGTCAGTTGTGCCTGCATTCCAAAAGGGAATATAATGAGGCATGTCTGACCTCCCTTTCCCGTCATGGCCTGAACTAATTTTTCAGTTTAACTTTGGAATGCCCTTGGCCAAAAGGAGGGGTCCATTCAGTTGGATGGGGGGCTTGGAGTTTTATTTTTGGTTTACACTAAACTCTTGGCTTTATATTCAGAACTCATTTTCCTAACAATAAATCTCCTATTTTTAGCATTTTTTGCAATCTTTGTAGGTTGGGAATTTTCCAAATTGTCAAATCCTGCTTCATTTTGGCTTAACAGTTCTTCCCTGAATCTTTCTCTTTCCCTTTCACATTTTACTAAAGGCAGTAAGAAGAAACCAGGGCACACCTTGAACGCTTTTCTTGGAAATGTCCTTGGCTCAGTATCCCAGTTCATCACTTTCAAGTTTCTCTTTCCATTTCCTCAGTACCCTTACTGGAAACACTATGAACATCTATATTTTCACCAACAGTCTGTTCAAGGCAATCCAGGATTTTTCTGTCATGCACCTCAAAATTATTCCAGCTTCTTCCCATTACCCAGTTCCAAGAGCACTTCCACATTTTTAGGAATTTGTTACAGTAGCCCTCCCCGCCAAACACAGTATCAAAGTCTATTTTAGTTTCCTGTGGCTGCTGTAACAAATTAGCACAAACTCAGTGGCTGGGCGCCGTGGCTCATGCCTGTAATCCCAGCACTTTGGGAGGCCAAGGCGGGCAGATCACGAAGTCAGGAGATTGAGACCATCCTGGCTAACACAGTGAAACTCTGTCTCTACTAAAAACACAAAAAATTAGCTGGGCATGGTGGCGGGTGCCTGTAGTCCCAGTTATTTGGGAGGCTGAGGCAGGAGAATGGGGTGAAACTGGGAGGCAGAGCTTGCAGTGAGCCAAGATCGTGCCACTGCACTCCAGCCTGGGTGATAGAGCAAGACTCCGTCTCAAAAAAAAAAAAAAACTGTATTCTCTCACAGTTCTGGAGCCTGGAAATCTGAAATCAGAATCACTGCACTGAAATCCTGGTGTCAGCACAGCCACACACACACTGCATGCTCTCGAAGAGAATCTATTCCTTGTCTCTTTCAGCTTCTGATGAGTGCTGACATGTCTTGCTTGTGGCCACATTGCTCCACCCTTTATGGCCAGTTTCTTCAAATATCTCTCTGCTCCATCTTCACACTGCTGACTTTCTCTCTGTGTGTAATCCTTATAGGTCCCTACCCTTCTTATAAGGATACCTACGATCACATTTAAGGCCCACCTGGATAATTCAGAGTAGTCTTTGCATTTTAAGATTCTTAATTACCTCCACAGAGACCTTTTTTCCGTATGAGGTAACACTGACAGATTGCAGGAGTTAGGACCTGCTATGTTATTAGGAAAAAAAACAAAAAACATGGTGTCTGATTTTGCACTCAAAATAACTCAATAGTGTTTAAAAATTTTGTTTCTCTTCTTAGAAGAGAACACTTAATCTGCATCCACTCATTCATTATCTAATTAGCATGAAATTTTCCCTTTTGCATCTACTATATTTAGTCCGTCAGCATCAGCAAGACTGTCATCAAAACAGACTCTCTCTGCTTGTCCAGTGCTACCTTTCTATCTCAAGCTATGGTTATTTCTCTCCTGAACTTTAGCAGTAACCTCCGAACTGTCGCCCAGCCTTCGCTCTTGTCTTCCAACAATTCACTCTCCCCAAAGCAACCAGAATCTTTTAAAATCCCATCAGCTAATGTCATTCTCCTGCTTAACACCACACACTGGCATCCTATTTTAATTTGAATAAAACCTAATGTGTTACCTTTACTTCAAATGTTCCATAAAACCAATAATCTAATAGATTCATTTGTCCCTTCAATGTGGGCTCCTTTTTTTTCCACACATAAAGAGCTAAAATGACCATTCCTATTCACAAAGGAGAGAAATATGTTTGCTAAAATGGAAATTTGTTGCACTTTTAATGATGTCACTTAATTCTGTACTTTACCTTGCCTTAAAAATAATATCTTCTAATGTCTTTTACAAGGTATTTAGAAATACATGGTTCCAATCACACTTAGATGAACCTTGTGTTTATTGCTTAGTCTGTGATAAATATTTTACTAGTATTAGTTTTTTGTGTGTGTGTTTCTTTTTTTTTTTTTTTTTTGTGGTGGAGTCTCACTGTGTCGCCCAGGCTAGAAGGCAGTGGTGCGATCTTGACTGACTGCAAGCTCCGCCTCCCGGTTTCACGCCATTCTCCTGCCTCAGCCTCCTGATTAGCTGGGACTACAGGTGCCTGCCACCACGCCAGGCTAAGTTTTTGTATTTTTAGTAGAGTGGGGGTTTCACCATGTTAGCCAGGATGGTCTCGATCTCCTGACCTCATGATCCACCCACCTCAGCCTCCCAAAGTGCTGGGATTACAGGCGTGAGCCACTGCGCCTGGCCACTAGTATTAGTTTTGGACCTACCACTGGCTTATCAATTATCTCTTGATAAAGGTGTCACTTAACATTTTCATGGTTGGTCAAAAATCAACAGTGATTTATTGAATACTTGCAGGATCTGCTATCTGTCATGTAGCAATTCGGGGAAAAATGTGTGTGTGTATATATATTTATAAAACATACAATATATAAAATTATATTTATTTTATAATTATACAATTGAAATAATATCATATATATTATATATTTGTGTATAATATATACACATTTTTATATATATTTTCCCCTGGCTTGTTAAAGCATTTCCTTTATTTCATCTTGTCATTCAGTGCCTCAAAATTAAAGATAAAATGTAAATTAACAGCATCTCAGAGTAAAAATGCCAATTTACAAAGGAACTCACAAAAGCCCAGAAAGTTATAGACATCTTTTAGTAGCTAAAAATTTAAAAATTGTACCTTTTGCATGTATCATATGGGTAATTATAAGATTAATACCCATTGTTAGCAAAACTGTGAAAAGTACTTTTCAAGTACTTTTGATGCAATGCATTCATAGTGTAAAGTCAGCACAGCACAGATATGATGGAAAGTTATTTGTGAAGAATCATCAGTGCTATCAAAACAAGCATATCGGCAGGGCCTGGTGGCTTATGCCTGTAATCCCAGAGCTTTGGGAGGCCGAGGCGGGCTGATTGTCTGAGGTCAGGAGTTTGAGACCAGCCTGGCCAACATGGCGAAACCCCATCTCTACTACAATACAAAAATTAGCCAGGCAAAGTGGCAAACTCCTGTAATCCCAGCTACTTAGGAGGCTGAGACATGAGACTCCCTTGCACCAGGAGGCAGAGTTTGCAGTGAGTGGAGATTGTGCTATTGCACTCCAGCCTGAGTGACAGAGTGAGACTCTGTCGGAAAAAACAAGCAAAAACAGAAAGAGTATACCTTTGAACATAGCTCTTCCTTTTAAACTAATAAAAAAATCAAATATGTGAAAGAAAATTTGTGCATAAGGACATTTGTTGTATCATTCTTTACAAGAAGGTGAATTTTTAAAAAATCTGATTAAGTGAATAAATTACATGATAGCCACATCCTGAAACAGTACATGGCCATTAAAAATCATGATTTAGAAAAACATTTTGTGACACTAACAAATATTCATCATATGTAGTTAGAGCATGTTAAGCAATTGTTAAGTGCCTTATTATTTCAGTGTTTTGAGACATACACATAAGAGCACACTTCTGGAAGCACACAAATAATAAATATTGAAGGTATTAATGATGACCTTCATTTTCTTCTTAAAATTATTTCTCTTTTCAAAATTTTAGTTTGACCATGCATTGTTTCTGTAGTATACTTGCTGAAGAGAAAACAAAATCTGTGCATTCTAAAAAAAAGTTGCTCATGGAAAGATTAAAAGAGGCCCTTATAGGATCAGAGCCCCAGAAACATTCACATAAAAGTTACTGGATGCTCCTTTTTTTTTTTTGTCTGCAATAGGAGAGGCAGAAAAATAGGTATCTAGAGGCTAGAGACCTTATAAAAGAGCTGATGATCTCTTACTTATTATCTCAATCAATGACGCAGAATCAATATTCTTAAAATTCCATAAAATTATGCACAAATGCACACAGAGCTACAGTCAAGTATTATCTATGTTGACAGAATACCACCAAGACAAAATTAATCACATTCAGATTAGACCAAAAATGTTGTACATTGAACCTTTCATTGAAGGGTGCTTGGAGGTATATATGTGGGGAAGGGGGATGTTAATGACAAAGATAAATAGTTCCTTAATTTGGAGCATGCTGATAATGTCATACTTAGTATTCATTCTCTGGGGTGCAGTAGGGGAAAATCATGCAAATTCATGTGTTTAGAAAGATATACACATTGCATTTTTGGGTGGCTATTTTGCAACATAAAAACCTTCTGAGTATTAGCTTTTAATAATTTCATATATATTAAAAGCTAATCAAAAATAAACTAATTTTTAAAAATAAAAATGCAATCTCATAAAAGGAATCATAATCTAAAAAAATTATCTTTTCTTATTTTGTTTCTATACACTTCATTAATCGTATTCTATTCCTTTCATCACTGTCTCCCTTTCTCAGAGCCAGAAGTAAAATTACCATCAGTTACCTAGGATCATCAACTAATAAAACTGAACTCAGGTGCTTTCTAGCTCCATGTATTTCTTCAGGGATTATATCTGTGAAAAGCACTCACATCAGATCCAAGAGAAGTGGGAAGAAGTTGTCCATTGACTCAAAATTTTGTTTAAATACTTTACTATATACAATGTATATATGTATTAACTTTCCGGATTTGCACATTAGTTTACAGATAACATTTGTTTCATTATAACAGCAACCAAGAAACCCAAAATACAACCTAAACAATAATAAGCCCATCTACTCAAATGTACACTTTCAGCTTGCTTTAATATGAGTAAGAATCTCTACATGGGCATACAGGTTAGATCTCTCATATACAATTGCAAAGGATTCTGGAATCTAAGTTAGATGATGTATTTTGAATGGCTTCTTCAGTTTTTCTGACATTCTATCCCTCTATGCATTTATCAGTGCTCGGAAGCAATTGACAAATCTATGCAGAACTGTCCTGTAGGTCTTCTACATCCCTATCCCTGTTCACATCCATTATATTTGTTATAGTAAATAATATTTACAAGTTGTTCCCTTCACTCCACAGAGCTCAGAGCTCCATTAAAACAGGGAAAAATGCTCTTCATCTTTGTACACCTGAAATCAAGCCAAGTGCCCAGCACATGATAGACTTTCCCTAAAGTATTCACAAAGAATAATCAAAGAATGAACAACAATGATATTGATATCTTGAAAATGTTATAGGAAATCAAAATTGTAAATTTCAGTGAAGATACCCCAAACAACTCCAGCCAATTACTTGTGAGAATAATTGATTTTAAATAAGGTCCTCTTTCAGCTTATATTTAAAAAATAAGATTTAAGGTAATATAATTATGAAGAGTATTATAAAGATGTAAAATACATCTCCTAGAAATTATTTAAATTAAATTATTTCTTAAAATTAAGAAAATTTTAATATTTACTGAAACCAGTTAGAATTCAATAACTTGATTAAGCAAACTCTGCCTTAGTTTACACTGAGACAGTAAATTGAAAAAAATACTAATTTTTATATATGTTAAAATTATATTAACTACAGAAGGAAAAATTAATATCCTGACCTACATACAAGCTAACTGTTAAAAAATAACACAAATACATGCATCCATTACTATTCCAGCTTAAAATTAGAATAAAAATGGATAGCCAGAGTGAATGTGTGGGTGTGAGTGTAGGTGTACATCGGAGGATGAGATTTATAGGTGTTGTGTGCACATAGGGAAGTGTGTGTTTGTGCGTGTTCTCACATGTGTCCTTAGTGACAGAAATGCATCAAAACATAATTCTGAACTTAATTCTACAATAAAATATGTAAAGCAATTAATGTATTAATAATTATTTTACTTAACTGTTGTCCCATAAATACACTTGAGAGAGTGATAAAATGTCTGCTTGCATTTATGCTTAAACACTTCAACCTTCCAGTTCCCTAGGTAATATGGTGTTTTGGCTTATTTGTGCGCATGTAGCCTTCTTTGCTGGAATCCAACCCAAACAAACAGATCCTTATGCAATCTGTTGCAGGCTCTTTCATATAAATAGAAGATTAAGAAAAAAATGATGTCTGTCCTACCACTGTTGGTAATTTGTGTAGCTAGTTTTCTACTCTACTCTTGAATTCCCTTTTATTGAGACATGATTTGGGGGACTTCATGTGGGCACCTTAAAAGCTACATAGACATGAAAGTTTCTGTCAAACACTAACTGTAAAATCTAAGCTTCAATTAATGTCTATCATCAAATTAAGAGATAATGTTAGTTTTCACACTTCAGTTCTCAGCTGAATGCTTTAACTATTCTTATTAGGGGCTCTTAGCACATCAAAAAAGAGATCAGCAAAACAAATGATTAGCTCTGGTCATTTACTAGGCTTCAATGGTAGTTTGATTTGTTAACAGTGCATTTCTAATAAATGTAATTGCTGCTTATTTAAGGAGACTAATTTTAGTATAAACACAAAAGTATGAATCTAGGCAACATATATTGTGATTTGCGGCTATATATTCTCTATACATACAAGTACCCATAGGCATATATATATATATATATATATATATATATATATATATATATATATATATATTATTTTAAAAATCATCACTTTATAATTCAGGTTAAGTTGCCAGTTCCATATATTGGTTTCCAAATCCGCTTTTCCACAAACTTTTCTCTCTCTAACGAAAGAAAATGTATGCTCTATTAAAAGAAAACAGATCTTACAAAATACCTAAAATAACCTACAGATTATTAAATAATAACAATTAACTGTTTATTTTTCCTAATTGATTTGTGCCATGTTAACCAACGAAAATTCTACACATTAGGGAAATTCCTTATTTTATGAAGTTTTTTTGTTTGTTTGTTTGTTTTTGAGACAGAATCTTGCTCCGTCACCCAGACTGGAGTGCAGTGGTGCGGTCTCGGCCCACTGCAACCTCCACCTCTGGGGTTCAAGCAGTTCTCCTGTCTCAGCCTTCCGAGTAGCTGGGACTACAGGTGCATGCCGCCACACCTGGCTAATTTTTGTATTTTTAGTAGAGATGGGGGTTTCACTATGTTGGCCAGGCTGGTCTCGAACTCCTGATCTCATGATCCACCCACCTCAGCCTCCCAAAGTGCTGAGATTACAGGCATGAGCCACCTGTGCCCAGCCTACTTTATGAGTTTTTTAAGTCAGTAAATTGTATATAACATTGCACAATGAATTTACTTTCCAATTAATCTTTCTATTCTAATTGGTCTGATAGGGGAACTAACGCATTTAACAGTACAGGCAGATGCTTACAAAGTCTTTAGGAAATTGACCACTTCATTGTAGTTAAAACGTATATTATTTGGAAGCCTACATGGATATAAGATCGCCTTTTATGTTTGGACTTTGGTGCTAAGTTGCAGTGGGCCATACTCCCACTGTTAGCCTTAATAGGATTAGTTTGGGTATTATCAAAAGAACAATTAACACCTGCTGATATGATCACAGATGGTATCAAAGAGTAAGAGGAACTCAATTTTACAGGGACACTCATCTCAGGCTTTTATATTGGTAGTGCCAATACAAAAATGGCTATAAAATTCAATGGCAGTATTCCCTGTAACTATTAGTGGTACATCACTCAACTGGTAGTAAATTAAATGATTTTTTCTAGCTTGCTTAATTCTGAAGGGGCGGGGGGTGGGGGTCCTGTCTGATTGTCTGATAATACTAGCTCTGTGACTCTGGTTATGTTATTAAATTTCTCTGAGGATAGGTTTCTTACCTGCAAAATTGAGACCAATAATAACACACACTCCTGGATGGTTATACAGATTAAATCAGGAAATTCAGGTAAAAGGCATAGCCCCCCTGTTGCTTACACATAAATGTGAGTTCTTATTGTCCTGATTTTTATAATGATGTCTTTAATGATTTTATGGACTCTGCAGGGAAGCTTTAATAAATATGAACTTAGAAATACTTTGTATTTTTGATAGATACCATTATCCTAATTTCCAAAGAAGGTCTATAATTTTAATTATGAAGTGATGATAAATGTTCTTATATGCCTTTCAACTTCAGAGGGATTTTTTTTTCCTGCTATTAGTGGAATATACTTAATTTACAGATTAGATTTCTGAGAATAATTTAATAGTAAATTATTGTTTTAATATACTGCTATTTCATTTTCCTAATAGTTTCTTTGCTTCAGTTTTCAAGTGATATTATTATAGCTTCCTTTGATTATAGTATCACTTTCTAGTTTGTGGTTAGTGTTCTGCTAGCTTTATAGAATGAATTAAGGATATTTGGGGCTTTCCTATATTCTGACACATTTAAATAGCTGAGAAGTTATCTATTTCTTGACATTTGTAGAATTTCACAGTGGTATTTTTAAGCAAAGTACAAGGAATTAAAGGGAGAAAATGACTTCTTTTTCTGTTTTTATTTGGTTACTTATATGTTTAATTATGAGTTAGCTTTGGGAATTTATATTTTTTCTAGAAAAACCCAGAGGTATAGAATTCTAGAAAAACCAAGAAGACCCCTCAAGAAAAGTAGAATTATTCTAGTTATTTGAAGAATCATTCAATCACTTTTAAGGATAGAAAATAACCTTCAAAAATTGAGTTATCTTTAAGTTTCACAAAGAAATTATAGACATATTCACAAGTATTACATTTATTTGTTCCTTTCAGACAAATTTCATGAAAAATTGTTTTAAGGACAGGAGACAGAAATGTAGCTAAATTAGATGACTTATCTAAAATCAATTGCCCAGAACTACTTCACATCCAATAGAAGTAGATAGGCTACTATCAAAATACAAAAAACAAAACAAAGGAACAGAGAACAAGTGTTGGTGAGGATGTGGAGAAATTGGGACCCTCCTCTACTGTTAATGGAAATGTAAGATGGCACAACCTCTAGGGATAACAGTATGGTGGCTCCTCAAAACATTACAAATAGGATTACCATATGATCCAGCAACTTTACTTCTGGGTGTACACCCAAAAGAAGTGAAAGCTGAGCCTTGAAGACACATTTGTACATTTGTTTGTACAAATGACCAGAACATGACTGAGCCAAGCCAAGGAATATCACTTGAACTAGAACCTTTTGAACTATTCTTGACCACTCTAAGTTGAACAGGGCATATTCCTTCCATTCATAGGCTCTAAGTAAAATTTCTTGAGCTTATTTTTGAATCGTTCTGCCCTTTTATATATTAAAAAAGAAAATAAAATTTTGAAAAGTTAGCAAATAAGGCCCTAAAGCAACGCATAATACTTTTCCCTCCAAAATAGGTTTCCATCCTATTGAAACATCCTTCTCTGGGAAGCCATGCCTAACTCTTCTAACACTACACTGTGTGCACGTGTTTCCCTTCAACATACCACATCGTAGTCTTTCTTTACACCTTTCATTTTTCCATATTCTAAATATCTTCTTGTTTTCTCTTCCCCTGTAGAGTGGGAATCTCTGGAGAATAGCCAATAAATAGACAAAGACCTAAGTTTCACCCCCTACTTCTACTCTCATGGAATGGATTTCAATTGTTTAGTGTTCTGTTTTCCGCATTAGTCCATAAGTTTTTCTACACATGCAGCAGAGTTAATAAATATCTGAGGACTTATTGTATGCAAAGTGCTGTGCTGCAATCCATAGAGATAGCAGCATAAAAATTTAAAAAACAAAAGGCCAAAAATTTCTTTTCTCACTTAGATTGCATTACAGAGAAGATGGATAATAAACAAGGTAAAGAAATGCAGTCCAGCTTGGGCAGGGTGGCTCACATCTGTAATCCCAGCACTCCAGCACTTTGGGAGGCTGAGGCAGGCAGATCACTTGAGGCCAGGAGTTTGAGACCAGACTGGCCAACATGGCAAAACCCTGTCTCTACTTAAAAAAAAAAAAAAAAAAGCCAGGCATGGTGGTGCATACCTATAATCCCAGATACTCAGGAGGCTGAGACGGGAGAATCGCTTGAACCCGGCAGGCAGAGGTTGCAGTAAGCCGAGATTGCACCACTGCTCTACAGCCTCGGTAACAAAGCGAGACTCTGCCTCAAAAATAAATAAATAAATAAATATAAATAAAAGGAAAACAAATGCTGTACGTATTATGTTGCATATGTCATAAGATAAAAACAAAACAGAGAAGGGGTATAAAGTGTCTGCCTATGTAAAAAAAGGAAAATATTATTATTTCATTATTTTACAGAATTAAATAATTATTAATTACATATATATATATGCCTAGCCAAGTACAAAGACAAAGAGTTCAATAAATAATAGCTGTAGATGATAACTATGACGATGATAAAAGAAAAGAATAGGAGGAGGAAAAGAAGGAAGAGAAAAAAGAAGAGATATATTGTATTCTTTACAAAACTATCACAAGACTTGAAACGAATTATCAAAATTATGATAAATTGTTTTAGTACAAACAAATAGATATGATATGGTGCCTGTACTCGGCTTGCAACTTATGTTGAGGTGATTCCCACTCACATTGGCCCTTGTCCTTGTCAGCCCTCTATGCCACAGTTGGCAGAGCCAAGGGGCCAAAGAATCTGTGCCCTTGGGTTGTCCGTGATTGGCACCTCTTGATGAGGTGAAGATATCATTCTTAATATATTTCTTTTCGTGTATCCTTTGATAAAACTAAATGCAGTTCAAATTTTATTAAAACATTTAAAACTTTTTTTTTTATTTTTGAAACAGAGTCTTGCTCTGTCACCCAGGATGGAGTGCAATGGCACCATCTTGGCTCACTGCAGCCTCTGCCTCCCAGGTTCAAGCGATTCTCCTGTCTCAGCCTCCCAAGTAGCTGGGATTACAGGTGCCCACCACCATGCCTGGCTAATTTTTGTATTTTTAGTAGAGATGGGGTTTCACCATGTTGGTCAGGCTGGTCTCGAACTCCTGACCTTAGGTGATCTACCCACCTTGGCCTCTCAAAGTGCTGGGATTACAGGCATGAGTCACTGCGCCTGGCCTATTAAAAACATTTTATGTTGTGTGAGTCTGATAGCCAACTTCTAACTAGAGTTGTGCTTCTTCAGTAATCCGAGTAGGTAAGACTCCCCTTTTGGAAGTCAAATTCTACAAACTCCAGTGCCCACAGGAACCAGGAAGGTAACATAAATAAGAGAATAAGCAAAAACTGAAAGGAATGAGAGGGAGAATGGCTGTGGCAGGCTGAATAATGGCCCTTTCTCCCCCATAAAATCAAGTTAAGGATCTTGAGATTGGGAGATTTTCTTGGATTATCTGGGTAAATTCAATGTCATTGAAAAGATCTTTATAAAAGGGAGGCAAGAAGGTCAAAGACAGACGAGATGTGGTAGAATAATCAGAGGTTGGAGTAATGTTCTTTGAAGATGGAGGAGGGGCCCATGAGTCAAGGAACTCAGGTGCCCTCTAGAAGCTGAAAGTGGCAAGAAAATAGATTCTCCCTTAAAGCCACCAGAATGAACACAGCACTGCCAAAACTGATTTTAACTGACATCCAGAACTGTAAGGAAGTAAATTCAGCATTTATGTTTTAACAGAAATTCATCTTTTAAAAAATAAAACCCAGGAGAATAGATAAAGTTCATGCATTCAGTATTGAGTCCAGATCAAAGATTTCTGGTTTTCAACTACTGCTAAACTGTGATTTCAAGGAAAACTTTTTTTTTTTTTTTTTTTTTTTGAGGCACAGTCTTGCTCTGTCACCAGGCTGGAGTGCAGTGGCGTGATTTCAGCTCACTGCAACTTCTGACTCCCTGGTTCAAGCGATTCTCCTGCCTCAGCCTCCTAAGTAGCTGGGATTACAGGCATGTGCCACCATGCCTGGCTAATTTTTGTATTTTTAGTAGAGATGGGGTTTCACCATATTGGCCAGGATGGTCTTGATCTCTTGACATTATGATCCACCTGCCTTGGCCTCCCAAAGTGCTGGGATTACAGGTGTGAGCCACCGTGCCTGGCTGGAAAACATGTTTTTATAATTTCATTTTAGTAAAAAATGCAATAGGCTCCCTGGGAGATGGGCAGCCACCATCACTGTAGATCCAATAGGCCATTTTCCCCTGCTAATGACTGGGAGAATGGACAGTTTGGACTGGGAGGCATTCCTCAGAGTGCAGCACAGTGGCTGTGGCAGATCGTAGCCAGACTGTTTCTTTGTGGGGATGGGGGTGTGTAGACCCATCCATCCCTCCTCATCAGCCAGGGCAGGAATTACAGCAACTCCAGCCAGGGGTTTATGAACAGAACTCTGATCTCCCTGGGATGGAGCCCCTGGGGAAGGGGCAACTGCAGTGTCCAGTTCAGCAGACTTAGTCTTTCCCACCTGCTGGCTCTGAGGAGACTGGGCAGTCCAGATGAGTGGAATTCCCCTGAGTGCAGTGCACCCACTCCATCAAGGGGCAGCCAATCTACTTCTTCAAGCAGCTCCTGATCCTGTGCCTACTGACTAGGTGAGACTCCCCCAGCAGTGGTCTCCAGACATCTCATACAGGAGAGTTCTGGCTGGCATCAGTTTGGTGCTCCTCTGGGACAGAGCTCCCAGAGGAAGGAGCAGGCAGCTATCTTTGCTGTTGTGCAACCTCCACTGGTGATACCTCCACGTAGTGGAGGGACCCAGGCACACAGGGTCTGGAGTGGACCTCCAGTAAGCTGCATCAGCCCTGTGGAAGAGGGGCTTGACTGTTAAAAGAAAAACAAAGAAACAGAAAGCAACAACAACAACATCAACAAAAAGACCCCCAAAAGCCTCATACAAAGGTCAGCAGCTTCAAAGATCAAAAGTAAATAAACCCACGAAGATGCAACACAAAAACACTGAAAATTCAAAAAGCCAGAGTACCTCTTCTCCTCCAGATGATCACAACACCTCTCCAGCAAGGGCATAGAATTGGGCTGAGGCAGACATGAATGAACTGGCAGAAGTAGGCTTCAGAAAGTGGGTAATAATGAACACTGCTGAGCTCAAGGAGTATGTTCTAACCCAATGCAAAGAAGCTAAGAACCATGGTAAAACATTACAGGAGTTGTTAATCAGAATAACCAGTTTAGAGAGGAACATAAATGACCTGATAGAGCTTAAGAACTTCACAATGCAACCACGAGTATCAATAGCCAAATAGACCAAGTAGAGGAGAGAATCTCAGAGCTTGAAGACTGTCCTGTTGAAGTAAGTTAGGGAGACAAGATTAGAGAAAAGAGAATGAAAATTGATAAACAAAACCTCCAAGAATTATGGGATTATGTAAAAACACCAAACCTACAATGGATTGGGGTACCAGAAAGAGATGAGGACAACAAAACCAAGTTGGGAAACATACATCAGGGTATCTTACAGGATAATTTTCCCAACCTAAAAAGACAGGCCAACATTCAAATTCAGGAAGTCCAGAGAACCCCAGTAAGATACTCCATGAGATCAACCCCAAGACATATAATCATCAGATTTTCCAAAGTTAAAATGACAGAAAAAATGTTAAGGGCAGCCAGAAAAAAAAGGTGAGGTCTCCTACAAAGGGAAGCCCATCAGACTAACAGTGGACCTCAGTGAAAACAAGCCAGAAGAGATTGGGGGACAATGTTCAACATTCTTAAAGAAACTAATATCCAACCCAAAATTTCATATCCAGCCAAACTAAGCTTAATAAGGGAAGGAGAAATAAAATCCTTTTCAGACAAGCAAATGCTAAAGGAATTCATCACCACCAGGCCTGCTCTGCAAGAGTTCCTGAAGGAAGTACTGAATATGGAAAGGAAAAACCATTACAGCCACTACAAAAACACACTGAAGTATACAGACCAATGACACTATGAAGCAACCACATTAACAAGTCTGCTAAATTAACTAGCCAGCATCATGATGACAGGATCAAATTCACACATAGCAATATTAACCTTAAATGTAAATGGGCTAAATGCCCCCAATTAAAAGACACAGAATGGCAAGTCGAATAGGGTCAAGACCCATCAGTGTGCTGTATTCAAGAGACTCATCTCATGTGCAAAGGCACACATAGGCTCAAAATAAAGGGATGGAGGAAAATTTAAAGGGATGGAGGAAAATTTAGCAAGCAAATGGAAAGCAGAAAAAAGCAGGGGTTGTAATCCTAGTTTCTGACAAAACAGACTTTAAGCCAACAAAGATCAAAAAAGACGAAGGGCATGACATAATGGTAAAGGGTTCAATTCAACAAGAAGAGTAACTATCCTAAGTATATATGCACTCAATACAGGAGCACCTAGATTTATAAAACAATTGCTTAGAGACCTTCAAAGGGACTTAGATTCCTATGCAATAATAGTGGAAGACTTTAGCACCCCACTGTCAATATTAGACAAATCATCAAGATAGAAAATTAACAAAGATATTCAGGACTTGAACTCAGCTCTGAATCAAGTGGACCTGATAGATACCTACAGAACTCTCCATCCCTAAACAACAGAATATACATTCTTCTAGGTGCCACATGTCACTTACTCTAAAATTGTTCACATAATTGGAAGTAAACCACTCCTCAGCAAGTGCAAAAGAACTGAAGTCATAACAGTCTCTCAGACTACAATGCAATTAAATTGGAACTCAAGATTAAGAAACTCACTCAAAACCACACAACTACATGGAAATTGAATAACCTGCTGCTGAATGACTCTGGGTAAATAAAGAAATTAAGGCAGAAATCAAGAAGTTCTTTCAAATGAATGAGAACAAAGAAACAGTATACCAGAATCTCTGGGACACAGCTAAAGCAGTGTTAAGAGGGAAATTTATAACACTAAATCCCCACATCGGAAACCTAGAAAGATCTCAAATCGACATCCTCACATCACAACTAAAAGAAATAGAGTACCAAGAGCAAACACAACCCAAAGCTAACAGAAGACAAGAAATAACCTGGATCAGAGTGGAACTGAAAGAGATAGAAATATGAAAAACCCTTCAAAAATTAACAAATCCAGGAACTGTTTTTTTGAAAAAATTAATAAAATAGAAGACCACTAGCTAGATTAATAAAAAAGAGAGAAGAATCAAATAGACACAATAAAAAATTTTAAAGGAGATAGCACCACAGACTCTACAGAAATACAAA
This sequence comes from Gorilla gorilla gorilla, assembly GCF_029281585.2. Taxonomy (NCBI): domain Eukaryota; kingdom Metazoa; phylum Chordata; class Mammalia; order Primates; family Hominidae; genus Gorilla; species Gorilla gorilla. Next base: position 168,521,505 of record NC_073228.2, read on the forward strand.
CAACTGTCAGAGAATTCTATGAATCCCTCTATGAAAATTAACTAGAAAATCTAGAAGACAGGGATAAATTCCTGGACACATACACCCTTCCAAGACTGAATCAGGAGGAAGTTAAATCCCTGAATAGACCAATAACTAGTTCTGAAATCGAGGCAGTAATAAATAGCCTACCAACCAAAATAAGCCCAAGACAAGAAGGATTTACAGCTGTGTACTACCAGAGGTAAAAAGAGGAGCTATTACCATTTCTTCTGAAACTATTTCCAACAATTGAAAAGAAGGGACTCCTTCTTAACCCCTTTTATGAGGCCAGTATCATCCTGATAAGAAAACCTTGCAGAGATACAAAAAAAAAAAAAAAAAAAAAAGAAAAGAAAACATCAGGCCAATATACCTAATGAACATCAGTGCAAAAATCCTCAAAAGAAAAACTACTGGCAAACTGAATACAGCATCATATCCAAAAGCTTATCCACTATGATCAAGCTGACTTCATTCCTGGGATGCAAGGCTGGTTCAACATACGCAAATCAATAAACGTCACTTATTACATACACAGAACTAAAGACAAAAACCACATGTTTATCTCAATAGATGCAGAAAAGGCCTCTGATAAAATTCAACATCACTTCATGTTAACAACTCTCAATAAACTTGGTATTGAAGAAACATACCTCAAAATAATAAAAGAGCCATTTATGACAAACCCACCGCCAATATCATACTGAATTTCCCTTTGAAAACCGATGCAAGACAAGGATGCCTTTTCTCACCACTCCTATTCAACATAGTATTGAAGATTCTGGCCAGGGAAATCAGGCAAGAGAAAGAAATAAAGGGTATTCAAATATGAAGAGAGGAAGTCAAATTGTCTTTGTTTGCAGATGACATGATCTCATGTCTAGAAAACACTATCATCTTAATCCAAAAGCTTCTTAAGCTGATAAGCAACTTCAACAAAGTCTCAGGATACAAAGTCAGTGTGCAAAAATTACAAGCATTATTATATACCAACAATAGACAAAGCAGATAGCCAAATCATGAATGAACTTTCATTCACAATTGCTACAAAGACAATAAAATACCTCGGAATGTAACTAACAAGGGAAATGAAGGAGCTCTTCAGGGAAAGCTATAAACCACTGCTCAAGGCAATCAGAGAGAACACAATCAAATGGAAAAACATTCCATGCTCATGGACAGGAAGATTCAATATCGTGAAAATGGTCATATGCCCACAGTAATTAATAGATTCAGTGTTATTGCCATCAAACTACCATTGACAGAATTAGAATTCTAATTCTCTAACAGAATAGTGATATCAGAAATAAGACCACACATCTACAATCATCTGATCTTCAACAAACCTGACCCAAAAAAAAGCAATGGAGAAGGGACTCTCTATTTAATGAATGGTGCTGGGATAACTGGCTAGTCATATGCAGAAAACTGAAACTGGACCCCTTCCTTATACCTTATACAAAAATAAACTCAAGATGGATTAAAAACTTAAATGTAAAACCCAAAACTATAAAACCCCTAGAAGAAAATCTAGACAATACCATACAGCACATAGGCACAGGCAAAGATTTCATGACAAAAATATGAAAAGCATTTGTAACAAAAGCCAAAATGGACAAATGGGATCTAATTAAACTAAAGAAATTCTGCACAGCAAAAGAAACTGTCTTCAGAGTGAACAGGCAACCTATAGAATGAGAAAAAAATTTTGCAACCTATCCATCTGACACAGGTCTAGTATCCAGAGTCTACAAACAACTTAAATTTACAAGAAAAAAACAACCACATTAAAAAGTGGGCAAAGGACATGAACAGACACTTCTCAAAAGAAGACATTGATGCAGCCAACAAACATATGGAAAAAACCCTCAACACTACTGAGCATTAGAGAAATGGAAATCAGAACTACAATGAGATACCATCTCACACCAGTCAGAACGATGATTATTAAAGTCAAGAAACAACAGATGCTGGCAAGGTTGCAGAGAAATAGGAACACTTTTACATGGTTGGTGGGAATGTAATTTAGTTCAACCATTGTGGAAGACAGTGTGAAAATTCCTCAAAGACCTAGAACCAGAAATACCATTTGACCCAGCAATTCCATTACCCGGTGTATACCCAAAGGAATATAAATCATTGTATTTTATATGAACACATATATTTTATATGAACACATATGTTCATTGCAGCACTATTCACAATAGCAAAGACATGGAATCAACCCAAATATCCATCAATGATAGACTGGATAAAGAAAATGTGGTACATATACACCATGGAATACTATGCAGCCAAAAAAAGAAATGAGATGATGTCCTTTGCAGGGATATGGAAGGAGCTAGAAGTCATTATCCTCAGCAAACTAAGTAGGAACAGAAAACCAAATACCGTGTGCTGTCACTCATAAGTCAGAGCTGAACAATGGGATCACATGGACACAGGGAGGGGAACAACACACACTGAGGCCTATCAGGGGCATCAGGGGAGAGAAAGCCTCACGAAAAATAGCTAATGCATGCTGGGCTTAATTCTTAGGTGATGGGTTGATAGGTGCAGCAAACCACCATGGTACATGTTTACCTATGTAAGAAACCTGCACACCCTGCATAGGTACCTCAGAACTTAAAATAAACATTTTTTTAAAATGCAATAAAAACACCATGTCAAGTATGCATAATTTACCCTGTCATATTAAAATGGTAAAAATATTAATTCTCTCTAATGATAATGCTAATTACTTTTAGGTAAAAAAAGAAAAGGGGAAAGACAATAGGTCAATTCTTTGTCACTCATCATTGGTTTCCACTACTGCAAATTTATGCCTAATTTTAAGAGACAGGCTTCCTAATCAGTTATGATAAAATATGTTAGAAGTTCAGCTTCACAATTAACCATGGTATGTGAGTTTCCTTGATTTTCATATGAAATTCTACAAATTATAATCAGTATAAATGGAAAGAACCTTGTTGGAAGAGAAACATTTAAATTGCTATCTCTCTAAAATACTGATAAAGTAATATTTTTAATATTATGCATATAGAATCACAGCTGAAATCTAGAATAAATATAGTAAGTCAAATTTTTATTTAATCAATAAAATTATCCAGAAAAGTAGTCAATTTATTAACACTTAACAACCTTATGGTTAAACTTTTCTCCATATTAAACATTCATCAGGTGCCAGAGTAAAATAATCCTTTGCCTGTGTTATAAATAAAGAAGTAAAAAGTGACATAAGAAATTGACAGTTTTTAGCCAGATGTGGTGGTGTGCAAGCCTGTAGTCCCAGCTACTGGTGGAAGGGTGGGAAGGGCGTGAGGCCTGGAAACTGAGGCAGGAGGAATGCTTGAGCCCAGGAGAGTGAGGCTGCAGTGAGCCAAGATCACACCACTGCCCTGCAGCCTGGGTGACAAAACAAAACCCTGTCTCAAAAAATAAATGAATAAATAAATTGACAATTTTATGTCAAAAATTTGTAATTATCTTCTAAAACTCCAATACTAATATCTTAAATTGAACAGTGCTAGCTAATATTTAATCAATTTTTCCAATAAATTTAGAGGTCACACTAATTAGTAAAAGTAGGTTGGATCAAAAATATAAGCCAATCAAGACCAAGATCAGGATTAAACATGAATGATTCTCTTAGTTCAAGTTAAGACTTCATGACTGGGGGACTTGTAGGGAGTAACAGGGACAAGATTTAACATCTTGCCAAAAACAACCAAACAAAGAAAAACAAATAAACAAAATCCAACAGATAAAATATATGCAATAATGGTTTGCAAGACAGCAGGTATCTGGCAACAAGGGACAGCAATTGCTGAAAGCTAAGGAATAACTCTCATAGGTGTGCCTTACAAGACAGACTCTGGGAGAATAGTTGCAAAAGAAAGAACACAGAGATCTGCAGACAGGACTCTTGCATATTTAGCAAAGTATTGACCAATGCATTGTTGTAAGGAAAATACACAAGGCAAGGGAAAGAATCATCTGAAAGGGTTAGTGGGAAGAATACTTAGAGCTTACACAGGGCTGGGAATGTTGCCTGTTTTCACCAGATTTGAAAAACTTCAATTTGCAAATCACTGGATAGAGTATCAGAAGGGTCTTAGTAGTGGAAAACTACTATCCCTAGATTAAACACTGCTCTGGTCTTGCAAGTGAATCTTAAAGGCAAGTCCTCAAAAATGAAACAGTTTCCAAGTAAATGTGTCTCAGATGAAACTCAAAAATACTTATAGAAATACAAAAATATATTCACAAAAATCAATTTGCAATCTCTGGTGGCCAGCCAAAGATTACTAGGCATATAAAAGCAAAACATGAACCATAATGAGAAGAAAAATCAATAAACTGAAATCAACCCAGAACTATATTATAACAAATTTTATAATTAGAAGACAAAGACATTACAACAGTGATTACAATTGTATTCCATATGTTCAAAAATTTAAGAGACATGGAAGATGTAAAAATAATCAGATTTCTGGAGATGAAATCTCAAATACCTGAGTTGAAAAATGCCCTGAAAGAGATTAATGACAGATTAAGCATTGCGGAAGAAAAGATTAGTGTATTTGAAGACAGCAACAGAAGGAATTTAAAATAAAACATAGAGAAAAAAATATATATATAGTTCAATGAAAAGAGCATCAGGCTAGGTGAAGTGGCTCACACCTGTAATCCCAGTACTTTGGGAGGCTGAGGCAGAAGGATCACTTAAACCCAGGACTTTGAGACTACCCTGGGCAGCATAGCAAGTCCCTGTCTCTACAACAGAATTAAAATGATAGCCAGGAGTGGTGATACACACCTGTGCTTCCAGCTACTCTGGAGGCTGAGGTGAGAGGATAGCTTAAGCCTGGGAGGTTGAGGCTGCAGTGAGCAGTGATTGCGCCACTGCACTCCAGCCAAGCTGACAGGGCGAGACTCCAGCTCAAAAAAAAAAAGAAAAAAAAAGAAAAGAAAAGAGCATCAGTAAATTCTGGGACAAATTCAAATGGCCTTCCCAAGTACAAGAAACATGAAAACTACATTAGGACATGATATAATCAATTTGATCCATTCGATGATAAAGAGAAAATCACAAAAGAAGCTGGGAGTGAGGAGGAAGACATGTTACCTACAGAGAAACAAAGATACGAATGATGGAACATTGTTAACGTGCTGAAAGAAAAAAGATCTGTCAAACTATAATTCTGTACTCAGCAAATATGTCTTTAAAAATGAAGGTAAAGACTTTCTCAGACATACAAAAGCTGAAATAATTCATCACCAACACTTGAACAATGTAAGAATTGTTAAAGTAAAAGAAGAAGTGAAAATATGGATGTCTGCAAAAGCATGAACATTTTAATATGCAAGATGGAACACCTCTGGTATTCCAGAGGTGAATGGTACAGCAAATGCTTCAAAGTTAATAAACCAAGCAAGGCTCTTTCAGAAGGTGTTCAAATGAGTTTTGACTGAATCACCATGCACTGAATCCTGCATCCTCTTCTAGTTTACTTGAAGTCTATAATTCACCTATTCATTCTTCACACTTTTTGTTCTTTTTTATTCTCTAAAGCCTCCAAATGCTCATTTATTTGCTTATCTGTATCACGTGTGATGTGTCCTTCCTCCCCACTTTTTACAATACTCAGCCTGGCCATAGACTTGACTTCAGTCAAAATAAAAATACTCCACTTGACTTTGCTAGGGTGAATGCATACCTTCCTTGTAAGACTATAGAGGAATTAGCTGATTCTCTGTTATCTAAAAGTGAATCAATTTCTGGGTAGAGAATTGAGAAACTAGGAAGTAGATGAAAGAGCTAATGAATCTTGAGAAGCTATAATCCTGTGCTCGGTGTCCTCCTGTCCCTCTGGCCCGATCTGTCTTCTTGGATGTCAATTACACTTTCAAAGAAATTTAGGGTTACTCATATGGCTAATAATTGGCATGTGCCTTTAGGTGGTTCCCCAAACTGTGAACAGACCCAAGGCATGTTTCTGACTACTTGTTATCTGGCCCAGCAGAGATGTGGATTCTCCTATAATTCTCAACTCAGAACATGTTGCTGGATCAATCTGAATATGTCCCAAGGGAAGTATGGTCAGTTTTTATTTTTGCAATCAGTACTGGACTGTGAACCACATCCAATTGCTGTGCAAAAGGCAATGTGTGATGCATGATCACAGGCTACCTTTTACTTCCAGGCATCAGTCTTTGGTTGAATAAACTTACATTGTATGAACAGGTAATGTTTGAAGCTTCCGACAAAAATGTATTTGCCAACTTCCAAATCATGCCACTCCTGGACTCATCAACTTGGGTTACAAGACTATCTGGCCTATCCTTTACATTTGAATAAGAGGTCCTCATGGGCTATGTCCCAGTCCTTTCTTTGACTAAGCCTTCATTCATGTTCCAGCTCCAATAGAATTAGAAAGCATTCAGTAATCTGCTTCCAGTTCAACAGGCACTTTAGCAAGATTCCCAAATTTGTCTCCATTATGGCCAGGTGGACCAATTGTTACAGCTTTCCCAGCCAGTGGGTTCGGGTTCCAGTGATAGACCTGGAGCCTATGGAAACCATGAATGGGAAAACCTGCTTGCAAGAACACCTGTCTCACAGGTACACCCAAAAGGCCAACCTTGGAGATTCAATTTGAACCAATTTGAAGGCATTGTTTTCAACATTATGTATTCCCTCTGCAATTGGTATTGCTTTTCCTTTTTAAATATATTTTGTTTAAATCAGGATGTTAACATTGTCCATATATTGCAAGAAATTGATAGATCTCCATTTGCATTCAATGACCCTAGTCCTAGACAACTACAAATCTACTTTTTTGTTTCTACAGATTTGACTAATTCCAGAAGTTTTATATAGTGGAATCATACAGTATTGTATTTCGTGATTGATTGCATTCATTTATCATAATATTTTCCAGTTTATTTCATATTGTAGTAATTATCTATATTTTAAACTTGTTATGACTGAATAATTTATTGTATGAGTGTACCATATTTTATTTATTCATCAACTGATAGACATTTGTGTTGTTTTCAGCCTTTGACTATTATTACTAGTGCTTCTATAAATATTCACATAAAATTTTTGTGTGGACATATGTTATTATTTTGCAAAGGGGCAGGGAGGATGGAATACACCCAGGGATGGAATAGCCAAGTCCTGTGGTAACTACACATTCAGATTTTAGAGGACCTATCAGACTGTTTTCCAAAGTGGTGGTACCATTTTATTATTCCCCATAGCAGTATATGAATGTTCCAGGTTTTCCACAACCTCACCAATGTTTATTATTATCTGTGTTTTTGATTAGGGCCATTTTAGAGGGTGGATATGAAGTGGTTATCTCATCGTGCCTTTGATTTTTATTTTCTGATAGCTAATGATGTTGAGCATGTTCTCATGTGTTTATTGGCCATTCATATATACTTTTTGAATACCATCTGTTTAGATTATTTGCCCATTTGTTAATTTAATTATTTGTCTTATTATTGAATTATAAGTGTTCTTTATATAATCTGGTTGCAAAGTCCCTTAGCAGATACATGATTTTTAAATTTATTCCATTCTGCAGGTTGTCTTTTAACTTTGATAATGTCATTTGAAGCACAAAGTATTAATTCTGATGACATCCAATATATCTATTTTTTTCTCATCACTTGTGTTTTTGTGTTATATCTAAGAAAACTTTGCCTAACACAAGATCACAAGGATTTACTTCTATATATTTTCTAATAGTTTCATAGTTTTAGGTCTTACATTGAGGTCTGTGATCTACTTTGAATTAATTTTTGTATTTGGTGTTACTTTTGGTGAGGATGACTCAAACATTTGACCTCACCATTTAATGGACTATGGAAATACAGCTTTCAAGCTACCCATTGCTTCTTTGCTGTAATAACCTATATTAACTTTCATGTGGAAATACAGGAGTGTCCCCAGTTCACATGACAATCCTAGAAACATATGACCTTTACTTTTATCCCTTTCCTGTGAACGATATGGAAATTGCTCTGTTTCTGCCTAAAACTCTTAAAAATTCCTCTTTAGCTGGGATCAATACAATGCTGCATTCTATCTAAGAACCCTTCTTTCTCCCACCAGTTATTCATAATAATTGCAGATGTATCGGAATATACTCTACAGGTCTTGCTGGACCCCCTGTAGATGGCAGGTCCTGTATATGGTATACCGAGACCAGGTCATCCACACATGCAACACCTGGACTTGATGTCCTCAGGTGACTACTAATACCACAGACTCTTCCTCATAAAACAAGGTTGTCAAGATGTTGTCCAACTTTTGCATAAAAGTATTTTAATACAAAAATTATCTCGGTGTGGTGGCACATGACTGAGGTCCCAGCTACTTGGGAGGCAGAGGTGAAGATGAAGGTGTGAGAATTGCTTGAGCCTGGGAGGTTGAGGCTGCAGTGAGCTGTGATCACATCACTGTACTGTGGTCTGGGAGATAGAGACCCTGTCTCAAAAAAATTAAAAAATTTTTTTAGAGATAGGGTGTTACCAGAGGTGGAGTCTCACTAGGGTGTAGTGGTGTGATCATAGCTCACTGTAACCTTGAACTTCTGGGCTCAAGCAATCCTTCTGCCTCAGACTCTTGAGTAGCTATGACTACAGGCACCACACTTAGTCAATTGTGTGTGTGTGTGTTTATGTAGAGATAGGGGTCTCACTATGTTGCCCAAGCTGATCTCAAACTCCTGGACTCCAGCTCCTAGGCTCAAGTGATTCTCCTGCCTCAGCCACCCAAAGTGCTGGAATTACAGAAATGTACCACCTCTCCAGCCCAACTTTTGCATTTTGTTTAATATTTTTCCTGTTATTATTAAGAAAGACTATTAAGTGAGTAAATGGTCATGGTAGGAGAAAAAAGTGATAACAATGATTTAAAGTCCCTTTTTGCAGTGATAGTTCCTTGGAGATTGGATTCTGTGACATCTTTCTAGAAATTACAGTGTTTGATATAATTAACCTTATAATGATTTTATACTACACCATTAAATCAAGCTTTACCAATATGAAAGGTAGAAGGATACATGCAATTAAAGGAAGAGTGTGAATGATAGCCTGTGTACATAACTACGTACCTCAGACATCATGATAAACTAAACATAAGAGGTTTAAGGTGCTTTTCCAGTCACTATAAAATATTCCTACAAAAAGTATAGTCATATGGCCCCAGACAACGTGTAAAATGATATTACCATTGCCTATTTCAAATTCACCATTTATCTAAAGCTGTGTTGGTAGAGGTAGGATGGACAGGAAACTCACACAGCAGAAAATCAAAACAAAAATATGGCTGGAAAAGTGAATGAAATTCTGCTTCATATACATTTTTTTTCAGTGACTTTTGAAGAATGAGACAGATTACAAAAATTAAAAAACCACAATTCCATTTTAATATTTAATCAGCACTTGAGAGATGAAAGAATTGGTTTCATAAAATTGAAATGATCAGTTTGAAAGTAAGAACAAGCAAGAAAATAAAATTTGTTATCCCTCTGGATGATGTTATTGCAAATTTATAAAATTACTTATTTCGTGAAAGTCATTTGAAGATATATATTCAAGCCAATAAATTCTTAATGAATGGAAATAAAAGGGGAGAAAACCCTTAACAGAATTTAAAGCTAAACCTTCATTTTTGTGAGAGAATGTTACAACAAAAGAAAATCCAAAGTCTACAGTTACTCTTCACATAATTTTTAGTGCAACAATGAAGTAGCAACACCAATATACTAATATCTAGTGTACTCACTGTAAAAAGATAAAATACTCAAGGTGTTCAATTCTGATTGTTGAAACAGCACTTATTAGTGCTTATGTTGCAAAGAACAACCATCTAAAAATAGATTTATATTTAAGTACATCATATATGATTCAATGTCACAAAAAGTGTATCAATTTGTTTTTAGTTTTCATGTTAAACAAGAATCACTAATAATTCTATAGAAAATGATTCAACAGTATTTTTTCTTGACAATTTTACAGTGACAGATCTCTATAAAGATTATTAAATTATTAAAATTTACCATAGTCACTCTTCTGTGCAATAGCTCTCTAAAGCTTATTTTTCTTGTCTAACTAAAACTTTGTACCCTTTGATCAACATCAGTAAGAGTGCACTGTATATTTCAAAATTGCTAAGACTAGATTTCAAATATATTCACCACAAAAAAAGATAAGCATATGAAGTGATGGATTTAATTAGTCTATTTAATCATTCCACATTGCAAACATATATCAAAATATCTCATTGTGCCCCCAAAATAATAATATGCAATTATTATTTTCAGTGGAAAATAAAGTTTAAAAGCATGTTTTTAAATCATGTTGTATCAAATTTAGGCTGCTGTTCCAAAAACATTACCTACAAATCCATGGCAAGGTAGACCACTTGGTAAGGCTTCTAATATTATAGACCAAGAAACACCTATAGCACGATGCTTTTGGCAAGACTACTACTCTTTTCAAAATGGTATGTAGATTTAAGCCTAATTGCAATTTCCTTCAGGACTAGTCTCATTCTGTATATTTGTTTTAGTTTGTACCTACACAAACATATGTCCTGATAATTTGATATCATATTTATAAAAAACCAAAGCTTTACTATTTTGACATATTTACCAGACATATCATTTCCTTTATTAAAAAGGAGCAATATTGGCCATCATGGTGTCTCACGTCTATAATCTCAACTCTTTAGGAGGCTGAGACAAGAAGTTCCCTTGAGCTCAGGATTTTGAGACCAGCCTGGGCAACATGGCGAAATCTCATCTCTACAAAAAATACAAAAAATTAGCCAGGCATGGTGGCACACACCTGTAGTCTCAGCTACTAGGGAGGGAGAAGTGGGAGGATCACTTGAGCCCAGGGGGTTGAGGCTACAGTGAGCTATGTTCACACCACTGCACTCCAGCCTGGACAGCAGAGTGAGATCCTGTCTCAAGCAAACTAAAAACAGTAATACTGGCTTGCCCAGTGGCTTACGCCTGTATAACGACAGCACTTTGGGAGACCAAGGCAGGAAGATTGGTTGAAGCCAGAGGTTCGAGACCAGCCTAGGCAACAAAACAAGGCCCTGTATCTATCAAAAAAACAAAAAACAAAAAACAGCAGTATCAAAAATCAGTGTTTAGTAAAAATAAAGCACATATTTTCTTATTCTCAACTCACATATTCCCCACTTAGCACATCAGAAAGTTTTGAAAAGACTTTCATAAAATATTTAAAGCAACAGCTTAAACGTGGAATCATAGCCCCCACTCCACTCTTCATGCTGAGAAGTATCAACATCTTCTTAAAATAAGAGACAAGATACTGAAACCTATTGTTTCAAGAAAGGGCATATGTTGATTAATCTCAACGGGTGGCAGGGAAACTCACTAATATTCACTTGTAGCTTTAAAACAATTTTTTACATAGCTTTACAACAATTATTCCCAAAGTGGAGGCCTTCAGCATCAGCATCACCTGGGAGCTTGTTAATGATGCAAATTCCTAGGTACCACCACAGACTTACTTAGTCAGACATGCTCAGGGTGGGGTCTAGCAATCTGGTTTAATAGGCTCTGCAGGTGATTCTGTGCAGGCTAAAGTTTAGGAATGACTACTTTAAAGCAATTATAGAGAGAATAGGAAGGAAAAAAAATCACCCATGCTGGAAATCATGATGTAGAACCAGAAGCTTTAATGTCATAAACTAGGCTGGAAATCTTGCTCTAGAACTTTTTAGGAGTATCATATTAGGAACAGTACTTCTCTTACATTTCTTATTTATACAATGGGAGAAGTAAAATACATATTGAACCATTATTTTAGCTACAAAAATAATATGTATAAAAGACATATTGGAGTCTCACCAAGAGTATTAACTGAAGAATATTAAAGTAATAATATTCTTAAACAAAACATAGATTGTGTTATTAACAACAGTTAGTAATTTTTTCCTAAAGTTTGAATGAAGCCAGCTCCAGCTGTCTTTCACGTGTCCATGTTCAAATATCAGTCAAGCAAATTGTGTTTGATACACAAAATTAGAAGATGGCAGGTTTCCATCCAGTCACACCAGGAGGCCTACAAATGGTTTACTTATTTAGTAGATTAATCTCTCCATGTTATCCCAGCTAAGAAAGTTTGTTACAAACTTTTTATTCAGGAATTTAAAACTACATTTGAAGTTATTAAAATATGAATAATAAATGTCCATGAAATGGCCTGAGATCAAACAGTTAAAGTATGTATGGTTTGGTTTCTCAGAGAAGGCAACAAAAAACAGGAACAAAAACAACAGCAAAAAATCCCCAAAACACTAAACAATAAAGGGGGCGGTATTTATGTAGTTTAAGCATCTAGAAGAAAACTGATCCCTAAAGTTTTATTTATTTATTTATTTATTTATTTATTTAGGCTGTATACTTAGGTTTTAAGGATATCATAACATCCCAAAAAATGTGTTTTTAAATAGTTGCATGCCCCAGTTGCCCCTGTTTATTTAAGATTGGTATGCAGTCTCTGAGATAATCTACTATTTTGGCTTTGCTAGAACATGTCCCTTTTCCTCTTGAATTTCTTTAAGTCACACTGCGAGCTGTTAAAGTCTCTCTCTAACTCCCTGGGCAGAGCATGCTAACGGGAAGCTGGAGTTTTCTGAAGGAGCTGTCATGATCTGTTGACTCAATGATCTGTTAATGACACCTGAAGGCTTACAGCAGCGCCGGCCTTAGCTTGCTGCTGCTACAGCCGGCCCATTGAGGATGCAGGTGCATTGTAAGAGGCACCCAAATCCAGCCATTAAGGTCACTTTTATTAGAGGCTTCTACTTACAAAACAGGGCTCTCAGGGAGCATGATTCAATCTAGCATGACCCTGACAGCTCAGAAGAGAGTCACACTTTTAAGGAGCAGCCAAGCCTTGTTATAATAAAAAAAAAAAAAAAAAAGGAAGGAAAATAATATTGCTCTGTTTTTTCTTTCACAGACTCATATATCCTATTGTGCAAAAAATTTAAGAACAATGGTTCCCACCCTACACCTTCATTTCACCCCTCCCCCCGCCGCCCCGCTAGTGGTAACTAATTTTAAAGGAAATCAGCACCCCATCTCCATTTTTAGTCAATAAAAATTAATTCCTTTGCAAATGTCACATGTGATTTGCTGAAAAAAGCCATCTGAGCAAAGGCATAACTCTAAAAAGTTTAATAGACTAGAAGTGCATACACTGGTAATGAAAGATAAATGTCTTTAAAAACTCAAGGAGTGCCCCTATTCCAGCCTAGCCCCATATGGGACATTTTGCCTATATATTATTTTGCTCCAGACAACTTTATAAGATATGAAACAAAACAGGGCCTTCTGCTATTCTATTGTTAGGCACTGGGAGACTTGTTCTAAACTTGTGTCTTCAACTTATGGCTTTTATTTTAGTTAATGGAGTCAAGATACTGCACATTCAACTATTTTAAATCTATCTGGAATTTTGACTAATTGTTCTTGCAGCATACCTGAAAGCATTGGAAGAGAACACCGTGTTTTTGTTTTTGGTTTTTTTCCAATTTTCCCGCCGTTCTTGATTTGTCACATAAGTAATAGTAATTACTCTGCTTTGATATTAGAAAATAATTACATCATTGCATTTAAATAAAGCAAACCATCACAAAGGGAATTGTAACATACTGAAACTATAGAAAAGAAAAATAATAAAACTTGAATAGATATCTTGCCTAGAACAACTCAATTTTATAAAGTTAGCAAAAAAACAATGTTTAAAGAACACATAGAGTAGACGTCATTTTTGGTTCAGCACAAATTGGTCATTGATCTGGCAAACAGCATTGAAGAAATTAATTACAGTTCAGTCATTAATATATTCATTCACAGAAGAACTCTTTGGTGAGTTAGAGAAAATACTTTTATCCTGCTTGTTTTGTATAATGTGCCACTATATGTGATATATGTGGATTTGTTTTCCAAGTTCTCTTACTTCCACTAATGGTGCATCTCTTGAAGTATGTTTCAGCCTTCCTTATCTCCCATCCTGGACAGCCTTATGCATGGGAGAAGCCAATAAGTTTTTACCCTTTCCAACTTGCACAATGCTTCTTTGGATGAGAATATTTGAAGCAAATTTCTTACCATGTCATTTACTTGCTGAAAAATCTTCACTAGATTTTTGACTCAACAAAATGATACAAAAACTCAATAGCCTGTAATTTAGAACCCTCTGTGATCTGATCTTGACATTATATAAACCTCATTTCATATCCTGCTCTTTATGTCCCTAGGACCAAAACTGCACTATGGCAGAATTGTTCCTGACCTATCTCCACATAATCTACTTCAACTTAACTAGTTTACTAGCTTCAATCAAACCATGCTCTCCATTCTTCTCTCTACAATATTTGCCTGACATTCATCATGTGTTCCTCACACACTGGTAGGCTAGTTGCTATTTATACTCCCATTTCATCAGTCAGTTAAACAATATGATTACCCAAGAGAGGTTATAACCAAGTATATTTATGCAAATTGCTATTATTATAATTATCAAAATTAAATAATAACCAACTGATAAATACAAGTTGAAGATAATTTTTTTCCTATAAAAAGTAAGTTAGATATTTTGGAAATAAACCCAAGTGCCTAAAAATACTGCTGTCATACATATCGGTTGTGACAATATAGCTGTAAAACACTGGGGGAAGACCATAGAAAACTAGAAAGATTCTGCATTTATATTGCTAGTCGAAAATCTTCAAGTTTCACTTCATTTTAAAGAAATTGAAAGTGGGATTCCAAGGTCATGCATTTTGGGTGTGGTTTGTGCAAGGAAGGTGACAATTTAGAGAATGATATGCTACAGTAGTAATGGTAATACTTCTTTGGAAAACAAATTATCGAAAATTCAGACATCATTTATGTAATGACAGAAACAAATCTAAATATGATGCAGAGAAGACTGTAGCAAATCCATTATTTAACAAGTACTTGTTTCTTCCCTTAATTATGAACATTTTCAAACATTTATAGTATGCATGGTCATTTTTATTGGTGTATAATTTACATTCAGAGAAGTGGAAATATTATAAGCTTTATGAATTTCCATAAACTGTACACATCTTTGTAACCAGAAAGAGAGGATTACCAGTCATCCAGAAGGTCCCTCCTGTGCCTCCTTTCTGTCACTGCCCCCTCTTCTTGCATGGCTCACTATTCTATTTAACAGCTTAAATTAGCTTTGCTTCTTTTTATAATATGTATATATTGTGTATATTATTTTGTATTTGGCTTCTTTTACATAACATTATACTTATGAAATGTTTGCTTCGTGTAACTATAAAACATCCAGTTTCATGGCAGCAAAGTATTCTTTGAATCCTCTTAGGGCAAATATCATTCACAACTTACTAAAATAAAAGGGCTTTTCCTTCTTCTTATATATGCCAATTTTGGATTGTGTCACTCAGTTCCATATACCTGGACTACTCTTCCTCTTTTTTTATCCCCAATATATTGTAAAAAGGTAATTTGTACAAAGCTATAAGTGTGTCCCTTATATAAATATAAAATGTGCCATAGATTCATGCAACTTATTAATAAGGGCAACAACAAGATGGTGAAGCTAATTCAAAGAGCGTTTGAAGAACCAAATATGTATAGAGGTTAAAGGAAAAAACGTTGGAACAAGATTGCTAGGTGAGATTAAAACCTGGAAATGCTTTTACAGGATAAAAATCAATCTACAAATTAACATGTAACTTCAAAGTCTGGTATCTAAATAATAATAAATGATATGTCAAACAAAATTGTATCCTCCTAGAGATTAAGATAATAAATAATTCTTGGGTGAGCCTGCTGCACATTTTTTCAGCATAACCCTGAAGGGACACACAGATGCCATTTTGCCTTATTTCTTATCCCTCGAGGTCAATGTTCATGCCACTTCCCCTCTGAAGTCTTTCTGATCGCCTAGCTGGAAGTCATCTCTCTGGCCAAAGAGCACTGGTAGTACGTGGAGTATGTACAATATGAAGTTTGTGAATGAATAATGGTAATCTGCCACTCTAGGGGTATATAACTCCTTGAGCAGAAAGGGCTAATTAAGAACATGATTAAATTTTAAATTATAGCTGAAGAAATTGCACTGTAGAAAAGAGATAAATTAGAACACATCATGGTGTGGTTAGCACGTATATGTTCTTAAAAAGAGCAAATATGCTTTGAGAAATAATTGATTTATAAATAAACTGCTTTTCAACTTCCTTTTGCCCTTTCTGTAAGCTCTGCACTATAGAAACATTCTCTCTGTAATCCCCCCACTTCATTCTAGTCTTGTTAAGCAAAACTACAGGAATCATCTATCTCAAGCTCCATTTTAGCCATCATTTTTCCTCATCAGAGCTTGGAGACGCTGTTTGGAAACTCATGTTCAATCACGGACTTTTTCTGGCCACCATTTTCTTGTTTAGCTCTGTGACCCTCCATGCTACTTTTCCTATTAATTGCCATCAGGTGCTTGCTACTTCACTTCATTGGACTTGTTGGACTTTTATTTCTTATTCTATCCCTTTCAGTCTTTACGAAAACATTCTCTTCAGCAGAGCTTTGTTAAACATTATTCTTTTTTCTTTAGCATCTCTGGATCATGCTATTTAAGGGAGAATTTGCATAATGCATCTGTACGTAGAGTTTGATCAGACTTTGCTTTGCTTGTTTTCTCAACTCCTCCCAAGCAGCTAAAAAGTTGATCTTGCTAAGATGGTTTTGAATTAAGTTATGTATACTCTTGGCCAGACCTCTTTTTCTTACTTCCAACTGGAGTGGATAATGCAAGGTAAGAGGTAGGATGATGCAGTGTAAAACTTACCTCTTTTTCTGGGAACTCTCAACTGAAGTATAAAAGGTAATTGACAAAAAATCTTAAATTCCTTTTTTATGAAATTCTAGGAAAATAACATCTTGGCAATAGCTCAAATATGTGTTCTTTAGCTGTGTGTGGCTATTTGAATTAAAATGTAAATTTAAATGCATTAAAAGTAAATAAAATTTGGTCCGGCGCAGTGGCTCACACCTGTAATCCCAGCACTTTGGGAGGCCGAGGTGGGCGGTTCACGAGGACAACAGATTGAGACCATCCTGCCCAACATGGTGAAACCCCGTCTCTACTAAAAATATAAAAATTAGCTGGGTGTGGTGGTGTGCGCCTTTAGTCCCAGCTACTCAGGAGGCTGAGGCAGGAGAATTGCTTGAACCGGGAGGCAGAGGTTGCAGTGAACTGAGATCGTGCCACTGCACTCCAGCCTGGTGACAGAGCGAGACTCTGTCTCAAATAAATAAATAAATAAATAAATAAATAAATAAAAGTAAATAAACTTCAAAATTCATTTCATCAATCACTTTAGCCATATTTCTAGTGCTCAATAGCCACATATAGTTACTATGTTGAACACTGAAAATATAGAACATTTCTATCGTCATAGGAAGTTCTGTTGGACAGGGTTAACCCAAAGTACGTGGTAGCTTTTGAATGCGAATGTGCAGACTAGTGACTTCTGTTTCATTTTCAGCTAAAGTGCTTCTTCCTTTCACAGAATTTTACTTACCTGACTCCACTAAGGATTGGTACTATCTAAGGGGCTTCTAAATGAGTTGGAAGACACAGAGCCCAGTGAAATTTTCAAGTGGGCAGATGAAACTAAGCTCTTCTGGGAGTGGAAATGCCAAATTGAAAAACTACGCTGAAGGCTTTATGAGGGGGCAGACATGCATCAGATGAGCTTCTTTTCAAGCAAGTACAATGTGGCAAAGTTAGGTGGAAATGATTGCAGCCTTATGGGATACTGGATTTGGTTTTTCTGGTTAACAATTGATAGAACAATATCAAGTTCATTATGTAGTATTTCCTAAAATACAAAATTTTGTTATCGCTCAAAGTAGTAAAAATAAATTTGAGTGAAATGATGCAGTTATTTTCTACTTCTGTGTGATATTTAATGCATAAGTATCTGTGCAAGTAACACCTAACAGAGGTGGATGTTTTAACTTGTTTTAATAAGTTAGTATTAACTTCCAAAATAGAAGTGGAAGAAAAGGCAAAACGTATAAGCATAAAGGAGTGAGGAGTGTTGTTTGAAAGAAAAATAATAGTTCTTTGTGGTTGAAGCAAAAGTCCAGGGCATGATATAGTTTTAGAAATGAGTGCCAAGCCTTATTGCAAAAGTCCTGGTAAAATGCATATCGAATAGGTGAAGAAAACCACCAAAATAAGTTATTCAAACAGCAGAAGAATAACATAATCTAATGAGTATTTTAGAAAGATAAACGATATAGTTTGGATCTTTGTCCTCTCCAAATCTCATGTTGAAATGTGATCCCCAGTGTTGGAGGTGGGGCCTGGTGGAAGGTGTTTGGGTCATGGGGGCAGATCCTTCATGAATGGGTTGATGCTCACTCCATGGTAATGAGTGAGTTCCCACTCTCTTAGTTCACATGAGAGTTAGCTATAAAAGGAGTCTGGCTCTTCCTCCTCTCTGTCTTACTCCCTCTCTCGCCACATGACATGCCTGCTCCTGCTTCACCTTCCACCATGATTGTAAGTTTCCTGAGGCTCACCAGAAGCCAGGCAGATGCTGGTGCCATGACCTGCAGAACTGTGAACCAAATAAACAATGTTTCTTTATAAATTATCCAGCCTTAGGTATTCGTTTATAGCAATGCAAAACAGACAGATATAGGAACTCTAGCAGCAACGTAGATTAATAGTTCTAAAAGGGGGTGCTTTTGTCTCCCAGGGGACAGTTGACCATTTCTGGAGTAGCATTGCTTGTCATGAGAGATTAGGGGTCAGGGAGCCAATGGTATCTACTAGGTAGAGTTTAGGGGTGCTTCTAAACTTCTTATAATGTAAAAGAAAATTCCCACAACAAAGAAATATTCAGTCCCAAATGTTGATGTTGCCAAGTTTGAAAAACCTTGATGCAGACAATAAATTTAAGAAAGGACATGCCTTAAATAATAAAATCATTTAGGATACTGATACAAAAGTAAATTTAAGAAATGATGAGAGGAATGATGTTATATTAATATGTTTACGCTTCTTAAATTTATAAAGACAGAATATTGACAAAGAGGAATATAGAGTTAATCCAGTTTTCTAAATAGAATGAAAAGAAACCCATTCCCTATTTGTATGTTTTGTACAACTTATACAATTATTTACTCATAAATTTATATAAACAAAAGAAAATTCCAGAAGGATATATACTGCATTGCAAGTAAAATTAATGGGAAAATATATAAACTAACATAGCTGGGACTTTTTTATTATACAGAGAAAAGGGGGAAATTCCATAATTTTCTAGAGAGAATATAGAGTTGCTGAAAAGTGCAAAAGAAATTCTCCCATATAACATTAAATTCCATTGGAACTTTAGGGGGAAATGGTCAACCAGCATTTCATGGCAAAACAAGATGTCTTTTGTGGGCAAAGGCAGTAGAAATACTTGCAGATTTCACGATGCTCAAAATATACATGAACATCCTACAGTTATTGTAAAGATTACTTAAAGATGTTAAACATGGTAAATCATAAAATTTAAAGAAATTAGTGTATAAAAGTTCTCTTTTGCTATTTGGTAAATTCAGGAATAAAATTAGATCTTTTCTTTTGGCCATGTAAACTGTAAATTCTGTACAAAACTTGACCCTGCTATTATTACCTCATCTATATATTGTGTTTCCTTCTACTTTCCAGAGGTCAGCACATCCTGCACTTTATATAAGATCTCTCTTTCAGTTTGGTTACTTAAAATGATAATTGTTCCTATTCTGTTGGAATGCTTACTAAAAATGGCTAGGCAATTGACTAGTTGGGTCATTGCCTGGTATAATTGCCCAGCAAAATTTCATTATATATTGTTTCTATATTCTTGTCTTCATAAAATAAGATTCCCACAAAGAAATATTGCAGCAATTATAATTATACTTAGGCAGTGCACTTGTGTATATTTAAAAAAAGTCTCTGAATTTTATTCAATTATGAAAGATGAATAAAAAATTATTTCCCTTCAAGTTCTACTTAATTTAATAATTCCTGTTCCTTTTCTGGAAACAACAACAAAAAATTCTTGTATAAGGCTCCTCCAGAGGTTTCACAAAAATTATAATGAAAACCTTTAAATATGATATGGAAGAGACAGTGAAGCATTTAAAATATATATGGAAATGCCACTGGCATTTATTATAAGTTTTTAAAACCTGAATTATTTTTTATTTACTTGGAATACTTCATGAGATTTTGGCAGAATTTTTTAACATATATATTCTGGAATTTTCAGTTACTTTACATAAATGATGATTAAAGTCACTTTGAAATATTTTCTAAAAAGAATTGCACATACAAACTTGGGAAACAAATAAAGCTATATCCCTGTGCATTGAGTCAAGAATACAGAATCTATCCTAGGTTTTTCAAACAATTAATTTTTTTTTTTTTTTTTTTTGAGATGAAGTCTCACTTTGTCTCACAGACTGGAGTGCAATGGCGCAATCTTGGCTCACTACAACCTCTGCCTCCCAGGTTCAAACAATTCTCCTGTCTCAGCCTCCCGAATAGCTGGGATTATAGGTGCCCACCACCACGCCGGGTAATTTTTGTATTTTAGTAGAGATGGGGTTTCACCATGTTGGCCAGGCTGGTCTCGAACTCCTGACCTCGTGATCCACCCTCCTCGGCCTCCCAAAGTGCTGGGATTACAGGCATGAGCCACTGCACCTCGTCGAGTTAATTTTTTAATAGTCAATATGTTTTAGGGATTCAGGCTTGCTTTTCTTGTTTGTTATAATGGTCAAGAAAGACGCTTAGAACACTTACTTTCAATTTTTCCAGGCAAAAATTACCCCAGCTATGCACTACAGCAAAGTCACTGGTATATCTTGGTCTCAGGTAGGCCAAAAACATATTTAAAAGCTTTCTATTGAAGTAAAATATGTGTACAAAACTGCACATGTAGGAGTACAATTTGATAAATTTTCATTAACTGATTATTGATTATGCCAGTGTAACTAGCATCCAGATCAAGAAATCGTCACCAGTACCCCAGTAAAACCTCTTCAATTTTCCCCAAAGTTAGTCCATTATCCTAAAATCTTAAAGCATAGAATACTTTTTTATATTATTTTATATAAAAATTGCATAATTCTGCATTATGCAGAATTTATTTTATATAAAAATTGCATGTTCAATTCTGTCTGACTTTAGCTCAACAGTGTTTGTGTAATTCATTCCTATTGTTATCTGTATTTGTAGACAGTGATTACCATTGTGGTACAGTAATCATTATGTGAAATACCTCAATTTATCCTATCGGTGGAGATTTGAGTGATATTTAGGTTTTAGCTATTACAAATTAGTAATATTTTATTGTATTACATGATTTTTTGGTAAACATTGGAACACATTTCTGATAAAAATATACCTAAAAATTGAATTCTTGGATCATAGAGATTTTGTATGTTCACATTCAGTAGAAACAGCCAAATCGGTTCCCAAAGGCTGTACCAATTTTCCATGGCTTCCAGCTCTGTTTAAGAACTTCAGTTGCTCAACATCCTCCCCAGCACTCGATAGTCCTGTCTTTCTCATTGGCCACTCTGACGATTACTTAGTGGTATTTCATTTTGATCGTAATTTGTGTTTTCCTGATGTCTTTTCATATGTTTTATTAGAAATTTGGATATCCTCAGAGAGAGGATATTAACGCAGAAAAATGTTTACAAAAGTGATAGATGGGCAGAAAAGGGGAAGAACAGTTGTTATGCAAGACCAGGACAGTGTCCCTACCTGTGTTCTGGGATGCATTCCTAGCTAAGCTGCTGTGGTGCATTGCTTCATTTTTTTTTTTCAACTTTTGTTTTAAGTTCAGGGATACATATGCAGGACACTCAGGTTTGTTACACAGGTAAATGTGTGCCATTGTGGTTTATGGCAAAGATCATCCCATCACCTAAATATTAAGCTCGGCTTAATATTTAGCTGGGCTTAATATTTAGCTATTCTTCCTGATGCTCTCCCTCCTCCCACTCCTCACCCTCCAACAAGCCCCAGTGTATGTTGTTCCCCCCATGTTTCCACATGTTCTCATCATTCAGCTCCCACTTATAAGTGAGCAAATGCAGTGTTTGGTTTTCTGTTCCTCCATTAGTTTGCTGAGGATAAAGGCTTCCAACTCCATCCATGTCCCTGCAAAGGACATGATCTTATTCTGTTTTATGGGTGCATAGTATTCCATGGTGTATATGTACTGCATTTTCCTTATCAGTCGATCACTGATGGGCATTTAGAATGATTCCATGTCTTTGCTATTGTGAATAGTGTTGCAATAAACATATGTGTGCATGTATCTTTATAACAGAATGATTTATATTCCTTTGGGTATATGTCCAGTAATGGGATTGCTGGGTCAAATGGTATTTCTGTCTGTACATTTTTGAGGAATTGCCATACTGTCTTCCACAGTGGTTGAACTAATTTACACTCCCACCAACAGTGTAAAAGTATTCCCTTTTCTCCACAACTTCACCAGCATCTGTTGTTTATAGAGTGCACTGCTTCTGAAATGAGGCTGCCTTAACCACTGCTGTTGGGACCTGAAAATGCTAGAGGCTATGCTTTGCTGGTAATTGCCTTTCTGCTAAGTTGAGAGTTGAATACAGAATGCCTCCTGCTTGTGCCTCCTCCCATTGGCTCCCATTTGTAGAACTAATTATGAAAACAAGTCAAGAAATTCTAGGAAATGTCATTTTTAGACTTCCAGGATGCCTTTCCTCCCCTCCACTCCCATTGAAAATAAAAGCTTGGAAGGTCAGAAAACAAGTTATATATCAATTGCCTCCATCTGCCCCAGTGCGCTGCACCTTAGCTTTCTAAATATCAAGGAGTAAGGAGGGACATAAGAGCTATGGCCATATAAATCTGCATATATGTCTATTTCAGGCAACTGGTTAATCAGTTGTGTATTTGACAGTGTCTAGAAAAATAAAAAGTAAAGTACTTGCTCTCATGATTCTTATAACTTCTTAGTTATAAGAAATTAGTCATTATTAACTTTATTCACTAAGAATAAAGAAAAGTATACGTGAAACATCAGTTAATAATACAGAAAATTGGGAAGCTGAATTGTCACAATAGACAATGAGTCTTAACTGATTTTTCCAAGATCAGGAGAGGAAAAACGACAGTGAATGTGGTTGAATGTGAAATGGGGGTGAGCTTTTTCCTAAAGGGCAGATAATGAGGAGGAGGGAAGAAGAAAACACATTCTGGTCAAAAGAAGCAATATGAGTAGAATAAATAACATAGGATTCAGCAGTGGCATCTTTATAAAATATTAAGATTTTACCTTACCTTACCTTAAAGTGGGCTTTGGAAGAAGATAGCAGAATCAATTATAATTTTATAACAAGATTCCTGTCAATTTGGAAATCTGGAAATCATGTCAGGAAGAATAAGGAAACTAAGATATTTAGCTCAGAGAAGAGAAACCTAAATGCAATATCTATTGAGTATCATGTTGAAGAAGGCACAAATTTGTTTTGATTGTTCAAAAAGGAACAAAAGTGGCTGGGTGCAGTGGCTCACGCCTGTAATCCCAGCACTTTGGGAGGCCAAGGCAGGCAGATCACGAGGTCAGGAGATCAAGACCATCCTGGCTAACACGGTGAAACACCATCTCTACTAAAAAAATACAAATCAATTAGCCAGGCATGGTGGTGGGCGCCTGTAGTCCCAGCTACTGGGGAGGCTGAGGCAGGAGAATGGCGTGAACCCGGGAGGAAGAGTTTGCAGTGAGCCAAGATCACACCACTGCACTCCAGCCTGGGCAACAGAGCGAGACTCAGTCTCAAAAAAAAAAAAAAAAAAAAAAAGGAACAAAAGTTAGAGGCATTCAGCTATAAATTCAGTGAAAAACATTTGTTTAAAATCAATGGTTATCTTACAGTGAAACACACTAGCTCATGTAGATATGATGTCTATAGCCATAAATCATTCTCATAGAAGTTAAATGGCCAACTATATCACAGAAGGGATTTCCGCAATCAAAACAAAGAAGATGACCCAAATATTTCTTTCATCTAAAGAATAATTTGGGATAGATATGGTAGCATTTATCAGGGAACATGAAAGCCAATTAGTTTAGATTTTAGTAACTGATGAATACAATTAGTTTTTCTTATATTCCTGCTCAGTGCCAGATACTGTCTAGTGAAATGGTGAATGATATAATTCACTATAATAACCAATTCACTAGAGGAAACCGGGAAAGAAAAAACAAACTCTAGACTTAGAAGATGCCCCATGAAAAAACAAGTCCAAGGTGAAATAGTGTTAAGAAAGTCTACATCTACTTACCTTTTTAATAATCATTATTATTTACAGAATATGAAACAGTTTCATGGCTCTGCTATGTCCTTAAGTAAATATACTTGCTTAACCTCTGAATCATCGAGCACCTTCCAAATTTGTCTCAAAAAATCATTTTTTTAATCCCCAGAAAACGATTATATCAACATTCTGCAACTGGTACTTGCATACAACTAATTTTTAAAATATACATTGTCATTGTAATCACAATTATTGCCTATAGGAACTTATAGTCTATTAAGGGAAATAGACGGTTATAATACCATATGCAAAGCCATGCTGTGGGAGTGAATGCAAGTGCTATAGAAACACACACCTAACTCATCCTTGGGGTGAGGGCTGGGGCAGGAAAATTCTGGGAGAAGGTTTAATAAAGTAATTCCTGAGTATCCTATAGGTCTGATAATTTAACTAATAAATTAGCCAAACCTATAGGATACTCAGGAATTACTGAGAAAAAGGGAAGGAAAGAAAGTTCTAGACTTGATATTTATAGTACATTAAGACAGACTTGTTCTGCATCTCAGATTTCATTGCAGGGTCACTACAAAGATCACTGAAACACACAATTATGCAATCTTAGGTGCAGGAAATAAACATAGAGATCCTCTAGTCCAGACACCTTTTATATAATAGCCTAAAGGGAGGCCATCTAACCTCTGTTTAAATGTTTTTAGTCACTGGAATCTATCTCATGAAGCATTTTCCCCCTTATATTAAAATGAAATCACCCTTCCTATAACTTTTACCTGCCCCAGTCTGCATTCTTGAGCTGCACCAAAGAACCTGGACTTTATTACTTTGGGAATATCGAAGTCGTTTTCTATTGGTGATGGAATTTAAAATCAGGTCTATTTAATAGAGTTTTCAGTTACTCTGTCCATTCATTTTCAACCAGACATTTCACTGCTTTTAACATGTAAAATATATCTGCACATCTTAAAGTTTTCTTAAAACTACAGTATAAATACTGAGTTTTATATAACTTTTTATTTATCAAGGGAGTATTTTGGAAATTTGGTTTTGGCATCTTTTTGTAAAAATGTTAGTTCTTAGGAACATTTTCATAATTCAATAGGATCTACAATGTTAATGGACCTGAGCAGCAGGATCCTTGGACCACATACTATAAATACTCCTCAGAGTGCTTATAATTTCAATTCCAGAGCCTAATGCTGGCTGTAATTCATTTGTTTTTCTTCTGTTATTGAAGGTGATTCCCAGCAGCCTTCTGATTTTGGAAATCTATTACTTTTGCTCAATTCTAAGTTCATAGTCCAAATTTAAATTAAAGTATGGTAGTAGAAAAAACATGGTAGGAATTCAAAAAAGTAATGGTGAAGAAATAAATATTTTCTATGAGCAAAAGATTCTTTTAAAAGCATTTAAATCACTCAGGGAAAAATTAGAAGTCTTTTTCTTCAGTTTCAATTTGGGCTTCCAGTGCTCAGAATACTAAAACATAAGAAAAATATGTTCTTCTCTTGATTAAAAATAAATAGTTGCAAATTACTCAATGGCTTCACATTTCAATTTAAACATAAGATACATGAAATGCAACTTGATGTTCTATGTGTGTGTATTTAGTTGGCACTGCAAAATTAACATGGATACAATTTTTAAAACACTAACTAAAATTACATTGTACTAGCCTTAAACATAATTAGAATTTTAGATTGGATATATCTCACTTCAAGTAAATTTTGTGATTTTATAAGTGAGAAAACGGAGGCCAGTAAAGTTAAATGATTTATATTAGAAGTAGAGAACCACTGACAATTTTCATGTTCTACAGAATGCTTTTTTACTTGGTAATAGAACAGCAGTCTTACAATAAATGTAGAAGTATTTTGACTATTTATATAGTGACAGTAGTCTTATTTGAATAAATACATTAAGTTCAAGAAAAGGGAGGAATCTAAATTTGAAAAATGAAACTTCTTAAATAGCATATGATGTAATGTTCATTATTTTTAATTTTCATGGTTTTTTTTTTTTTTTACCCCCACCAGGGAAATCATCTTTTGGGAATTTATCTAAGAAGAACTTCTTATGGTAAGAATGTTTAATAAAATAACATTTTATAAAAATGATCACATAGCTTTATTACATGACATCTTTATTTTCAAATAGAATTTCTAATATACACAGAGCTGAGAAAAATATGCACACTATTCTATTTATGTGATATATCAAATACCAGATACTGAAATGAGTCACCAAGTATCTGCTATTTATTTTCACTGAGATTTGAATGTCTGATAATAGATGAAAATGTTACTTCTTTAAGTAATAATGGTGCCCTTCAATGGGCAAGTGAAAAATAATTTAAAGGATTAAAGGAAGAGACCTCTGAACTCTGGAAGTTCCCCTGACTTCCCCACCAAAGTAGACTGCTCATTTTTTTTTTTTTTTTTTTTTTTTTGAGACCCAGTCTCACTCTGTTGCCTAGGCTGGAGTGCAGTGGTGTGATCTTGGCTCACTGCAACTTCTGCCTCCTGGGTTCAAGTGATTCTCGCGTCTCAGCCTCCCGAGTAGCTGGGACTACAGGCATGAGCCACCACGCCCGGCTAATTTTTGTATTTTTAGTGTAGACGGGATTTTACCATGTTGGCCAGGCTGATCTCAAATTCCTGACCTCAGGTGATCCACTCGCCTCAGCCTCCCAAAGGGCTGGGATTACAGATGTGAGCCAACATGCCCAGCCAGATTGGTCATCTTCCGTAGCACTCTTTTTCCCCGTACTAACCTGTTTTACTTTTAGAACACATGTTATTAAAATATTTGTCATCATACAAAATATTTATTTTGTATTTATACCTCTGTTGCCCATCTTTCCCACTAGAAGGTAACATGTAGGGGAGCCAGATGCTTGCTTATTGGCAAATGGCTGGCCCATAGACATTTGTTAAATGGCTGCATTAAGGATCAATGAAATGATCACCTATGATGTACCAGCCACTAAATCAGGTTGCTTCACTGGCAACATTTCCATTTATCCTCACAGTAAACCTAAGAGGTAGATATCGGCTTCATTTTACAGGTAAGGAAACAGATTCAGAGCAGAAAAATTACTTGCTCCAAATTATGTAATTATTAAGAAGATGCTGGAACTTGAGTTCTTGTTTAGCAATTTCAAATACTAAACCCTTTTTTTTTAGAGCAAATATCCTAAAATTCAGATTGTTAAAATGATGTGAAGAAAAAATGAACAGGAAACTGATGCAGAGGCCACAAAGAATATTCAAACACAAATTTTCCATTTTCAAAAAATGACACTGCTCCAGGACCCGGTGGATATGAGGCTGGATAATTGATTCTCTACTTCCAACTTACTCATGTGCATTTGATACCTCTAACAAAAGGAGTAAATTTTTCACAATTCAATATGACCTAGTTTTAATTATTTAGGTGTTTATTAACAGTTTTGAATCAACGTTTGTCATGTAAATATATAATCAGAAACATCAAGTCTGACAGGGCAAAGGTAAAGAAAAATATATATTTTAATTCTTAAAAGAGTCAGTTCTTAGGTTTTCACACTCTTAATTGGAGATCATATTACCTATATTTTAGGAATTACATTTTTTTTTTTTTTTTTTTTTTTTTTTGCGACAGAGTCTCACTCTTTCGCCCAGGCTGGAGTTCAGTGGTGCTATCTCGGCTCACTGCAAGCTCCGCCTCCCGGGTTCACGCCATTCTCCTGCCTCAGCCTCCCAAGTAGCTGGGACTACAGGCACCCGCCACTGCGTCCAGCTAATTTTTTGCATTTTTAGTAGAGACGGGGTTTCACCGTGTTAGCCAGGATGGTCTCGATCTCCTGACCTCGTGATCTGCCCGCCTCGGCCTCCCAAAGTGCTGGGATTACAAGCGTGAGCCACCGCACCTGGCCAGGAATTACATTATTTTTTATTAAACTTTTTATTTTGAGATTATTATTGATTCACATGCAGTTGTAAGAAATTAATACAGGGAAGCTCCAGTGCCTTTTACCTGGTTTCTCCCAATGTAACGTACTGGAAATTTATGCTGTAAAGTGAAAACCAGGCTATTGACATTGATACACTTAATATAAAGAACATTTTCATCACACATGATTCCCTCCCACTGCTCTTTCATAGCCATACCTACGTTCCTATTCCCCTTAACTCCTAGTAATTACTAATCTGTTCTTCCTTTCTAACATACTGTCATTTCAAGAAAATTATATAAATGGAATCATGCGGTATGTTCATGAACAAGATTGGCTTTTCACTCAATATGATTCCTTGAAGATCTACACCAACAGTCATTGTGTAAATAGTTCATTAATTTTTGTTGCTGACTAGTATTTTTTGGTATAGATGGACCTCAGTTAGTTTAACCATTTACCCATTTAAAGACATCTAGGTTGGCCAGGCACAGTGGCTCACACCTGTAATCCCAGCATTTTGGGAGGCTGAGAAGGGGAGATTGCCTGAGCTCAGGAGTTTGAGACCAGCCTGGGCAACATGGCAAAAATACATGTACTAAAAATACAAATTAGCCAGGCATGGTGGTGCATGCCTGTAATCCCAGCTACTCAGGAGGCTGATTAAGGAGAATTGCTTGAACCTGGGAGGCAGAGATTGCAGTGAGCCAAGATCATGCCATTGCACTCCAGCCTGGGCAACAGAGCAAGACTCTGTCTCAAAATAAATAAATGAAGACATCTTGGTTGTTGTCAATCTTTGGTTATTGTAAATAAAACTGCTCCATTCGTAAAACTGAACATCTATGTACAGGGTTTTTTTTTTGTGAACTTAAGTTTTCTTTTCTCTGGGAAATGTAAAGTACCATTATATATTTTTTAAATTAGAAAAACAAAAATGTTTTTAAATATTATTCACTGGAGGCCCTCAATCACAAGAGGAATTGAATCAAAACAAGAAGAAAACTTAAGTTAAAGGGAAGTTAAGTAACTTTTTAATTGATGCATATAAGCATTCTTACTATCATTATTTTCATTATGGCTGGTATATCTCTGAAATTGATGGCCTCATCTTATTTATCTAAGACATGTCCAATTTTCTCATTATGCTGTCTTCTTCTGCAATATTTTTTTCTTCTTATAAGGACTACATTCATACATTCCTTTGAATTTTTACTCAAAAATTTTATGTGCTAATCATTAACTGTTGACTTATTTTGCCTCTGATACATATTGCAGGCAGTACCAGGTTTATATTCATAGATCAACTTCTAAAGGATCAGAGCTGCAATATCTCCCTTAAGAACTAAGGACACTCTTCTAATTTGCTATGGCATGACATGACAAAGTGTCAGGGTGTGTTTTATAGCATTTATTAATAAGCTACATTTCTCTCATGAGGTGTATTTGCTGGCCTGGCAACTTGCCTCTACTCATCTAAACTTGAACTCTAAGGAAAACAGCATTCTGCCAAATAACCATAGGGAAAGAGAGTGGGTTGTTTTGTTTTGTTTGTTTTGAGACGGAGTCTCGCTGTTGTCACCCAGGCTGGAGTGCAATGGAACGATCTCAGTCACCGCAACCTCTGCCTCCTGGGTTCAAGCAATTCTCCTGCCTCAACCTCCTGAGTAGCTGGGATTACAGGCACCCACCACCATGCCCACCTAATTTTTGTACTTTTAGTAGAGATGGGGTTTCGCCATGTTGGCCAGGCTGGTCTTGAACTCCTGACCTTAGGTAATCTGCCCACCTTGGCCTCCCAAAGTGCTGGGATTATAGGTGTGAGCCACTGTGCCTGGCCAGGCAAGAGAGTAGTGTTCTAAATAAACCAAAAGAATAATTAAATACATATATACACACACATGAAGAGCTGTGTGTGTACATGTATTTATGTCTGTGTGTGTACATGTATTTATGTCTGTGTGTGTGTATATATATCTATATATATATAAAACTGTATGTATGTGTATATATCTACCAGCCATAAAATACTGCTCTATCATAGAAATTCCAGCTATTGATGGCTAAGACTAGGAGACTAAAAGAAAAGACTATATGTGTTGAGTCTTGTAAGAATTGCTAAAATTGTACATGTCTTATTTATATCCAAAGATAAATTGGAAATAGACCATAATATATACACATACCAATTATAGTAGAAAAAACTTAAATATCTCTCTACCAAATTCTGAAATGTAGATAAAATTCAGAAGTTTCCATACTGCTTGCTATTTTTATACTTATTGGAATCAAGTCAGACAAAAATAAGGATTTATTCATACATTTAAGAAATATTCATCTTTCACTTTATTTGTGAAGGCTCTGATCTAAGTGGTGGAAATCAAAGAGAACGAAGTCCTTGCTAATAGAGCTCATAGTCCAGTGGGGGAAGGTAATCCATGCACAGGTAAATAAATTAAAAATTGCGAAATATTTTGCTGTGGAGAAAGTGAAATCGTGATAGGATAGAGTGGTTAACAGAACAGGGTGGTGGCTACATTAGCTAGAGTGGCCAGAGAAATCTTCCCAAGGGGCCATATATGAGCAGAGACATGAATGCTGAGCTGGAGCCAGCAATGCAAAAACATCCCAGGAACTAGAATATTCCAGGCAGAAGCAATAGCAAATGCAAAGACTCTCAGACAGAAAGGAGCTAGGACTTTGAAAGACTGGAAAATCTCAATCTGTCTGTCTTGGAAATGAATTGTTTGAATCCCTGACTTTGTGGAGCCAGAGCCTTGCTGGACAGCACTGGCCACCCCACCACTTTGAAATCATTTACTAAATGAACAATGAGGATAGTGTCATAGCAGGAGGAAGATAGCATATATTAAAGAATGACCAAGAAATCAGCAACTGGAAGAACAGAAAACTTGGAGTGCCAAGTGGATGTAAACAGAGAAGCAAGGAAAGTTTGATGTAGGTAAGGGAACTGTTTGGATTTTGGTCTGACTGAACAGTTCAAGGAATAGTAATGGGCTAGTGTGACTGGAGGAATAGGCAAAGGGGAGGCTTATAGGAGAAGAGGTCTTAAGATAAGCCACAGAACCAGACATGGAAAGGATTTAGGGTTTTATTGCTTAATTTAGGTAAACTGCTTTTGTTAGTGAATCATAATGGCTGCAAATATGGACTCTTAAGCCAGGACCCCTAAGATTGAATCTTATTACAACCACTTACCAGCCAGTAACCTTTTTACTGTCATTGTTTAATTTTTACTTCCTAGTCTGTAAAATGGTACTAATGTTACTGAAACACCAGGGGTTTTGTCTAGGTCCTGCTACTTGCTGCACAGAAAGCCAATAACTGAGACAATGAGTATTGCTAAGGAAGAAGCTTTAATCAGGTGCTAAGCCAAAACGATGGGAGATCATTCTCAAATCCATCTCCTGGACTGACTAAAACTAGGAATTTATATAGCAAGGAAGAAATGCAGCAAATGTGTAAAACAAAACAAAACAAAACAAAAAAGACAAAAAAAAAAACACAGGAATTAGGGAAAGGCAAGGAAGCAATCATGATGAATGAGGGGTCAACATTTCATTTTCTGGATGTGGTAATCTGGTGAGTTTCAATTCGTTGATACCTTTTTTCAGATGCCTAAAGGTCATTTCCTGAGGAAGAAACTAGATAAAACAAACATAAAGTTCAAGCTTTAAGACCCAAAAGGTCAATTTCTATGTTCATTCAAAAAATTATCTGTAAGACTGTTGGGTCAGCTTCAATATTTGAACTTACCTCATATGGGTCTTGGAGTGCTCAGTAAGTTAGTCTGAATAAAATGGGGAAATAGTAGAGAATTTTAAGTGTAGAGATTATAAAATGTTGCTTGAATTTTAGTGGAATTACGTTGGCTGTTTTGTTGAGAATACACGAAAGAGTGAATGCACAGGTTGAAGTAAGGACCAGTCAGGAAGCAATTAAAGTTATCTAGAGTTTGGAGCAGGACAGTGACAGTGCAAATGGTGGAAAGTGGTCAGAATCTGGATACAATTTGAAGTTTAACCCCACATGATTAGCTTATGAATTAGATGAGGGATATAAGATGAAGGAATTAAGAATGACTCCAAGTTTTCTGGTATTAACAACCAAAAGAACAGAGCAATCTTCACTGAAATTTGGAAGACATAGATGAAGTACATTTGGTAGGAAGATCAGAAATCAGCTTTGCATGTGTTAACTTTGAGACGCCAATTAAACATCCAAGTGGAGATGTTTTCTAAGCACTTGGATATCTGAATTAAGATTTAAAGTCATGAAGCTAGGTGACGTCACCAAGGCAACAGATCAGAAATAGAAATGAAGAGATGTAAGAAATGAAGCCTGGGATACTCCAGTGAGGGTACTGAGGTAGAAAAATAACCTGAGCATTAAATGAAGAAAATGCTTTAAGAAAGAGAAAGTTGCCAACTGTCTCACCTGCTGCCCTTGGGTTGGGTAATATGAGTCCAGAGAACTGTCATTTGTGGGGATGAAAGTGGACTTACGAGAGAATGAGAAGAGGAAAATTGAAAGCAATGTGCACCAGAAGATTGTTTCAAAGTATTTTTTCCTATAAAGGAGAGGAAATAAAGGAAGTAGTAGTTGTTGGGGGTGGCGGTTGGGAATGGGAGTAATCTGGTGGAGAGGATAAATCTGATGATAAGGGAGAACGACATCCCTCACTAGGTAAGAAGTCATGGGATCCCTAGTTCCAATGTGATGACTGTAGATGGAACTGTGGACATTTCATTTATATAATTGGGATGGAAGACAACAAAATGTCATTGGGATAAATGAAGTAAGATGCATTTCATTTATATAATTGAGGTGCAGAAGTTTGTAGAAGAGTAGGAGTTTTAAGAGCACCATTCTAGTTTATTTGATTTTCTCATGAAAAGAGAAATGAGGTTGTCAACTGAATGTGAAATTGAGAGATATTGAAGGTTTGAAGAAAGGAAAAGCATCATACAGTTGTCTGTAAGGGTGGCAAACTTAACACAAGCACCAGGCCATATAAAGACATCAACTGAGGTTCCTGTCCAAGCATTTAATATGAGAGTAGTCAACATATTTTTATTTTTTAATTTTTTCCCTAGCCATATTCAGCTGCATGGGTCCAAGTGTAGAGTTGGTGGAAAATTGCATTTTACTAGATTTATGGTTTTCTCTAGCGAATATAATGAATCAAGAGACAAGAGAGCTGAGGGAGTATCGAAGTTTGAGATTATATGATTAATTGTAGAATTTAAATTGGGCAAGTATAAAATGAGGGTGAGAAAATGAATAGAAGAGCTGGTGGGATTGTATGTATAGAAAGAACTGTTGGTGTTGAGGTCCTGAAGCAAGTAAGATGTAAAGAGAGAATTCTACAAGTGATGAGAAAGTGGGATGCTTGAAGCTGTAAATATGGAGAGGTCACTGTAACGTGTGTGACCATGGGAATTGTGTCTGAGAGATGGTGGAGGACAGCATCATGGGAGGAGAAGATTCCAAAGTACTGGGAAGAGAGAAATTTGGCAGAATCATCTTGGTATAAATTGATATCACCAAGATTTAAGGCTGACGTTATCTTGGAGAGAGTAACAGTGACACAGAAACCAAACTCTTTAAGAAATGAGGAGGAGTTACTTGGGGCACAGTAGCTGATTGCAATAAGGGCTGGTTTGGGCTGGTCATTTCTTCACTAGAGCACTGTCTAGAGGAGGCAGAGGGAAGAGTTTAGAACTGGAGATGAGGCATAAGAAGGACACGGAGTCCACTACCAGGCCCCGTGGTGTGAGAAAGAGAGAAAACACACGATGCTCCCCTGGGAAAGCACTGTCCTCAGAGAAGACCCAGGGTTTTTTGAGCAAGATGATGAAGAGAACATTAAAGTTTGAGGATGCTGCACGGCAAGTTCCACAGAGCACAGTGGAGGGGTTTCAGGAACTGTGGAAGACTTGCAAATGGGGACTAAACAGGGATGTGCAGCCTAAGCAGGTAATAATGAGGAAAATGAGAGATGAAGTCAGTGGCTTCTTATGGGGATTTGAAATAGACCAGAACAAAGGATGTAGGCATAGTGGTATCATGGAGGTAGAAGTGGTGAGAGAATGTGAGTGTCTAGAGGAGCCTCTTCACTCCTTCTGAGGGAGATGTGGAGGCCAGAATTAGTTGAGTATTATACCCACATATCTCTCTCTTGACCACTATTGCTTAAGCTTTCAATACTAGGAGGACAGGGGGAATCTTACTCTAAGTGCAAAAGACTGGAAGTTTATCCTGACTTTCTAGTTCAGGAAATATTCTTTTTTATTTATTATTATTATTTGAGATGGAACCTCACTCTGTCACCCAGGCTGTAATGCAGTGGCATGGTCTCAACTCACTGCAACCTCTGCCTCCCGGTTTCAAGCGATTCTCCTGCCTCAGGCTCCTGAGTAGCTGGGATTACAGGCACATGCCACCACACCTGGCTAATTTTTGTATTTTTAGTAGAGACAGGGTTTCACTATATTGGCCAGGCTGGTCCTAAACTCCTGATCTCGTGATCTGCCTGCCTCGGCCTCCCAAAGTGCTGGGATTGCAGGCGTGAGCCACCATGCCCAGCTGATTGTTTTTCTTTTTTTTTTTTAAGTGAAATAAAAATAAATATTACTTATGATCTGACCCAGCCCAATTCCAATCATTGAGAGATGACTTGGGAAGAGATAGTGGACATACTCCCAGAGGTTCCCATCAAGTTTCATGTTGAGTAGGAATCTTGTTTAAACACCTCTCAAATTATTTGTCAGTCTTAGCTTCAAATAATAGGTGGTGATGCTCATAAGCTAGCCCTTTGGTATTGAATTTCTCCATTGACTTCATTAAGCACCACAGTTTTCCACTCTGAGATTTTCCTCACCAGGAGACTTTTCAAAATTCTTCTCCTCATCCTTTCCTCTATTCTTGGTCGCCCAGGCAGTAAAATCATAATCCTATCTTTTACAACTCACAGTCTGATAACAGCATGAACACACTCAGAGGATTCTTGCTCTCATTAAGCTTTTAATTTCTTTATTGACTTTAATTAAATTTGAGAGGCTTTTTCAATAATAAGAAAGAAACATGTTTGTATGTTGAATTAATAGCTTTGTATTAGCAAGACTGTAGATGATATTTGGAAAGGAATAAGCTTTTCTTTTATCCTAGATGCACAAATGTGAAGTTCTTCATTTCTGAATTTCTTACTATTAAAGAGATGGACATTCTGCCATATGAGCCACAATAAAAATTGCATTGCTTTCTTGACAAAGTCTGAGAAGACTGTGACTCTCAGGTGAAACTTTCTAAACAATATTTCAGCTGGTTTTCTTGGCATAAATTAAATTGAAGAGTGTCTATATTTTTACAATGAAATGAAGATATTTATTAATTTAATTAATAAATATTTTTGAGCACCTCCAATGTGGTAGGTCCTCTTCTAGAAAATGAACAGCATTAGTGCTTATGAAATAAATCTATGTGCTCTCAGATAGCCTGTATTATATTTACAGAGATAAACAATAAACAGATAAACTGATTTAGGTAATAACACATTTTCAAATAGGTTTATGAATCATGAAAAAAATTAAGCAGGATTTCATGATGGAGTGGCTGATGGGATATAGGTGGAGACAATAAGAGAAGGTGGTCAGAAAGGTGTCTTTAAGTAACTAATATTTAAGCCAAAAGAATCATTAATTTGTTACACAGAGTCCTTTATCAATTTTTGGCAAACTGATTAAATCTGCATGTTGATTTTGAGTAGCATACAGACATTTGTTATTAAAACTAAAAGGAAGAAATGAAAGGTTATTTCAAATAATAAATCTTTTTAAAATTTTCCTAAAAGAATCAAATTCAAATAGGTTTACTTAAACGAATCAAATTCAAATAAGTTTACTTATTATTTGAAGTATTTGAAAGAATTAGAGCCTTGCTATAAAGGGAAAAAAATAAAGCAGATCAAAATGCCCCAATCCTGAGATTTGCTCCACAGTAGATGATCTTCTGTAGTTGCACTATTCACCATGGTTGACTGCTAGTCACATGTGCGCTTTAACGAACATAGACAAATGAGACTTAAATTAAAAAGTTTCTGTATAGCGAAAGAAATAATCGACAGAGTGAACAGACAACTTACAGAATGAGAAAAAAATATTTGCAAGTTATGCATCCCACAAGGGACTAATATCCAGAATTTGCAAGGAACTCAAGCAACCCGACAACAACAAAAATAAATAAATAACCCCATAAAAAGTGGTCAAAAGCACATGAACAGACATTTTTCAAAAGAAGACATAGAAATGGCCAAGAAGCATATGAAAAAAAAAGTTCAGCGTCACTGATCATTAGAGAAATACAAATTAAAAGCAAAATGAGATACTTATCTCATACTAGTCAGAATGGCTGTTACTAAAAAGTAAACAAAACAAAACAAAACCCAAAAAACAGATGTTGGTGAGAAAGACCAAAAGAACACTTATATGCTGTTCGTGGGAGTGTAAATTAGTATGACTTTTATGCAAAACAGTATGGAGATTTCTCAGACAATTAAAAATAGAACAACCATTTGATCCAGCAATCCCCCTCCTGAGTATCCACCCAAAAGAGAAGAAATCATTATATTAAAAAAATACCTGCACTAGTATGTTTCTCTTAGTACTATTTACAATAGCAAACATAGATGGAATCAACCTAAGTGTCCCTCAGTGGGTGATGGGATAAAGTAAATGTGGTAAATATATACAATGAAATACTACTCAGCCATAAAAAAGGATGCAATCAATCTTTTGCAACAGCATAGATGAAACAGGAGGCCATTATCTTAAGTGAAATAACTCAGAAACAGAAAGCCAAATACTGCATGTTCTTATTGATAAGCAGCAGCTATATAATGTGTACACATAAACACTGAGTGTGGAATAGAAGACGCTGCATACTAGGAAGAGTGAGAAGGCAAGGAGGGAGGTGAGTCCTGAAAAAATTACTTGATGAGTACAACGAGCATTATTCAGGTGATGGTTACACTAAAATTCCAGGCTTTACCACTATGTGATATATTCATGTAACACTTAAACCCCTTAAATTGCCCTTGAACCCCGTAAGTGTACACACACACACAAAGGAAACAAGCCTAGATGACACTGAGATATGCTATAAGTATAATACAAACAGTCTTTCAAAAGCTTAGTTTAACACAAAATTAAAATATTTATTTTATTAATTATAGGTTGAAATGATATTTTGACATATTAGGTTAGATTAGGTATATTTTAAAATTAATTTCACCTATTTCTTTTTTCCTTTTTGAAATGTGGCTAAACATTGTAAAATTATGCAGCTCTTGCTTGGGATTCATATTGTATTTCTGTTCGTCAGCACTATAGAATTGCCAATGCCCCCTTAAATGTATTGTATAGAATTTACAACCTAGTTGTTTAAATACATTAAATGCTCATGAAAGATGATGTTTTCACATTTAGATGAGAAAATCCAAATAGAAGTTACTGAAGACAAAATAATATTGAGATTATATGATGTTGAAACGATTATCTATTTTTATATATATATATATATATATATATATATATATTTATTTATTTATTTATTTTTGAGACTGAGTCTCGCTCTATCTCCCAGGCTGGAGTGCAGTGGCACAATCTCGGCTCACTGCAAACTCCGCCTCCCAGGTTCACGCCATTCTCCTGCCTCAGCCTCCCGAGTTGCTGGGACTACAGGTGCCCGCCCGCCACAATGCCCGGCTAATATTTTTTGTATTTTTAGTAGAGACAGGGTTTCACTGTGTTAGCCAGGATGGTCTCAATCTCCTGACCTCGTGATCCGCCCGCCTCGGCCTCCCGAAGTACTGGGATTACAGGCATAAGCCACCGCGCCCGGCCGAAACTATTATCTATAGATGTTTGAGAATGACATGCTAACACAAAATAATCATTGAAGTCTGGCAATTTTTGCTTTCTGTTAGAGAAAAGATTTTGATTTGTTGGCAAACTTGGAATATCATCTAGAATAACAAACTATATACTAAGTTGAGCAGGCAATTTTTTTTTTTTTTTTTTTTGGGATACTGTTTCACTCTTGTTCCCCAGGCTGGAGTGCAATGGCACGATCTCGGCTCACGGCAACCTCTGCCTCCCAGGTTCAAGCAATTCTCCTGCCTCAGCCTCCTGAGTAGCTGGAATTACAGGCATGCGCCACCAAGCCCGGCTAATTTTGTATTTTTAGTAGAGACAGGCTTTTTCCATGTTGGTTAGGCTGGTTTTGAACTCCCGACCTCAGGTGATCCAGCCACCTTGGTCTCCCAAAGTGCTGCGATTACAGGCATGAGTCACCACGCCCGGCCGAGCAGGTAATTTTTTATTATTTACTACTATGTGGAAGCTGCACTTAAACTTATCTTTTTTAGGGACCACCCTTGGGCTAAGTTTTAAGAAACCTTTGCTCAAATAATTTGGTCTAAGGAAGTCAACCAGCAATATAGATTGGCAGAAAAACATTCTCTAGGCTGAAAGAGTTCTGATGAAAAAGAGGTTACCTTCTGTTGTTGTTTTCATTTTGTTGCTTGCTTGTTTGTTTTAAACAGCCCTTTCCCACACATAGAGGCATGTTTTAAAGGCAGAAATACTTAGATGTAAAGCCTTAAAAGATTAACAGGGATACCAGTTGACGATTACCAGTTTAGTACAAGTAGAAAACACAAATCTGGTTTTAGCTAAAGTCCTTAAGTACTTTCAGCTTCTAAAGAGTACTTGGCATGATAGAATACTATAATATTTTATCTGGTAAATATTGTGTAGAATATCTAAATGGTAGTGTTCTTGCAGGCTAAGTGGTGTCCTTTTTAACAATGAGTAATTGGTTATTTGATAATAGGCTTTTTGTGTTAGAGGTCTGTCTTGAAGGATTATCTATTTTCCACTCCATGCTTATATGAATATTTGTTCATGCTGATACAGCTTATCTGTAATCTTTGCATAGTAATTACTATTACTGCATAACAATCACTCCAGTATTCAGTGGGTTAGAACCACAATTATGTTACCCTCACTGATTCTGCAGTTTAAGAATTTGGAAAGGTCACAGCAGAAATAGATTTTCTGTGTTCGGTGATAGGGTCTCAGCTGAAGAAACTCAACATTTGAGGGCAGGTGACCAGTATTACCTGGAAGTATCTTCACAAATCATTGAGCAATGCATTCTAGCTGTCAAATTTAAACTAAACTTGGACTTTGGATGGTAGATCTGCATGTAAATTCTTCACGTGTCTTGGGCTTCCTAAGAGCATGGCTTCCTTACATGACAATTCAGAGTGTTTTAGTAAGATAGAAGCCACATTGAATTTTATGACCTAGCCTCAGAAATGACACAATATCACTTCCACCTGATCTTTTTAGTTAACAAGCAAATCACCAGCCCACTGGTATTCAGGGGGAGAAGGTAACATGGACTCTGCTTTTTCTTGATGAAATGTCAAAGAATTTGCAGACAGTTTTTAAAGCCATCTCACATTGGGGGAAAAAAAATCTCTTTGCAGAATCACTCTTGAAAGACAATTACAGAACTGTAAAGGTAGATACTAAAGGAACTTCTAGTTTTCTGGTAGCCTAATGTTGATAATTATGTGATTTATATTACAGGGGATTAGGGGTGATAGGAAAAGAACTGAATGTTATTTCTCCTCATAAAGAAAAGTTATTTGATCCATTTAGAAGTTAGTGAATACCCAATTTTCTAGAAACTTGAAAAGAGAATTTGGAATTTAAGCTTTCAGCATCAAATCTTTTTTGCTTTCACTGTTAACAACTTTCATTTTCTTCAAGCTTCTTTATCTTTTCTGTTAGTCCTGAAAATAAATGCATTAGTTTTTGAGTTTTATTCTTTTTATTCTTTTTGAGGAAGTAATCCAGGTATAAATTTTTATTGAAAATTAGACCCTGGTGAATGAGACTGCAATCTTTAGGGAATCATTATTTCTTTCATTAGTTAAGTTTTTATTGTTGATTTTAGGATTACTTATTTGCTTACTTTAAAATCAGTCATTGTCCTAAATAAGGATGAATATATGATGGCTGAAATTTTGTGTGTTCATCAGTTGCTCTTACATACATATAAAATACATGTCTAGGTTATCCTTCAGAATATTCCAGAGTACAATGATGTGGGCTTTGCCCTTAGGGAAGTTATATTCTTAGAAAAAATCCACAAACCATAAATAAGGACACAAATAACAAAAACAGTAGGCAGTCATAAGTTTTGTGGTCAAAGAAAAATGGGATAAAAGTAAAATAAGGTGATGTGATAGGACTGAAGATGAAGGTAGGAACTTACTTTCAGGGAAGATCTCAATGGAATTATAATATCCAAACGGGGTCCTAAATAGCAGGACAAGTGTAGTTTTTTGAAACTCTGGATTTTCTGAGTTGATGGTGACTGTTTCAAGTAGAGCAGCCTTCACATTAGTCCCCTTTTTGAGTGGCTAAATTTCAGCCTCATAGAGCAACTTGGTGTTGCTAAAACATAAAATGGCATCACCTTGCCTTAACTTAGCACATGTTCTCTTTGCCTATCATGAACTTCTCCTTTTCAGCCAGAAAAACAAACAAACAAAAAAATAAACAAACACCATAACCCCCCAACTCTTCCTGTTTAAGATCCAACTCAATTATAAACTTGCCTTTTGCCTTTTTTCACCTTTCCAGTGACATTTCCCTCTATCTTTTCAGAATGTTTTACCACTTATCGTAGTATATCAGTGGTATTTGTCTTAATGTTTCCTATTTATTATTCTTACTAAATGGTGAGCTTGACTGAAGCAACTGTTTTATTTTTGTGTATGTTTATGTCTACCTCAGTGCTTCTTGGATAATAAACTCAAAAAATGCTTCTTTAATATAGCTTTGACTCTCCAAACCAAATTATTTTGTATCAAGAGATTGCTGTTTGATATTAAATATTTCCAAGAGACTTCATTCAATTATATTTGACCACGTTTTGTGTCTCTACCAATCCATGGGAGGTGACATTATGAAAACTTGCCCAGTAACTCCCCTAGCACAGTTCTAAAACTTGAAAGATGATTTAATGAATTGACTGTGTGTTTGGTCAGTGATGAATAACAACCCCTGAATGAGATGATTGATATTTATTGTATGGGATTTGCAGCCTTTCAAACACATTCTACCAACTAATCACCTCCCGTTAAGTGTAAATGTGTTTTCAGTGCCCTGTAGTCTCAAGAGCTATTCTATTCATTCTTTGGTAATTATAGGTTAGCTTGTCTATTAGGAACTATGGAATAAAAATTACAGTGGTGAGAAAGTCATACATGTGCATTCTCATTCAAGAAAAAAACAAAGAGAAGAAACATACTGCCCCACCTTGTTTGCATGAAACTCTAGAATCTGGTGTTTCTCTATTTATCTGCTCCCTCTTTGCCTACCTTGGTTTTTCTTCTTTTTCTTTGTAACTATGGTTTTTACCTAAAGTTTAAACTTTTTATTATTATTTTCTCTCTAAATTCTTGCTAGTTAATAACATTATTAACTTCAAGATTTTAGAAGAGCAGTGATGATAGTAATGATCGATAACTAGACTATCGAGTTACAGAAGAAACTTCCAAGTATATATAATGTTTGACATAGCCTTTATTTCTACAAATCTACTACCTGTAAAGTAACATTTTAAAATACCAGTATATGGCTGGGTGTCGTGGCTTACACCTGTAATCCCAGCAGTTTGGGAGCCTGAGGTGGGCAGATTGCTTGAGCCCAGGAGTTGGAGACAAGCCTGGACAAAATAGACCTCTCTCTACAAAAAGTACAAAAAATTAGCTGGGTGTGGTGGCACATGCCTGTAGTCCCAGCTACTCAGGAGGCTGAGGTGGGAGGATTGCCTGAGCCCAGGAGATGGTGGTTGCAGTGAACTGAGATCACCCCATTGCACTCCAGCCTGGATAACAGAATAAGATGCTGTCTTAAAAAAAAAAATACCAGTATGGATTTATTATTATTATTATTATTATTATTATTATACTTTAAGTTTTAGGGTACATGTGCACAATGTGC
Source organism: Gorilla gorilla gorilla (assembly GCF_029281585.2). Taxonomy (NCBI): domain Eukaryota; kingdom Metazoa; phylum Chordata; class Mammalia; order Primates; family Hominidae; genus Gorilla; species Gorilla gorilla. The sequence continues at coordinate 168,564,006 of NC_073228.2, forward strand.
AGGTTAGTTACATATGTATACATGTGCCATGCTGGTGCGCTGCACCCACTAACTCGTCATCTAGCATTAGGTATATCTCCCAATGCTATCCCTCCCCCCTCCCCCCACCCCACAACAGTCCCCAGAGTGTGATGTTCCCCTTCCTGTGTCCATGTGTTCTCATTGTTCAATTCCCACCTATGAGTGAGAATATGCGGTGTTTGGTTTTTTGTTCTTGCGATAGTTTACTGAGAATGATGATTTCCAATTTCATCCATGTCCCTACAAAGGACATGAACTCATCATTTTTTATGGCTGCCTAGTATTCCATGGTGTATATGTGCCACATTTATGGATTTTAATCTCCTATATTATTCATCTCTCTAAAATGCCATATAAGTTTCCAGCATATACCCTGTGTTTTATAAGGGTAGTCTCCTGACTGGTCCCTGATGATGTGGTCTTGATATCTTAATTTTTGTGACCAGTTCCAATTTGCTCTAATTCAATTCCCTTTATACAGTGCTGCTTACCTATCTTATAATTTCAAATTCTACCTCTACGAATCATTACCTCAGCCTTCATAAACATTTCCATTTTTCTTACTATAGCAAATAAGAACTTGATCAAATAAAATTATTATATCCCATAGAGATACTTAAATATTTGAGATATTATTATATCCCTTAGAGATATTTAAATAGTTTAGTGATATTGAAAATTCCTCAAAAGAATAGGCCCTCAAAACTTAAAATATTTATGTAATATACTGTGGTGTATATAACAGATATATAATAAAACCTTGTGGCAGATTGATTTTCAGGAGAAAATAGTTTCATTAAGCAAGTTGGTAAACCAAAATACAAATAAAGAAGCCGATTGTTCACATGTCCTAATAAATTGTTCTTATATTAAAAAATTCAGTCCTATTCCACTTCAGCTTTGCAGAGACACTGAGTTCCAATAGTCTCACTAAAGCGTGTATGAAGTCAATAGGTTTTACACAAAAGTAAAGTTTGAATAAATTAATCTTGGATTAGGAACTGTATTCAAAGAATGGATTCAGTGCAGAACCTTTAGACCGAAGAGCAGCTCTTTGAGAGGTTGTTAATAACACAATGAAGATGGTAGCATAATTCTTGTTGAGTTGATGACCTTAATTAGGTGTTGACACATGCATTCAATTAAATTTAGTAATTTACTGAATTACTGATCATCAGCCTAGAAACTCTTATTTCAGCTAATAGAGAGTTCTAAACTTAGCACACTTCTTATAATAGGACTTATGTTGAATGCCACAATTTTTTCTTAGGAAACCAAGAGGGGAAAGTGAATGATGTCCTTTCTTTTTATCAGTCAACATTTTTTTAACTGTCAACATATAATCATCTGGTGCATCTTAAATGCAAGACTCTGGTAACATACAAATCTTACGGCACTTAAATGAAAATAAAATTCTTGCAACTTTCAACCAAGAAAAATGCTCTAGGTAATAAATGGAAAATAACTGGATATCAAGGATTTTTTTTCTTTTCTTTTCTTTTTTTTTTACTTAATATAGGAACTGTGCTTGTCCAGGGGGAAAAGATTCTTTTAGTAAAATTGTGTGGCTGATATAAAGTCACATCACTGAAGCAATTGAAACAAAGCAATTGAAGCAAAGCTTCAAACACACACGTGGGAGAGAGAGAGAGAGAGATAAAGAAAGACTTAGGATACCTTAGCCACCATAAAAGTAGAAAAAAAAATCCTAAGTGGTAATCATTAGCTGAGATAGACATTTATCAGAAAGTGTTAGAAAAATGTTTAAAACCATTGATAAAAATTACCTAACAGTCTACTTTGACAAATTATAGTTGCAGATAGATATTTATGCAATTAATAATTTAAACCAAATGCATGGAAATAACATCTCAACACAGACTAGCATAAATAATGATGATATCCAGAGTAACAGAATAGAACAAAGAAGATGATACAAAGATATTTTGGTCCTGATAGATCAGCCAGAAACATTCCTTAGAAAAACCTGCATAAGGACTGGCAATGTTTATGGTATTGAAAAGTTACATCCAAAACCTATTGCTTATTATTAATTTCTAAATAATTATGCTTAAATAAATAACATGATAAATTAAATGCAGTGTCTTGTTATGTACTTGTTATTCTTGGTCAAATGGATTGCGTTATGATAAAATTCATTTCTAAATAATCCATCCAATCATTAAACTAAAAGGATATCTGAACAGGGTAACCACTTTTCTTCTTTCTGTTACTATTACAATTCAAGTGAGGAAGTCAGGTTAGTAGGATCTTTAGCAGAATTTTGCCTCAGTAAAAATTGTTTTTGTTCCTGTGCATTGTAGTTATACTTACGATAGCATAGCAGAATATAGGGAGGTCAGTGCTAACTGGAAGATGCAATGTTCCTTGTGGAAATTAAATCCTATCAGAGATATAAAAATAAGCATTCTTTAAAACATGCTAAATAATTTAAGCACATATATTATTAAATGCCAATTTGTACAGTTTTCATTTCTATGGACAATCTGAAGTAAGAATGATCATGGCTAGGTATGTCAGTTAAGTGTATTTTGGTTGCATAGCACAGCAAATTCAATCCAAAGTGGTTTAAACAGAAGGGAAAAATAATTGCAGGTAACTTGAGACTTCCAACAACACAGATGAACTTCCTAGCTGCTTGATTCAAAGAATCAAACAGTGCCCCTCTTGATCCAATTGTTATCTCCAAATCTTGGTTCTGTATTATACTAGCTTCATTCGTAGACAGACTTTGTAATTGTGTTTGCAAGGTGGCTCCACTAGTCCAATACTGCGGGGAAAGAAGACCATCCCTGCATGAGAAATCTCAGCAAAAGCACAGGATGTCTAATTGGTTCTGATGAGGTCATTTGTACATCCAAGAGCCAATCACTGGGGCCAGAAGAGTGTGAGGCTCTCATCAGCCAGACTTGAGTCACATGCCAGCCTTGGCCCTGTGAATGAAATCAGTTTCATGGGAGTCACATGTACTTAATAAAGTTGGGGAATTTAACTTAGAGTTTACATCTCAATCATATCATCATGTACTTGGCGGAGGGGACGAATATTTCCCCATATGAAAATCAACAACTAAAAACATATATTGTCTACTGCATGATAGATCTAGAATAACCTAGGAAGTTTCTAAAGAAGCCTGGAATAGTCTAGCCTTGAAGAATGGGTAGATGTGCTCATCTTGACGAACTAAAATGGAAACACAGAAGATTCAGAATCTTGTCTGGCATAGCAGCAAATACAGTTATTGTCAGTGAAGATACTTCTTTTTAAAAATAAAAAGAGCCAGTGAAATACATACAAACTAATAAAATTTGCTTGTACTATATCAAACTCAGTCATACTAAATATTTACAAGCTAATTTATTTATTGCAAAATGCAACTGTTTCTGAGATCCTGGTAAATAGAAGAGAAGAACGTAATGTTTTTTCTTTAAATTATATTTTATATGCAGGTTTCTGTTTTCTTTCAATGGTTTACAGGAAGTTACACATTAAACACAACATATTTTACTCTGTCGTAAATTTAGTTTGTGGATTTTCTTTGGTTTCTTCAGCTTCAGGTTTACAGAAAATAGTCAAGTGAACCAAAAGTGAGTAGACAAAAGGGTTGCCACCTTGAAAGTATAAGCTATAGTGTAGATGTTGCATCCTGACGTCTATTTTCTAAAGAGCTTGTTATAAAACTTTGATATTCAGGCATTTAATCCATCTGATTGATTTATAGGTATCGGATTAAGGTGGAGTTGAAACCATTGCTTGAGATCTGACATCAAGGAGGAGGGAGCAGGGAAGGGAGTGAAGGGAGAGAAAAAGAGGGAGAGAGAGAGAGAGAAATAAAATGAAATATTGTCCTAAACCAGATATAAGAGATTCAAATGTTTCTTGATCTTTGGAATGTGTGAAGTGTATTTGTATCAGAATGGAAATGCCTTTCAATGTGAGCTTTCTGCATTGTAAAGAAGGAAATTGGCTTTCCATTCCTGCTTCAGCCTTTTATCATCAAAGATGCTGCTATTTTGGTATCTGAAATGTGATGACAACATATGACCTTCAGAGATTCTGAGTGGAATCCAGTGGGTGGTATATGCACTCCACACCTGTGTTTCTCTCAGACACAATTACTTAGACTCAGGATAACTTTACATCAGCTGTGTTAATGATGTTGTATCATCAAGCGATAACATGATCACAGCTTTTGACACTGATTTTCTTAGGTATGGCATCAGTTTTCTCATAAACTTATTACCTTCCTCTTTTCTTCCATTAGCTTCATTTTATTTTGACTGTGAGGTTAATTTTCATTAAGCCTGAGTGAAATACTGAAGGGAAAATATGGAATCTGACAACTTCAACAAGAAAGGGAAAAGAAAAGTGGCAGAAGATTTCAAAACAAATGTAAAGGAAGACAGGGCAACATTGACTCTGGTTAAAATTAAAAGCAAAGAAATAGACGCTTGGAGACTCAACTGTGAGGAAATGCTGACATTTATCCAGTGTTCTTAAAGGGAGATTGAATGAGTACTTGCTTTTCCTCAGAGTCTATTTTATTTAGAATGTTATGTACCCTTATAATATAGAATGAGAGTTGTCCATTTTTGTATTTTTGTATTATTTTAACTGTTGGTTGAGAAAGATTGAATTGTAGGTAATAAAACATATGGATGAAACAGAAAAGATTATTTTTTATCATATGCTCTATTGTAAATCCAAGATTATATGATTTGATTTCTTTAAAAAATATTATTTATTAAAGATGACTGAGTCTTAAGTAACTGATTTCTAGAGACTGCAGTATATTCGTGTGTGGATATGTGTGTATATGTGAGATTCTGTGTTTTATTCTTTCTCTTTAATTCAAGTAATTTTGTATTAATAAGATTTTAAATTGGGCTGGCCCAGAATAGTTATTACCCCATAAGTTCTACATCTTGAAGATCTGCTTATTTAGTGTTGAAGACAGAATTTTAACACCAAGAAAATTAGAAAATGTCAGACACTATACACCCACTAAAGAAGTGGTAAGCAAATGAATATGTCCTTTACCCTGGAACCTAGGAGCTTAAATCAACTTTGCCCAGTTTGGGGGCATAGTGAAAAATGCTCTGTTTGTTTTATGCTCCTGGTATTTATATATTAGAGACTTTTTATGTATTTTTGAAGCAAACAAAGGAATGGGTCAAGAATTGAAGTTTCAGGACCCTTCAGTGTCTGCAATGACCAAATATTTAACATAATTACAATTTTCAGTTTTCCTTTTCTCTTTGCAAGTAGACTTAATAAAGTTGGGGAATTACTCAGAGTTTACATCTCAATCATATCATCATCCATCATTCAGAGATTTCAATCTAGTATTTCAATCTAGTAATAAGCTAGAGAATATTTTAAAATTTGGAAAACTTGACAATAGAATCAATAAAGAAAATATAGAAAGTATTTTTGATTTATTATATAACTTTTGCATAAATATCAATTTTTAAATTAAATTGAGTTTATATCATATATGATAATCAGATAATTTCTTATAGGTTGTTATTCTGCAAGATTATTTTATTGCATATAGGATATTTTAATCTTTGAATATGCTATAATCCATTTAAATTTCTACAGATTTTAGAGTTGGTGTTCTTTGTTTCCATTTTAAAACAAAATTATAAATATGTAAATTGGTCTTTGCAAATTAGATCTGTCTATATACACACTATATTGGCTATTTTCTTTGAAGTTTTTACAAATTTGCATTTCAATTGTCTGTGGGGTATTTTTATAATAAAGTATCACTTCATAGTTAAAAATAAAATCAACCTAAAAGATGCTAACTGGATAGGCAAAAATTTATGTCACATTTTAATTTGCATTTTACTTCTATAGTAAGTTAGAAATGAACATTTTTTAAAGTGTATTATTCATATTGACTTTTGTTTATTAGTTGCATATTTATATAATATGCTTGTTTTTCTATTGCTTTTCAGTATGTACGTATGTATGGTATGTATTTATTTATTTATTTTTGAGACAGAGTCTCTCTCTGTTGCCCAGGCTGGAGGGCAGTGACACAACCTCAGTTCACTGCAAACTTCGCCTCCCAGGTTCAAGTGATTCTCCTGCCTCAGCCTCTGGAGTAGCTGGGACTACAAGTGCGCACCACCACTCCTGGCTAATTTTTGTATTTTTAGTAGAGACATGCTTTCACCACGTTGGCCAGGCTGTTCTCAAACTCCTGACCTAAGGTGATCCGCCTGCCTCGGCTTCCCAAAGTGCTGAAATTACAGGTGTGAGCCTGTATACATGCCTGGACTCAGTATTTATTTATTTTTTTAGTATCCATATTCAATACTCAGATCTACTAGGACTTGCAGATTTTATGAAGACTATAATCATAATATAAATACAAAATAAGTAGTATTCATATCCAATTTGTGAATTGGTAGTCACTTTTCTTAGTAAAGACACTATGCAAAACCTGACCTTGTCCGAGCTATAATACATGCAGTTGTCCACAGCGTTACTAAGGACAAGTCATCATAGATCACTGAGAAGACAGCTTAAGGCAAGCATCTTCAGTTAAAGTTTCTATTGCCACAAAATTTTTTAGAGCTTCAGATTTGCTGTTATATTAATATTTTGGTAACATGTCTAACATAGGTTTAACATGAAACAGGCCACACAAAAACTTGTTCAGGGTTCCGATAACTGACACATCAAAAAAATTCATGTAATTATTTTTGTAGGTAAGTCTAAAATACTATAGGTTTGTCCAAACTGTTATGGGGCTGTTCCAAAAGCAAACAAAAAACCAAAGCTCTTGAGACCATCTAAAGATCCTGTATTTGTCAGTTTAGGCTGCCATAACAAAATATCACAGATTAAGTGGCTTCAACAACAGTCATTAATTTTTCTATAGCTCTGGAGGCTGGAAGTCCCAGATCTAGGTGCTGGCAGGGTTAAGGTCTCTCTTCCTGGGGTTTCGAAAGCCCCCTTCTCACTGTCCTCACATGGCCTTTGCTCTGTGCAGGCACACATAGAGAGAGCCATCTTGTGTCTGTTCCTCTACTTATAAAGACACCAGTTCTACTGGATTAGTGCCCTACGCTTATAACCTCGTTAGCCTTAATCACCATTTTACAGGCCCTGACTCCTAATACAGTCATACTGGGGGCTAGAGCTTCAACATATGAATTTTGTGAGTGACACAATTAAGTCCATAACAGATACTTAGAGCTTTTGCTAAGCTCATAATATATAACAGAAGCAAGAGATTCTGAGCCACTGGACTTGTAAAAAGTAAAATTTCTAAAATATCAAGCAGGAATCAACATCTAAATAAGTGGATTAGTTCAATTAATAAAATCTGTTTAATCTGTTTTCTTCCACTAACAGCTTACCTCTGCAAATGGAAACTATTTAACCTCAAGGGACAGACTGTACTGTGGAGCCTTTGCTTGACTTTACCAACAACAATGCAAGGCAATAGATCAATCTTAGGCGCAAATGCGCATTTCGTTTTCAAATTTATAGTGTGTATAACCCTATATCAGAACTTTTCAAGAATGACTGAATTCATTCATTGTGTAAAAATAAGTGCTGCAAATGCCAGTTTATGTATATTATTTTGTGCTTATAATTTCTTCTTTTTTTTTTTTTGAGACGGAGTTTCACTCTTGTTGCCCAGGCTGGAGTGCAGTGGTGCGATCTCCGCTCACTGCAACCCCCGCCTTGGGTTCAAGTGATTCTTCTGCCTCAAGCCTCCCGAGTAGCTGGGATTACAGGCATGCGCCACCATGCCTGGCTAATTTTGTATTTTTAGGAGAGACAGGGTTTCTCCATGTTGGTCAGGCTAGTCTCAAACTCTCAACCTCAGGTGATCTGCCTGCCTTGGCCTCCCAAAGTGCTGGGGTTACAGGTGTGAGCCACCGTGCCTGGCCGTAATTTCTTATACATCTACAGGTTTGAAAAAAATAATATTTGAAATGTAGTCTCGGAGCCATCTGCCACTCTCATTCTCAGATTTTGTTGGGTCAGCTCAGAAGTTTTGCTGTTAGAAAATGTATCCCTCTAAGACAATTCTAACAGATGGTTATTTTTATTGTTTCCCACATTATCTTGTGTTTTAAAGTGGATATACTGGTGACCATCTGAGAATGTGCCCAGAAAGTTGGATTTTTTTCTTTTTGTTTTTTAAATTTTCATCCAACTGAAACATCTATTCATGAAAACAACTTTGTGGGAAAGTTGTGTCTTCCCCTAAGGCAGTTTCATCAGTGTAGCTTAGCCACATTGCAAACCGAAGCAGATCTGGTGTCTTAGTAGAGTTTATAATTTAGCAAAGATTGTATTAATATATCTGACCATACTCAGGGTGATGTTCTTCTTTCCTTCAACCATGATTATATCAGAAGGGTAGTCTTAAAAATGAGTGTCCCTTTCCTCCAAACAAATTACAGTGTTTTTTAGGCTAATTTTTCTATGTTGCCTGGAGCAACAGTAGTTTAAGGTGTCTTTGTGTTTTTGCAGGTTTGGGTGCATATTTAAAACCTTTGAATTACTGTTCTTTCCTAGATTGTGTTAAACATAAATGCACACCAAAACCTGAAGTTTAGTTCTTAATATAAGCATTTTCTTTATGTATTTTAAAAGTTAATTTGTATTTCCTATTTAATTCCTTCTTTCAAAATTAATATGAGCTATGACATTAAATGCTATTAAGTTGAGATACATAGTGTTATGAGCCGATGTAATGAAGGAAAGGATTATGGTCACCAAGGTCAAGGAAGGCTTTTTGGACAAAAGCTATTTTGTCCCTGATAGCGGATTTCCTTGATATCTGAACTAGGAGGAACAACTAATTAAGCAGGGTGTGGTAAGCAGAGCCCAGACTTTGTAGCAAATGGCAAGCCATTGTTAAATCTTTTGATCTTTTTCTTTGATCAAAGTCTTTGATCTTTTGATCTTTTTTAAAAAAATAGGGAAAGACAATGCAAAAATTTAAGCATTGATCTGATTTACATATTTAAGTAAACACTTTGACTGCTGTGCTCTAGGGTGTTAAGAATGGGTGGAGGGAAATCATTTAGGAAGCCATTACCTTCTTGGGGTGAGAAATAATAGAAATTTTTCTGAAGAGTTAGTTATTGCTGGAGAGAAATCAGTGGCTTTAAGAAAAATTCAGGAGATGAGGTTGGTAAGACATGCTGATAGATACGATATGGTTAGAGAAAAGGAAACCAGTATTAAGGATGATGGCATTTTGAGTGCAATTGCTTATCAGATTTGTGCATAGAGATCTTAAGTGTAGTTTCCAATGTGTGGAATTTGAGATATCCTTAAGACCACTAAGTGTTAGATGTTAATTAGGTTGAATATGTAGGACTGGAGCATCGATGAAACAAAAATATTCTAGGCTATATTTATAAATGTTTGTGAGTGAAGTTACCTAGGAGATAATGTAGAGTGATTTTTAAAAGTTAAGAAAAATTTTCAATTTTCATGTAAAATGGATTACACTTGTTTTTTATAATTCCAATGTACATTACTATCAGTAGGTATACATTACAGATAAGTTAATTTCACAAAAGCCTAAAAAAGGACTTGTAGACCCTCATGACTCTAGGAGTAGAAATTAGCTCAGGATCTATTACATATATTACACCAATGTGTGTGATTGAGCAAAGGCTAAGCAACGAAAAAGTTCTAGACTTTTAAGATCCATTCTAGATCTGATATTAATCTATTACAAAATCAAAGGGAATCAGATATTTCCAATTTATTTTTAATTTGTTACAACAAATATGAATTATTTAATTATTTTAGGAGAATAATAGATGATTAAAAGGAAATAAAAATGAGAGACAGATATAAGGACAAAGTCAACAACTTTTAAAATCATAATATGTCATCCATAGTTACAAAGTTAATATTACCATGCTTTGAAAACATCTGTATTTAAAACAGAAGTTTGATGTTTTCATGAATCTCAAGGTTGGTTATCACACTTGGAGAAATGGAGATTGTTCCATGTTGTACTTAAACATTATGGAGCATTTCGTACTATCATTTAAATAGTTTCAGATTTCATGTTCATCATAGTAACTGTTCTCCCACAAAGATATGGTTAACAAAATGCAGTAATAATAAGTCCATAGATCAAGTTTTTAAAGGCTCTAGGAATCATATCATGCAACGTATTTGGTCTATGGCACTTTGTCTATAAGTTATTCATGACCAGAGGAGTGCTGATCATTTTACTGCATTCAGCGGTGAGGTATTTCCAAAATGTTACTTGAGGAATCATTGCACATTTGTGACCAGAAAAGTAGAAATGTAAGACCAGTGGTTTTTCATATTCTCTGCTTTGCATAACCATCTTAATGTGTAATGAATGCTAGAACCACAAGATGTAGGGATTCTGTTCAACCACATACTGCATCAGAAACCTTGAATATGTCATTTCAGCAGAATAACATATTATATTGTGAGCAGTAGTAAAACCATATTATTGAGTTATTGAGTTTCAGTCTGAGATACTTTAAAATCTGGTTCTTATCAATGCATTCCTTTAAACAACTGCTATTTAAAATCTTGGCCACTTTTAGAGAGAAATAATAAGCAAAACTCATGAGAAATGGTGGAGCGGGTAGTAGGGTTTCCTTCTCTCCTCCTTACTCAGAGTTTAATAATAGCCTGGAAGTTTGATACCTGAGAAGTAAGGTAACTAAGAATCAAGAAAGCATATAGTTTGATCTTTGTTCTATTTTAGGTTCCCTGATATAATAATAACAAGCTGCATTTTGTCTAGTAAGTCCAAAGGTGTAAAACTTTGATTTTATAACATTCTTCATATCTACTTGTAGTTGGAATACAGCATTTGCTAACAGTACTAATTTCAAACTTTTTTTGAGTAGAATGCTAATGGGAACCACAAACATCAACCATATGTGTAAATTTTAAATTGTGATAGCCACACTAAAAAAAGCAAAAAGGAACAGGAAAAATATTTTAATAATATGTTTTAGCATATTACTAATATCGAATCAATGTAAAAATTAACAAGATAGTTTACATTATTGTTTTCATACTAAGACATCACTATCTGCTTTGTATTTTATACTTAGAGCACATGTTAATTTTGACTAGCCACACACTTCAAGGGCTCAATAGACATATGACTAATGGCTGCCAAATTAGAAGTGAAGTTCTAGGTACTCACACATGACACATTTATAATTTCTGATTATCCTAATAGATATGTGGAAATGTAGAGACAAGAGTAAGGACCTTGAGTTTGGAATCTATAACATATCCAAATCAAAGGTTTACTCTCTAAGAACATAAAACTTAGCTTCATTATTTATATATAGACTCAATACGAGTAAAATTTGGGGGAAAATGAAAGAGTATATTCCTAGGTTAAAAACTGATGAGGCTCTCTCAGCCCTGCAGATAAATCAGAAGTTCAAAATAAGAGTTATCCATATTTGATAGCAAAATAAGTAAGCAGAGATCCTAATCACCCATGGAGAGTAGAGAAAGTGTCAGAATGGCACATAGGTCCAATAGGGTCAAGGAAAATTCAAAATAAAAAGTCTCAAAAATTAGCCAAAAATTATCCTCAGGAGATAGTCATTTAATTTAATGACTATCATTAAATTAGTGACTATTTAATTAATGACTTAATGAATTTATGACTTAATTAATGAATTAATTAATGAATTAATTAATGAATTCATTTAATTAATGAATTAATGACTATTCATTTAATTAAATGAATGAATTTCATTCATTTAATTACCTTCAATTCTCAGGAGAAACTAGAGAGAGTTGGTCCACCTTTTGATATCGTATTAAAAACTCATTGAGATGAGTTAGATAAGTCAGTTATAATATTGCCTGAGGATTCCAGGAAAAAATAATACAAAAATGTTGACTTTTTTTACTTTTTAGCTTTATACAACATTAAAATCACCTAATTTGTAAAAGAAAATTCTATGTATCACAGTCAGATTGTCCAAATAACACAAGTTTTACCAAAATATCCTATGTAAGTACTTTTGGCATTTCTTTGCCATCTCATCTTAGTGGTTCTTATTATTCCCACAGTGTTGGCAGCAAGAAAAAGGCAAACCTTAAATATGATGTTACCAAAAATAGCAGGGTAAACATGTTAAGAATTAACAAACATATTTTCTCAAGGATGTAATCGGAAACTTCTCTCTTTGGAAATTAGATTTTTTTAATAACATAGACATAGAATATAGTCTTATTTGTATCATGTAAAATATGTATATTTTTAAAATTTTCTGGCCTACTAACGCACCTCTAAAAGTCAGATATTCTGGAAGAACAAAAGGCATAATGAATTGTTTTTGAAAATTTCATCAAGACTGAGAATACTACATTTCTTTAAAGGGCTAAATAAAACCAGTATGAGCACCAAATATTTACCAGGGACCCCAAATTTATACAGTCACCCTTCCTATTAAGAATTTCATACATCGAAAAGTGATACAAGAACTATATACTATTCTTTTGATAATATAGTTTTTTAAATAGATTCTTTAAATCTATTTTTAAATTCTTATTAGCAGATACCAGCACTATGGTCAGCTCTTTTCCAGAACCTGTAATCAATGTGTAAGGCTTTGTCCTATATGTGTGGCCTCTCTGGGCACAAGCAAATCTATTTGGCAACTTCTTCAGAAGGCCATGTCTATATGTAGCGTATGAGAAATATGGCAAAAAAAAAAAAAAATTCCACTTCAGTTTAATAATATTGTTACCAAACCATTTTCTGAATTATAATATTAAATGTTAAAGATATTTTCTTTTTCCTTTTTGTTTTTTTACAGTAAGGTAGGAATCCTGTTTTCTCTGTGAAAATATAATACATAGAAATGACTTTTGGACATGGATAACTCATTTCTATTTTAAGTTTTTTAAAATTTGTATCCTGTTAACATGTCACACACTTCCTAGTCCCTAAGGTCCTGGAATCCTTTTTTTCTAATGCTTTCCTTTGCCCTCTTTCAACTTCAAAGCCAAATTTTTATACCATTGTATATATCTTACTATCCTTCTCAACTGTTCTATTTCTGAAATCTTAAACTCTTTATGTGAAACACTCTATTCTTTTTTTTTTTTTTTTTTTTTTTTGAGACAGAGTCTCTCTCTGTCACCCAGGCTGGAGTGCAGAGGTGCGATCTCAGCTCACCGCAACCTCCACCTCCCCGGGTTCAAGCTATTCTCCTGCCTCAGCCTCCTGAGTAGCTGGGATTATAGGCACCCACCACCACGCCCGGCTAATTTTTGTATTTTAGTAGAGGTGGGGTTTCACCATGTTGGCCAGGCTGGTCTCAAACTACTGACCTCAAGTCATCCACCCGCCTTGGCCTCCCAAAGTGCTGAGATTACAGGTGTGAGCTACTACGCCTAGCCAGATGCTTTCTTAAAGCAGACTAAGATGTGTGCTTCTTCCTGTCATAAGTTATCTCTCCTGCAACCCTATATTTACCTCTAGTTAAATTTCCATCCCCGTCCTATTCACATTCATACTTTAAAAGACACTAATTTCCCTATCTCTCACTCATCACTTTGCCTGTTGTAATATGTCTTTTATTTACTCAAATACTCTTTGGAGTGTTGGCTATCAGATCTCCTGTCTGTCCAATCCAATGGGCTTTCCCTAGTTCTTATTTAGACATTTCTGAATCAAGCACATGGGAACACCACGACATTCTTAAAACACCCTTCTTTCCATAAGCTGGGCTCTCTTCTTCTCTTACATGACTACTCATAAAATCACCCTTGAAAAAAGTAACTTATTCTTTTAGTTTGGCCTGTCCCTTCAATACTAGTGCGTCCCATCTGGTTTAGCCCTAGGCAAATTTACTTCTGCCATTTGACATTTTCTCCTTCTGTAATTTCCTCTATTACTTTGACTTCAGTTACAACTTAAATGCTAAAATTTCACAAATATGTAGCTAATCTAATGTCTCCAGCTTTAGGAGGTGATGATGATGATGATGATGATGATGATGATGATAAGATGATGCCAGTGCTCTTCAGCCAAAGCCCACCAGCTATACACTTAACAGTTAAGCAAGTTGAATGTATTGATTGTTGCAATGAGGGAGAGCACACATCATGGGGAACTTTGGGCACCTTTAGTAAAACGATGTTAGAAAGAGCTAGTTATAGGATTGTGCTTGGGTTATGTGGTTTGGGGGGAGGGTTCAAGGAGATGGGGCTTGGCTCTGGATTGGAAGCTATGAGGAAGCAGACAGAAATATATAATTGGGTATCTTAATAAATCTTACCTAGAAGAAAGGAATAATAGACCAAAGCTAAAGCTCCACTTGGTAAAGAAAACCAGTCTCTCTTATTAGCCTGGAAGGGGATGCATTTGGTATTTTGTGTTTTGTATAGTGACCTTGTGTTTGTCTGTGCTTAGACATAGTTATGAATTGATTTTGTTTCTGTTTCTGTTCTTTGTTTCACATCATCATGGTCACGTGGTGACCATGTCAGATCCTGGTATTCTGTGAGATTGTTTCTATTTGGTAACAGAACATTATGCCCTTAACTGTGAAGGGCAGGCCAGCTCCTCACAATACCAATAATTTGCTGTTAGAATCAGTCAGTTCCAGGGTGGAAGGATCTGCTTTTCTCTTCTCAACAGTGGTGATGATAGTGATGTCATAACAAATATTGTGTCTGGCGCTGATGTTGTGGCAGGTACTGTTTAAACTGATTGATGCATTTTAAATCATTTAATCCTCACAACATGAGTCTGATTTTCTCGTTTTATAGATGAGGATATTACAGATGAGGACATAACTTACCCAAAGTGACAAAGCTGGTAACTTGTAGCCAGCAGATAGATCAGCTCCTTCTTACACACTATGCCATACCTTCCCACCTGCGCTTGTCTCAGGGACTTGGCCTCTTATATTGCACCACATTCCTTGATTCTCATAGGCACAAGTCCACAGTGCCTTGTCTTCTGCTCATACTGGGTCCCTCTTGCCTCCTGCCTTAGGATACCTCTGCTGCCACTCAAGCCCACTTGACTACCCTGGAAGGGCAGGTGACTGAAAACTTTGGAGCACATATTTAATGAATGGTGTGCAGAGCTGGTATCTATTCTTAATTTTTTCCTCTGCATGGAGTATCTTGAAATAGAATAGTGTCTGCAGATTCTTGGCAGACTCTCCTGCAAGGTCGAACAAGGAAACATGCTGGATAATATTGAATGTTTGCTCTCTCTACTCTAATGACTCTGCTTCCCTGATATGTGTGCTGTAATAGCCAGTAGCATGCAAGTGTTTGCACCAGGTTCTATTTTTCAAGGAACCAGGGCAGTCTGGCTCCAGAGTGTGAAAAGCCCACCTGCATTTTCCAGTCTCCTCCTTCTTTATGCAATAGAGCATAGAGTTTTGAAGACCTTAGCTTTAGAAAATGATAAACAACTGTTAAAGTCTAGATATTGCCACTATGAAGCAATATTACCTTGAATAATTTATTTAATCTCTCTTACCACGTCTGAAAAATAGGGAATAAGAGTACTTACTTCCAATAGTATTACTTTCCTACAAAGTTATGACAAATTTAATAATGTTTTCTGTGATTAGCGCATTGCCCGACCTATAACACATCAATATAATTTTTATTGTCATTAGTAATTTCCCTCAAAACTTGCTCCTTTTCCTTTATTCCTACATTTGTTGGTCTTAACACTAGTTTATTACCAAAACTAAACAGCTCTTAAGGTAGTAATTGACTCTTCTATCTGCTTGAACTCCTTTTTTTTTTTGAGAAAGGGTCTCACTCTGTCACCCAGGCTGGAGTCCAGTGCATGATCTTGACTCACTGCAACCTGCACTTCCTGGGCTCAAGCGATCCTCCCGCCTCAGCCTCTAGAATAGCTGTGACTACAGGCTCATGCCACCATGCCTGGCTAATTTTTATATTTTTTTGTAGAGACGGGGTCTCCCTATGTTGCCCAGGCTGGTCTCAAACTCCTGGGTTCAAGTGATCTGCCTTCCTTTGCCTCCCAAAATGCTGGAATTAGAGGCATGAGTGACTTCACCCGACCTTCAACTCTTTCTTCTCCCAAATTTTCACGATACAATTCGTCAGTAAATCAATGTTTATTTTGCCTCTGAAATTTCCTCTCACATATGCTTTTCATGATTCTTTTATCTTCATTTTGATAGCCCTAGTCCAGGCCTTTCCAGCATCATACCATAATTTGCAATAATAGAATACCAAGCCAAGTGATCTTTCTGCCTTCTTGCCTTTAACTGTCAAATCTACCTTCTACTTTGCTGTTGGTATTTTAAAACACAGCCCCATTTTAACAATAATAACTTGGTATTATAATTGATTATTTACTTACTTCTCTGTTTCTCTCTGCAGGGTTTATCCAGCCGTTGGTGCTATTGAAATTTTAGGTTAGATAGTTATTCATTGTTGGTGGGGAGCTGTTTTTTGCATTGTAGAATATGTAATAGCACCTCTGGCCTCTATTCACTACAACAATGGCACCCGCCCTCAGTTAGGACAGAAAAATATCTCTGGACATTGCCAAATGTTTCCTAAAGGGCAAAATTGACCCTGATTGAGACTGCTGCTCTAAACTGTGAGTTCTATACAGACAAGGATGTATTTTATTGTCATAAATCTCCAACACCAAGCACCATATTAGGAATATTATTGGTGTTTAATACATACTTTTGAATAAAGAAATCAATGAGTTGAATCTATGAAAGCTTCTTTTTAAATATCATAGGCTACCCTACTTTTATCCATGCTTCCATAGCTTTAAAAAAATTGTTTTTGCTGTGCATATGTGTTTACCAAATTACACTATATGATTTCATTATATCCCTGGTACCCACAGAATGAATGGAATATAGTAGTTGCTCAGTAAATACTTACTGAATTAGTCTATAAATATATTTAGACCACATTTTTTTCTTTTTAAAGTACTATGTAATAACAATTTCATGCTTACATAGATAGCATGCAGTACTTCCCCTTTCTAGCACTTGTGCCAAATGTAATTAACAACTAATTGTGTGTGTACTTAATTGTTTCATATCTGTCTCCATAAATTATGTGAGGGTGAAGATTATGGCTGCCTTTTTTGTTCTGCTTCCCAAGGGGCTAACATAGAACCTTGTACAGAGTGCATATTTAGTAAATTTTAAGTCCTTGTCAGATACATGAATTAATTACTTAAACAAATTCATGCTGCCTCTAAGTGAAACAGAAAACTTAGGTACTTAGAGAATTTGGCTACATATAAACACCATGGTTTACTGATTAATATGATACAGCAATCTTTGAGTCTATGTTATATTTTGAAATTTTTCCAAAGTTTTCATCTCTGTCAAATTAGTGGAAAAGTAATTTGTGCCTCTAAATCACTTAATAAAATAGAGAACTTGAGGCTGTCATAAGTCAGTACAGTTGCCTGATATCTCAGACTTGCAATCTTCTGTAGCTCAACATGTTCATTTTTTTCCCCAGCTCTAATGAATTAGCCCATAATCTTAATTGACATACTGACCTTGAAAAGTCCAGAAAATAATCTCATCTGCCAGCCTCATTATCTGTGGCTTTATTAGCTGGGGAAATTTGGTAATATAATATGAAAAAAAAATAATTAATCTGCATATGGATGTTATAAATTAGACTTCTATCAAATAAAAGTAATAATTGTAATCCTTAACATTGGATACCATAAAAACAGTTGGGTCTTATATTCCTAATAAAAAATAAATAGCCTTGTTCTGTAATTGTCTTAAACTACTTATTACCTCATAATTTTTTAATTTCCAAAAATAATTTATAGCATTTTAGAGGACAGAATATTGTTTAAAATCCTAAATTTAGTGTCTTTAGAGAAATATTTTTACATCACAGAAAAACCAGCATGCTATCTTAACGAATATTAGAACTAAGAGGGAGAAAATCTCTTCTCATATACATGGCTTTATATTTTCTTTCCTTACCATGGAATCCTGTTGTTCCCAATCAGATCCCAATTTCAGAATATGCAATAGACATTCATGCTATAAAAGCTAAAGCTCAAAATTGTTCAGGAGAAGCTAAGCTATGGTCTTTCATTTGATGAGAAATTGGAAGCAAAAAATCATAATAAACAGCTTCCAGTGAATGATGTCTAATGGAAGTATGCCATGCTTTTTTATTAACTGGCTTAGAATATTCTGATAGAAATATTATGTCAAAACAAATTTGAAAGTGATCCTAACCACAAGCAATCATATTAGGCAATGGTTGACTCTTATATACTGTGCATAACTTAATGAAAAAGGCAATCATTCCTCACAAAAGGGTTCAACTGTGTTCCCAATAGCAAGTAAAAATTACAAAAGTAATAAATTGTCATTTCAACTTAAAAGCTACTGATATTTATGTGGACATTTTATTTTAGCTGAGAGTCTCTATTATATATGCTTTCAGTTCTTTTTAGCTTCTTGCAAATACACCAGTAATTTTCAGAACAAAAATGAAGTATTCCTTTTTTGTGTCCGTTGCCACTAGGGTCAAATCCAAATTCCTAAGATACTAATGGTCTGTCTTCTGTCTACCTCCCTAACTTCACTCTTATTTGATCCTTTGTTCCTATCCCTGTAGCACTAACCTAATATCCCAGACTCACAGTCTCCCATAGTCCATCATGTTCATTTTTTCCCCAGCTTAATTCTGTGTAGCTCCAAAGAATACATCCATAGTGCTTAAACATTCAATGTTTCTGGTTGCGCTGTCTTCTCTGCCTGGAATGAAGCCACTGTTGTTTGTCCCTCTGGAAAATTCTTTCTTGTCTTTCAAATCTGAGCTCAAGCCACCAGTGTCTCCTCTCTGAAGCTTTCGTTGACTTCCAGGTGGGCTTAGCTGCTCATTCCTACCTCCTTCTATGACAATGTTTCCTACCATCTCTACTGGAGACTAGAGTATTAAAGGTATTAGTGTCAAGATCAAAGGACCCTGTAGTGCCCCTTGCCTCTGCACTGATCTCAACATCTGTAGAAAATATCTCCAGTTCTTGACATGGCTATTTTAGAGCAACATTGATGAACTGGAACATGTTCAGGGAAGAAAAGGATCTTAAAACCATAATATCATGTACTTCCATTCCTGCAGTTATAAAGTAGGGTTATTAATATCTGAGGCTATTCTAAGATTAAAATAAAATAACACATATAAATACTTAAAGTTGAAAAGTGGGTTTTGATAAATATATTCCATGCCAATTTACCAACTTTATTCTTCTTCTGTTTACTGGCCAACCTCTTGAGAGAATAGACTCCCCGGTATGCATTCAGTTCCTCTGATCATAAATAATAATATATTAAAAATATTATTTTCCCCTCCCTCCCTCCCTTCCTTTTTTCTTGACAAGATTTCTTTCTGGCACCCAAGTTGGAGTTCAGTCATGAGATCTCAGGTCACTGCAGCTGCAACTTCCTGAGCTCACCCTCCTCCCACCTCAGCCTCCCAAGTATCTGGGACTATAGGCACACACCACCATGCCTAGCTAATTTTTGTCTTTTTTGTAGACACAGAGTTTTGCCATGTTACCCAGCCTGGTCTCAAACTCCTGGGCTCAAGTGATCTACCTGCTTCGGCCTCCTAAAGTGCTGGGATTGCAGGCATGAGCCACCATGCCTGCCCCCAAAATACTGTTTTCTACTATTGATATTTTTTATTATTTTATTTTTATTTCCATGATTAGGACACAAACTTCTTAATGGCAAGAACTTGTAAAATTATTTCCATTAATTTCCAAAATAATTTCCATTGATACTAACACATTAATACAAGGCATATAAGACACAGACTTTGAAGGGCTATGAAAAAGAATGGAAGAAATGGAGTTTCTTCCGTCAAGGGGAAACAATATTGTGTTCTTTCAAAGAGCTAAGGCTGTCATGTACAAGATGATAACTTCATTCTGTGTAGCTCAAAAGAAAAATATGGGTAGCTGATTTCATATCAAGATTGGGAAGATACTGAAAATATTAAAAAAGACACGCAAATAGTTTGTTATCCCAATATCCAAATAACCTCTGCTAATTTAAATACATAAAAAATAATTATTACAGATGATTAAAACATAAAAATAAAGGTATAAACTAAAAATAAAAGCCTAATCTTACCTTTTTAGAAAACATTATTTACAGATTTGCAAAAAGGTATTATACATATAATTATACATATATTATAAGGTACATCCTTAAAACATTTTACACTATTTTACACTGAAGGTATTCTCCTTATTCCCTGATCTGAGCCTTGACACAGACACACACACACACATACACATATACATATACACACACAAATATATAATTTACATTTATATACACACATAGACACACACATATATGTAGATATTGATATGGTTTGGCCTTGCGTTCCCACCCAAATCTCATCTTGAATTGTAATCCCATAATCCCCACGTGTAATGGGAGGAACCCGGTAGGAGGTAATTGAATCCTGGAGGTGGTTTCCCTCATGCAGTTCTAGTGATAGTGAGTGATTCTCATAAGATCTGATGGTTTTATAAACACCTGGCATTTCCCCTGCTGCCACTTGTCTCTCTTGACACCCTGTGAAGAGGTGCCTTCCACCAGGATTGTAAGTTTCCTGATGCTTCCCCAGCCATGTGGAACTGAGAGTCAATTAAACCTCTTTTCTTTATAAATCACCCAGTCTTGGGTATTTCTTCATAGCCCTTCAAAAGGGTGAGAATGGACTAATACATATACGTATTGATATATATATATCTGAATATATGTATATAGATATATATAACTGAGTATATATATTGATATATATAACTGAATATATGTATATATATATATATTCAGTTCTAGTTCCTTGTGAGCATTAAATTATTGAGTTTATTCATTAATATAAACAGTTTTGTCATGAGCAGTCTTATATATGATACTTTGTAGTCTTGGAGACCTTTTCTAAAGATTTAATGTTAAAAGAAAACCAAAGAAATCGACTTCCATGTGGATTAACAATTTTTTCATTTATGTAAGTTTTCAGACATTTTTCTTGAAGATATTTCAGCATTGATGTCAGGCTAGACTGAATGATCTCTATGTTCTCTTCTTTATTCTAATATAATAATTATCACATGAATCAATGTTTCTAAGATTTAGCTATATTATTGCCATAATATGAAGAGCTTTTAGAAAGCAATATTGCCCAGGTCCCAGACTGATGAATTAAATCAGCATCTCCAGAGATGTGGATCAGTCTTCTTTAGAAGTTTCTGGGTTATTCTAATGCACATTCAGTGTTGAGAGTTACTGACAGAAAGGCCAAGTTATTAACATTATTTATCAAAATATTTTTCTAATGGCAGCAGCAAAGGTATAAGAGCTTTGAGGAATTGATTTTATTCTCTTCTAGCAAGATATGAGTGAGGTGGGTGTGACAGTAATTTAAAGTGCAGAAATAAACTAGAAAGAACTTTAGGCAATGCCAGCACAGGGCTTTGGTAAATGCTGGTCAGTTTTTCAGAGCATAACCTCCTTTCCTTTTTCCTCTCTGAGCATGCCTTACACAGAGGAGAAAAGGGCCCATATGTGCCTTTTCTCATTGTTATTCATTGGTTCAAGGAAGCTGAGATGGGCATCTCAGTTTATTCAATCATTGGTTCTCTACAAGAAGGTTAGGAATCATCTCTGTGTATCAGAACTGATATGTCACAATGTCCATCAGAAGAGATTAGTAGGTTTCTGTCAGGGTATACGCTGCAGGGTAGAATGAAACCTGAAGCTGGGTTAAATAATTGGGTTCTTGTTCAATAAAAGTGCTTGTTTGTGCTGTGTAATGAAAGATCTTTGGTGCATTGGATGTCTGAATCCAAATACCCTTCGGATTTTCTGATGGATAAAGAGATAATGGTGAAGGGGATTTAATTTAAAACTATTGAAAAACTTTAAAAAGATTAGAAAAATTGGTAAATGCCCTTCTTTTTTAAAATCCAGATTCTTTGTTACTTATCAGGAACTCTTATATTTTTTAAGTTGACAATAAAACTTTTTTGTTGGTTTTGTTTTTTTTGTTGCTTTTTTTTCTTTTTTGATCTGTTTGCCATCATTAACTGACCTTTGAGGCTCAGGTTATGAAGAAGATAATGGAGAAGGTGTTATCTCCTAGCCCATATACCTTAACCTGAATTTAGGCAGTGTTATTGCCTTTGGGTCTCATTGGATTGTCACATCTAAGCTGTGGGCAGAGCATTGGTGAATGGAACAAACTGCATGTCTTGCTTCAAGTGATGCTTTTTCCCCCATTAAATCAATACTCCAGTACATCTAAGCTTCCGTTAAAAAAAATCAACATTTAAACCAGCTTTTTTCTTTAAGAGCACACCAAAAACATTTCTAATCCAGAAAATTGATGTGACAATCAGAATGGTATGCATGTGCAGTGGTGGGTGGAATTTGATGAAATATATTAATATCAGCAGTAAAATCATTCATGTGTAGCGTTGTCTCAGCTAATTTTAAGCAAAGATTATTTGAATCTATTTACTTTATTCAGGATAAAATTATATTAGAAAATGAAAAATAAAGACTTTTCTTTTCCTTCTCCTCATATTATTAACACCTGATTAAATAAAAGGCTTTATTTGGAAAAAAAAAGTCATGGATTTCACAACTCCAAGGAAGCAGTGAAGGGAACCCACAACATGTACGGGGTATGAAAAACAAGCCATTGACTGAGCAGCATCTGTATTTAAACTCCTTACACCATATAGCACTTTCAATGGGTTTTAATCCCCGGTGCAAATCATATACTTCTTTGCCTACTGAGCCTCTTCATTTCACATCTTGCACACCATACTCTATAACCCTTCCTTTACTGAGTAATCTGCTTTTCCACACTTCATCTACCTCTGCTTTTCTGGGTTTCTCTCTCCTTCCCTCCCTTTTCTCCTGTGATGTTATAAAACATACTAAGGTCAATTTGGGAGTCAGGAGTCAGAGTTCTAACAGATAGTTGTCTAGCAAGCCACGTGAAACAGCAGAGCTAGGAAGTAAGCACATGGGGTTGAAGCCTCTAGACTGGGCAATAGAGATATAGAGTGAGACTCTGTCTCAGAAAAACAAAACAAGTTACCCTCAGTTCAAGGCTTCATTTTGTCTTAATTAGACTATTGAAATTATCTTTCAAGATCATTCTTGCAAATTCCAGTAGACTTCTCATCTTCTGCTGGCCAGGTATCTTGCTCAGTATTCCTATATTACTCTTTTTTATTTATCCAATCAATTATGAATGTCTTATTTTGGCACTCAAGATTGTCCTTAGTGGCTGGGCATGGTGGCTCATGCCTGTAATCACAGCACTTTGGGAGGCCGAGGTGGGCAGATCACCTGAGGTCAGGAGTTCAAGACCAGCCTGGTCAACATGAAAATTTGTGTGTGAAGTCTCGGCAGCTCTGAAGCACGGTAGAGATACATTTCCTCTCAGCAGTGGGTCAAAGGCATGGATGATCCATTGCAGTGCTGAGGATGGGAGTGTCTTCTGATGAAAAGCATCAAGGCTCCCAGCCCTGGGGGTCAGGTAAGGGACTGAATTAACAATACATTTAAAAAGAGATGAGTGCCCGCTTGTGAGTGACCCTCCTTTTCAAAACAAAATTCTGGAGCTGGACTTTCCATTTATTTCTAAATGAGGAGGGACACTTTCTCCATTTTTCCTGACTAACACTAGACTTCATTTAGGAACTGACGAGTTTAAGCAAGATGAGAATCAGATTGCCTCTGCCTATCTCATAATTTCAGCTCCAGCCGACAATGTAATTAATGTTGCTGTAAGAAAAAGAAAAAGCCTTCTTGATGAGAACTTTCTTCCTCTCTGTCTTTTACAAGCAAATACTTGAGAGGGTAACTGGCCTTTTTGATGTATTACTGGGGAAGTTTCCCATAAATATACTCATGATTTTTTGTATGTTAATTTGTCTTTTTATCTTTTTATGGTGCACTGTAAATAGATAATTGATAATATAATTGATAATTACCATACAGTAAAAAATAAAAGTAGCATCCAAAGTAAAAAAAAAAAAGAAAGAAACAAGAAAAATAACACACACACACATAATTTATTCAGTGGGTTTTCCCTATCATCTGTAGTTTTCTTTAGGCGTTCATTCTCTGAATATGTTTCTTTGGAAAAAAAAAGAAAAGCTACAAGAAAGTACTAGAGCTATACCAATAGCTATTTTGCCTCTATTATAACAAGTTATGGCCTGGCACGGTGGCTCAACCTGTAACCCCAGCACTTTGGGAGGCCGAGGCAGGCAGATCACCTGAGGTCAGGAGTTCAAGACCAGCTTGGTCAATATGGCGAAACCCCATGTCTACTAAAAATACAAAAATTAGCTGGGAATGGTGGCAAGCACCTGTAATCCCAGCTACTTGGGAGGCTGAGACAGGAGAAGTGCTTGAACCCAGGATGTGGAGGTTGCAGTGCCGAAATTGTGCCACTGCCCTCTAGACTGGGCGATAGAGATATAGAGTGAGACTCTGTCTCAGAAAAAGAAGTTACCCTCAGTTCAAGGTTTCATTTTGTCTTAATTAGACTATTGAAATTATTTTTCAAGATCATTCTTGCCAATTCCAGTAGACTTCTCATCTTCTGCTGGCCAGGTATCTTGCTCAGTATTCCTATATTACTCTTTTTTATTTATCCAATCAATTATGAATGTCTTATTTTGGCACTCAAGATTGTCCTTAGTGGCTGGGCATGGTGGCTCATGCCTGTAATCACAGCACTTTGGGAGGCCGAGGTGGGCAGATCACCTGAGGTCAGGAGTTCAAGACCAGCCTGGTCAAGGTGGCGAAACCCCATTTCTACTAAAAGTAAAAAATTAGCCCAGCATGGTGGTGTGCACCTGTAATCCTAGCTACTTGGGAGGCTGAGGCAGGAGAATCACTTGAACCAGGGAGGTGGAGGTTGCAGTGAGCCGAGATCACGCCACTGCACTCCAGCCTGGACAACAATAGCAAGACTCCTTCTCTCCTTCTCAAAAAAAAAAAAAAAAAAAAAAAAGGATTCTCCTTAGCTAGACCCAATATTTGAGTATTTAATTTTCTTTCTTGACCTTTACATGCTTCAATCTCTAGTCTCTAATTAAATTATATACATTAATAGAGTATTCAAGGCCTCACCCATGATGTTCAGTCAACATGGATTGCTTTTGTGATTAACAGATTTGCTACAGTTCTACTCATTTATCAAGACTTAGTTTAAATGACATTTCATCCATATATTTTTTTTCTCATTTATACTCTTCCCATTGTTCCCTACTCATTACCAACTACCAACATAGAGACACCATCATAATTAATTGCTAATTTTTTCTGTGTTTGTTCCTGTGTCACTGAAAATGCACAGCACCTTATAACATATTTATTCAAATGTGTAACCACCCAATGGGTTCACCTTTCCCACTGCCTAGACAGAGCCAGTTTATCAAGACAGGGAGATTGCAATAGAGAGAGAGTAATTCACACAGAGCTGGCTGTGCGGGAGACTGGAGTTTTATCATTACTCAAATCAGTCTCCAGAGCATTTGGGGATCAGAGTTTTTAAGGATAATTTAGTGGGTGGGAACTTGGTTGGAGATGGAATCCTAGTAGTGTCAAAGTGAGTTTTTCTTGCTGTTTTCTGTTCCTGGGTGGGATCACAGAACTTGTTGAGCCAGATTAGCCATCTGGTGGTGTCAGCTGGTGCACTGGAATACAGGTCTGCAAAATATCTCGAGCACTGATCTTAGATATGACAACAGTGATGTTACTCCCAAGAGTAATTTGGGGAGACTCAGACTCTTGCAGCCAGTGGCTGCATGGCCCCTAAACTGTAATTTCTAATCTTGTAGCTAAATTGTTAGTCCTACAAAGGCACATTGGCCCCCATTCAAGAAGAGTTCTATCTTTTTTTTTTTTCTTTCGGGAAAGGGCTATGATCGGTTTTGTTTCAGAGTCAAACCATAAACTAAATTCCTTCCCAAGGTTAGTTTGGCCTACACCCAGGAATGAATAAGGACAGCTTAAAGTTTAGAAGCAAGATGGAGTTGGTTAGGTCTGATCTCTTTCGCTGTCATAATTTTCTCAATTATAATTTTTGAAAGGGCAGTTTCAGATGCGTATCTGTCATGAACCATGTTATAGGAACAGTCTCTTTTGGCTCCTGATGTGCTCACTACTCTAAATAACTGTAGATTTATTAAACCCTTTAAATACTTATTGTAGAGAATACAAATAAATAGTTTTTCTTACATTTATTTTTTAAAGGGCCTTGTTAGATTATTGGAAAAAAACACTTTATTAAGAATGTATTCAATGCCTTCTATAGATGAACTTACATTCTGTCATGAAAAAAAACAACATCTATTTTCAAAGGCAGAACTTTTTCAGTTTTTTGTTAATAATGAGAAATACTTTAACTTCCTATTTTTTAGTCAGAAGCGGAACAGTATTATTTATTATGCATTGATTTGTTGTCTCTGAACTTACAAAGGTGGTTTGGCTACTTACAGTCAGTGTAAGATGTTATATATCTTCAGCGTTGCAGATGAGGCCGATTAGAATAACACTGTTGGGAACTCTTAGGTGGCAAAAGGGACATTTCATAGAGGTAATCATGGACATAAAAGAAGGATGATATGGAAAGATATCACATGGCTTTAAATGTACACTTTCTTCCAGCCCAGCTGAGGTCATACCATTCTGTACAGAAATCTATATAGAATCAAGTTCCAAAATTCTTATTCTGTGATGACGATTATACTTTGAAATGGTTTCTATTTATAACAGGAATCAACATCTGATCTAATGAATCCTAAATATGCTAGAACGATTTAGACATTTGGAAGTTGAAAAACTGAGGAGTATGAAAGACATGTAATCACTCTTTTCAGCTTTAGTTTGTATATAATGTAGTTAATGCTTATTATGAGTTTATTATAAATAATAATTTTTTGTGTTATAAGTAAAGGAATACACAACTGATTATTTCTTTAGAATATAAAGTTAAAATAATTAACAAAATTGTCTTAGTACATTTATTCTGTATACAATTCAGAATAGCACAGAATCCACTGGCATGGAATGAAGATGTTTTATGATCCATATCATATTGCTGCAAAATAATTATTTAATGCTATCTAATCTTCAATCAAAATCACATTTGTTATTAATTTTTATTTATTGAAATATCTTTAATAGATTTTATTATATTATAAAATCATATTAATAAAATAATTAATATCAATATTACTGATAAGTAATTGTCGAGGTAATGCAATTAAAACACTTAGCAAGCTGTGTTACACAAAGTAAGCTCTCAATAAGTGTTTCTCATTGCTATTACCATTATTTATTTTAATGGCTGAATGCTATAGCATATAATTTATTTAACAGATCCCATATTAAAGGAAACTGCTCCTAAAATTCAAATTAATTTTTAATTATGCTTTCCCAATTAAATTTCTGGATTTAATTGGGCTTACTGATTCAGGTTTTTTGGTGAATGAATATCATGTTCTATATTTTTCACATGATTTCTAGAAATCAGCACATGCTATATACAAAAACTATTCTGAAACCAATTCTATTTTTGATGATTCACCAATCACTCTAGTGTCTCATTTAGATTTTTTTGTTTGTTTGTTTGTTTGAGATGAAGTCTCACTCTGTCACCCAGGCTGGAGTGCAGTGGCGCCATCTTAGCTCACTGCAACCTTCGCCTCCTGAGTTCAAGCAATTCTCCTGCCTCAGCCTCCCAAATAGCTGGAATTATAGGCATGGGCCACCACGCCCGGCCAACTTTTGTATTTTTATTGGAGACGGGGTTTCACCATGTGGATCAGGCTGGTCTCAAATTCCCGACCTCAGGTGATCCACCTGCTTTGGCCTCCCAAAATGCTGGGATTACAGGTGTGAGCCACCGCGCCCAGCTAGGGTTCTAATTTTGACCTCTAGTTTCCATTGTGCTATTGATGTATGCAATCATTAATAATGTATTCTTACTGCCATAAACAATAATATAAAGTGAATGTAAATAAGGAATAATTTGAAAATAATTTTTCTTAGCTGATGAAAATAGCTTTTTACAGGTGTTCCCTCAGAAATCCCAATTTTCTTAACTAGCAGATTCTATTGTTAATGTTTATATAGGTGTCACTGATACTTCCTTCACTTACTATATTTATCTCTCCCTCTGCTTCCAAGATGGTGCCTTGTTGCTGCCTTCTCGCATGGCGGAAGGCAGACACACAAAAAGGCATGATGATGTTCCCTTCAAACTCTTTTATAAGAGCACTAATACATTTATTAGGGAGAAACCTAATGACCTCATCACTTCCCCAAAGAGCCCCCCCCACCCCCGCTTTAATACTATACCATTGGGTATTAGGTTCCAACATATTAATTTTAGAAGGATGTTCTAAAATTCATTCAAATTTATTTTACTTCATTTAGTATATATTGACAAATCATCCTTAATAACTTAAAGACATATACCATTTGCTATGATAGGTGATCTATAAAATACTTATTTTAATTCATCTATTTATCTAATTATAAATATTTGCATCAAAATATGAGTTATTTTGAGAATTTGAGAATTTGAGAATTCAAATATCATGACAGAGTAAGTATATTTGATGGGATCATAGTTCTTATACTTAAGGAATAGGGAAAAATAAAATTAATGTTAATATACATAACAGTTCTTTCTCTTCTTTCTTGGAGATTTCTGTGAGTCAATAAACTTCTATTGACTCAATTAAATTGCAATGAAAATATATTCATTTATTTTTCCAAGTGAGGAAGTTTTTCTTTATGGCAATCAATGCAATATTTTGTAGCTTTTGAAAGGTTTTTAGTCTTTTAAACTTTCCATGAACAATGTTATTGGTAGTTTATTGTCTAATTTTACAGTTGTCATTTGTGTATAAGCAATTTTATGTACTGATACTGCCAATCTTCTCAGACTAGTTTATATTATATTCATTCTTCATACATAGTTTTTTTCTCTCCAGATACATTGTCGCTTTTATGAGCCTGGACATCAAACTTTTAATTATTTTGTAATTTGATGTATAACTAATACGGAATTGTGCATTCAAACAGTATGGAAAAAGTACCTACTAAATGAATAAAAATGTAATAAAATGTGATCCATAAAACAAATAATTTTTTAAAAAACCTTGTGTTCATCTTGAATCGTCTACTCAATTCCACTTATGTGACAGAGAACATTTTCCTG
Organism: Gorilla gorilla gorilla; assembly: GCF_029281585.2. NCBI lineage: Eukaryota > Metazoa > Chordata > Mammalia > Primates > Hominidae > Gorilla > Gorilla gorilla. Next base: position 168,593,367 of record NC_073228.2, read on the forward strand.
ATATAACATAATATAATATAAAGGATACTTTCTATTTGTGTAATATAGATGCTAAAAGCAAATAGCAGGGCTTTGGACTATAAAAAACTGCAATTTTTAAACAATACAAATCATATATGAGAATCTTCATGGCATTTGGAAAATGAGAGATGAATTATTGGATAAACCAAGAAAAGTTCAATTTCTTTTTAACATGCTCTTCTTCAGTGAATTGTGATTCTTATCACATAGACTCTAGTATCACAGAAGATGATATTATAGAAAAATAGCAGTATTTGCCTCTCTATTACTACTCTCCCCAAGCTAAGTTATCCTCTTTCCCTCAACGATCATTGTCATTGTGACACTACTTGTGAAGAATCAAGGTACTTTAGGTCAGTATTCTATAATAAGTCATTTGTAGTTCTATTCTGAAAAACTGACTTGCTATGACCTGTGTCCTGTGAATTTTTGGTAACTAGATCCCAATTTTAAGCCACTTTTGCTTAGAACTCATTAGTTTCTAGGCTTCCCAACTTCAGAGTCTTAAATCCTGCCTCTATCCATTAGTCTTGGTAAGACCCTGTTCTCTGATATTCCTGATGCTTTCCTACCTGCGCTTATTTGCTTTCTTGTCCCCTGGAATATTCTAATGTTGCTTCCTTCAAAATAGCCCTTCTCCATGTTCTGTATGTCTATTGAGTTACCGTTTCCCTCTGTATTAGATTTCCTTTATGGAGTTTATGCCAACAGCCTAATCGAGCTTACCAGATCTTTTACCACGCCCTCTCAATCTTATTCACTGAGATTTATGCATAAAATAAAAATCTCATGTCATCCTACAAAATACTGACTAAAACAATCAGAGGTATACAAAGAAGAGTATCTATGCTAGCTGTGGAATTTTGTGAAGGACGCATGGCAGTCACTAAATATGTTTGCAACAGATAATGCAGACAAGGACAGACAAGCAAAATGGAGGCAGAAAAAGTGTGGTGAACCGGCTTTCAGTAGAGGTTTGACACATCCCTATTCACTAACTTGGTATAAGATCTAGCAGCCAAAAAAAAAAAAAAAAAACCAAAGAAACAAAACAACAACAACAAAAACCCAGAAAAATGTGTGTCTCTCCCTTAGAAGTCTTTTAAGCACTTTAGATCAATGAGTTGGATGAATCCCCTAAGAGCACTCATGGCCACTGGAAACAGTGAACTGGTTGGAAACATCATCTTGATGTAGTACAGCTTGCCTGTGATCCACTGGACAGTGTCACCAGAATGAGGATCCCACACAGTCAAACCACTTACCTGGACTTGATGTCAGGTCAAACAGAAAACTAGAAAGAATAAACTAGCAGTTTTGTCAAATCCAGAGATAACACTTCACACTTTGGGTCTGCCTATAAACCAGTATCCTGCTTAGTCTTACCAGCTTCTAGATTCTAAGACTAGTAATGGAAATGGAAATGGAAAGATTGGTAATGGAAATGCAATTAAACAGCTCTGTAAAGAAACTCATTGTTGGAGAATTACCTATGCACAGTGAAGCATCTCTCCTATTTTGGCAGGAAAACCATGACTCTTGCTTGTTATTAAGAAACATTTTTTAAAAGAAAAAATAATGAAAACAGTAAGTCTATACATTCTTTTGGCAAAAAATGAAGAATATAAGATTCCAGAGACAAAATTTTTAAATAAATATTAACTAATGACACAAAGCAAAAGAAAGAGCTGACAAAAAATACCTGGCTTATGAGTTGGACATTTCAAAAACAAATGTTAGGAAATGAATGTTTCACCCAAATATTATAAAATTGGGGGAAAAGGGACAGACTATATTCTAGAAAGTTTAATCAGAAAATTTATAGAGGATGAGTTTGAGAACCTTTCTCAAATTACAGAGAGAAAAAATGATAAAAATAGTGAGGAAGAGGTTGGTAAAAGGAAAAAAAAATTAATTTATAAAAAATATATTCCTGGACAAGAGACTTGAATAAATTGAAGAAAGAAGATATAAAAGATGAACTGTAAAATGCTGAGACCAGTTCTATCATGGAGACCCTTACCCAGCAGCACTAGAGAAATTAAAGATGTACACACAGAAATATAGAGTGTGGAGTGGGAATCAGGGAGCTGAGAGCCTTCAGAGCTGAGAGCCACAAACAGAGTTCTACCCACGTATTTATTGACAGCAAGCCAGTGATAAGTATTGTTTCTATATAGATTAACTAAAACAGGAAACAAAGGGATGGGCTCTGGCTAGTTATCTGCAGCAGGAACATGTCCTTAAGGCACAGATTGCTCGTGCTATTGTTTGTGGTTCAGGAACGCCTTAAGTGGTGTTCTGCCCTGGGTGTGCCAGGTGTTCCTTGCCCTCATTCTGGTAAACCAACAACCTTCAGCATGGGCATCATGGCCATCACAAGCATGTCACAGTCCTGCAGAGATTTTGTTTATGGCCAGATTTGGGGGCCTGTTCCCAACAGTAAAAAATCCCTCATTAGATTGAATGTCTGAACTTTAGGAGTAATACAGGTAACTGATAGGTGAATAAAGATAAGAAGTCTGAAATGAGAAATTGTTTTATAGAAGTTTTGTTTATGTACATTCCAACAATTTAATCATAGAATTAACTATAAATAATTTTTGAACTGCAATTACTGCACATAGAATTAAATGTAAGTTCTTTAAGTATAATTAACAGGCTAAAATAAAAAGCCAGAAATTATTCCTAATAGAGAAGATGAGTGATCTTTTAAATAGTCACTAGCACATTTCACATTGCTCATTATATGTGTGCATTGTCCTTCAAAAGCAGGAAAATCTAATATAGAAGGTAAAATACAGATGTAAGAGATGTGAAAACTCGTATTAGTGGCTGGGTGATAGAGACAGAACACAGTGCAGGAATTCAGAGAAGTTGTGTGTATTAGTCTGTTTTCATACTGCTATAAAGAAATACCCAAGACTGGGTAAATTATGAAGGAGAGAGGTTTAATTGACTCACAGTACCCCATGGCTGGAGAGGCCTCAGAAAATTTACAATCATGGCGGAAGGCAAAGGGGAAGCAAGGACCTTCTTTACATGTTAGCAGCAGAGGGGAAAGAGTGAAGGAGGTGAGCCCCTTGGAAAACCATCAGATCTCATGAGAACTCACTCACCATCACTAGAACAGCCTGGGGGAAAGTGCCCCCATGATCCAATCACCTCCCACCAGGTGCCTCCCTCAACACCTGGCAATTACAATTTCAGATGAGATTTGGGTGGGGACACAAAGTCAAACCATATCAGTGTGTAATCCAAAGTGGTCGTAGAAACCATCAGGACAGATGGGATTTAAGAGTAAGTTTCTGAGTAATTTGGGTTTAAATTCTACCTCTGTCCTATACTAACTTGAGACCATAGACAAGTTATCTGATTTCCCTGGGCCTCATTTCCTTGTCTGTGAAAAGGGAAACAAAACATATTGTGTCATGGGCCAATTACAACGACTGACTGAGATATTCTGTGAAGAGCATCTGAAACATTATCTGGCACATGATAAACCCTTAATGAAATCCTCATCGATACCTGTTTCTGTTGTGTTGTTGTCATATAATAGGGCTATATGAAGGAATATCTTGGCAGGGTTTGCTGTATAAGCTAAGTTACTTCACTGGCAGAGTCATGATGCATTAGGAACCAGTGAGGAGCTAGTTATAGGATACAACTGTGTCCTGTATTTGAACCTCAGATATGATTTTTGTTTGACATATCTTAAAAGTGCCACCGACTCTGATTTTTTATAATCTGCACCATTCTGTATAGTCCTAGACTCAGATTTATAGAAGCATTTTATTTGCCTCATTCAACTTTAAAAAGCCCAGGATGTTCTATGTCTATAGCATAAACTTTAATTGTTATTAAAAATGCAGATATACCTGGGAAGTGAAGCACTTCAACCTATCCCTAGTCATTTTCTAATATTTTGATTGTGAATATAGGTTTTAATACAAGACTGAATACAGATTTGGGTGGTCACATGTGAGAGTGGCAGGTGTATAGGGACCGGACCATGAAGATACTAACATTCAACAAAGTGCCCATCGCAGAGGGAGGCAGATGTGTAGAAGCACAGGCTGGGGAATTGAGGACGAGTTTGCCTGATCCAGTCTTTCTTAAATAGGGATGAGGGATGCATCTGAGTCAACTAACACAATAATTTGTGTATTTTCATTTTGTCATTAAGTAAATAGGATAATCTTTTCAAAGGCGTTCTTGTTTTACAAAGAGGTCATTTTGTATCATTCATCTAAGGTCATTTACCAATGTTCACTGATTCTTGGTATTGGGATCAGAACCAGGCACACATCAGGAATTTTGTGGCAAAAATAAAGTGCTTCCCTCAAATACCTTCTGAGATTTTTTACATCTTTAAAAATGTATGGGTATATTTATTGAAGTTATGAGACTGTAACAATATAAATCCTGGAGAGCGAGAGTTCAATCTAAACATTAGAAACTTCTTGACCAATTTCCAGTGTTATTCAGAAACCACAGCTTACACGTTTCTACTTATTAAAATAATTTGTTATCTTTTTTCTTTTTGATGAAATGGAAATTATTTTTTCTTCAATTTAATTTTTTAAGCAACTCGACATATAAAGCAAGAATTATAGCAATTTTGAAGATAGGGTAAGGAGCCTGGAGTTTCTTCTCACCTGCTCCCCTCCATCTTCACCCTTTCCCTACTTGGCAATCCCAGAAAGTTATTTGGAACACAGTTCATTTGTTAACAATTTAAATGCATCTTGAAACCTTGTATGGTTTTGGAATTCTGACCCACATGAGAAAGACTCTATTAATATTGGGCTATCCTATTTTTAAAAATGCACTGCCACACAGCTTTTATTAGTTTCCTGTCTTGCATTCTTATTTGTGCTCTGCTACTGACCTACTTTGAGATATTTAATAAATAACTTCTCCTTTCTTTGTTTTTATGCCTCTATTTCCAATTCACTCGCAAAAAAACACTATTAATCATACAATTATGATAAAAACAATTTAGTACTTTTTCATAAATCACATATAAGTACATAATACAAACAAATGGAAGCAATGTTTTTGAAGATTCAGTCACAACAGAAACTGGAGAAGAATTACAGAGAAAATTTGTTCATTTGCATACCCATGCATATGAGCGAGAGGGAGCAGCCCCTAAAATTAATCTTTAGCCTTGCCAATGGTTCCATAACACTCTTGGATATTTGAATACCAAGCCACCTCACATATTCGAAATTGAAATCTCGCTTCAACTGTCAGTTTGAGGTTAATACATTGATCTCAGACTCATAACTATCTTATCCTGTTCTGATACTCAATCCTCGTGTGTGTAGTAGGCTCTGACCTTGAAGCTTGTGTGACCTGGTACTTGAGAATGCTTTTAAGCACTATCAATCAGGTCATGATGAAAGAAGAATGTGTGTGTTTGGAAAATTAGTAACTGGTAAACTAGAATAGATAATGTGAATTAGAAAATCTGCTTCATAGACCAATAAATAATTTGGAATGTCTGGATGAAGATCATACTAGAACTGGAAATGCGGGGTAACATTTCAAAGTAAAATGAATACATGGTAAATACTGACTGTGATAAGGAAGAGAGTAGGAATTGATTTCTGATACTTCAGTTTAGTAGATTAAGGAGATGCCTGTAAGAAAGAAGTTGGCCAGATGCAGTGGCTCACGCCCGTAATCCCAGCACTTTGGGAGGCCGAGGCGGGCAGATCACGAGGTCAGGAGACCGAGACCATCCTGTCTAACACGGTGAAACCCCATCTCTACCAAAAATACAAAAAATTAGCCGGGTGTGGTGGCGGGTGCCTGTAGCCCCAGCTATTTGGGAGGCTGAGGCAGGAGAATGGCATGAACCCGGGAGGTGGAGGTTGCGGTGAGCCGAGATCACGCCAATGCACTCCAGCCTGGGTGACAGAACAAGACTCCCTCTTAAAAAAAAAAAAAAAAAAAGAAAGAAGTTAGAGGTAGAAACCAATTTTATTCAGTTTGATTTTATATGGATTATGAACTCTGTTTATGTGTAAATAAATAAATTGAAGCAGAGATGATATCTTGCTTATTGTAGATGGCAGACTTTTTTTACCTGAAACTTTAAAGATGGGAGTTGAACTCAGTCTGAGAAAATGACTTGATATAAAGTGAAAGTTGGCCAAGGCATGATTGCTGAAGAACACTAGAATCCAATAGATAGAAGAAAAGCCAGTGATAGAGAGATGGCTGTTGGGAGATGAGGAGAGGTTGGGTAGCAGAGCAGGGAGCCTGGGAGATGAGGTGTAGGCGTCGAATAAAAGAAGGAGATCTTAGGAATACGCAGTCCCTGAAGCAGACAGAGGAGGCTTTCAGGGAGATCCTGGTCAAAAGAAGTTAGACAAAGAAAAAGGTCTCTATTTGGCAGGAATAATTTCCACCAATTTGCATAAGGCTGCTGCTTCAGTCAAATAGTTTGTCTGTCTTCTGCTACAAATTTCACTTTTCATCTCCATGTTTTCATTTCCTTAATTTAAATCCTTTTCCCTTTCCTTTGCACTTTATTATGGGCCTTTCCATTAGAAATACCTACAAAAATCTATTATCTTTCATGATTGATACCTTTCTGTTAAAGTTGTAAAGGACCTATTCTGTAATAGTTACACATCTTGTAACAATTTTAATTTGAAATTGGATTTATATTTTTATATATGCATATATCCTCATTGAAACATCATACACATTATAACACATCTTTCTGTTACAAACCCTAGTAAAGTATTTTGATAGGTTGAAAAGTATCAACTTAAAATTGACATCGATATACATATAATTTCTCTAAGCTCCCTCTCTCTTTCTCCTTTGGAACTTAAGACCTGACTGTATAGCATAAAACATATCATGACTTATAATGTGAAATGTATTGTTTTATTATAATATGGAGATCTCACTGTATTATGAGTACATGCAAGGTGAGAATGTCACAGAGGGCAACGCTGAAGGTACACGTGCAAACAATGGCTTCACTGTATCCAGTTAATGTTCTTGTATGAGACAGAAACAGCCTTTAGTGAGTTTTACAGTATGAGTAACATTAACCCAAATATAACCAGGCAAGTAAGTTGGAAAGTGTGTGCAGGGAGAGAAGAGATAGAGTGTGTGGTAAAAGGAAGACTAATTTTCTTCGGAGTTGTTTCAGAATGCTCTGACCATGGAGGTTATGCTTTGCCTCATTGATTGGTACAGATGGTTGTGTACATAATCAGAGCAATATCCAGACCAGGCAGTTATTTATACAGCTCTCAAGTCTACTGTGAGCTTCATCAGTTGACTCCACTACTTCTTTTACAGTTGTGATGGTTGAAATGTTATTAACAGGATAAAATTCCGTCTTGGGCTCTTCCATATTTCTGTCTTGAGATTGGGGCATGTTCTCACATCTGAAGAGAGATAGAAAAGTGAGCTGGAAAAGGAGAAAGCATATCAGCATATCATCCATTTTTTTCTCCAGACATTCCTAGTAGAAATTTTAGAATGAGAAATTTAACCAAAATTTTTAAAATAACCAACATGAAGGAACTCTGTATAATGAGAGGTCTTAGAATAAAGTTTGAACATTTAAACCATTTGAACAGGTCTTAGGATAAACTTCATGATAGAGTTGCTGCAATGTAACCAATTGACTACAATGGAATAAAGGAATAACTTAGAAAAATAAGCCTGCCAATACTAAAAATTTGTAGGTTTTTTTTTTTTTTTTTTTTTTTTGAGACAGGGTCTTGCTCTCTCACCCTGGCTGTAGTGCAGTGGCATGATCTCAGCTCACTGCAGCTTTGATCTCCTAGGCTCAGGGGATCCTCCTGCCTAAGCCTCCTAAATAGCTGAGACTACAGGTGTACGCCACCCTGCCCGGCTAATTTTCTTGATTTTTTTTGTAGATACGAGGTCTCACTATGTTGCCCAGGCTGCTCTCAAACTTCTGGGCTAAAGCCATCCTCTTGCCTTAGCCTCTCAAATAAAAATTTGTCTTAAGTCACTATATATTTTGAAAAATTTCCAACGTGGGTATGGTATTACTTTACTTTCATGTAACTGTCTTTGGTTATCAAAGAGTGGCTAGCTATGAGAAGATTTAGAAGCATTTCTGCTGCATTCACCGACTTTTTTTAGAAATCTTCCCAAAATTATTAATTATGTATTCTTGAGATAATCATACTACCTCACCATAGAGCTTGCTTAGGTTTTCCGCAAGATTAGTAATTTCGAACTACAAAGAGGGGCTAAGACTCATCTACCTCTCCCATTGTATCTCTTCCTACTTTTTCCCTCTGTCACTGTGCTCCATGAATGCTGTCCTTTTTTTTCAATCATTCTAAGCTCATTCCAATCTCAAGGCATTTCTCCATACTGTTCTCACCATGGGCATTGTTCCCTCAACTCCACTTTTACATGGCTGTCTACTTCTTGTCATTAGATAAAAGCTCAAATCTCCCCTGCTTCCCTGTCCCAAATATTGCCCATGAACACATGCATGCAAAAAGATATACATTCATATCTTTTTCTTCATAGTACTCTTATCTTCAGATGAAAGTATCTTTTCTGTTTTTTTCATTAATCATATGTCTCCATCTATTAGGGCAAAAATTGTGCAGAGCAGTTACTTTGCCTGTCCTCCAGTGTATACATCAGATCCTACTTAGAGCAGGAATTCAATAAACATTTGTTGATTGAATGTCATCTTTTACCAAGTAAAATAACAGAATCTATGCCTAGATCCCAAATAAATGTTCTACATTTATATCTTGCTTCATGTTTTCCTAACATTTTGCTTCTTTTTGCTGACACATGTTGGCCATTTCTTTGTTAGCCAATATTAAAATGAACAGGACTTATACACGTGTATTTTGTTACTACAGAGACCAGCATAGATTATTATTATAGATACGTTGATAAGATGGTAGCAAATTTGTGTTAAAATTATGTATATACACTCTTTTTAACTTATGTGTATTATGTGATCTGTAAATTTATTATAAAATTCATCTTAGTTCATTGTGGTTATTTCATAAATATGATAAATATATTTAAATCAATTTGTAGATTTTTATGACTGAAGATAAATGTTGATGCCACATATGTGTCGCACGCTTTTGGAGGCCAGAATATTTATTTGTGAATCATTGCATATTTAACTGTCAGTGATTTGTATTTAGAAAGCATTTATATTTAAATATGTTTCATATTAGACAACTACCAAATGCCTAAGCCCAACTGCATATTTTAAATTTCCCAAGGATGGTTGAAAGTGTGAGATGGTAATTATCTTTTTCCTGATGTGTTGGTGCTATTAAAATCATATCATGATAACTTATCATTTACATATAAATCTTGTTAAAATTTCAAAGCCCTGTGCTGAAAATATAAAAATAAGTATGTTTAATATAATTGACATAAGATTGCTATTTTCCACAATTTTTCTGAAGGTAATAAGAGAAATCCACTTTTGCTTGCCTCTTCAAACAGCGTTTGAATTCTATCAACATCACACTCCTTTTATCCCCAGTAGCTGAAGTCCCAAAAGACTCTCACCACAAAAATAACATCTGAAATATCAACTCTATGCATATAAATTCAGTTGGAAGGAGAGCACTCTTCATGACTTTAGAAGATGTCAATTTTATTACAAACTGTTCCTTCTACACACAGCTATGTGAGCAGGAGAGTATATGTGTGTAAATTAGCGTGTATTTCTTTCATTTGCCATTACAACTCAGGATGTAAAAGAAACATATAAATCCAAGAATACCATGAAATCAGAAACTGTCACAGACACTATATACCTAGTTACATGTGAATTCTTTACATCTTAACTTCTGCATTTACCACAGAGAACTCAGATTAGCAAATGATATATAAGCAGTCATCATCACAAAGGTTGACTCTTCTTTCTTTTTTTTTCTCTTTTTTTCTCTTGAAATTTTATGATCCAATCAGAAAAAAAAGTCAGAAAGTTCCTGTCCTTCTCTGTCCTCACTTACAGACATTGCACACACACTATATTAAAAAACAGGATTTCTAATTTTTTCCCTTATGTATTTTTTTAAATTAAAGTTATCATAATAATTCAAACTTAAAAGCATGGTGGTATTTGATTCTACGTTTCTCCTCTTCTCACAAATCCATTTAGTAACTGGGGTAAATTAAATCTCTGCACGGCACATATGCATCCACTTCTTGCCAGTCTCATTTGGTCCCCTGGATGAAGACAATTTACCTACATTGCTTTTTATCAGCTTTCCCCTCACCCCTAATCAACCTATCCTATAAAACTTACCAGGATAAAATAGAGCACAGCTGTAATTATGCTGCTTGTCATTCTATAAATTCTCCATTATTTGTAATTACAGAAAAGAGAACACCACACTCCTCTTTTTTTTAATCAGTTTTAAGTCAATCAATCATTCATCAATCATTCTTGTTGAAAAATTCAAACAATTGAAAAATATATAGAAGAGGGGATGAAAATCCTTCTTCACTGCCATCCACTTTTTTTTTTTTTTTTTTTTTTTAGAGGGAGTTTCGCTCTTGTTGCCCAGGCTGTAGTGCAATGGCGCCATCTCGTCTGACTGCAACCTCCCTCTCCCAGCTTCAAATTATTCTCCTATCTCAGTCTCTCCAGTAGCTGGGATTACAGACATGCACCACCATGCCCGGCTAGTTTTTTGTATTTTTAGTGGAGAGAGGGTTTCTCCATGTTGGTCAGGCTGTTCTCAAACTGCCGACCTCAGGTGATCCGCCCGCCTCGGTCTCCCAAAGTGCTGGGATTAAGGGTGTGAGCCACTGCGCGTGGCCCATCCACTTCTTAAAATACCATGTTCCTCTCAGTTAACATCTAACAAGTACAACTGGGATGGCATGATTCTATACTTAGTTTTAAAAATAAATACGTTTTTGTGTATGTGTAAAATAATTTGTGAGCATATTAAAAACAGATACCAGTGTGATGAATTCACTGTTTCTTTTGTAATAATTACAATTTATTTAGCCATTTTTTCATTAGAAGGGTAAACAGTGTTTTGAATATAGAAACCTTCATTAACTTGTTTAATTAACTTTTTAATACTTTGCCAATATAAGACTAAAATTTTAATAAACATGTTTTAGTTTAGTTTGTGGACTCTTAGATAATTAAAAATAATTAAAACTTTGTTTTTACTAAGGTTCTTATTTACTGATACAATCAGAATCATAGACTCATAGACTTAGTAGGTGTTCAATAAACATTTGAAATGTGAATGGTACTTATACCACCATTTTAATTGATTTAGAGGATGTGTGAGCATAGAATAATATTTAAAAACATATTCTGATATATTTTTCATAACAATATTGGACAAATGATCTTCATTTAAATATATGCTAAACTAGAAAAAAAGGCTTTTGGAAATAAAACTATGTTTTGTCTTCCATTTTTTCTTCTTTGGTTACTCTTCCTTTCCTATACCCTGATGTCTGTTACTAAAATTAGAGCATATGTATTTTTTACACAGCCTCCCCTCAGGTAATTTATATGCGCAATTAAGCTTAAAAACTACTGCTGTTCTGTGGTATATAGGTAACATTACTTAATATTTGTAATTTTAATTGTGATTTTTATCATTCTACCAAAAAGACACATTCACTTGTATGTTCATTGCAGCATTATACACAATAGCAAAGTCATGGAATCAACCTATGTCCCTATCAATGGTGGATTGGATAAAGAAAAAGTGGCACATACATACCAGGGAATACTACACAGCCATAAAGAGAAAGAAGTAATGTCCTTTGCAGCAACATCGATGCAGTGGAGGCCATTATCCTAAGTGAATTAATGTATGGACAGAAAACCAACTACTGCATGTTCTCACCCTGTAAGTGAGAACTAAACATTGGTTACATATGGACATAACAATGAGAACAAAAGACACTGGGGACTCCTAGCAGGGGAGGGAGGATGTGGGGCAAGGGCTAAAATACTACTTACTGGGTACTATGCTCAGTACCAGGGTGAAGGGATCACTTGTGCCCCAAACCTCAGTGTCACATAGTATACCCATGTAACAAACCTGCACATACACCCTCTGAATCTAAATAAAAGTTGAAATTATTAAAAATAAGTAAATAAAAATAAAATGTGATTTTTGATTGAATTGCAATCTATCCAGAATTTATAAAGAACTGTTACAACTCAACAATGTTTCCCTATGGATAATAATGTTGACTATATTTTCATGTGCTTTTTTTTCCTTTTTCTTTTTTTTTTTGAGATGGAGTTTCGCTCTTGTCACCCAGGCTGGAGTGCAATGGTGTGATCTCAGCTCACTGCAACCTCCGCCTCCCGGGTTCAAGCAATTCTCCTGCCTCGGCCTCCTGAGTAGCTGGGATTACATGTGCTTATTGATCATTCATACATCCTGTTTAGATCTTGTCTTATTCAGATTATTTGCCCATTTTAAACTTGTTTGTTGTCTTCTTAACATTTTGTTGTAAGAATTCTTATGTACATTCTGCATACAAGTCCCTCATCAGATATATGCTTTACAAACATTTTCTCCCATTCTGTGGTATGATGGAGAAAAATATCTTTTTCTCTACCCATCTTAGGTTCATGGCTGATGCCCTTATAACAAAAGACAGATTAACAAGAGGAAAGCGTACAAATTTATTCCATAGGAGTTTTATATGACATGGGGCCTTCAAAGGGAAATGAAGACACAAATAAAACATTAAACATGAATTTTAAAAAATTGGCTGGGCGTGGTGGCTCACGCCTGTAATCCCAGCACTTTGGGAGGCCGAGGTGGGTGGATCATGAGGTCAGGAGTTCAAGACCAGCCTGGCGAGGATGGTGAAACCCTATCTCTATTAAAAATATAAAAAATTAGCCAGGCGTGGTGGCGGGCACGTGTAATCCCAGCTACTCGGGAGGCTGAGGCAGAGAATTGCTTGAACCTGGGGGCAGAGGTTGCAGTGAGCTGAGATTGCAACACTGCACTCCAGCCTGGGCAACAGGGCGAGAATCCGTCTCAAAAAAAAAAAAAAAAATGTAGGTTTGATGAAGAGTGAACAGTCATGTAAAAAAATGATAGGGCAAAAAGATTGTAACAGTAATAAACTGGACAAAACTTAGCAAGACCCATTTATTCAGATACTTTTGTATGTCTTTGTCTTCAGATGTAAGGATGATCCCTTCCTCCAGGCATGTGGAGGGTACCTATAAGCTGAGGGTCTTAGACTTGGTTCAAGGGAAGGTCAGAAAATCCTTCCTAGGCTTTATTGACCTGGTTTAGGAGAGAAGGGGTGGGGGGAAGGTTAGAGAGACCTTCCCACTTCTGCTATTTTATCAGATTCCTTCAGGTTATAATACTTTGGGTAGTATAATATTCTGAACACTAACAATCGGTTGTCTTTTTACTAAGTGCTGTCCTTTGAAGTACATGTTTGTTTATTTTTTATTTTAATGTCCAGTTAATTTTCTTGGGTTGCTTATATTTCCAATGTTGTATGTAAGAAATCATTGCCCAATGACAATGATTTTTTTGGTAGAAGAATTTGACAATTTTAGCTCTCACATTTATATGTTTAATCCATTGTGGTTTAATTTTTTCAATATTATGTTAAGTAGTGGCCTAACTTCATTATTTTGAATATGGTTGTCCAGATATCTCAGCACTATTTTGTTGACAAAACTATACTTTCCACATTGAATTGTCTTGGTCCCCTTTATTAAAAATGAATTAACCATGAATGTCAAGGCTTATTTCTGGACTTTTAATTCTACTTTATCAATTCATAGTTCTGTCCTTAGGTCAGTACAGTCACACTGATGACTTTTAAAGCTTTGTAGTAACTTTTGAAATAGAGAATTGTGAATTCTCCAATTTTGTTCTTCATTGTCAAGAGTTTCTTCACTGTTGGTGTGTATTTTCATATGAGTTTGGGGATTAGATTATCAAATTTCTGAAAAAAAAAGGAGCAGAAATTTTGTTAAGAATTTCATTGAATGTTTAGATAAATTTGGGGATAACTGTCACCTTGATAATATTAAATTTTCTGATATATGAAGGTGGGACCTTTCCAGCTATTTAGGTCTTTTAAATTTATGTTAGTTTATAGTCATGAATTTCTTTGGTTAAATTTATTCTTATTTTTTCTTTTTGATGTTATTGTATACAGAATCGTTTATTTAATTTTATTTCCAGATAGGTCATTGTTAAGGAAGATGATTTTTGTATATTGATGTTGTAGCTTTCAACCTTGCTGAACTCTTACATTAGTTCTAATAGTTTTTTAAAAAATATATATTTGGTAGAAATTTCCTGTAGACAAGATTGTGTCGTCTGTAAATATAGATAGTTTTGCTTCCTCCTTTCTAATCTGGATGAATTTCTTTTCATTCACTGTATTAACTATCCTGGCTAGAACCTCCAGTGCAATGTTGAATAGTCCTAATTATAAGGTGAAAGCATTTAGTCTGTCACCATTAAGTAGGATGTTAGCTGTAGGTTTTTTTGTAGATGCCCTTTGCTTAGATAGAGAAAATTCCGTAATATTATAAGTTTTGTTAAGTGTTTTTAACATGAAAGAGGTTGGAATTTTGTTAAATGCTTTTTGTGCATCTGTAAGATTATTGTAGTTTTTGTTCTTATTCTACTAATATGGTGTATTACATTGATTGATTTTCATATGTAGAACAAACCTTGTATTACTGAGATAAATCCCACTTGGTTATAATGTATAATTCTTTTATATCTTGCTGGATTTAATTTGCTAGTTTTTAGTTGAGAGCATTTGTGTTTATAATAGTAAGGAAAGTTAGTCTGTAGTTCTTTTTGTGATATCTTTTTCTGGTTTTGGCATCAAGGTCATACTTGCCTTGTAGAATAAGTTGAGAATTGTTTTATTGTCTTCAAATTTTTTTTGAAGTGTTAGTGAAACAACAGTGTTAATTCTTCTTTAAACGTTTCATAGAATTTAACAGTGAAGCCATGTGGCCCTGGGTTTTTTTTGTGGGAAATTTCTTCATTACTATTTCAGTGTCTTTCTTTCATTTTTTTGTTTGTTTGTTTTACTTTTTTTTTTTTTTTTGAGACGGAGTCTTGCTCTGTTGCCCAGGCTGTAGTGCAGTGACGCCAACATGGTGTCAAGCCTCCCAGGTTCAAGCAATTCTCCTTGCCTCAATCTCCCGAATAGCTGGGATTACAGGCATCCACTGCCATGCCTGGCTTATTTTGTATTTTTAGTGGAGACGGGGTTTCACCATATTGGCCAGGCTGCCCTTGAACTCCTGACCTCCAGTGTCTGCCCGCCTCAGCCTCCCAAAGTGCTGGGATTACAGGCATGAGCCACCTCACCGAGCCTCAATCTCTTTCTTGTTATAGGTTCTTTCAGATATTCTTTTATTCAGTTTATATAGGTTATTTAATTTGTTAGCATAGAGCTGTTGATATAAGGGGATACCCTTATAATCTTTTTAGTTTTTAAAGTTTGATAGTAATATTTCCTCTTCCTAATTTTAGTAAGTTGAGTCTTCTCTCTTTTTCTGGTCAATGTAACTATTGGTTTGTCAATGTTTCTTAGTGCTCAGGCAGGCAGCTTAAAACCCTGCCTTATTCTTCACGTTCGACTTGTGCAGAGCCTCAAGGATAGCTAAAGGTGAATTTTTCTGTGTTTAGGAAGTGTCCTACTCAGGCTTGCATAGCCCTCTGCATGCACAAGGCCTTCTACATTCACAGGAATATGTTAGAGCTTTTATAATGTCCCCACAAACATCTTATTCTCCAGCTTTTTCTTTTTAAGTATTGTTTTTTGGTTTGCTTGTTTTGTTTTGTTTGACAGAGTCTGGCTCTGTCGCCCAGGCTGGAGTGCAGTGGCATGATGATGTTGGCTCACTGCAACCTCCACCTCTCAGATTCAAGCGATTCTCATGCCTCAGCCTCCCGAATAGCTGGGATTACGGGTGCCCGCCACCATGCCTGGCTGTCCCTCTGATTTTTGTATTTTTAGTAGAGACGGGGTTATACCATGTTGGCCAGGCTGGTTTCGAACTCCTGGCCTCAAGAAATCCACTTTCCAAAGTGCTGGGATTACAGGCTTGAGCCACCACTCCTGGCCTTAAGTGGTTTTTATTAAGTTTTTTTTTTTTTTGTCCCAGTTGTTTAAGTCACCTCAAGCCACTGCATTTTTGAGCAATTAATTGCCAGTGATTGTTTATGTGGAAAGCCCCTCCGGGAAAAGATGAGGTGATCTCACAGTGGATGATCTTTGAGTTAGGTCACTGCAAGTGAATTTTTCCAGGGTATTTTGAGATGGTTAAAATAATGAGAATTCTTGAGAACAGGTCGGGGAGGTTGGGGGTGCAGGGGGTGGGGAGGGTGGAGGAACTCCAACCCTTTTCTGTCCCTTCCAGTAGCTTCTAGGTTATGGGTTTTCAAGCCTACCACAGAGGAGAGGAAAATGGAAATAGGGCAAGTTAAAAATACCAAAAAACTCACTGTTCTTGCCATTGAAGCTGCTTTTCTTGAGTAATAGACCCTAGATTTTTATAACCCTTTGGTTAGTTTCCAGAGTGCTGAAAAAGTTAATTTTGACGATTTTTCTATTGTTCTCACTGCATTTATAGAAGAAAGGTTACCCAACCATTCCTTTTGTACATGATACACTATATGTAATGTCTTCTTAAAATAAATGTTAATAATTTTCACTATAATTAAGCAACCCCTGAAACAAAATATAATTTTTGAGTTCATCGAGGATATTGGAATTAATTTTGAGGACATAAAGTTGAATCGCTAGAATCACCCTAGTTTAGATGAAAAAAAATGGAACATTAAAAAATGAATAATCTCTTATCGTATTATCAGTTGCCACACTGGCTTCTGACATACGCAAAAAGTTTAAAACAAGTCATTAAGTGAATTGAATGGGTTGTTTTTTTTTGGACCATATCTTCAACAGAATACATACAATGGTAAAAGTGAGAAAGTATATTTGCATTTTACAATGTATAATTGTTGACAATTATACAAACATAATATAATCTTTTTCAATGATGGCATAAGAGAACATTAATGTATAACAGCATCATTAAACAAAAAGCATCTTCAATAAAATTAAATATAATTTTGTTTCTACCAAGATATTGAATATAAAAACTGTATTTTAAATGAGAAGTTTAAAATAGCCTCTGGGATGAATTTGAAATGTATCATTATTTATTTCCATACTTGTAAATAAAAGCAACATACTGTATAAGTTCAGTTATGCGCCATTGTAACACAGTATATAATCATGTTAAGTAATCTATTTTCATACCCGGTTGATATAGATAATACTATTTATCATTTTAAAACTATAAAAAGTTTTAGAACGAAAACAAATATTTCCTTTTAAAGAAGAGAAAGGGGGAAAGGGGAAGTGAAAGTGAATGGGAGGGGAGGACAGGGAGGGGGAGAAATAAAACATATAGAACAGGAGAATCAAGACAAGAAAGATGCAAAGGGAAATTTCAACTCAATATTCAAGGAAAGTCCTACAGTGACTGTATGACAGGCTGAGGGTGCAACCAGTCCCAATCTCTGGCTAAATTAAGGGATTCGATTCTCTTCAAGTTGGGAACTCAATTCAGTAGGGATATATAAAAGGTAAACAAATACAAAAATGATAAATTATTCTTTTCAGAAAAAGAAAATGTTCTCAAGGAATGAAATATAATCATATTGTTCCTGGACCAAACTGAGGGTCAGGCTGCTATTTCTCATGGCCCAATAATGAGATGCAGATGAACTGGGGAGGAAGAGAGTTTTCATTTCTGTAGCTGGTTACAGAGAGAAGGCCTGGAAATTTTTGCCAGACCAACTCAAAATTACAAAGTTTTCCAGAGCTTATATACCTTCTAAGCTATATGTCTATGTGTAAGTGTGCATTCACCTAAGACATAACTAAGGTCTGAGTCCTGAAGACCTTCCTCTGGAGCCTCAGTAAATTTACTTAATCTAAATGGGTCCAGTGCCGGGGTGATGACCCTTATCTTGTCTCCTGCTAAATCACAGAGGTTTGAGGAGTTTCTTCAGACCCCCAGTAAACTTGTTTGTGGAGACCTGGGGAGTTTCTTCAGACCCACAATAAAACTTGTTCAATCCTTAATGGGTCCTGTTAAGAATTCCTTCCTTATTTTGTCATGCCTTAAGACCTAGGAAAGGCCTAGGCAACACTATTGATGGCCTTTGGTTACATCCCAGCCTTTGTATAAGTCCACTGGCTTTTAATATTTAACCTAACCACAGGCCAGGCACGGTGGCTCATGCCTGTAATCCCAGCACTTTGGGAGGCCGAGGCAGGCAGATCACTTAAGGTCAGGAGTTTGAGACCAGCCTGGGCAACATAGTGAAATCCCATCTCTACTAATAATACAAAAATTAGCTGGGCATGGTGGCACGGACCTGTAGTCCCAGCTAATTGGTAGGCTGAGGCATGATAATCGCTTGAACTGGGGAGGCAAAGGTTGCAGTGAGCCGAGATCATGCCATTTCACTCCAGCCTGGGCAACAGAGAAAGACTCTGTCTCAAAAAAACAAAAATTAACTTAACCACTCAGTCAGTACTGAAACAGCTATCAGTGAGACCTGGACTGCTACAGTATGTATATAGTCATAAAAATATAAACATTGGCTTCTCATTTAATTAAAAAATATACTATTACTATGTTGGGTTCATGGAGAAATGGCAAGTGTGTGGGATGTGCACACTCACACCTGAGAAGTGTAATAAAGCCATATGTTCAACCTCTATCTTAGGAAACCAATGGATGAGTTTTAACATTTTGGAATCCTAGAAGAGCATTTAAGATCTGGAGTCAAAATCATCATCTTCTAGGAAGCAAGATGAGAAAGAGAAGGGTAGGATGAAGTGGGGAGCTATTTTTAACTATAAGCCTAGATGTACTATCTGGCCTTTTAAGCTATGTACAGTTATTATTTTGATAAAAATAAAAATAGTAAATTAAAAAACCAAGAAAGCTAAAAATCACAATATTCTTTCAATTAATATTAGAATTAACAAAGAATGTTATATTGGATACTTCTTAGGCCTTGGGTTTTAAGCCCTCGGTCTTGCATCACCAAATACACTGATAGTAAGGAAGGCTTAACCATTTTATTACCGTATTTTTTAATTATGAAAGCAAAGCAAGTTCACAATTAATTAGTTGAACAATTTTTAACCATACGGTATTAAAACTTTAAAGACTCGTGCAGAAATCCAGAAGATGAGGACAGAAACTAAGGTAATATGAAAAGCTGTTAAAAAATATTAAGAACTTACACATTGAGAAACAGATTTTAGAATACTGAAGAAATTGCTGAATTTTGAGGGGCAAACAGAATGGGTTCTAAGTACAAACATGATAAATATAATGACCCCACATTTTTTTTGGATAATCTAATGTAAGGCTTATATATAAGGACTTTGAGAAGCCTACTAACACAGCTGCTATTATGTTTCTGTGTGTAGTTACCAATGTCAGTGAACAAACTTACAATACTTATGATGTAAGTTTACTGCTCAATTTGCAGTCTCTTTAATGTAAATTATACCCAAACCCTCAGCAGGCATGTATATATAACTTTATAAGTTATATAAAATTATTAGATTTATCTGAGAGAATTTCATTCTGGACAATCAGATATAAATTACTCACGTGGTTTCAGAAAATAATTTGTGTATTAAGCTATTTCTGTGAAATTACTGTTGTCTGTTAGTAGCACTTGGAAAATTTTGTACTGAAATAGAACATTTGGTTTTCTTTTATATTGAAAATCTCTGCATCTAGTTTTGATACACATTTCTCAAGAGAATTTTAAAAGAATTTCAAAACGATTCAAGTTGTCTCTTCTGGCCATGTGTTCCTTTTTTTTTTGTTGGCTTATTTTTAATTGACACCCATTGGAAAAAAAAAATCACTTCAACGGATACTTATTAGAGAAACTCATTATGTAATCAAGCAATGCCCTAGGAATAAAATCTGCTAAACACCTGGTACCAAGAGGGAATCTTTTTTTTCCTTTTTTTTTTTTTTTTCACAAAGTCTCGCTCTGTCACCCAGACTGGAGTGCAGTGGCACCATCTCGGCTCACTGCAACCTCCGCCTCCCGGGTTCAAGCAATTCTCCTGCCTCAGCCTCCTGAGTAGCTGGGATTACAGGTGCCCATCACTACGCCCAGCTAATTTTTATATTTTCAGTAGAGATGGGGTTGCACCACGTTGGCCAGGCTGGTCTCAAACTCCTGACCTCAGGTGATCTGCCCGCCTTGGCCTCCCAAAGTCCTGGGATTACAGACAAGAGAAAATCTTAGAAAATGTGTTTCATCATACTGTCTCCCCACAAAATGCATGTAAAATTCTCATGATAGAATTTTAATCAAAATTAGAGTAGTTTATTAGGGAGGGAGTGGAAGACTATATCCTTTTTGAGTCCCTAATGCTTTCTTTTGCAATGTTTGGTACATTTATGTAATGCATGTCTCAAAAAAAAAAAACCATAACATGGTAAATGAAACAAGCAAGTTGTAAAATGATGCATAAGTATAAAAATATAACAATAATAAATACATTAATAAATTTGTATTTGTGTGTCAGATGTTAAATAACTTGAAGGATATACAGCAAATTCATGACTTGGGATTTGGGGAAAAGGTTACTTTCAATTAAATTGTGAGTAAGAGTGAAATGGAACTATAAGTTTCCTGTAATGTTTTATCCCCTATATTATGTATAAAAAAGTATATATGGCTTAATGAAAATAGTTACTAATCCTGGCTTGTGGGAACATGGGTACTATGTTATTGTCTGTACTACCTTGTATTTTTAAATATTTAAAAAAATAAAAATTAGAGCCCATTTTAAATATTTATTCTCCACCTTGAAGAAATTAGATTAATTTGTTTTTTACTATGTAAAATTTAATCCTTAAATTATTTGGAAATGCTCTGTGTACAGGAGATATATGTTATAACAAGAAATTACAATGGTGAGTGTTCTGATATAAAGAACATTTTAAGCCAGTAGTAATGCTACCTACGGAATCACCAGGAAAATTGTATGTTACATTTAGTTTTCTTTTGAATCACACTTTAATTAGAGAAAGAAAAATAGTTTAGAGCATATTTTCTGGCATTGAAGCACTGGAAAGAAAATTGCTATGTGTAGCACACATTTCAATGATGTGGCTTTCCATAATTTTGGGCATCTATTGATTCTTTGAATAGATAAAATAAGTGCTATAAGAAACTGTGAGTACTTGTGTCAAAGAGCTATTGCTCAGGGCAGAGAACAGTGCCAGATCTCCACTTGTTCAACTACCAACTCTGCCAGTGATTAAGAGAATGAGGGAAGAAATATAGCCAAAAATGTAATTATTACATTTTACTGAGAATTTTGAATTGTGTTAAAGACATCATGATATTTGAAACTAGGCTCAAAAAATAATTGCAGGATTTTGGTAATGCAAATTAATACCCAGGCTGGGAAAACATTATTTAGAAAGAAAGAACAGAAAATTCTTACCCCTAAATTATGTTTTCAGATTATATACTTCATATGAATAGTTCAGACTCAAGGTCTTTCTCTTCCAGTAAAGTAATTAGCTAGTTCACCCTCTCATTGTAGACAACAAAAATGCCAGAAGAATTTCTTGTTAAAAATGCCAAAAACATATTTACATATCTCAAGATTTTGGACATTTTTGGAGACATTTGCCAATTCATATGAAGTGGCTGAGAATTTGAGCTTTTGGAAAATTTACAGGGCTGGATGGACTGAACTGAGAAATCAGAGTCCATTTATACCAGAGCTGCAAAATGATGTACCCTAAAAGTAGACTATTCTCAAAATTACCTAATTTTTGAAAGGACTGATTCTCAGCTTTATGCCATTTCAGTAATTTGGAAAATCTAAACTCTTGACAAAGATTATAAGAATTCTGAATTTCTAGTTCTTCCGTAACAAGAAGCCAAAAAAAAAAAAAAAAAGACAACCAAAACAAAACTCTCAAGACTCAACTTTGAATAAAGGTAACATCATTCTTAACCTCAAAATATTTCTACAAAAAAATTCTCAAATGCAGTATCCAACACACCATCACAAATAAAAAAGGAACAGACAGACCAAAAGAACCATGGGATAAAAAAAGGCTGTTTTTTTTTCATTATTTATTAATAAAAGAAAAGAACAAGAGTGTGTAACTTTCAGGCCGGGCGCTGTGGCTCACACCTGTAATCCCAGCATTTTGGGAGGTCCAGGTAGGTGGATCCCCTGAGGCCAGGAGCTCGAGAGCAGCCTGGGCAACATGGTGAAACCCTGTCTCTACTAAAAAATACAAAAATTAGCCGGGTGTGGTGGCTCACGCTTGTAATCCCAGCTACTTCCGAGGCTGAGGCAGGAAAATTGCTTGAACCCAGAGGCAGAGGTTTCAGTGAGCAGAGACTGCGCTACTGCACTCCAGTCTGGGCAACAAAACGAGACTCCGTATCAAAAAAAAAAAAAAAAAGAGTCTATAATTTCCAGTGTATCAGAGGGAACAATTGAATGACACATTTTTTCTGAAGGCTACAGGTGAAAGACAAAAGCAACTCATCAGGAAGGACAAATAAAAAGCATATAAAATGTTGGCTTTAAACATAAAATAAAATATGTCAATAATTACATTAAATTTCGATGAAATAGATATTCCAGTATAAAACAAAGATGACCAAACTGAAGAACTAGATAAATCACTTCTTTAAAAAGTGTTAATCTTGTTGAAATGTTTTAATAGACTTAAAATATAATAAATTATTGGTAAGTAAAAAAAAATCAAAGAAAGCAGATAAAAATAACCATAATCAGGAACAAAAAAGTAAACATTGCTATAAATCCTCTAGAGTGACCTTAAAAATATAATAGAAAGTTGCCAGGCGCAGTGGCTCACGCCTGTAATCCCAGCACTTTGGGAGGCTGAGGCGAGTGGATCACGAGGTCAGGAGATCGAGACCATCCTGGCTAACACAGTGAAACCCCGTCTCTACTAAAAATACAAAAAATTAGCCGGGCATGGTGGCAGGTGCCTGTAGTCCCAGCTACTCGGGAGGCTGAGGCAGGAGAATAGGTGTGAACCTATTTTATGTATATATATATATACATAAAATAGAAAGTTATAAACAAACCTTATGCTAAAAAATGGCTCACTGTTATAATCTTAGCACTTGGGAGGCCGAGGTGAGTGGATCACCTGGGGTCAGGAGTTCCAGACCAGCATGACCAACATGGTGAAACCCTGTCTCTACTAAAAATAAAAAAATTATCTGTGTGTGGTGGCTCACACTTGTAATCCCAGCACTTTGGGAGGCCGAGGCAGGTGGATCACCTGTAGTCAGAAGTTCAAGACCAGCCTGGCCAACATGGTGAGACCGCCTCTGTACTAAAAAAATACAAAAAATTAGCCAGGCATGGTGGCGCATGCCTGTAATACCAGCTACTCAGGAGGCTAAGGCAGGAGAGTCGCTTGAACCCAGGAGGTGGAGGTTGCAGTGAGCTGAGATTGCGCCATTGCACTCCAGCCTGGGCAACAAGAGCAAAACTCCATCTTGAAAAAAAAAAATAATAGTAATACAAAAATTATCCAGGGTGGTGGCTCATGCCTGTAATCCCAGCTACTTGGGAGGGTGAGGCACAAAAATCCCTTGAACCTGGAGGCGGAGATTGCAGTGAGCTGAGATCCCACCACTGCACCCCAATCTGGGTGACAGAGTGAGACTCTGTCTCAAAAAATAAATAAATAAGAGAATTTGAATGAAATTCAATTTATTTGACAATTTATAGCAATCCATACTATACCAAAATTGTTACAAAAGGAAGTAGATAACCTGAATGCTACTATACTTACTAAAGAAATTGAATCAGAAATTAAAATGTTCACAATGAAAATCTCAAGGCCAGTTGCCATCAATACCAGTTTCTGACATATGTGCAAAATGATAAAACAAAAACAAAAACAGTTTCTCACAAACTCTTCCAAATAACGAAAACAGAAAAGGAACACTTTTTCCCCTCATTTTATCAAGGTAGCAACACTTTGACACTAAAACACAGGAATGTGAGGACAAGGAAAAACCTGCTAGGTAATCTTAGTTATAGCCATGCATGCTAAACTATTAAGCAAAATAAAGAAAGCCTTATCTATAAAAAATAAAACATACTCATTTGGGGCATTCATGCTCATTTGGGAAATTTCTGGTTCATTTAACGTTTGAAAAATCAATAAATATAATTTGCCACATCACAGAATAAAGAATAAAACTCACATTATCTCAACAGATTAAAAAACTGATTAAATTCAGACTCTATTCACAATAAAAGGAGAAAAAAGTGAACTAGGAAAAGAAGAGAACTTCCTTAGGCATTTAAAAATTAAAAAGTTACTTACAAAAACTCTACAGAAGATGCATGCTTAGTTTTCAAACTCTTCATATTGAAATATTTCCCCTCAGTGCTAGCCTAAAGAGACAGATTCCCACAATCATCACAGTACTCACTTTTTTCCTGTAAGTTCTAGAAAGTGCAATCAGGCAAGAAAAAGACCTACTTTTTATGGATTAAGAGAATATATCAACTTTTTAACAAACTTTCTGACTAAAAGATTAGGTATTATATATATGGACTACTCCATTGTAATTAAAACTGATGAATTACAGCTCCATGTGACACGGAGATGAATTTTAAAAAACTATGGAGTTCAAAACAAAGATAAACATTAACGTTTCAAAAATGCATACCCACCTAGCAGAACTATAAAAGGGAAAGTGATAAAATAAAATCAAAAGAATATTGGTTCAGGCTGGGTGCGGTGGCTCACGCCTGTAATCCCATCACTTTGGGAGGCCGAGGGGGGCAGATCACGAGGTCAGGAGATCGAGACCATCCTGGCTAGCACGGTGAAACCCCGTCTCTACTAAAAATACAAAAAATTAACCAGGCGTGGTGGCCGGCACCTGTAGTCCCAGCTACTCGGGAGGCTGAGGCGGGAGAATGGCGTGAACCCGGGAGGCGGAGCTTGCAGTGAGCTGAGATTGCTCCACTGCACTCCAGCCTGGGTGACAGAGCAAGACTCTGCCTCAAAAAAAAAAAAAAAAAAAGTGTGTGTGTGTGTGTATATATATATATATATATATATACACACACACACGTATATACACGTATATATACGTGTATACATGTGTGTATATACGTGTATACACGTGTATATATACGTGTGTGTATATATATATACGTGTGTGTGTGTGTGTGTGTATATATAGGTTCCGTTTAGGACAGAAGGTGTCATGATTGGGAAGAGGTCGTGTAGGAGAGGCAAGGTGCTTCTGGACTGCAGGTATCTTCATTGTATTAATTTCACGGATACTCTCTTTATAATAATGTGTTAAGCTAATCATTTCTATTTTATGAACTTTCTTTTATGCTTGCTATTTTCTAAAATAAAATTTAAAAAGATAGCTTGAACTCCAGGAAATTTGGAATGGCAGTATGGAAGTGTCCAGAAATTTTTTAAAAGTCAGTCACATTTCACAATCGAAAAGTGCTCGATTGATTGGCTGTATGAAAAGTGTTTTACAAACTGTTTCCCTCACTTAATTTTTTAAAAATTGGCCAGGCACGGTGACTTACGCCTGTAATCCCAGTACTTTTGGAGGCCAAGTCACTTTTGGTGAGCCCAGGAGTTTGTGACCACCCTGGGAAACATGGGGAGACCCCCCCCTTCCACCCCCAACCTCTACAAAAAATAAAAAATTAGCTGGGAATAGTGGTAGGTGCCCGTAGTCCCAGCTACGCAGGAGACTGAGGTGGGAGAATCACCTGAGCCCAGGAAGTCTAGGCTGCAGTGAGCCATGATCATAACACTGCACTCCAGCCTGGGTGAGAAAGCCAGACCCTATTAAAAAATAATAATAAATAAATTATTTGTTCCCCTGCTTTAAGCTCCAAATACAAAAGGAATAAGAAATGTTCAAAGCTTTTTACTTTGTTTTGGGATTTTATGACTCATAGTTAAAAGATTATTTGAACAAATACCTTTGCACCTTATGGAAACATAGCTTGAGTTAAGTTTGCATCATCTGGGGAAAAAAACGGAAAGACAGATACTCCTGCATTGGTTAGACATAATTGTATATATTTTCATGATTTCTATAACTAAGTTTAAACACGTGTATGTCCTTCAAAGAGTATGTTTACTGCTAAATTGTGGTGGGTTTTTTTTCACTCTCGTCTCCACCCCTAAATTGTGCTTTGGTTTTAAAAGTGGGTAAGTTCAAAATAAATAGCCGTAGCTATTATTCTAAAACTCTCGGCTGGGCACAGTGGCTCATGCCTATAATCCTAGCACTTTGGGAAGCTGAGGTGGGTGGACCACTTGAGCCCAAGAGTTTGAGCAGCCTTGGCAACGTAGTGAGAAGTCGTCTCTATAAAAAAAATAAATAAAAAAGTAAACAAAAAAATAAATAAAAGGCTAATTCTATTGGGTTTTTAAATGAATTTTAAAAACAATGTCAACAAATGTATTGATACTGCACTTTGCAACTTACAGTATTTTTGTCTTCCAAACCATCATAAAAATGCAATAGTGAGGCATTAATAAAACTGTATTTATTCTTGAAAATAGGAGGTGCAGCTTTACTTTTGACTGAATTTGAGAGATGTGTGTACTGTGACTATATAGTAGTTACACAAAAGTCATTAGTCTGTATTTAAAGAAGGATCAATATCTAATTCCTAGATGAAAGCACCTTTTTTGAAGATGTGGTAGAAGATGTCAAATGTAGTTAACTTGATGTATTATAAGCTTATCAAAAATATAATGAATGACAGCTTCAAACTATTTTTTATGATTACCACTCACAGGTGGCTAAAGTTTCATTAAAAGTATCATTTATAGAGTAGTAAAATCTTTAGTTATTTGAGGAGCAGTGAACAAATCTATTGAAATTCATGACACTGCAGTCACTCAGGAAAATATTAGGGAGTTTTCTAAAATATAGGGACTTGTGAAAAATATTATTTCTTTCCTTTAGAAATTATTTGGTAACAATTATTTTAAATCAAACATGTTAGCTTCCATAGGAAGAGCATCAGACAAAAGAGATTGCTTTAGAAATTTGCCCATCGTGTTCTGAAAGTTTAAACAAAATGATTTTCATGATATTTAATGTCTTAACATGTTGTGAATTATGTGAATGATTCTTTTTTTGTTTATTGCCATCACTATCCACAACTGCTTTATCTTTTAAAATTAGATTTTCCCACCATATAGAATGTTCTAGTTGTTGGCACTGGTATAAAATAGCGACATTTCCAGATTCAGAAAGAACTATTATAGAATTCGAATTTGATATACAAAGGCAATTTTGGAATTCTAAATTAGGAGCAAAATATTTAGTGTATAAAACATATCATTGGCAATGTTATGCAATGAGGTTTTGCCAGAGCACCATAGACACAACTTAGATTTTCCCTGGGAATCAAGCACATTTACTGTTTTAATCATACATAATTAATATGTATCCTCTAGATCTGTCTTAATATATTCCTAGAACACAAATTTTGATTTTAAAATCATAGTTCTTATTTGGGATTTGCATACTTCATTAATTGCATTTTATTTCATTAAAAAACAACACTTGCAACAAACTAATTAAGAAAAAATTGGATTTTTATTATGGCCATCAAATTATATGAACTTCTGTAAGAAAATACTTGCATGATTTAAAGGAGGAATAAAATTATCTTTTTAGAGTTAACTGTATATCTTAGGAATTTGATATCAAAAATGCATTTAATCTAGATCACTAATTGCATGCATTCTAAGAGTTTTAAAATTAATTTAAATTTATGTTTTATGATATGTTAATCCAGGTTAGTTCATTCCCCAAATATTTATTGTGTATATTTTATGGGCCACGTAGTTTTCTAGGTATTGGAAGTACAGCTGTGAAGATGATATTTAGGTTGACTCTTCCCATAGAGTTCTGGTAGAGAGAAAAAAACAAAGGTGATCACTTTGGACTATGGTAAGCTCTATGATAAAAATGACTTGCACTGACAATGCCTGTAGGTGTGCTTCTTTAGATATTATAGTTAAGTCCCCTTTCAGATGTGACAATTATGTGAGCTGAAACCTGTATTGAAAGAAGCTATATCCATATCAAGGTCTAGAGAAAGCTTTCCAGGCAGAGGGAATGGTGAGGGCAAAAATCATAAAGTAAGACTAATTCTGGCATTTCTGAGAACAAATTATAAGGCCAATGTTATTGAATCCTAAAGAGCAAGAAGGAGAATGCTAGGATACAAGATGTAGGAAGTAGACAAGGACTAGTCTGCAAAGAACTCTTGTGATATGGGAACAAGTTTGAATTGTAGACTCTACATAATGGGAAGGGAATCATATGATCTGAGTGATATTTCACATGTTCATAGGTTTTGTACAGAGAATGAATCACAGATAACAGTTACAGGCCATTACTCTGGTTTAGGAAAAATATGTTTGCAATAACTATAAATGTTCCAATTGTTTAAAATTATGTTTGCTAGTGGCTGTTCATCTGGGAAAACATTCTTGGGAGAAAGATCAATTTGAATCATTTTTTAAAAAAGTTTCAAATGGTTTGAATGATATTTCTAATGTATGTCCTATGGAATCTTTTGACATTAGTTTTTCAGCTTGATATAATAAAGCAAAAAGTAAAGCAATGACATCCAAATATATTTTCCCAATCTTTCTATGAGAAATAATGGCTTAAAGGAAACTTTAGTATAGGCTAAAGAGTTTTATATTTGACTTATTTCAGAATGAGTCACAGGCTCTTTAAAGAAAAAAATACATAGAAATATTTGAAACATATTTTTTGTTTTATTCAAATATAAGCTATCACTTCCTTTCTTAGCTAGGGCAAACTACTAATTTTCCTAACCCTTAGCCAATGCATTCTCAACTCTGTAATTGATTAGATAGAGCTCCTAACACTTTTTTGAGGAAACCTTTTTGCAAAGAGTGTTAACATGTGTGCTCCAAATAGAGGATCATATACCCACTTATGTTAAATTAGTTGAGCCTTTAATGAGATAATCTACAGCTTTGCATAATTTTAAAAGCAAGAAGAATTTCCCATTTTTACTTGCATATGAGACAGTTTTTCCTTCCCAACAGTTTTCTACCCAAGTGTATCCAGCAGGGAACCATTTGAGAAGGCACATGATTCAAATAATTAATTTAGGCATGGCCCTCTTTATGGACACTGAGCTTTAATTATTCTTAGATTTTTACAGGTATTGAGTGGCCCTTATAAACCTAGCTAACATACATACATTACGTGTGTGTCTGTGTGTGTGCGTGTCCATTTTCTTCACTAGGCTTTATATAAACTATTTGTAGTTACTCGAAGAACAGACTTCCCATTTTTGCTCAGTAGGAAACACAAACTACAAATTTTCATTATTCTATAGCAGACATGCTATCAGCATGCTTCTATTAGTTCTTCTCAATCTCAATTGTGAAACCTGGTATGCTAAATAAATAATCAAAATGCTCCTATATGGATCTTCCCTGCATGGGGTTAGTATAATGACTGCTTTGGCGCTTCCTTGATTATCTGGTTGCTGTGAGACTTTTCCCTTTGGGCTGCTGGGATTGACTAATAGCGGTTCAGGAGAGTTTAGGTTCAGCCTTGCTTCACAATAGGAGACTGGTTAAAGGTATCTTTCTGGTCTTAGGGAGGCATGATTACTTTTAAGAATTATTTATTTATTTAGTTATTTGAGATGGAATTTCGCTCTGTCACCAGGCTGGAGTGCAGTGGTCCAGTCTTGGCTCACTGCAACCTCCACCTTCCGGGTTCAAGCAATCCTCTTGCCTCAGCCTCCTGAGTAGCTGGGACTACAGGAACATGCCACCACGCCCAGCTGATTTTTGTATTTTTAGTAGGGATGAGGTTTCACCATGTTGGCCAGGAGGGTCTTGATCTCCAGACTTCATGATCTGCCCACCTCAGCCTCCCAAAGTGCTGGGATTACAGGTATGAGCCACTGCACCCGGCCAAGAATAATTTCTTAACTATTTACTGTGCTAATTTTCCTTACTATTGTGCGATTTTACTTATACCATTATTTTATACAACGTCCACATTATTCTGGAATATAAAATATTTTTTAAAATTACTGCCACAACATATAACTAGCATGATTATTTATTCATCAAGAAATTCAATCTTTTCTATGATTTATAAATAAATAATTGCACAAATGAATAATCAATGGGTAATCAACCAATAGATTAACAATTATTAATTGAGGGCTATTTGGTATTGGATTCCTTTTTAGGGTTCACTGAAGGAAAAAGACTATGATACAGTCAAGCAATCAGTGAAGCTGGGAGCTTATGAAAAACTAAACATGTTTGAAAATATATTGAATACAGTTGTCATGATTTTCAAATAACACTTTTTAAAAATTAAGTTTTAAACTTCCCCTCATGACATTTTTTCTTCGTTGGGTAATTTTCCCCCCCACCTTTGGTGTGTGTGGCAGGGGAGGGGCTTAGTTTTCTACTTGGTTTCAGAAAAAATTCATTCAAAATTTACTGTTCACCTCCAACTAAATGCTGGTGAAACTCAACTCCTTCTAGACACATATTGGGAGATATAATTTCTTAATTTTATTATATTTAGAAAAAGAGATAAACAAAGAGGAATGCTTATTCTAGACAGAATTTAGACATTAACTTAGCACCCATCGATGGCCTTTTCATGGATGTTTGTTTTGTTTTTGACTTTCAACCATAAAAAAGCAACACAGGAATATTGTTGAACTTTCATTTTGGCCTTTTCCTTTATTAAGCTCTAATCTTCTTTTAAAAATTCTAAGTAAAGTATATCATGTTATGTTTGGCTTGCTTTATTTTTTTCATTTTCAGATTTTCGGTCTAGTGCTAAAATACTTTTCATTTTATCTAACAAAGAAAATCACTTATAAGAAGAAAGTGAAATAATCTTTTAAAACAGCATTTAACAACTTATTACCATGTGATGATCTAACCGTATGCTCTGCCTCTTCCTATTACCAAAATCACTGGTATTGGATGTCCCTTCTTGGTGTGACGCCTTATCTTATTGTATTAGTCTTCACTGTCTCTCTTTTTCCTGAGTGCACCTTTCAAAATTATGACATGTTAATCACAGACATTAGAGAGGGAAATGATCCATTACTGTAGGTCATCTAATACCCTCAGAGGCCAATCGTCCTTGCTGTATTATCCAGTGCTTTTCACAGGTTATTTTAAATAACTACAGAAATGAAGATTTCCCCGTTTCCTTATTATGCAACAAGTTTCCCCCATGGAATTCACTTTGCTTTGATACTCTAACCAGTTGCTAACAAGCAAACTTATTTCTTGGCACATGTAAAATTGCACAGACTTGTAATACCTCCGGCACATTGTGCTCTTTAACACTGTTATTAATATGTTAACAGGTGGAAACTTATTATCATCTGACTGCTTGGAGTGTGAAATGTCTTATACTCATTTCATTTTAAATTCTTTGTAGTTTATGGTTACACTTGATTAAAGGTGGTAGTGTGAGCACTTGCAGTTGTTTTAATTCAAGATAAAAATGCTGAGGACTACATTCAGAAATATATTAGATATTGATTCTCACATATCTTTAGCACTTGTCTAATCTGAATTCAAATGCAAAAATTTTGAAACAGTATGTGAAAACCAGATTAAAGCATAACCAAACTGTAGTCAAAATTAGTAAAATGAATGCATTGAAAGAGCTATAGAATAGTAACAGTAAATTACTAGAAGGCAACTTAATATATTAATATATAATGTATCCAAATACAGAATTTGAGAAAGTTGATGACGGATATCATTCTTTTTGGGTTATAGCTTAACTTCATTGCTGTGATATTTGCAAGCTAAGTGCATACCAAAGAAGTATGATAACATTAGGTATATTCATATAAAATAAATATGATGTCTCAAATGTGCACAGGCTACATTTTTAAGAATACCTTCTGCTGATGTCTCTTTGTTCCCATAACCCAAAATAAGTGTGTGATAATCAAATACCACCAACAATGGTACTTGGAAATAAAATATAGTAGTTATCTCCTAAATGTTAAGAGGAAGATTGTCCTTAAGCCATAAAACACTCCTTATTTAGAATGTTAATGGAAATTGGATACAACGTATAACCATTTGAAGCATTCATCTATGATGGTATTGTCGGGGGCGGAGGGCCAAGATTAACTTCTATCCTCTTAGAATTTTCAGCTGGGTCTGTGAATTAAATTGGCATAAGACAGAATACCAGGAGAAAAGCATACACATGTCTATAACAGGAGTTTTACATGACACAGGAGCTCTCATAAGAAAATTAAGACTCAAAAAGGAGTTAAAAGTTGAACCTTTACATAATGAGCTGAACAGAGACTAGCAGATTGTGAAAATGAAACAAGGCCAAGAGGGCTTGGGTTCGTGTAAAGTTAATACACGTAGTTAATCATAGAGACCTGACTAGGAAGATGAGGGTTAGTTTCCAAGGCTTGTTCGTACAGACTTTTCTCAGCCTCAATTCCTTGTCCCTGGTAATAAGAATCTTACTTTCCTCCTGGCATATGGATAACACCTTCTCTATGTGGGTTTTAATTGCCTGATTTCAGGAAGAAAAAAAGGGAAGTCTGAGTGCCCTTCTTGTACTTGCTGTTTTTCCAAGTACATTTTACTCAAAATAATTTTGCGCCAAAGTGGCAAATTCTGCAACCCTTCCATGATATCGGTTAATCCATGTCTCTTTTCTGGTGTAATAAAATTATGATTCATAGTGGGTCCAACCAAATTTAATTTGATTTACTTATCCTCATACCTGAAGATGGAGCCTAGTTGAGAGATTATGAGCAAATGCAGCAAGAAGCACATAAAATTCACACTCTAGAAAGGCTAGTCCTCCAGAAGCTACATCTATTGCTACAGTGAATGTGGCCTCATGTCCTGAGGTCCTTAGGTCATGCTGTCAAGTTTTCACTCCCAAGATTATGTTACTCTGTCAAGATTTCTCACAGGGGCATTGGTCTGACTGAACTTGAGGTATGTGTATGTTGCCTCTATGAGCTTGAGAAAAAGGATAATCTTATTTTGTTGGTTTCTTCAATGGTAAGAATTAAACTACCTCCCACTAAGCCTGTACAGGATTAGAAATTTCCAAAAGAGAGGTGTGATCATAAAAAATGGGTGAAGGTCAATAGAAATGCTATTAGAGCCAAAAGTGAAAAATAAGCACTGTAAGTACCCATGTGTGTCAGGGATTATGCTAGCTATTAAATGGAACTAAAGAGGAAAAGACACCATCTTTTCCCACATGGGTTGAATAATCTGTCTAATTGTGTTATAAAATAACTAATATAGTTTTGAAATATGTACTAGTCTGTTCTCACTTTGCTATAAAGAACTGCCTGAGACTGGGTAATTAATAAAGAAAAGAGGTTTAATTGACTCACAGTTCTGCAGGGCTGGGAAGGCCTCAGGAAACTTACAATCATGGCCAAGGGGAAGCACACACATCCCTCTTCACGTGGGGGCAGGAAGGAGAAGTGCTGAGCAAAGGGGGGAAGTTCCTTATAAAACTATCAAATTTGTCTAGAACTCAATATCATGAGAACAGCATAGGGTAACTTCCCCCAGGATTCAATTACTTTCCACTGGGTTTTTCCCATGACACGTGAAAATTATGCAACTACAATTCAAGATGAGATTTGGGTGGGGACACAGTCAATCCATATCATTCTGCCCCCGGCCCCTCCCAAATCTCATGTCCTCACATTTCAAAACACAATCATGCCTTTCCAACTGTCCCCCAAAGTTTTAGCTCATTCAAGCATTAACCCAAAATTCCAAGTCCAACTCTCATCTGAGAGAAGGCAAGTCCCTTCCACCTATGAGCCTTTAAAATCAAAAGCAAGTTAGTTCTTTCCTAGATACAATGGGGATACAGGCAATGAGTAAATGCTACTGTTCTGAAAGGGAGAAATTGGCCAAAACAAAGGGGCTGCCAGCCCCATGCAAGTCCAAAATCCAACAGGACTGTCATTAATCATTTTTTTTTTCTTGAGACAGAGACTTGCTCTGCCACCAAGGCTTGAGTGCAGTGACACGGTCTCAGTTCAGTGCAACCTCCACCTCCCTGGTTCAAGTGATTCTCCTGCCTCAGCTTCCTGAGTAGCTGGGACTACAGGTGTGCACCATCACGCCCAGCTAATTATTGTATTTTTAGTAGAGATGGGGTTTCTCCATGTTGGCTGGGCTGATCTTGAACTCCTGACCTCAGGTGATCTGCCTGCCTCAGCCTCCCAAAGTGCTGGGATTGCAGGCGTGAGCCACCATGCTCAGCAAGTCATTAAATCTTAAAGCTCCAAAATGATCTCCTTTGACTCTATGTCTCATGTCCAGGAGATGCTGATGCAAGGAGTGGGCTCTCATAGCCTTGGGCAGCTATGCCCCTGTGGCTTTGCAAAGTACGGCCCTCTGGCCCAGCGCCTTCCATGGTGGCGTTGAGTATCTGCTGCTTTTCCATGCGCATGATGCATGCTGTTGGTAGATCTACCATTCTGGGGTCTGGAGGATGGTGGCCTTTTCCTCACAGTTTCAGTAGGCAGTGCCCCAATGGGGACTCTGTGTGGAGGCTCCAACACCACATTTCCCTTCTGCACTGCCATAGCAGAGGTTCTCCATGAGGGCTCTGCCCTTGTAGCAAACTTCTGCCTAGACATCCAAGAGTTTCCATAAGTACTCTGAAATCTAGGCAGATGTTCTCAAACCTCAATTCTTGACTTTGGTGTACTCACAGGCCCAATGCCATGTGAGAGCTGCCAAGGTGTGGGGCTTGCACTCTCAGGAGAAATGGCCTGAGGTGTACCTTGGCCCCTTTTAGCCACGGCTGTAGCTAGAGTGGCTAGGATGAAAGTCCCTGGACCTGGCCCACAGAACCATTTTTTCCTCCTAGGCCCCCGGGCCTGTGATGGGAGGGGCTGCCGTGAAGGTCTGTGACATGCTCAGGAGATATTTTCCCCATTTTCTTGGAGATTAACATTTGACTCCTCATTACCTATGCAAATTTCTGCAGCTGGCTTGAATTTCTCCTCAGAAAATGGGTTTTTATTTTCTACCACATCATCAAGGCTGCAAATTTTCCAAACTTTTATGCTCTGCCACCTCTGGAACACATTGCTGCTTAGAAATTTCTTCTGCCAGATACACCAAATAATCTCTCTCAAGTTCAAAGTTCCACAGATCCCAAGGGCAGGGGCAACATGCTGCCAGTCTGTTTGCTAAAACATAGCATGGGTCACATTTATTCCATTTCCCAACAAATTTCTGGTCTCTATTGAGACTACCTCAGCCTGGCCTTCATTGTCCATATCACTATCAGCATTTTGGTCAAAGGCATTCAGCAAGTCTCTAGGAAGTTCCAAACTTTCAAACATCTTCCTGTATTCCGAGCCCTGCAATTCTCTAGGAAGTTCCGAACTTTTCCACCTTTTCCTATCTTCTTCTGAGCCCTCCAGTGTGTTCCAACCTCTGCCTGTTACCCAGTTCCAAAGTCACTTCCACATTTTTGCGTATCATTATAGCAGCACCCCACTCTACCAGTACCAATTTACTGTATTAGTCTGTTCTCACACTGCTATGAAGAAATATCTGAGACTAGGTAATTTATTAAGGAAAATGGTTTAATTAACTCACAGTTCCACAAGGCTGGGGAGGCCTCAGGAAACTTACAATCATAGCAGAAGGCATCTCTTCACAGGACATCAGGAGAGAGAATGAGTGCTGAGCAAAAGGGGAAAAACCCCTTATAAAACCATCAGATCTTATAAGAACTTATTCACTACCACGAGAACAGCATGGGGGCAACTGCCCCCATGATTCAATTACCTCCCACCAGGTCTCTCCCACAACACTTGGGGATTATGGGAACTACAATTCAAGATGAGATTTTTTGGGTGGGGACACAGCTAACCCATGTCAAAATATAATCACAATTTGAAATGTTTAATGATCTTCCTTTCCCTGGATAATATTAAGTGTTCATAGTCTGGAAAAAATAAGAAAAGCAAGACATTTATCTCAGAAATGTCACAATGATAGTTGTGAAATTGAACCTCAGTTTCTTCCTTTCTAATATATAAAGAAAATTAACATTACATAACTCATAGAGCTATATGAGGCTAACAGAGGATTAAATGAGGTAATAAAGTTATGGTGCATAGGACATATTTGGAATTTAACAAGAGTTCCATGCATGTTACCTCTTATTCTTTAAACCCTAAAAGGATTTAAAAGTGTTGTTCCAACTACCATTACTATGACCAATATTATTAATAATAATAATGGTGATGATAATACTATCATCGTGCATGTACATGCATGCAGCACAGTTGTCATGTGAAGTTATCCAGTCATTTTTCTGAGTTTCAGAAAAAATTTGATAATCACTGTTGTAAACAGCTGTTAAACATCAATTTATATGTGGTGAAATATGGGTCATTTGCAATAGACACAGACTGTATTCTCTGCTATCAAATTCGATCTATGGATATATCCATATTTTATCAATACTTAACGTTTATATTGTTTATTGGCTTATCTTCCCCATTTGCCTCTTCTTTGTGTTATATAAGAACAATAAAGTAGGCATATATTTTATCTCATTTGCTATTGGATATCCAGTTTTTGTCAGTGCCTGGCATGTAATAGGTACCAAATAAATTTTTACTGTTGACAGTCATGTGGATTCAACAACAAAAGGGGTTCTCTTCTCCTGTCTTTCCTAAAGCTTTAAATTCAATGTACAAATTTGTACATTTGGCATGTTCCTTTCTCTCTATCATCTCCCCCACCCCCCCCCCCCCCACACACACTACACACATGTTCCCCAGGGTTGAAAACAATGTATATAGAAGACAGACAATATTTCTTAGTTGGTCATTACCATTTTTTTTTTTTTTGAGATGGAGTCTTGCTCTGTCGCCAGGCTGGAGTGCAGTGGCGCGATCTCAGCTCACTGCAACCTCCATTTCCTGGGTTCAAGCAATTCTCCTGCCTCAGCCTCCCAAGTAGCTGGGGCTACAGGCATGTGCCACCACACCTAGCTAATCTTTGTATTTTTAGTAGAGACGGGGTTTCACCATGTTGGCCAGGATGGTCTCAATCTCTTGACTTTGTGATCCACCTGCGTCGGCGGATCATGGTTAGAGTTTGTCTGGCATTTGTAATAATGTTAAGAATGAGCTTTGATCTATCCTAATACTCAGCAGAGAAAACTGAGATTTAGAGAAGTGAAATGCCTCCACTGAAACAGTTTAAGAGAAGTAGAACTTGTGATTGAGCCTGGGTCTATCTGATGCTGAGGCTTGAGTGCTTTCACCACGCTGCACTCCTTCCCAAGTACAGTAAACACATAGGATATTTTTGGTAACTTAGTGAAAACTAAATACATTAATACATTAAAGTATATTATACAAAATTTAAGTTCTGAGAAGAGGGAAGGCAGATAAATTGAATGACCCAAAGGAATAATGTGTCTGCATTTTATCCCTGCTGGGATTACAGGCGTGAGCCACTGCATCCGGCCTATCTTTGCTTATTCTTATGTACCTCATACTTATATTGTTTTAAAATATAAGCTAAATGTATCCAGTCACCAGTTTTATTCATTTTATACTAGAAATCACTCTTAGAACCTTATCTTTCCACTTTGATTTCCATAAACTTGGTCCAAGCCCTGAACATCTTTATTTTACACATAGGTTTCTGCAATAGCTCTTTTAACTCTAATCCCTGTTATCATCTCTAAGTTATGGTCTACTTAACACCATAGGAATCTATGCTGTCTTATGAAGAACCGTATCCTCAATGGAATCTTCTCTTCATTCCCTTTCCTTTCCTTAAATTCATTAACAAAGAGTGGTAGGAAAACATTACAGGTTGAGAAAGGGCATGGGAGAGCACTTTCTTGTGCACTCTGTAGCCATTATCTCATTTGTTTCTCTTAATAAACCTTTAAGAGAACTGCATAACAAATAAATACACATGGTTAGAGTTTGTTCAGCATTTGTAATAATGTTAAGAATGAGCTTTGATCTATCCTAATCCACAGCAAAGAAAACTGAGATTTAGAGAAGTGAAATGCCTCCATTGAAACAGTTTAAGAGAAGCAGAACTTGTGATTGAACCTGGGTCTATCTGATGCTGAGGCTTGAGTGCTTTCACCACACTGCACTCCTTCCCAAGTACAGTAAACACATAGGATATTTTTGGTAACTTAGTGAAAACTAAATACATTAATACATTAAAGTATATTATACAAAATTTAAGTTCTGAGAAGAGGGAAGGCAAATAAATTGAATGACTCAAAGGAATAA
Organism: Gorilla gorilla gorilla; assembly: GCF_029281585.2. Lineage (NCBI taxonomy): Eukaryota > Metazoa > Chordata > Mammalia > Primates > Hominidae > Gorilla > Gorilla gorilla. The sequence continues at coordinate 168,631,914 of NC_073228.2, forward strand.
TGTATCTGCATTTTAGCATTATAAAACATAAAGAAAAGTTTTTTTGCAAAAAGTTTACTAAAGCCTACTGGTATCTTGAAAATATATCCCATTTGACAATAGAGAACTAATATATGAATGAGGATGGTGATGCAACGTCAGGGGTGTCTGATCGGTTCTGGCCTAGTCTGGTATATTTTATAGTGTTAGAGTTAAAATTGCATGTGACAATGTTACTAGGAAGTAGATTGGAGGATTAGCATTTGAAGGGAATATTGTCCATTTGATGTAAGGGAGGTGATTCCCCAAACTGGGGAATTAGCCCAGGAGGGTTCTTGATTTTGCCCAGGAAAGACTTTAAGGGTGAGCTGGTTGTGTTAGACAGAAACTTTTACTAAAGCAGCAGTGTACAGCAGCAGCAAGGTACTGCTCTTTGTGAACCAGGGTTACCCCATAGGCAGTGTGCCCAGAGGAGCAGCTTAGGGGCAATTCTGCAGTCATATTTACATCCACTTCTAATTACATGCAAATTAAGGGGCAGATTATGCAGAAATGTTTAGAAATAGGGTGGTAACTTTTGGGTCATCAGGTCATTGCCATGGAAAGGGATGGTAATTTTCAGGTGTTGCCATGGCAATGGTAAGCTGACCTGGCACACTGGTGGGTGTGTCTTATGGAAAGCTGAGGACTACATTCAGAAATATATTAGATATTGATTCTCACATGTCTTTAGCACCACATGTCCCTCTTTTATTAATATATATATTATTCTCACATATCCCTGTTTTAGCTAGACCTCAGTTTGTTCTGGTGTCCAAACCCTGCCTCCAGAGTCAAGTCCCACCTCCTACCTCATATTTAGTAATTCAAGTTCCTTGTGATAAATTTTTTTTCATGCAAAGTCACAAAATATTCCTTTGGTCTTCCTTACTCAGACTACTCTACTAGAAGCCAAATATATTTTATGTATCCTGTCAAGATAGGAAAAGATTAGACAAAAAAAGTACAACTAAGGAAGAAGTCTTTGGTAATAGTCATTATAAATATTTCCGTTTTAGCACTGAAAAAATGTTAATGTATACAGAAATGTGAGCTCTTTAAGTAAGTGATAATGACAAATTGAAAATTGTTATGTAGTTTAGATTGGTGAATGATGATATTAGAAACCTAATTTTTATATTTAGTAGTAAATACTTTAATAATGATTATAGACCAAGAAATAAAGCTGTCCACATTCATTTCCAATGCTGTTATTTAACAGTCAGATGACCACTCACACAGGTCAGAAGGGAATTGACTTATCACATGAAAAGCAGTATGATTTAATTTAAAATGGCTTGAACATTTTTTAGAAGAAATAAACTGATGCAAATGGCTTTTAAAGTGAGATTTGAAATGGAAAGTAAAACAAACCATAAATTGAACTAGCTTATCTCAGTCTTAAGCCTACGTACATTTAATTCTATATAATCAAAGGTGATTGCAAAAAACTAAGTCACATAACACCAAAAATAACAATTAATATTTAGATATCATTCTGAAACTAATTTTATTTATTTATTGTGATAAAATAAGCATTATCAATGGGCAAAAGCTTGTGAGAATTGCTGTCACACAGGTAACATGTCATTGATCTCTTCCTTTTTGTCATTCTTTTTTCCTTGCTGTTCCTGGGCATTTTGTGGGAATTGCTGAATTTATATATTCTTGGAGGATATACTTATGCTTTGTTATATTCTAAGAAGACTTTATGTGCTAAACCCATTCTATGATGATCTTCCCATTAATTTCATTGTGTATATCATGAATATATACATATAGGTGTAATTTGCCTTGAATGTATACAAAAGTAAAAATTGGCTTTTATCAAGTTTTTATATTATGCTGAGATATATATGATATATACTAAGCAACTTGCTTGCATTATTTTATTTTACTAATTCATTTGCATATCCACTTAATAGATAAAGAAACTGGGATAAGAGGATTTAAATTTTGCAAAATCAAACAACTAAAAAGAGACAGTCAGTCCCAAGATTTGAGTTCAAAATATATGACACCAGTGTAAGCCTCCTAACCACAGTACTAGATTCATAGGTATATATGTTTGTCTCCTAATTTTCTAATGCTTTAAGATTCTCATATGCAGAGCCTATATATATATATTCCTCTGTTTCTTTTCTCTTCATAGATATTTTTATGCCATGGATAACTAATAAATATTTCTTGCACTGATTAATATGGTAATATCAGACATATAAAGTGTACCTAGAGCCCATATAAATTTTAGAGACCAGTCAGAATTTGTACTGGCCAGTGACTCTTATAAAAAAAATAATTTTCAAGGCCAGTTTGACTGATGATATCATTACAGTTTTTCATTTTAAAAAAGATCTATGCATTTTGTTATGAAACAAGTTCAATGAAATAATGTGCCTAAGAAGTAAGCCTTGCTTTGTTTCATTTTTATATTTATTCCCATGGCAACATTATGCATATCAAGTATAGCCTTGGAAGTTTCCTTACAGCTTCGAAATATACAAATAGTTTAATAAAGTTCCCAACTCATACGGGGTTCCTACAAAGTAAATTATAAGGGCATCTTGTCAGAGATGAGTTGAAAAAGATTAATTCTTATAACATTTTTCTACATAAGCCTAAATATTCACACCCAGGTATTGTTGTTATGTTAACTATTTGGAACCCGTTAGAAAAATGAAGGGACTAAACGCACCGATGGTGGTATTAAATAGGCAATATATGATTATAAGTACCTTGAAATACATAAACAGTAATAATAGCTCTCATTTATTTTGCTCTTACTAATGCTAAACACTGTACTAAGCATCTTGCTTATTGACTTACCCTTTTTCTCATTCACTTGATAATTCTTTGTTGAATACCTACCATTTGCTGCATCATGTTTTTGGTGTTTGGAATCTAACAGTGAAAGAAACAGCAAAGTTTTTGCCTTCATGGAATGAAGATTCTGCTGAGCCTCAGAATAATGTGAACATTAGGTACTGTGTGGTTCTTTTGTTGTTGTTGTTTTGGTTTGGTTTGGTTTTTTTTTTTTGAGACAGAGTCTCACTCTTTCTCCCTGGGTAGAGTGCAGTGGCACGATCTCGGCTCACTGCAACCTCTGCCTCCCAGGTTCAAGTGATTCTTGCGCCTCAGCCTCTCCAGTTGCTGGGGTCTACAGGCGCCCACCACCATGCCCGGCTAATTTTTAGTAGAGACAGGATTTCTCCATGTTGGCCAGGCTGATCTCCAACTCCTGACCTCAGGTGACCTGCCCGCCTCTGCCTCCCAAAGTGTTGGGATTACAGGCGTGAGCCACAGCGACAGGCCAAAAATTAGGTACTGTTTTATCCCAGTTTTATAGCTGAGAACTCTAAGGTTTCCTCAGAAAGTAGGCTATTTGCCTAGTTTGCTTGGCAAAGCCAGAATTCAACTCATGTTTGTCTTACTTCTGATTCCAAGGACTTAAACACTGTACTATACTGAAAATAAGTTAGTTGAGTAGATTAAGCCACTGCATCAAGGCTATACTTATTTTAAGATGGTATCTGGCCGGGTGCGGTGGCTCATGCCTGTAATCCCAGCACTTTGGGAGGCCAAGGCGGGTGGATCACGAGATCAGGAGATCGAGACCATCCTGGCTAACACGGTGAAACCCTGTCTGTACTAAAAAAATACAAAAAAAAAAAAAAAAAACTTAGCCGAGCGTGGTGGCGGGCACCTGTAGTCTCAGCTACTCGGGAGGCTGAGGCAGGAGAATGGCGGGAACCCAGGAGGCGGAGCTTGCAGTGAGCCGAGACGGCACCACTGCACTCCAGCATGGGCAACAGAGTGAGATTCCATCTCAAAAAAAAAAAAAAAAAAAAGAAAAAGAAGATGATATCTAAGAAAACCAAAATGTTAACATAATCTCTTATGTGTTAATACTTTTTCACTTGAATTATGCTGTAAAGTTATTATCTTTAGCTCTTTAATTTTATTTTTGGCCTCATGTACCTCTGCCTATGAATGATATGGACACTGCGTGTGAGTTGCATGGAATGATAAGATATCATTCAAGAAGAAATTATTCAAGGAATAATAGGAGAATTATAAAATGCAGAGGAGACTGGTTTATAAGTGAATTCATTTAAAAAAACCCTTTAAAAATGTAAATTTTGGTTTTATAAACAAAATAAATCAAATTTATTCCAATAAGTGAATATATTAATGAATATTAATCAAAAGATTATTCAAAATTAAGTAAACATATATAACTGTCAAGTGATGTCACCTTTCAAAATAAAAGAGACACATTATATTCTATTAGTTCAGTAGAGTGAAATAATTGGTGATCTATCTATCTGTCTATTCATCCATCCATCTAAAAACAAACTTGCTCCTTCAACCTCAACCTCAGAGGACAAGAATGAAGCCAATTTTAAAAGTAAACAAAAGGCTCCATTTCTGTGTTCTTCATGCTCTGCTGATCACAACACCAAGAATGTGACTAATGTCTAAAGCAAAGTATTTTTGGATGTCTTGCTATTGTAACATGGGCTTCAAATAGTAATCACCAGCATTCTTCAATATAGAATTAGCTTGTGGATTATACTGGTGATGGAGAGGGTCCCTAGGCCTCACTATAGCAATTTAGTATAACCAATCCTCCAGAGAATATGCGGTGAAGAGAAATTCTGGGTTTCATGCTATTTGTATTCATGGGCTTCCCATGAATCTTCATTTTCAATGGGAACTGTAGGTAATTCTGAGAGAGATTGCCCTTGTTCTCTCATTGGGCTAACAGTGGCTTTGATGGAGCCAATAAAAAGGACAGACTCTTATATGGCAAAATATAAATGAATAAATAATAATAATTAGAATATCATGCGATTTTTTTTCTTTCCTAATAATTGTGGCTTCCCATTGTGACAGTTATTTGTCTTTAATCTGCTTTCATTGGTAGAATTCATGAACTTCAAATACTCTCACAGACCTATGCTGTCATTAAAATATTCTTTACTTAGAAATAAACAGGTTTCATAAATCCTCTCTCAATAGATCAAAGTATGCATACACATGAATTAATTAAGATGTTTAGAGTGAATGCTCTGTGACTTAAGAGGGAAAACAGTTGGTGAAATTGTTTTAAAATTATTGTTAAATGCCATCTTACTTTCCCAAACTGTTCTTATTTTTAGTGGAAATGCATGACACTAACTTTTGATATTTTTTAAACAATTTTTTAAAACTCATGGCCTTATAGTCATTACATATGTCTGAATTTTATATTTTGACTCCTAAATACTTTTGTAATTTTTTTCTTTGCTCGTTTTTCCTCCTATTTCTCTAATTGCTTCTAAATCTGTCTCTTTTTAACTTTATTTCAAGAGATCTTAAGTACAAAACTGTGTTTCAATTATTTTTAGCGTCGGATTTATAGTGCCCTTGATTCTGTGACTTGATGTCTTCTTCCAGTTTTGTCAAGTTCTGAAGAAAATATGACTGAGAACTTGACAAAACTGGAAGAAGACATCAAGTCACAGAATCAAGGGCACTATAAATCCGACGCTAAAAATAATTGAAACTCAGTTTTGTACTTAAGATCTCTTGAAATAAAGTTAAAAAGAGCCAGATTTAGAAGCAATTAGAGATTTAAGAACATGCCATTTTTCAAAAAACAATAAGATTACCAAGTGGGTTTTTAATGGAAATGATGGAAACCAAAAAATAATAGAGTGACATTTTTAAATAGTGAAAGGATAGAAATATTAACCTGTAATTTTGTGCTCCACAAAACTATAATTTAAAAATGTAATCAAAATAAAGATGTTTTCAGAAATATAAGAAATTAGAGAATTTATCTTTGAAAGATTCACAATAAAAGAAATGCTAGAGGTATTCTTTAGGATGAGGGAAATTATCTTCCAAAAAGCAAGAAATTATCTTCAAAAAAACCAAGAAATTACAAAAAGAAAAAAATACAAGAAATATAAATGTAAATATGGGGGAATATCTAGATGAATATTGATTTTATTAAACAATATGTCTTACAGGTTTTAGCACAGCTTTAGTCTATAAGCAGTTCAGTAAATTGAGTTAAAAAATAAAAAGAGCATAACTCTAGAAGTAAAAAAGATAACACTGAATAATAAAAACATTCAAGCAAAAAAACCTCAAGAATAAAGGAAAAGAGAAAGACAGAATTAATGGCATAACTAAAGAAGATGGAAAAATATGGTATATTTAAAGCCAAGTATATCAATATGTATGTTAAATATAAATGTATTAAATGTATTGGCAAAAATTTTCAGATTGAAAAAAATAACAAGTGATATCCACAACAACATGTCAAAACATAAAAATACATAATTTGAATTGGCGAATTATATTTTATATGCAGTGGACCAAATGACTATGTTCTTAATATTAACATATTGAAATCCTAATGACCAAGATGATAATATTAGATATATGAGTCTTTGGAAGATAATTAGGTCATGTGTGTAGAGTCTCATAAAATGGATTAATGCCCTTACAAAAGAGAACCCAGAGAAATCCTTTGCCCATAGGATCATGTGAGGACCCAGTGCAAAGACATCCATGAATCAGGAAACAAACCCTTACCAGATACAGAGTCTGATGGTGCCATGATCTTGGCCTTCTCAGCCTCTGGCCTGTGAGAAGTAAGTTTGTTAGAGACATATGAAAAGAGATTACTACTATACCTCAAGTGTTTATATATACTATTCATAACAACAACCTTTTTTTTTTTGAGATGGAGTTTTGTTCTTATTGCCCAGGCTGGCCAGGCTGGCATGCAGTGGCGTGATCTCGGCTCACTGCAACCTCCACCTCCCGGGTTCAAGCGATTCTCCTGCTTCCACGTCCCAAGTAGCTGGGATTACAGGTGCCCACCACCATGCCCAGCTATTTTTTTTTATTTTTTAGTAGAGATGGGGTTTCACCATGTTGGCCAGGATGGTCTCGATCTCTTGACCTCATGATCCGGCTGCCTCAGCCTTCCAAAGTGCTGGGATTACAGGCATGAGCCACCACACCTGGCCAACAACCACCCTTTGAGGCTATTAGTTTTTTTAGGAGACAGAGATCCAAATAAATTAATTGTCCAAGGTTAAAAAGTTGCAGAGTTCAGGGATGCCAGAGTTGATTCTCAGCCTAGTTCATTCTGACTTCCAGTCTTACAATTAGAGACTAGCCAAATCTGTCCCCACACTGGATTAAAAGCATCCTTAAAATAATGTGATATTATACTTGATAAATTGAAGCTTACAATAAATATTATTTGCTTAGTTGCAAAAAAGAAGAAATGTTTGTTGTTTATAAGCCTCTCAGTCTATAAATTTTTGTTATAGCAGCCCAAATGGACTATGACATCATATAAATTTTTCTCAATAAAGACAGTAAACAATAAGAACAGGCATATCAAAGAAAAAGAAAGAAAACACTAAGCAATACAAATGCTAACTTTACAAAAAAAATTCACAGTGCTACACTAATGGCAAGCATATTAGAAATTAATGTAAAAAACCCCCTAAAGATAAAAGGAAGCATTCCGTCACAGTTTTAATTTACTGGGGAGATCTAACATTGCTAATATTATATAAATGATTTAATACGATGTCACAATATAAAGCAAAAATTCACAAGACTATAAGGAGCAAAAACAAATCTACAAATAAAATGAGAAATTTTATCACACCTCCCTCAGAGAAACTGATAGAAAAAGCAGGTAAAAATCAGAAAAAGATATAAAATATTTGAAAAACATAATTGACAAATTTGACCTAAAGGATATGCTGTGTAGAAAATTGCACCCAAAACATAAAGGAAAAAACAATTTTTTCCTGAGCACACAAACATTTACAGAATGTGTATAAATGCTGTGTCATTCAGCAAGTTTCCATTAGGGCCAAAAGACCTTGAAATCATACAGAGAAAGTACTTTAACTATAAATAAGTTTTTTAAGACTGATAGACATTATAAAATTAAGTAGAAAGCTCCAATATGTTTTGCAGTTGAAGAAAGTACTTTTAATCAATTCAAAGGTCGAAGGTAAAATAATTAATATTAAATATAACATGTTTGTATTAGTCATAGTTCTCCAGAGAAACAGAGTCAGTAGGATTGATAGAATCTATCTATCTGCATGAAACTGGCTCATGAACTATAGAGACTGAGAAGTCCTGGAATCTGCTGTGTGCAGGTTGGAGAACCAGCAAAGCCAGTAGTGTACTTTAGTTCAAAGTCTAAGTCCAAATACTTGAGAACCAGGGGAGCCTGTAGTGTAAGTGTTAGGACATTCCAGAAACTTAAGAAACAGGGGCTCTAATGCCTAAGGGCAGGATAAAATGGATATCTCAGTTCAAACAGAAAGTGTGAATTCTCCTTTCCTCCATTTCTTTGTTCTATTTGGGCCCTTAATGAAGTGGATAATTCTCATCTATTATATCTAATAGATTGATGAGAATGATCTTCTTTACTTGGTCTACAAATCTGGATGGTAATCTCTTCCAGAAATATTCTCAAAGACACACCCAGAAATAATGTTTTACCAGCAATCTGATCAAACCTTAGCCCGTCAAGTTGACACATAAAACTAACCATCACAATGTTTTTATCTGCATGTTAATAAAAATGACATATCAAAACTTATGGGAAGGAGAAAAATATTTTTGTAGAGAAAACTTTTGGCATATATTTGAAAAGAAAAAGTGAGTATCAGTGAACCAAACATCCTTATTAAAAAGTACTAGAACAGCAATTTAAACTAAAAAAAAAAAAAAAGAATTAAAATAAGACGAAAACAGAATTACTAAAATAGAAAAAAATAAAGAACAGTCAAGAAATCAATAAAGCTAACAAATTCTGAGCTTAAAAGAGGGAAAGAGAGAGGAAGAGAGAGAGTATAGAATAGCTAATATCAAGAATAAAAATTAACAACTCTAAAAATCCATAGATACATTAAAAATATATGAGGATATAATGAACAATTTTGAAAAGAATAATAACATGACAATATAATCAACACAAGAAAAATAAAAATTTGAATAAACCTATGGATATTAACAAAATTTAATCTCCAATTAATAGCTTTTCTATGAAGGAATTTTTAAAAATTTAAAGAAAAGATCACAAAACAATACAAAACAAAAATCTAGGTCTAGATGTGATCATTGGTGAATACCTCCAAGGATTTAAGCAAGGAAGAATTGTCTTACACCAACATATATAAAATAGCAAAAATAAAAAAGAGTAAAATGAAAGCACAATGCTTTCCAATTTATATTTTGAGGATAAGACATTTCAAGAAAGGATATTTTCACACATTGATCTTAAAGAAGAATATAGAGTTCAAAATCCTAATACGAATATTAGCAAAGTTAATTCAATAATGTACTTAAAAGAGGTAACGCACCATACTGAGGTTGCTTTTATCCAGGAACGTAAGGTTAGTTTAACATTGAAAAATAAATTTAACATGGCATATTACTAAGAATAAAAGAAAAATTATGTCATCATTCTGAAAAGCATGGCAAAAGAAGGTTTGATCACATTCAATATTTCATGATTTAAGTAATCTTAGAAAACAAAAAGGAAAGAACTTAGTCTCATAAATGTACGTATCACAAGAAAAGTCCTATGGAAAAAATAATGCCGTATCTTGACAGTTTTGAAGACTTCTACTTGAAATGGAGCCCTAAGTGGCTGCCATCATCACTCTTCTTTTTATTGGAGTCCCTCACACTGCAGTAAACAACAACAAAAAGAAAGACAACTAATGTAGATCACAGAGGAAGTAATAACATTCTTATTATTCACATATAATAATATATAGATAGAAGTAAAAAGTACACATAATAAATTAAAATTAATAAAGCATTTTAGTAAGGTTTCTGGAGGCAAGTCAAAGTACAAAAATCACATTTCTTTATAGCTACAACAAACAGAATATTAAAATTTAAAACCATGTCATTTATAATAAAATGGCATCGAAAATTTAGCAAATAATATACCCAGCAGACAATACGTAATACCTCCTGCAAGAAAGTACAAAAAATATTTATTGGGAGAAATTAAAGAAAATTGAAGAATGTGAATATGCATGTCATGTTTGTGGAGTGAAAGACACACTGTAATGTAGATTCTAACTCTCCCTAAACTTGTCTTTAGATTAACTGCAATTCCCATCAAAATCCCCATGGGAGTTTTTGTGGAACATGATGGGATGACATTAAAATAGTATGAAAATGCAAAATGCTAATAATAACAAGCATCATGTTCTGCCTTGAAGAGCAAAGGGAATGGACTTCCTTTATCAGATATCTGGGCTAAGTGGCAATATGGAAGAATAGGAAACGATAGTATCTTTAACAGGTGATACTGAAACAATTGATTATTGATATTGAAAATAGTGTGACTTGATCACTAGCACACATTATATATTAAAAATGAATTCCAAGGAATTATATATTTGGATGAGAAATGCAAATTTTCTACAATATAACTTTGGGAGAATATCTTTAAAATGGAGTAGGGCAGTATTTCTTAAATAGGACACACAAAGCATTAACCACAAAGGAAAATGCTGGTAAACTGGACAAGGTTAAATTTAAGAACTTACTTCCCAAAGATGTTATTAAGAGAATGAAAAAGCAATTCACAGAGTGAGAGAATATATTTTCAAGGCATCAGTAGATAAAGGATGTGCATCCGGAATATATAAAGAATTACTAATCAATAAGAAAAAGACAAAACAACTCAAGAGATGAATTGGCAAGAGGCTTTAATAAGATACACATATCAAACAAAAGTGAGAAAACTTTATAAACCTTATTGGTATTTAGGGAAGTGAAAATTACAACATGATGAAACATCATGATGTACCACCAGGATCATAAGAATTAATAGGGCTGACAACTCTAAGTGTTGACAAAGCCATAGAACACTGTGAGTTCTCTTACACTGTGGCAAAGGGAGTTACTTTGGGAAGAGTTTGATCCTATCTTGTAAATATAAATGTAGGCATACTCCATATCCCTGCAATTATTGTCCTAGGCATACAATCAAGAGGAATATGTTCCAAGACACATACAAAAATATTTACAGCAGCATTATGTGGGCTATTTGGATAAATTGAGTTATATATGCAAATAATGGAATGCTATACATCAATGAAAATGAAAGAAATATAGCTACAATGAACCATATGCCTGAATCTTACAAATATAACACATGGAGTGAATGATACCAGATACAATAAACTACATACTGTATAATAACATTGATTAATATTTCAAAAAATAAACAGAACAGTTTTTAGGATTTTTTGGTTAATTAATAAAACATGTAATGCAAACTGAGATAGTGACACTATGAAGTTGATTTTTTTTTAAGAAATTGGCAATAAGTAATTACTGGGAGGGAACATAAGGACTGGATTTCTAGGTGGCTAGCCATGATCTATTTCTTAATCTAGGTGGTGATTACACAGGTATTCATGATGAATTGTGCTGCCTATATACTTTTGTTTACTATTATATATGAGATATTTCACAACAAAAAGGGTTAAAGAAAATTTAGTTCAGCTCCTTTTTACAGAAACACCTAATAGACTGCTGGGGTGGGAATGAGTCAATAAAACTGTGCCTACTAAGATTCCAGAGCTCTGGTGGAGGTTACCACCATGAGTGTCAACACAGTGTACCGAGGCAAATTACTAGAATCAAGGGATGTCAATCAGATGTGCAATTCTGCAGAAACAAACATTCACAGCAGCAGCTCTCTCAGCACTGCGGCTCTGGAGAGAACTAACTAAAAAAAGTAGAAAATAGAGAGAAAAACTAAGTTTGTGAAGGCAGGTTTAAGGTTTACATTATGTCAGGAGACGTCCTTACACAGTTGCATCCCTCTATCTCCTATCTGGTCTCTCCAAGTGGCTATCACTAATGCTTTATTTTGTAGCAGCAAACTGAGCTTTCAGATGTGGGAGTAATTGACCTCAGTGACCAAGAGTTATTTGATTCTTAACTGAGTGCTACGGGTGGGGTGGTGGTAATTAAATTACTTTCTAAACTAATTGGGAAAGTTTCACTGATTGTTAGCAATACGATAAAAACACTGTTAGCAAAAGAAAAAAGTTTTTAAGGTCAAATAAAATCATCTGTTTCCTACTATTGTTCAAAACCTTCAAAAAATTTTCTTTGCAGAATATCTAGTTCAAGTTTCTGCTGTTAGCATGGATTATATTTAAACTTTATACAACAAGCATATTTAAAATATTTGGCCATTAACTCCAATAAGACTATTAGAAAGCATATTGGACTTAATGGTAAAATTTATCTAATGAGGTCAACTCTCTATCAGCCTTTTATATATTACATCATCTTTAAATTCAGGCTCCACTTCTCTACCTATGAGACTCTCCTTCGACCATGAAACTGTTTTTTCTTTATCTTTTACATTTATACAATCCTAAAATAATCTCCTGGATACAAGTAATTTACTTTGACAATTGTTATATAGTTTTTACTGAACATTTTACTCTTCCTTTTCTCAAATTCATATTTATGTTGTCTTTAATTTGGGGGACTCCTTTCTATTTTCCTCAGCTTCTTATTTCTTTATGTCATTCTTCTAGTAATGAAACAACAATTTATGCAATGACTCAATATTCTCATTATAATTTTGTATATCAAATTACTCCTCTGAGTTTTTTTTCTATTTTGCTGATTTGTGGGGATCTAAATTTTTGTCTTTGACTTTCTATCTCTACTGTCCCTGAGTCTCAATCGCTTCATGATTTTAGTTACCATTTGTTACTAATAGCTACCAAGTCAATATTTACACCTCAATAGCTCCTGTAAGTACTAGATTCATATTAGCAATGTCTCTACTCTACTACAATATCCCAGAACTTGGTGATTGTTAGGGCATCCTCTTTCATGTATTCATTCCAAAATTTGTTGTATACCAGCTATTATTAGAGAAGACAGTCCTAAGTCATTTTAACAGTGAAATTAGTACATGGAAATGCACTTTCAGATGGGAAGAAATAGTTCCAACTAAGTAAATGGTTTGAGAAAGTCAGAGATCCCAAACATGTACCTGTCCAACATCAATGATCAGGAAAAAAAAATCCTCTTTAAAAGCGAAGTGACTCACACCTATAATCCTGGCACTTTGGGAAGCCAAATTAGGTGGATCACCTGAGGTAGGAATTCGAGACCAGCCTGGCCAACGTGGAGAAACCCCGTCTCTACTAAAAATACAAAAATTAGCCTGGTGTGGTGGCGGGTGCCTGTAATCCCAGCTACGCAGGAGGCTGAGGCAGGAGAATCACTTGAACCCAGGAGGCGGAGGTTGCAGTGAGCTGAGATTGCACCACTGCACTCCAGCCTGGGTGACAGAGCAAGACTCTGTCTCAATAAATAAATAAATAAATAAAATGTCAAATTTATTTGAATTTGTTGGAATTTTATTAAAGTTTGTCTCCCTTTGCTTTTAACTGGAAAGCTAATTGTTTCCCATGTATGAGTCATTATTTTATTTATTAAAAACCACTATAACAATAAACATTATAGGCTGATAGGCCTTTATCAATGACTTTTTATGATCATGGTTATTATGAAGAATTGTAGTGCACATTCTTCTTAAATTAAACAAACCTTTGCCCTCAATATGGTATCCTCTTAAAACATACTAGGTGTTCTCAAACTTGAGTATCAGAATTCTCTGGAGGATTTGTTAAACCCGGAGTATGTAATATGTGGATCTGGGCTGGTGACTGAGAATTTGCAGTTCTAGCAAGTTCCTAGTTGATGCTTCTTCAAAGACCACATGTTGGGAATCATGAACAAACAATACTACTAATACTTGTTTTTTCCACACCTGTTTTAAAACTTCTACAAGTTTAATTTGCTACATTTATAGATATTTGGAGAAAAAAGTGGCACATGACTTAGGATTTGCATAACGCTATCTGTTTCACAAACTTTTTATTTAAACCTTGACCAAGCTATTTGCACACTTAAGATAAATCTTTTACACAAAGCTTTGGGGACTGATTTTATTGTGCTAATTCCTAGGACAACAGGCTCATTGAAATATCTCAAACTTTCAAGTCTCCTCACTGGAAACAACACTGTGCAAAGGACAACTTATTTGAAGAACTATTTCAGAAAGAACTCCAACATCATGAGTGATTATTATGCACAGCAGGTGTAAATGAATTATTTATCAAATATGTTTTCATTATTTCTCAGTGAAAACATTGAAGATCTTCTTTCCAAGCACCCAGTTTCAACAATCATTTGTACACAGAGCAGGTCTTTACTTAGACAAATATTTACGGGTATGCTTTCATATGAAAAATGAAAGAGCTATTATAAACACAAACACTGTACTGTATTTTGAAAGCATAAAATGAATAATTAGTAAATAATTATGCCATTTGATAAACAATTTTTTTCATTGCTCACTTAACTTCATTTTGTATTTTAACATTTGGCATTTTTAAAGGGTTTATTATGCACCCCTCTCTCAGAGGAAAAAAAATATTAATCTAAAAATCACAAGCTATTTGTGCAACTTAATATCACAGGTACTGCAATGATGAGCTCAAAATTTTCAAGCAAGTATCTGATAAGCAAATGTGCTCAGGTAAACAAGAACTTTAACCACCTATATAGGTTTTACATACATGTGCAGTAATGGTACAGGATCTATTAAATATGTCTAATAGATATACACACAGACAAACACACACAAATGCCCTCATACAACACACACACAGACTCTGTTCACACAGGATAACTATTTGTCCTTCAAATGAGCAAACATTTTTATGATACAAAGAACCTGCTCAATGCAACTATTTATTTGATATATTATAGCATATATTTATTTTGCAAGTGATTCACAGTTCAAATTGTTTATTGATATCATTACATCCTAACTTTTATGAAGTACCCTAAACTCTTCAAGACCAACCAAAGATTGATATGAAAGGAATTTTGTAATTCAGATATGAAGAAAATTATTTACTTGCCATCCTAGACAAAATTTTATATATTGTATATTATTGCCAAATAAAAATGATTACAAAATAAAATTAGCACTTGTCAAATCTAGGTGCCTTTTAGGGAAAACAATATTTTAAATAAAATTTTATACTTATTGAAAAAGTCCTCTGATGGTCTAGTTGAAGGCTAATCATGTTTGATCAGATTTTCAGTACACATAATTACAGTTGAATAAATCTAGTTTGTTATGTCCATATCTTTTATAATAGTTAACATAGTATATCATTATTGTTTCCCAAATAAAAAGAAATCATTTTTGGAAACCTGTTCCCTTTAGATGAAATATTTTATTTTCAACAACAAGAGTTTTGATTTGAAACTGTATCTTCTTTTCTTTTTAAATATTGAAAGTTTAGGCCAGGCGCAGTGGCTCACACCTGTAATCCCAACACTTTGAGAGCCCAAGAAAGGTGGATCACATGAGCTCAGGAGTTCAAGACCAGCCTAGCCAACATGGCGAAACCCGTCTCTACTAAAAATACAAGTATTAGCTGGGCGTGTGGCGGGCGCCTGTAGTCCCAGCTACTTAGTAGGCTGGGTCAGCAGAATCGCTTGAACCCAGGAGATGGAGAGTCCTGTGAGCTGGGATCCTGCCACTGCACTGCAGCTTGGGCTACAGAGCGAGACTCCACCCACCCCTAGACACCCCCGCAACAAAAAAAAAAAAGAGGAAGTTTATAAGTAAGTTAAGAGGACAAACCAAACCAAGAAATGCACATTATCTTATCAGGTCATTGCAACCTTTTTTTTTTTTAATCATTAATGCTTATTAGAACTACTTAAACTGAATTGAAACACCTTATTTTGAACAGACACCAGGACTTACTAAACACAGAATTTCATATTAGAATGACTTTCATAGAAAATTATATATATGCACCCTATATATTAATTTCCCAAATTTAGGAATATTTTAATATTATAATTCACAAATAGTGAGAAATCATTCCTCACTCTAGTAATCCTATTATATTTTACATTGGGGTAGATAACAAAGAAGTTTAAAACATTGAACATTACAGTGAAAGTAGATGGATTAGGACTTTCAAAATGGATATCTAGGGAACAAAGAGAAATAGATGATTCTCAGAGAAGGCAAGGCTCACTTAATCAGAAACTTCAAATTATTATGGGACATTATGTGAGTGTGAACTCTAAATTATCTGTCTTTAATATGGAGATGACTTTAAATTCTAACCTGTGCATCTGAAGTTAAAAAATGAGAGTTTCTTTGAAAGTAAGAGTAAATATAGTATTGTCATGTATTACTATAAAATATTGTTGAATTTCTTTCAAGAGAATTAACATCTTCACCTATCTTTAACTGAAGGTGGAGATATAGAACCCAACCTCCAATATACAATTCTCTTTGCAGAATCATGGCATAGAGAGCTTGGATTATAAAGCCAGATAGACATACTATAAGTCCCGGGCCTCATGCTACCACCTATAAACTGTTTATTTGGTTATTTTACCTTTTGGAACCGGTTTTCTCTGCTATAAAGTGGGAATAAGATAACCTTTGTCATAGGAGTAGACACTTTTTTAAACACCCAGCTGACCTGGCTCAGTGACTAACAGTGGAGTACCCAATAATGGTTCTTCTTTCCTTCCTTCATGGTCTTCCTACAATCTGACATTTAAATCTGTATGACATTTTCATTTTCAATGCTTTTCTAAGCTATTATCTGTTTGTTGATTGTAGTTATTAGTTTAATTATCTTTGCAAATTCCCAATGCCTTCTGGATATTATCAATTCCATTTTTTCTACTATAATGTAAACCCTTGTTGAATGAGAAAGGAAACAAAACAGTTATAAAAACCCGAGCTACGTGAAAATTACTAGAATTTTCTGTCTATTTTAGGTATGTATGCTTTAAGTGAGGAGCTTGACAAATTTGAGATATGGAGAAAAAATAAGATTTGACCATCTTCTTGCAAGTAAATTAGTTTTCCTAAGGTCAAAATATGGTAATAGAGAACTTCTTACTTTTCAATTCAATATATTGCATGATATTTTAAAATATAAAACCCAGCTGTCATACTAAGTTACCCTGACTGTGATTTAACGTTCTAATAAAGAGTAAAGTTAAAAACAGAGTCTGAAGAAATCTTACAGAGATTGCATATGTAAGAAATGATTTACTAGTTCTGTATCATCCAACCATCCACCAGGGCAACAGTAAGCGATTTGAACAAGACAATAAAATATCTTAGAAAAGTTAATTTGGACCTTAACCGTAAGTAATTACCACTCTGGGATTATTAAATTGTTTAAAAACATTCTTCACTAACAATCTGCTAGTGGTTGGTTACACTAATTCAGAAGGGGGATTAAATTAGTGCAAATATGGACAGTATTATTAAAAGCAAGAACAAATTTTCTTCCTATTTCCTAAGGACAAACAACTATGAAACTATGTGCTTTCTCCACCAATCTTTAGTTACAAGTAAAGAAATGGATAATTAGTTAATGTCTGTAGTATTAGGAAGTGGGTAGGAAACATGTTGCATGTTGGATGTAAGAAGTGTATTTCTTCATTTCACAGTGGCAGGCTTTAATCTAAATAAGTAGATAAAGGAATCCATTCCAAGGAGATGCTTTTGGATTCCACACATTAGAAGTAAATGTCAGCTTCTTTCTATTAGTTTGTATTCTCATAATTAAGTAATATGACAATGACTCTACTGCTTATATAGCAACTCAAAAAGGGTGTCTATTTAATTGTCAGGTTATTCGTTATCACTTGTATATGGTATGGCCGAGAGGACTAAAGAATCTAAACTCATTGCTCTAATAGGAAACACTTCCAGATGTCACTGTCATTAGATTGCTGCCACCTGAGGGAGGACAATTCAAGTAAATTGGGGGCTGTAAACCCGACGAGATGTGCTGTTAAGCCATCCCAATGGAATCTGACACTTGATCAGCAATTTCACTGAGGAGGGGTGCACAAAGATCACCAGTATGCAAGGAAAAGCTCTATACCTGACGACCTTAGAGATTTTGTTTTCTTTCCGGAGTAAGAGAAAATGAAAGCAGGACCACAGATTAGCTACTTAACACTACAAAAATATTTCAAATACTTAAATTATTTCTTCATTCTAAACAAAAGAAAGCAAATAAACAACAAAAACAAAATCAGAACAAATGGAAGGGAAAATAGAGAAATGCTTAGAAGTGATAAACAGGAAACCCAGAATTTTCAATTACCTGAATCAAAACAAGTCAACTGATAGTAAATAATGAAGAGAATTTTCACACCCTTTCTTTCCTGAGGAATATGCATTAAATTTTATATTTGATAAATAAACATCTGTTAAAATAGATGAGAGATTCTTTAGAAGTCGTATTCTGTCCACAGGATTGTTGCTTCCTCTGACACTAATGAATGCTTTGTACATACACATAAAAGAAATTTTTTTCCTAGTTGAGTTATTTTCATTGTGATGTGAGGCAAGACTTTTACGTGGATCTTGATGTCGATAGCTAAAATTAGAAACTTTCAAGGTGACATCAAATGAATACTTAAAAGGGATAGAGCAAATACCAAGCTGTTGACTGATTCTGCAAGATCCATTTATTAAAAATATATTTGTTTGGGGGAGTTTAACAATAGGTACACATGGACATACAGAGTGGAATAATGGACATTGGTGTCTACAGAAGATGGGAGGGTGGGAGGGTGGTGAGGGTTTGTTGTTGTGCTTTCAGAAAAGTCTTTAAAGGAACATACAGAAGTAAACAGAGTGCATTTTAAAAAGGAGTAAGAGGGAAGCTCCAAAGTCCAAATTTAAAGCAAAAAAACATTTTATGGATCTCTCTCTCCTGCCCGCTCCCGCAAAGATAGATGATTCATTGATTGATAGATAGATAAGATAGATCAGATAAATGTTTTTAATAACCAACATTAAATATTTGGTGACCCAGACTCCAACAAATACAAACAAAAATTACTTAAGCAACAGCTGTCATATTTAGGAAAACAAAGGGATCACATTCAAGGAAAAGGTGGGATTAAAAGAATCAAGATATTAAGAAAAGCCTATGCAAATGAGAATATATAAATATATAAGATTATATATGCTTGTGAACACAGAAAATCTGAGACAGGTCTCAGTTAATTTAGAAAGTTTATTTTGCCAAGGTCGAGGACGTGCCCTTGACACAGCCTCAGGAAGTCCTGATGACATGTGCCCAAGGTAGTTGCGGCACAGCTTGGTTTTATACATTTTAGGGAGACATGAGACATCAATCAATATATGTAAGAAATACATTGGTTCAGTCTGGAAAGGCAGGACAACTTGAAACAAAGGCAGGAAGAGTCAAAGCGGGGAGGGGACTTCCAAGTCACAGATAGGTGAGACACAAATATTTGCATTCTTTTGCTTTTCTGATTAACCTTTGCAAAGGAGGCAATCAGATATGCATCTATCTCAGTGAGCAGAGGATAACTTTGAATAGAATGGGAGCCAGGTTTCCCCTAAGCAGTTTCCAGCTTGAGTTTTCCTTAGTGATTTTTGGGGGCCCAAGATATTTTCCTTTTACATGCTTATAAATATGCATATGAACATTTAGTTATTTATGCACATAAACATATCTTTTCTTATTGTGTATTTTCTTTTACATAGTTCTATATTTGTATTAAATCCCCCAATTTTTAATAAATTCTTATTATCCTACACTTTATGTATATAATTATGTATTTTATCAGTATATAGACTGATGATATATATAGGAAACACTGGCAATTTGAATCCACCTTTACATCATAGACGGATAATACATAGATATAGATGAAGAGAATGTCACTGAAATATATTGATAATCAGAATTATGAATTTCCAGATGACCCAGATTTTATAACATCAGCACAATATGATGGGGTCATTTCCCTATAAAATCATAAATTACTGTGTTTGCAGGGAGGGGAGGTTATTAAGTACATTTTTTCCCCTTAAAGGATAGTCAAAAAATCTGGGTGAAGTTTGTCCATCAAAAATTCATAGAAATCTATTTTGATGATAGCCTTTTCTTTCCAAACATAAGTATATATAAAAACTTTTGAGAAGAGAACTTAATAAAAAAATTAGAACATACATAAATTAATATTTTTCTAGGTGCAAATAAGTCACTGTGAATTGGATAAATGAAACAGAAGATTTATTTGCTTACATTACTGAAAGTCTTATATTGTGCTGTGTGATGGTTAATACTGAGTGTCAACTTGATTAGATTGAAGGATGCAAAATATTGATCCTGGATATGTCTGTGAGGGTGTTGTGAAAGGAGATTAACATTTGAGTCAGTGGACTGGGAAAAGCAGACCCATCCTTTTTCTGGGTGAGTGCCATCTAATCAGCTGCCAGTGTGGCTAGACTACAAAGCAGGCAGAAAAATGAGAAAAGACTATACTGGCCTAGCCTGCCAGCCTGCATCATTCTCCCATGCTGGGTACTTCCTGCCCTTGAACATCAGACTCCATGTTCTTCAGTTTTGGGAATCAGACTGGCTTTCCTTGCTCCTCAGCTTGCAGACAGCCTATTGTGGGATCTTGTGATCATGTGAGTTGATAATAAATTCACACACACACACACACACACCCCCTATTAGTTCTGTCCCTCTAGAGAACCCTGATTAATACAGATTTTTGTACCAGGAGTGGTTCTAGAGGAACAGAATATTAAGGATGGAGTTCTTTCGTTGGTTTTGGAGTTTCTGGAGTTGGCTGCTTAATATGATTAGACCCAAAAATACTGAGGACTCTACATCTAATAGTATGGAGAACACTGATAGTCCTTGGCATAAACTGTTTAGAGAGTTATGCAAAATAATTGCATTTGACACTCCTGATTCACTACTCGTGAAAGGCAAGGAATTTAGTGGCTCTATACATAATACTTTTGATCATATTTGGAGAACCAGGGAACATAGTGCAGCTGTTGCTCCTATGTTCAGTGGACGAAGTGACAAAAGAAAATGATGAAATCAGGGATTCTGTCTCCTGGCTTCAGAAGCAGATACTGAGCCTCAAATGGGCTAAGATTGCCCTGAGTCAGTCTTATCTCCTGTAGAGAAGGAGCTGAAATTGTGGAAAATCAGACACAAGCTCTTATCATGCGAGTGGCTGACCTGCAATAAAAGGTGGACACACAACCTTGCCAGGAGTCTACTGTCAAAATGAGGGCATTGATTGGAAAAAGATGGGACCCTGCAAGTTGGAATGGGGATGTGTGGGAGGACCCTGATGAAGCTGGGGACACTGAGTTTGTAAACTCTGATGAAATCTTTTTGCCAGAAAAAACAGCTTCCCCATCCCCAGTAGTGGCAACATTCCCTCCCCAACCCAGGCTGCCATCAGCCTTTTCACCTTTGTCTGAGGAGATAAACCCTGCACTGCCTGAGGCAACAGTGATGGCCTCCCCTGAGGCAGTTGCCAGGCAAGATAATGTTAATTCTGTTCATGAGCCACCCCCAACACCCCTGTTTGCTTCTAGACATATAACTGGACTAAAGTCCTGGTGGGCCCCCATAGGTGAGGTTGAGAGTGTGACCCATGAAGAGGTATGCTACACTCAAAAAGAACTGCTTGAGTTTTCAAATTTATGTAAATAGAAATCTGGACAACAGGCACGGAAATGGATATTAAGAGTGTGGGATAATGGTGGAAGGACATAGAGTTGGATCAGGCTGAACTTATTGATTTGGGTCTACCAAGTAGGGACTCTGCATTTAATGTTGCAGCTCGGGGAGTTAAAAAAGGTTCTAATAGTTTGCTTGCTTGGTTAGCTGAAATATGGATTAAAAGATGGCCCACTGTGAGCGAGCTGGAAAGGCCTGATCTTGCTTGGTTTAATGTAGAGGAGGGGATTCAAAGGCTTAGGGAAATTGGGATGGTGGAGTGCATAAGTCACTTTAGACCTACTCATCCCAGCTGGGAGGGTCCAGAAGATATGTCCCTGACCAATGCCTTGCGAAATAGATTTGTGAGGGCAGCACTTGCATCTTTGAAGAGCCCTGTAATTGCTCTTCTCTGTGTGTAAGATTGAACAGTGGGAATCACAGTCACTCAATTACCAAATTTAAATATAATGAGAATATTTGGATCCTGGGGCGGGGTGGGTGGGGGGCGGGCAGTGGCAGAGGCCAGGTGGCAGCACTCAACCATCAAAGACAAGGTGAGCCTAGCTATCGTAATGGACAACAGAGGCAAAGCGGCAATCAGAATAGCCTGACTCATGTAGAACTCTGGCATTGGCTAATTAATCACAGTGTTCCTAGAAGTAAAATTGATAGGAAGCCTACTCCATTCCTACTTAATTTATATAAGGAGAAAACTTCTAGGTCGAATGGACAAAAGACTAATTTGAAGTATAGAAAGAGAGACTCGTGGCCCCTCAATCAATTTCCAGACTTGAGCCAGTTTACAGACCCAGAACCCCTTGAATGAAAGGGAAGCTGAGTCCTTTGAGGAAGGACCCCACTACACTACCTACAATTTGTGCTGTTAATCTTTCTCCCATCCTTCCCCAAGGAGACCTCCGGCCTTTTACCAGGGTAACTGGTAAAAAGGTGACAATACTTTGCAGGGCTGGGGCGAAGTTCTCCAGAAGGCCGTGTATACTCTGAATCAGTGTCCAGTATATAGTACTGTTTCTCCCTTGGCCAGGATTCACAGGTCCAGGAATCAGAGGTGGAAGTGGAAGTGGCACTACTCTCCTTCACTCCTAGTAATCCACCAGCAAAATTTTTGTTTCCTGTCTTCATGACGTTATGTTCTGCTGGCCTAGTGTTCGTAGTTCCAGAGGAAGGAATGCTGCCACCAGGAGACACAACAATGATTCCATTAAACTGGAAGTTAAGATTGTCACCTGGACACTTTGGGCTCCTCCTACCTTTAAGTCAACAGGCTAAGAAGGGAGTTACAGTGTTGGCTGGAGTGATTGACCCGGGATATCAAGATGAAATCAGTCTACTACCCCACAATGGAGGTGAGGAAGACTACACATGGAATACAAGAGATCCATTAGGGCATCTCTTAGTATTACCATGCCCTGTGATTAAGGTCAATGGGAAACTACAATAGCCCAATCCAGGCAGGACTACAAATGGCCCAGACCCTTCAGAAATGAAGGTTTGGGTCATTCTGCTAGGAAAAAAACCATGACCTGCTGAAGTGCTTGCTGAAGGCAAAGGGAATACAGAATGGGTAGTAGAAGAAGGTAGTCATCCATACCAACTATGACAACGTGACCAGCTGCAGAAATCAGCACTGTAATTTTCATGAATTTCCTCCTTTTTTTGTTAAAAACATGTTTGTGCATGTATACACTTGTACTAAGAAAATATCTTCATTTTATTTCCTTTTTATTTTATTATGTGAGATAAGATTTATTGACTTCATATCAGCATTTAAGTATTGTTAACCTATGTAATAGTATTTGGGTTGGGGATTGGTGCATTTATGGTTGTACAAAGGATAGTTGTATTATGTTAGGTGTAATTATGACCTTATGGTTGTCTTTATTTTAAGATTATGTATGCTCTCAGGAGATGCGTATGGCTTCAAATTGACAAGGGGTGGACTTGTGATAGTTAATACTGAGTGTCAACTTGATTGGATTGAAGGAAGATGAATCCTTCAGTTGATCCTGGGTATGTCTGTAAGGGTGTTGCCAAAGGAGATTAACATTTGAGTCAGTGGCCTGGGAAAGGCAGACCCACCCTTAATCTGGGTAGGTACCATCTAATCAGCTGCCAGCATGGCTAGAATATAAAGCAGGCAGGAAAAAAAAACAAAAACAAAAACAAAAAATAAAAACGTGAAAAGACTAGACTGGCTTAGCCTTCCAGCCTACATCTTTCTCCATGCTGGACCCTTCCTGCCCTTGAACATCAGACTCCATGTTCTTCAGTTTTGGGACTTGGACTGCCTTTCCTTGCTCCTCAGCTTTCAGACAGCCTATTGTGGGATCTTGTGATTGTGTGAGGTAATATATATGGGAGTTTATTAAGTATTACCTCACACAATCACAAGGATATATATCTATCCTATCAGTTCTGTCCCTCTACAGAACCCTGACTAATACATGCTGGTTTCAGATATGGATAAATTTAGGGTCTCAATGTATATTAGCAAGCTCTCACCATAACTGTGTTCATTTTTCCTCTACAAGGGTTTAACTTTTAAACTAGCTTACTATAAAATTGCAGTAAGGTTGCTGACTTACAGCCTTAAAATACCTCCCCACAATTCAAACTGGAATTACAGGACTACATTTGATAGGTTCATCTGGAGTCATTTGCCACATTTGGGGGTGTGTAAGGCAGCAAGTGGCTTAGGCCCAGGTCGCAGGCTCTCCCTTTATCTAAGGGTTCATTCAGTCCTACTTCAATTATGAGGGCTAACAGTGCAGAGGAAATATGCCCTGAGACAAATTTGTAGTAATGTTACAACTATTTGGAAATGAATATAGGAAGAAAAGATGAACCACCATAAAAGCAAACAATGTGATGAAGAATGCCTATGTGTACAATGAGAATGTATGAATGTTCAGCAGGAAATTAAAGAATAAAAAATTAGCAATATTGCCACAGTAATTTTTGTCAAGCCACATTGCTCTCATTTTACTAAAATGATTTTAAAATTTACGGATTTCTTTTTACAGTTTCAAATAAACCTGAGCAGACTTGTCTTTTGAGGAAAGCCAAAATATAATACATAGCAGCTTTGGAAATATCCAGCCTCTAGTTGTGACTGGTATTGTGTTTTGCTTTCTTCATTTAAAGCCTCATTCAACTTTATTCCTACTTGACTCTTTGCTTTACAGACTAATTTATCATTTTTTTAAAGGAACTCTCCTCTTTCTCCAAGCAGTGATCTGACATTCCTTTTGCTTGTCTTTACTGAATTAGTATTGATTTTACAACACATTGTATTGTTAGAAGAAAAACCCTTTGGTTTAACACTTTCACTAAAATGTTGCTAAATGAGTATAATATGCTATTGCCATGTTGATCATGTTTTGCTCAATGTTTAACTCCATTCATTAGAGTGGGGCTGTACAGCATTTGGAATGGCCACAAAACACATAGATGGCTATGTTCCTTGCACCCAATCCATTCCCATTTTCTATGCCCAAGATTATTCCAGTGTGGGCAGCATTCTTAGATAATTCAGAATGGTATTACAGTGCCATTAAACAAGAAAATAGAAGGTGGAATTCACTATCTTTTGCAAAATAAATTATTTATTCACAAAATTTGGTACATTAACTATAGAGGTAGTTAATTTCAGAATGCACATTTCACAACTCTGTAATAATAATCAGTTATCTAATATGACCATTGATTGCCCAATTTTACTTTAGTAGAGTTGTTAGCCATGACACACCTCTTTGCTGAAATTTCTAATAGACTGTAAGTAACTAAAAGGAAACTAAGGTGGTTTTCTGAAAAAAATTCTCCAGGCTAACATGTCACTCATGGAATAATAACCTGGAGTGGATGACAGTTCTCACACCAGCTGCTTGACATCTGAACAGCTGCTAATGCCCTAGGAAATGTCACACCATCAGATATAGGCTCTGAGTGGGTGAGCAGCAAAAATGTATCTGGTAGAGGCCAGCACCCCAGGCCAGAGCTAGCACCCCAGGCCCCGTCATCCCATAAGCTTGAAGCCCGAGTTGAGCTGTCAGTTTAATAAATGAATAGCCTCTTTGTTTTGATCAGCATTGTCAAGGCTTATTTCAAAAAGGGACTGCGATTCCTCTCACAGACTAGCCCAGCCAAAGTCAATTGGCACAATTTCAAGGTGAATTTATTCATTCTTTATAAAGTTCTGTGCGCGAATATATCAAGACAGTTGAATAAATTGAAATAAATAGACTTGGAGTTACATATTCTCCCAGTAATTGAAATAGTTTCCCCCCAATATATTTATAGTAATAATTCTACCTTTACGAAACCTAGTCTAGCTACAGAAAGGAAAGCATAGAATTACCATTTTGATAACATATTTGGAAAATGCAACTGGGGCTAATATGTTGATAAGGGCACCTGAAAGTTGTCCTTGCCTTTAACTATTCCATGTTAAACTTTGAGTAAAGCACAGCTTTACCACTTGATAAAGATGCCTGATTAGCCTGCATTGATGTGCAAATATTTACCTTGAATTTGGTCATTCTAAAGAGAACTGCCCAAACGCTAGCTCTTTCTGTCTGCTTCATAGTACTTTGAATTTAAGTTATATATAGGACACTGAAATAAACAAAACACACACACACACACACACACAAAAAAAAAACAAAAGGCAGCAGCAGTGTTGATGTCCATCAGAAATGAGGAACTCTATATGTTGTATAAAATTAATTTAACATGGGTCACCGTAGAGGCCACCATTATGATTACTAATAATATCCAGTAGTTTTAACTTGTGGCTCCAAGATTTACTTCATTTTTTGAAACTTTTTTACTTATTTTGCAAACAAATGGACTCTGAGTCATAGTCAGCAAGGGTTACTGTAACAAAAAGCTCTCCTGGTTACAGTAGAAAAACCTCAAGTTTATCTGCATGTGATGGAGGGAGGAATTAATCTGGAACACTTACAGCATGCTGTTCTTAAAAGGATTTTCAAAGTATAAAATATCTTATCTAGAAAGTTTGGTTCCTCTTAAAATCATCAATAAGCCCTGGGAAATGCGGCAATCTGAGGTTTGGGAAGGAAAATGCTTTGACTTGATAATGAAGGACACCTGGGAGTGATTGGCGTTTGCTCACAGAAAAGTCAAATAATTGAGGTACAATGGTGAGAAGGGGTTTAGAGAACAACTTAGTCCAATGCTAATCCTTTGAAAACTTAAAGCGATGTCTATGATTTTTTTTTCCCCAGTGACAAGCAATCTATAAAAGTGATCAAACCGATCAACTGAGAATGCCATTTCTCTCCCTTTATCACTGTTTATCTCATTCTTTTAAAGCAAACTGAAGCTCCCTCTCCTATCCATCAGTGTGTATATAAGCTCTGATGTGTGACCCATGGGCAAATTAGCATTTCTTAGCCCTGCCTGGAACATTATTTCATAAAACATAAACAATAAGTGTGTGAGTTACAGTCAGTCTGAGGAGATGTATGGCTTGAATAAAATAAATTGCAAAAGGATATTTTTACTTCTGTGTCATTAAAAAAATATATATATATAGCCAAGTAAGTTGTTATTGATTACAAGTCTTTTTTCATAGTTCTCCCAGTAAAGCCCAAGTGTATGAGCTGAAAACCTGAGCTCCAATTTTAGTAGATGAATATCTATACACTCGTAACATATTATCAAAGCAGTACCTTATTTGATGGTGAATAGAGATCATATTAATTTCAGAGTTCATCCTAACCCTAAGCAAAAGGGCATCTGTGGGGTCTGGAAGGAATAGCCATGGTGCCTTAGATGTAGAGGCTCTCTTGATGGTTTAAACTACTTGTTTTTTATTTTTTATAATTTTTTTTCCTTTTCTTTTAGAGACAAGGTCTCTATGTTGGCCAGGCTGGTCTCAGACTCCTGACCTCAAGACATCCTCCTGCCTCAGCGTCCAGAGTAGCTGGGTTCCAGGCATGAGCCACCATGCCCAGCTCCCAAGCTACTTGTTGATTATCAAAATTTTAATAAGGGAAGCACTGCTGAGGAGTAAATGACTTTAAACTCTAAGAACAAATTGAGGCCATGAAAGTTGTAGACACCTTCAATTTGTAGAGTCTAAATTGTATCTGAACATAAAATAACCCCTTGAATAAAGAATTACAATGATATTACCTCAGGAGATCCTGCCTGAAAGACATAGTAGTTTTTCTTTTTCTTTTTTTTTTTTTTTTTTTGAGACAGAGTCTCGCTCTGTCACCCAGGCTGGAGTGCAATGGCTTGCTTGCTGTGACCTCTGCCTCCCGGGTTCAAGCAATTCTCCTGCCTCAGCCTCCCAAGTACCTGGGATTACAGGTGCCCACCACCATGCCCGGCTAATTTTTTGTATTTTTAGTAGGGACGGGGTTTCGCCATGTTGGCCAGGCTGGTCTCAAACTCCTGACCTCAGGTGATCCACCCGCCTCAGCCTCCCAAAGTATTGGGATTACAGACATGAGCCACTGCACCCGGAAGACATAGCAGTTTTTCATTGCCCATGTTTCTTGCCTTTCTTAAGCTGAAAATAAGCAGTTAGTATTTTCAGGGGATTCTTCAGGGAGTTTTTAATATAAGAATTTGAATTTGAGTCCTTTTCTTACCAGACAAAGAACTTTTAGTAATTTGTGGTTGTACTACTGATGGCTATCCAATTTATCTTGTGATACTGGTAGAAGCATCCTGCTGTTCCATTATTTAGAGCTTCAAAAAACCTCTAGAATATGGGTCAGCAAACTTTTTTGGTAAAAAGACGGATCATAAATGTTTGAGTCTTTGTAGTCTCTGGTGTAACAACTCAACTCTGCAGCTGTGCTGTTGTACTGTGAAAGCAGTTATAGATAATATGTAAATGAATTAATGCGGTTATGTTCCAATAAAACTTTATTTACAGAAACCTGGCCGGGCACGGTGGCTCATGCCTGTAATCCCAGCGTTTTGGGAGGCCGAGGCAGGCAGATTACCTGGAGTCAGGAGTTCGAGACCAGCCTGGCCAACACGATGAAAACCCATCTCTACTAAAAATTCAAAAATTAACTGAGCATGGTGGTGTGTGCCTGTAGTCCCAGCTACTCGGGAGGCTGAGGCATGAGAATTGCTTGAACCCAGGAGGAGGAGGCTGCAGTGAGCCGAGATCATGCCACTGCACTCCAGCCTGGGTGAGAGAGCGAGACTCTGTCTCAAAACAAACAAAGAAACAGACAAACAAAAAATGTTATTTACAGAAACCTATGGTAGGATGGAGTTGGCCTCTAGCCTGTAGTCATCCCCTGATATAGGATAGAAAATATGTAGGAAATGAGACTCTATTGTTCTAATTCACATCAATAAATTAATGCAATCTATTGTTACCCCTTGGAGTTGAGATAATTCTTTTTTTTCTTTTTTTTTTTTTTTTGAGACAGGCTCTCACTCTGTCACCCAGGCTGGAGTACAGTGGTGCAATCAAGTTCTCCTCCCACCTCAGCCTATGGCGTAGCTGGGACTATGGACACATGCCACCGTGCCTGTCTAATTTTTTAAATTTTTTTTTTTTATAGAGAAAGAGTCTTGCTATGTTGCCCAGGCTGGTCTCGAACTCCTGGACTCAAGCAACCCTCCCACCTTGGCCTTCCAAAGTGCTCAATAACAGGAATGAGCCTATGTCCCAGGCCTGGGATAATTCCTGACTAAGACTTATACTACCTTATTTTGCTCTTCAACACTCCTGTTAATCTAATCAACCAACTCAAAACTAGACAACAAAATACCAGTCAAATGTTAGATCTCAGTGTTTGTTAGCAGGTCTCAATATAATTAAGGTTCTTCAGTCACCAAAACTTTTACTGAACTCATCCAATCATCAAATTTTTTAGAGGACCTACTGTGGGCTAGACAGGAGAGATTATAATGTCTCCATCACGGAACAAAACAAAATCAAACCACCAAATAAACAAATTATTTACATTGTAACCAATGTTTTATAGAAAGAAAACTAAGGGGCTGATATTGAGAATAGTGTGATGGGGATTGTACTTTCTATTGAGTGGTTTAGGAACCTTTTACCTTTTTCTCTTATTGGTTAGAAATAAAGGCAAAATAGGGCATTGCTTGAGCATAATTTCAGTGGCAAGAATGGACTAATTAAATTAGGACATTTTAGAAAAATAAGTAATTTCCTCAGTAGGTCAATGTGACAAAATTCAAAAGGTACAAAAATATATAAAGTAAATTTTCTCCCCAACCGCCCTTAACTACTCAGTTTCCCTTGCTAAAGGAAATACTATTATCAGTTTTTAAAATTCATTATATATATATGAATATATATTTACACACAGACACACACATACTAGAAAATCAGACTTGGAAGATA
This sequence comes from Gorilla gorilla gorilla, assembly GCF_029281585.2. Lineage (NCBI taxonomy): Eukaryota > Metazoa > Chordata > Mammalia > Primates > Hominidae > Gorilla > Gorilla gorilla. The sequence continues at coordinate 168,662,016 of NC_073228.2, forward strand.
GATATATCAATTTCCTGCCTTTGTTATGTATTCATACTTCAGCATATACAAGCTCACTGCTACATTTAGAACTTTAATGATGGGTACTTTATATATTTCTAATTAAATACTATTATATAGTGCAGCAATAAAATTATTCACACTTAAAATTTTGCATGAGATATCTGTGTTAAGGGGCAATGGTTGATGAGTCTGTCACTTTTCTGAATATCCTGCAACCAGAGGGGTTAACTGCTGTTTTATTCCAGACTGTCTTATCAGTGATGTTTTTATGACAAACACCCTAAAGATGGAGATGATGTCTCCCTCTGGAGACAAAGCAGATGTATTTACTGGTTAGCATAAAAGTTTCAGACTTCCTAAGCTCAAAGCTCCTCAGCTCTGAAGAAAACCCACCACAAAGGCTGCCCCTCCATGTTGCCCCTGTGGAACTTGAAAGGACAGAGGGAACTGATGAGAACATGCATCTTGTGCGGCTTTCTGTCCTATGCGTGATACTGCTGTTTATCTCTGGCCCAGGAGTCTCCAACCTTCTGCCAACATACGTGAAACTGTGACAGGCGATTTGTTAGCTCAGAAGTAAGGAAAAAAATATCAGATTCTTTACAGTTTATAATTATCTGTGGGATAAATTCCTAGAATGAAAATTGTTTAGCTAAAGATTAAATGCATTATAAATACACGTTGATCATTACATTAATATCAATATATATTAATAGCAACATATAATCTCTTCCTCCAATCTCACTAACAAGTTATATTACCTAACTTGATATTTGCCAGCTTGTTAAGTGAAAATAACATCTGATTGTATTTTTATTTTGCATTTTACAATGAATGACTCTAAATATTAACTCAAGTACTTAATCACTGTTTATATATATATACATTTCTCTGGAATTCTCTATTTCTATCTTTCCTCATTTTTCTGCTGGTTTTTCTTACCGATTATTTAGAGCTCTTAAGATATTAACAAATTAAGTTTTTGTATATCACACATTTATACATATTTCCCTGCAATATTCTATTGCCTTTTTACTTTAAGTTTCCTTTTAGGAATAATTTTTTTAAATTTTAAGCGGACAAATTTATCAATATTCTCTTTAATGGCTCCTAAATTTATGTGATATTAAGGCCTTTCCTACTCAAATATTATGTAAAAACTAGGTTTTGCTGCTTGTTGTACCTTTCTGATTTTATTTTCCACATTTAAATCTTTGATCCATCCACAATGTATTTTTGAGTAAGGATTAAGATATAGATCCATCTGCTTTCTTTTCCAGAATTAGGGTATTTTTGAAATAATCAACACCATGTTAGAAATCTTAATTGAGATTTGAAACAAAAAAGAATTTCCTCAAGAATAACTTAATCACACACTCGAGATAAACTATTAACTGAATTTACTAAACCATTAAATTAAACATTTCAACTAATTACCAATATAGTACTGAATTTTAAGATTTGCTTTGGCCACCAGGCCTTCTTCACAGAGGGAGGGAATTGGCACATACTCTCTAGTGAGGTCATTTGCAGAACTTTGATTTCGATCATCCTTCCTCCCTTTCTTTCCTATTTCCTCCCTCCTTCCCTTTCTGTTCCCTTCTGTCCTTACTTATTTCCCCCTTGCTTTCTTTCCTTCCGCCTTCATTTTCCTCTCCCCTTCCCTTCCCTCCCCCCCTCCCCTTCCCCCTCTCCCCCTTCATTCCTCCTTCCTATTTCATGAATCAGACAAATCTCCCTCAAAGACCCATGACTACTGTCTATTGCAGAGCCGGTGCTTCCCGTGCACATGTTTCTGTGTATCACTTTTTTTTTGTCTCTAGATTCCTTCTTCTGTGTCTTTCTCTGTTCAGCATTTCTCTACTTTTCCCATTGCACTGTTTCTTTCCTTTCCTGCTTTGGTCAGATGACCCCTCTGCATAGCCCTGAACTGCTGCTGCTTTCAGAAAACCTGGATCTCCTTCTGCTTTCTGGGCTCTTCTTACTCTACAGCAACTTTGTCCAACCTGTGACCTGTGGGCCACATGCGGCCTATGACAACTTTGCAAGCTGCTCAACACAGATTCATAAACTTTCTTAAAACATTAAGAGATTTTGTTTGCGATTTTATTTTTTAGTTCATTAGCTATAGTTCGTGTTAGTGTATTTCATGTGTGGCCCAAGACAATTCTTCTTCTTCCACTGTGGCCCAGGGAAGTCACAAGATTAGACATCCTTGCCTACAGATTCATTGCCTAAAAAGTGATTTATTTCTCACTAAAACTTTCTGGGACATTTCCTCAGGAAAAAAGATTGCAAATAAGCTTAAGTATTTTCTTCTTTTTTTTAGCTTTGTCTTTCAGGGTTGTTTATTATTGTTTATTTAATTTTATTTTTTAATGTTTGTAACTCAGCTACCCCCTTCATGTATGATTATATTTATTTTGTAATCATGAAAAAAACTATGATATTTTTGGTTAAAAGACCACTACCGCTATATCTTTAGCAAATGTTTCTGCTTTGTCACCTCTATATCAAATAGTCTGATTAAGTGATTTATATATGTTCACTCAGATTATAATTCCTTTTCTTCAGACAAGCAATATGACCTTAAGTATAGAAATTATTATCTCTGCTGCCTTTACAGCCTCCTGACCACTTCTTCCTGGGCTGTGTCTCCCATAATAGTTCTTGTCATAACAACTCTTTAACTTCTACTGTTCAAATGTGCAGTCTTTATTTCAGGCCAGATGAGCATTTTCTATTTCTTTACCAGAACTCCAACAACACTTCATTCTTCATCTATTCTTATTCTTCTCAGGGCAAAGAAACCCTTTCCCCACCATCACCATTTATTCTGTTGATAATTAATCAAAATATAAAATTTAATTTTAACAGTTACTTCTATATTTCCTTTCAGTTGTTTTATTCCATGCAAACCTATAGGAATATTATGAAAAACAGGTAAATGGTGAGAATATGTGCATTCTAAATACAGGTCTGTTAAATGAATGATGATGGACCTAATGGAATTGAAGTGTCTCCATCAGAAATATAAGCAAGCTTCACCAGATCTGCAGTTTTTGATGATTCTATCCGGGAACCTCAGTGTTCGCCATCAGGGTCCCATGAGCGGGCGTGCAGGATGTGTGGTGCACCACAGTGACACTCTACATCATAGAAATCGAGCATTTGTTTGGATAGTCCAAAAAGAAATTGGCAGATGAAAATATGAAGTGATTTTATAACAAAAAAGTTACACTAGCTTCCTGCAGATAGACTAGTTGTGGAAGGGGCATCTTTTCCCAATACACACAAAGGCTCCATAGGGACCAACAGAGTCTCTGCTCAGCCTCAGAGGGTGAAGCGAGGCGCCAGGAGGTTCCTCATCATCTATTTCCACCAGGCTGCCTCTGCGATTATCTTTGTATGTGTAGGAGTTTCTTGGAAGACTAACTTCAACAAAAAGTTCTGCTAACAATAAACAAAGAAAAAAGAAAGTTAAAGAAAAAAAAGAGAGAGAAAATACTTTTGAACTAGATAATATTTAATGAAATTTCAGCTCTAGAGTTCTTTGATTATATGACTCAGTGATAATAAATAAATCTACATATAAGATGTATATATGTAAGATGTGTGTATATATATATATATATATATATACAACTTACATGTAACGTGTAACATATAACTTAAATGTGGGTTTATTGGTAATAGTATGAGAGACAACAAACTAGGATCTTTCCTATATAATCATGTAATCTATCTATCTATATGTATATATAGAGAGAGTTAGCACTTTAACAACTAGGGAAAACTGTTACAGGATATTCTCTCCTTCAGGCAGTACATCTCCAACAAGTTCTTAAATTATTTTAGGAGATGTTATTTTTATTATTTAGGAGACTAGAAAAGTGAGATTTTGGGTTTCCTAAGAAGTTAAGAGTTTCTCCATATATACAGATCATTCTTTTTCATATGCTCACACTGAAGCTAAAACATAGCTCTCTACTATGAAAATTTGTTTTTTTGTTGTATTCTAAGTGTAAACTAGTGTTTAGTGACATTAGCTTATGTATGCATTAACACTCTTGTGATCTTATCATTTTGAATAAAAATTGTACCATTTCATATAGCTAAAGCAAATATATTAATATATTGTTGTACTTGTTTTCAACACATTCTAATATGCAATTATTTCTCTTTTTCAGACTGTAAGTTGAAATAGACTAAATCACTTTTTTTAATAGTATTAAAATGTGTTTTTAATTTTAGGTTTGAAGTTAGGTCTTGTAACCAAGAAAAATGTCCTATTAAATTCTAAAGTAATTAAGAATTTGTTAAAATAATTGGAAATTCAATGAAATTGGCAAAAAATGAACTGAAAATCTGTATTTTTAGAGAACTAGTATTAAAGGACTTTGTACACTGTGGTGAGAGTTTCAATTAGCATAACATTGCTAACATAATTTTTCAGTATTTATCAAGACCCTTAAAAATACATATTTATGAAATTGTATCTTTAAGAGGTATTAAGAGATTAGAAGAAATATGTATGTAATGTATTTATTATATTAGAAAAAAATTTATTAGAACGGATGATATGGGTAATATGTAAAATATAGTATCTTTCAGTCATCAAAATGTTATTCAAAAATATTTAAGATGTGTGTGCTAAAATCATTTTAAGCTAAAAATTAGCATTATAGTATATATGGTAATATGACTATAATTTTCCAAAATTCCATACAAATGCTGAAAACTGGAGAAAAGCATAATCATCAAAATATTTTTAATAGTTAAAATATTATAATGTCATTACATATTTTTCCTTCTTTACAGTTTTATTTTTCAAAAATTTAATGATGTTTACAGTAAGAAAAATAAATTATAAATATTAATTTAAAAAATTGAGGATTCTGTATTAAACATTTATATGAAAAATCTGGATTTTTGTTACTCTGAAGAAAGTATCATTTGAAAGGCTTATTATTTATATCATTCAAGGTAATATTTTTGCTTAACAAGCTATATTTACTGTGCATCTCCAGATTTCTGAACTGGCAAGTTTGGTAATTACCACCAGATAAACGTGGGTTATTGGTAATAGTATGAGAGACAATGAACTAGGGTCTTTCCTGGACATGGGAAAAGAAGAAAGCACATGTTTCCTCTCATGCAAGTCACTTCTTCCTCTTTTTTCCCTTCTCCTTTTTCTTTTTTTCTTCCTCTTCTTGCTCTTTTTTTTGTCTTTGTTTTTCTTCTCCTTTTTAGATAGTGTGTTTGAATGATATTGCATTGACACTAATAACAAATTTCATCCATGTGTTCAACTCTGTTCAGCCTGTTCCAAATTTGCACAGGAATTTATGGAACCCTAAGGTGTGGTATCAGTCCTGTGAACTCATTCCTTCTGCTCTTGCTGGATACTCTGAAATTTGGCTGCTCATCAGTCCATTCCAACATCAGCACAACATAGTCTTCTGCCTCCACTCCATCAAGTGTGATAGATTCTCTTGGTCTGAATAATATATGATCATAGTACCTGCTTCCTAGACATTGTTCGCTAGCTTCTCCATCTTCTGTCTGGAGGCTGTAGCCTCCTACTTGTCCTTTGTCCTTCTAATTTTGTTCCACCTCTCCCCATTCTCTCTTAAGCAAGCAGTTACATTTTTTTTTTTTTTTTTTTTTTTTTAACACAGGGCCTCGCTTAGTCACCCAGGCCGGAGTGAGAGCAGTGGTGCAATCATGGCTCACTGCACCCTCTAGCTCCTGGACTCCAGTGATTCTCCCACCTCAGCCTCCCAAGTAGCTGGGACTACAGGCTTGTGCCCACACATCCGGCTCTTTTTTTTTTTCCTTTTTTTTTTTTTTTTTTGCTAGAGATGGGATCTCGCTATGTTGCCCACAATGGTCTTGAACCCCTGGCCTTAAGCAGTCCTCCTGCCCAACCTCCCAAAGTGTTGAGATGACAGGCATGAGCCTTTGTACCTGGCCAACAATACTTACTTTTTAAGATAAACATAATACTGTGCCATTCCTCTGCTCAGACACATCCGATGATTTCCCTCACCATTAGAAAAATATTTGCCATCCTCACTTTGTCCTGGACTGAGAGTTCCTTGACGTAGCCTGACTACCTCGCTAGCATTGTATCCCACCATTCTTCTTACTGGGCTCAGCCACTCTGATTTCCTTTCCTGAGCATTTCAAACAGAATTCCATATCAGGCACTTTGCACTTGCTCTTCCTTCTGTGTGAAATGTTCTTACTCTATATATTTTCAAGATTCATTTCTCTTCTTAACTCAGACTTTGATTAAAATGAAACAACCACTTGAGAAATTCTTTCCTTAGTCACTTTATCCAAAACTTCCCCTTGCCACTCACTCTCTATCCTTTTAATCTGAGTTACTTTTCTTTAAAACATTTACCCCTACTTAATCCATTTGTTCAGTTATTCATTCTGAAGCAACAAAATCTCTACCTGCAATAGTTACAAGTGGGTTACCTTTGCTCAGTGTGTGCCTGAAAACTTGGAGATCTTGGGTTATACCACTAGAAAGTCAGCTCCATGAAGATCATGATTTTGTGTGTGTGTGTTTTCACTAGTTTCGTGCTTGGTATATGGTAGTTGAGAAAATATTCATGGGAAAGAACAGGGTTTCTCAATCTTCATAGTATTGATACTTTGGGCTTTATCCATCTTTACAGTATAGATACTTTTAGGTACTTAATTTACCTAAAAAATGATAATTTTTTGGGTAGAGGTGGGGAAATGTCCTGCGCATTGTAGGATATTTAGTAGCATCCGTAGGTGTCAATAGACCCTTCACTCATTACAAACAAAAATATCTCTTTACATTGCCAAATATTTGCTGGGGAAGAAAATCACTCCTTAGATGATAAAAACTGAAGCAGAAGAATAAATTGGGGACATGCAGTTCTCCTGGTGCTGCTGATATGGCTGCTGCTCTATGGCCACAGTGACGTTTCTACTAATTCTGTGACATTTTCTCCCCAGTATCATCTTTTCTCTGGAGCAGTAACAGCCAACTATGTTGTAATGAAATTGTTCAAACCTAAGCGAAAGCACTGGTTTGATATTTTCATAGTAGATGTTAAAAAAAAAAAGTCAAGATCGCTCCTCAAATTTTAACCATTTACTTAAGAAAATCCCAGCATGACTATTAATTTTATCCAAAATTTTTAGAGGTTTAACCCATTTCCACCCCTTGAACACTGTGGACTTTCGGATGTTGGCATGAAAACCTGCTGACTTGGATATTAATGGCTTACTTTACCTCAGAGACGCCGTCGTCTAAATTCTATTCATTTTCTCCTCCCTCCATGTCTGAAGTTCCAGGACCTTCCTTGTCATGGAAGAACCAATTTCTCTCACAGCTAACTTCCTTTTGGTTCCTTGACTTTGTCTCATGCTGGTCCAGTTGCTCTCTGTGCCTTTTGCTGACATAGCAGGAAAAGGTTGTGTCTAGAACATGCTTGTGGTTGGTAGAGATGACTCTGCTGAGTTATGCAGGGATGCTGAACTCTCTCCTATGCTTGAGCTGCTTCTCCATTATTGGAGAGAGAAGAGTATTTGAGGATAATTAGAATTAGTCATGACTTTAGCTTTCCAACAACGAATACCCTCATACTGCAACCTACAAAAACCACACAAGGAAGCAAACAGTAAAACCAAAACAAAATAAAAACAGTTCTACTACAGGTGTGCATTATTCAACTTTCACATATTGTTCAACCTCCAAACAACTACATGAAAAAAATTATAAAGCATATAGAGAAGTATGAACTGTGTCTGTTTCCTTTGTTTGCTTTCTGGAATAGGTGTATGGGAGGCATTGTTTATTCTTTTTACTTCTATTTCAATTTTTTCATTCTTGTTACTTTTAACTTTTATTTATGTATTTCTTTATTTAATGTTTTTAAAAAAATTTTTTTTAAACTTTTAATTTCAGGGGTACATGTGCATGTTGGTTCTATAGTTGAGTTGTGTGTCATGGGGGTTTGGCGTACATATAATTTTGTCACCCAGGTGTAATAATAAGCATAATATCCAATAGGTAGTTTTTTTTACCCTCACCCTTCTCTCACCCTCCACCCTCAAGGAGGCCCCAGTGTCTGCCATTACTGTCTTTGTGTCCATGTGTACTCAATGTTTAGCACTCACTTATAAGTGAAAACATGTGGTATTTGGTTTGCTGTTCCTGTGTTAATTCACTTAGGAAAATAGCCTCCAGCTCCATCCATGTTGCTGCAAATGATATTATCTCATTTTTTTTATAGCTATATTGTAAGTATTCCGTGGTGTATATGTACCACATTTCATTTATCCAGTTTACTGTTGATGGGCATTTTGGTTGATTTCATGTCTTTGCTATTGTGAATAGTCCTGTGATGAACATATGCATGCATGTGTCTTTTTTTTTTTTTTTTTTTTTTTAACGGAGTCTTGCTCTCTCACCCAGGCTGGAGTGCAGTGGTGCAATTTTGGCTCACTGCAAGCTCTGCCTCCTGGGTTCACGCCATTCTCCTGCCTCAACCTTCCGAGTAGCTGGGACTACAGGCCCCTGCCACTGCGCCCAGCTAATTTTTTGTATTTTTAATAGAGACGGGGTTTCACCATGTTAGCAAGGATGGTCTCGATCTCCTGACCTCATGATCCACCTGTCTCGGCCTCCCAAAGTGCTGGGATTACAGGCGTGAGCCATTGCACCTGGCCGCATGTGTCTTTATGGTAGAACAATTTATTTTCCTTTGGGTATATAGCAAATAATGAGATTGCTGGGTCAAATGGTGGTTTTAAGTTTTTTGAGAAATCACCAAACTGCTTTTTACAGTGGCTAAACTAATTTACATTCCTACCAGCAGAATATGTGTTCCTTTTTCTCTGTAGCATCACCAGCATCTGTTATTTGTTGACTTTTTAATAATAGTCATTCTGACTGGTATTAGATCATTGTGGTTTTGATATGCATTTCTCTAATGACTATTGATGTAGAGCATTTTTTCATATGCCCTTGATTGTATATAAATCTTTTGAGAATTGTCTGTTCATGTCTTTTGTCCAGTTTTTAATGGGGTTGTTTGTTTTGTGCTTGTTAATTTGTTTAAGTTCCTTATAGATTCTGGATATTAGGCATTTCTCAGATGCATAGTTTGCAATAGTTTCTCGCATTCTGTGTGTTGTCTGTTTACTCTGTTGATAGTCATTTGTTGTGCAGAAGCTCTTTAGTTTAATTAGGTCCTATTTGTCAATTTTTGTTTTTGTTACAACTACTTTTGGCATCTTTGTCATAAAATCTTTGCTAGGGCCTATGTCTAGAATGGTATTTCCTCGGTTTTCTTCAAGAGTTTTTATAGTTTTAGGTTTTACATTTAAGTCTTTAATCCATTGTGAGTAGATTTTTGTATATGGTGTAAGGAAGAGGTCCAGTTTTAATCTTTTGCATGTGGTTAGCCAGCTATCCTAGCATCATTGATTGCATGGGGAATCCTTTCTGTATTGCTTGTTTTTGTCAACTTCGTTGAAGATCATATGGTTGTAGGTGTGTGGCTTTATTTCTGGGTGTTCCGTGTGACTGTTTTTGTACAAATACCATGTTGCTTTTGTTACTGTAGCCTTGTAGTATAGTGTGAAGTCAGGTAACATGACGCCTCCAGCTTTGTTTCTTTTGATTAGGATTGCTTTGGCTATTTGGGCTCTTTTTTGGTTCCATTTGAACTTTAGAATCATTTATTCTAATTCTGCAAGGAATGTTATTGGTAGTTTGACAGGAATAGCATCAAATCTGTAAACTGTTTTAGGCAGTATGGCGATTTTAACAATATTGATTCTTCCCATCCATGAGCATAGAATGTTTTTCTATTTATTTGTGTCATCTCTGATTTCTTTGGGCAGTGTAATCCTTGTTGTAGAGACCTTTTACCTCTCTGGTTAGTGTTTTGTAAACAACTTGGAATGTGTGAGGTTTGAAAAAGAGTGTTTATAATTATATCTTGATTTTATTTCTGTGAATTAAGGAATCAAGGGTCTTTGTAAAACATCTTTTGATAGTTTATTGAGATAAAATTTAAATACATTACTGCATATATTTAAATATACAATTGGTCTACCTGTAAAACCATCATCACCATCAAGATAGTAAACAGACCCATCACCCCCAAAAGTTTTCTTATGCCCTCTGTTATCTCTCTTTCTTATCGCTCCCCATCTCTTTCCTAGGCAACTCCCTGATCTGCATTCTGATACTAAAATTTAATTTGTATTAAATATTTATATAAATCGAATCATGCAGCATGTATTCTTTGTAGTCTGTTTGCTATCATTCAGCATAATTATTTTGATACACACCCATGTGTTGCATTTATTAATAGTTGATTATATTTTATTTTTCTGTTGTAGTCATTTGTACGGATATACCACAATTTGTAGATGTTGGTAAATGTTAGATTGTTTCCAATTTTTAGCTGTTACAAATAAAGCTGCCATAAACATTTATATTCTTGTCTTTGTGTGAACATATGTTTTCATTTCTGCTCCTCAAATATCTAGAAATGAAATGTCTAGGTGTATGTTGGTGTATGTTTAACTCTTTATGACATTAACAAACTTTTTAAAATGTGGTTGTACCATTTTACCTTCCCACCATCAGTGGTGAATTAAAGTTACAGTTCTGTTTCCTTGCTAACACAAGGTAAGATCAGTCTTTTTATTTTATTTTATTTATTTATTTTTTAAGTCTTGCTGTCTCTCCCAGTCTGCAGTGCAGTGGCGAGATCTCAGCTCACTGCAAGCTCCGCCTCCCGGGTTCACGCCATTCTCCTGCCTCAGCCTCCCGGGTAGCTGGGACCACAGGCGCTTGCCACCACGCCTGGCTAATTTTTTGTACTTTGTAGTAGAGATGGAGTTTCCCTGTGTTAGCCAGGATGGTCTTGATCTCCTGACCTCGTGATCCACCCTCCTCAGCCTCCCAAAGTGCTGGGATTACAGGTGTGAGCCACCACGCCTGGCCAGATCAGTCTTTTTAACTTTAGCCAATCTGGTAGATGTGTAGTAGTCTCTCAATGTGATTTTAATATGCATTTCCCTGATGATAAATTATGTTTACCATTTTTCATGTGGTTATTCGGTAATCAGAAGATCTGTCTCACCAAAATGCTTATGTAAATGTTTTGCCCATTTTCATTTGGTTCATTTTTTAAATTTAGTTTGGAAAGTTCTTTTTACATTCTGGATACAAGGCCTTCATCAGATATGTAATTTGCAAGAATTTTCTTTAGGTCGTGGTTTTCCTTTTATTTCTTTTATTCAGTTAACAGATTTTTATTTTTCCTTTGAAAGAGAAGAATTAATTGTTATAAGGTCCAAATTATCATTTGTTTTTCTTTCATGGTCAGTGTTTAGTGTCATATCTAAGAAATTTTTGCTTAATGCAAGATCACACACATTTTCATGTGACTTTTATTTGGCTTATAGTATTGTAAGTATTATAATTTACATTTATGTTTATGAAAATTTTGAGATAAGTTTTGTGTGTGATGTAAGGTATGGATCGAAGGTTTTTTTTTTTTCTTAGTGTGTGTACATGGTGGTAAAAAATTTTGTCTGGCCCAAAGAGAGGTCTGATCTCTGCCCTTGGCTTGTAGGAGGTATACCTGAGAGGATTGTTTTCAGGGTGAGGGGTGGCCATGTTAGATGTTAGGCTGGAGGAGGCCACACTTGTTTAGTTTTAGAGTTGGGAATGGTCATGTCAGAAAGACCAACAATGTGACTTAAGATGGGGGGCTTTTGGTTATGTGGTGTCAGTTGACCCGGAAACTTTGTTCAAACACAAGGGAAATCAGTCAATCAATCATGCATATATAATAAAGCCCCAATTAAAAAAAACTCCTCCCTGAAGCTTGGGCAAGCCTTTTTGGTTGACAGTTCTCTGTGTGCATTATCCTGTGTTGATGACAGTAGAGTGACATGTCTGGACTCCATGGGAAGGACAACAGCAGCTCCTGGAGTCCACCTTGTACACATATTTCTTTGGCTGATTTTATTCTATATCCTTTCCCTGTATTGAATAATAACTGTGAGTATAATAGCTCTCAGTGAGTCCTGTGAGTCCTTCTAATGCTATCAAACTTGAGGGTGGTGTGGGGAACTCCTTTGACTTTGTGATCAGTGTCAAAAGTGGCAGGAGTCTTGAGAACTGTGCCCTTTAACTTTGTACTTGGCTCTAAGCTCCTTGCAATATGGATATCCAATTGCCCCAATACCATTTATTGAAAAGACAATCTTTGTAACTTTGTCAAAAATTGGTAATCCATAAGCATGTGAATCTATTTCTGGACTGTATATTCTGTTCCATTTATCTATGTCTCTATCTTCATCAATACCAGATTGTCTTGATTGCTGTAGCTTTGTAACAAATCTTGAAATCAGGTAATGTTCATCCTCCAGTTTTGTTCATATTTTAGAAACTTCTTTTGAATATTCTAGGTACATCCTATTTCCCTATAAATCATCTTATCAGTTTGTACAAAAAGCCTGATGACATTTTGATTGCATTGAATCTAAAGATAAATTTGAGAGATCCATGAACACTAAATATCTCTTCATTTATCTGGATTTTCTTCAGTTTTTCAGTGCATTTTATGGTTTAAAGTGTACAGGTCTTGCACATCTTTTGTCATATTTATTCCTAAGTGTTTTATATTTTTGATGCTATGGAGGGGTATTTTTTAAAATTTTAATTTATGATTGTTGTTTGATAGTAGAAATCCAATTGGTGTCTTTTGTATATTGATCTTGTATTTTGAAAGCTTTGTAAATGCACCTGTTAGTTCTACTAGCTTTTTAATATATTCTATCAGATTTTATACACAGGTCCTAATGTCACTTTTGAATAAAAATAATTAATTCTTCCTCACCAATTTTGAGGTCTTTTCTTTATACCTTGCCTATTTTTACTGGCTAGAACTTCTAGTACTGTACTAAATAGACTCAAAGAGTTGTTCTGATCTTAAGGGGAAGCTATTTAATATTTGACATGAAGTATGATGTAAACTGTACCTTTTTCAAAAATACTCTTTGTCAAATTGGCTTTTCTTTCTATTCTTAATTTGCTGAAAATTTCTAATCAGGAATATATGTTGGATTTGAGTAATCTTTAGCACATTATGGTTATATATGACATTTCTTTTTCGGTTTAGTTAATGTGGTGAATTACGTTGTTTGATTTTTGAATATTAAACTAAACTTGCATTCTTGTAATAAATACCACTTGGTCATGATAAATTATCTTATATATTGCAAATTTGATTATTTAAAATGTTTATAATTTTTCATCTATCTTCATGAGGAGTATTAGTATATAGTGATTTTTTCTTATGTCGTTGGTTTTGGTATCAGAGTAATGCTAGCTTCATGAAATGCATTAAAAAGTTGCTTCTCATGTTCAAGTTTCTGAAGGAGTTTATGTAAATTTAATATTACTTTTTATTAGATATTTGGTAGATTTTATCGGTGATACCTTGTAGGGCTGGAATGACCTTTGTGTGAAGGTTTCAACTATAAATGCAAACACAAAAGTATTGTTATAGTGACATTTAGCTTGTCTATTTCTTCTTGCATGAATTTGATACTTTGACTATTTCAAGGAATATATTCATTTTATCTATTATCAGGCATTAGAAAACTAAAACTCAGAAGCCAAATTGATCATGTAGCCGTGCCAACTAAGAACATATACATATATATGTATATGTATATATCTACACACACAAATATATAAAATATACATACACACATATGTGTGTGTGTGTCTGTTTTTACATTTTTAGAGAATTGGAAAATAACAAAGAAAAATAGGAGACGAAGACTGCATATAGAGTACAAACTTTGAACATTCATTGTCAGCCTTGATCCTTAAAGGGTTTACTGATCCTTGATCTAAATTGGTAAATTTATTGGCATTGAGATAGTAATAATCCCTTATTATTTTAATATCTATAGATGTGTAGTGAGGCTATTTTTCATATTGCTGATATTGGTCATTAACATCATTTTTCTTTTTTCACTGATTATTCTGGCTGGAAGTTTATAAATTTTGTTGATCTTCTTAAAAAAACAACTTTTAGTTTGAGTAACTTTTGTGTATTTGTTTCTGATTTCTATTTTATTGTTTTCTGCTCTGATCTTTATTATTTTATTTTTCTTTAGTTTTAATTTGTTCTTTTTTGTTTTTGTTTTTGTTTTTTTAATTAGAAGGCAAGATCACTTATTTAACACCTTTCTACTGTAATACAGGTGGTTAATCCTATTAATTATCCCTCTAAGAACTGCTTCTAGATGCATTCCTCAAATTTTAATATGCTCTGCTTTTATTTTCTTTCAATTCAAATTATTTTCTAAAGTTACATTGACTGTTTCTTTGACTCATGGATTATATAAAGGTTTATTATTTAGTTTTGACATATTTGGGGATGTTCCAGATCCTTCTTTATTATTAATTTCTCATTTAATTTGATAGTGGTCAGATAATACACTTTGCATGACTGGACTCCTTTTAAATTTATTACCCACTACTGAGGCAAGACTCTTCTTATATTCCACTCAATGTTTCATTAATTATGAGATTTTCCAATCTGACTGGAAAGCACTGGCACTATTCCCAGTCTGTGAGATCTCCAGAGTTCTCTCTCTGTGCAGTTCCCATATTCTGCCTTATGAACTCTAGCTGCTTGGTCTCCCCGAATTATCTGCTCCATCTCTTGGACTTAGGGAGACTTCCGTGTTTCAGTTGCATTGCCCCTCTCTGTGTCACGTACTGAGAACTCTGCGTAGTGAGCCTGCACAGATCTTGGACTTACATTTGCTTTCTTTTCCTTAGGGATCCCAGTCCTCTGTTGCCTGCTGTCCATTATCTTCAGAACAATTTCTAAGTATATTTTGTCCAGTGTTTTTGTTTTGTTTACACTAGAGAGTAAATCCAGTCTGTGTTACTCTCTTTTGGCTGGAAGACATCAAAATTTCTTCACAAACATGAAAAGTGTACCAGATTTAACTGCTTGTCATTCTGACTCCAAATTAATGAATACTAGATCCCAATTGTCCTTTGAATGAATCAAATTTCTCATTCATTTTTTCCTAGACTTTTCTATCCAATCTTATGAATCTAAATTTTTCTTTAGGGTTTATGTAATTCCCTATACCTCTGGCAAAACCTCCCATGACTTGACCTATCAATAGGTATGTAGAAATGATATGCTAATTTTGTGTGAAATTACAGTAGATATCTATGGGACAGGCTACTTCACCATTTTTCTTCTCAAAAATCACCCCTCTATTTACAAGGCCGTAGCTCTATTTTATAAGATCCTATCCTTAGTGTGCATAGTTGACTGAACCAAAGTTACATGACTCAAAATTAGCTAAATTAATTATATTGCAGAAACTTGGAATTGGAATTTAATATTAGTTAATTATTTTTATTTTATTATGGGTTGACTATAGAATGGCAGGTGGAAAAAATGGTGAGACTTTGAGTGTAGAAAGAGAAAGATGAGAGAGAGAGGAGAAGATGGAAGAAGAAAAGAGAAGAAAAAGAGCAGGAGGAGGAAGAAGAAGAAGAGAAAGGGAAGAGGAATCAGAGGAGAAGAAAGAGTAGAAAGAAAAAATTAGAAGCAAAAAAAGAGGAGAAGAAGTGAGAGAATAAAGTTGAGTAGAATAGATCAGAAGACAAGGAAAAAAGGAAAGAAAGGAGAACACAAAGAGAAGAAATAAGCAGCTACACAGGGTCAGAGTTGAGGGTTTTGAAGAGTTTCTTGCTTTTGGCTGTGTGACTGTGCCTGGCTTCCGTGAAACATCCTGCAACTCATATAAAATATCTTGCTCTCTTGCTTAAAGTGAATCCCATTATCTATAGTCAAAGAATGTTACGTAATGTAGAGATGTAAATTAATTCTTGAAACATGGTCACTAAATTCAGGAAAGTCATTATCTACAAAGGTAAACAAATGCTTGGTGCCAAAATATAGATTGTATATAGGCTATTGGAGTTAGAGCAGAAGATCATTGAAATCTGAAGTAGCTGAAAAGATTTGGAAGGTAATATGATCCTTAAAATTCAAGAAACATTTCCCTATTTGGAGAGGAACAAAATGTTCATTTTAGGAATGGGAACTATCATGAACAGAGGCATGGAGGTAAAACAGAGCAAGGAAAGGAAGAAGCACTGTTTAACTGGAACATATGTATGTGCACTGTGAGAGATGAATTTGTATATTTTGTGTGGTATGAAGAAAGGCTTTAGAATCCAGCATTAGATTTGATATAGTAGACATTGTTGGGGGTGGTGTATTTCTTTCTCTGCATGTTTTAAAACAGGTAATGACATGATGAAGCATACTTCTAGGGAGATTAGTCCAGTAAGACAGTACAGGATTGATTAAAAACCCAGAGCCTAGGTGGAAGAGATGGATTAAGAGGCTGCATCAATTAAGAGACTTTTGCTTTAGGTCACAGAAAAACCTAACTCCTACTGGCTTACAGAGAGAGGGAGAAGGGGCAGGAAAGGAATTGAATTTAAATATATCAGAATGCATAACTAAAATATCCATGGATAGAGCTGAATTCAGAAAATTCAGAAAATTTGGGGCTGAAGTAACGTCATTAGAGCTAAGTTTTCTCTGGCATCTGTCTCATCTTGTGCTGGCCTAAATCCACATCTCCACATCATCACCTGTTAGTTCGACACTCTCTTACCTGGGTGAAATGATGCCTACAGAACTCCAGCATCAATTTGCCCAAGTTTAATGTCCAGCAGGAAAGAACAAGCACCTTTCTAGACTCATCTCTCAGTCCTAGCTATTGTTCTGCCTGGCCAGCGTAGAGCACAGGCTTATCCCAGAATAAGCCTTCTGGTCAGGAGGATACAATGCTTTGTACATTGTATAGAATACAATGCATTTGTCACATCCAAGCCATGTATTTGTCAACATGGCATAGAAAGGTGGAATATTCAACTTCGATTTATTGCTCAATGCTAGTCAGTTTATCCCACAGTCACTTTTCATAATTTCAGTGTTTTATAATGAGGGAAGCAACACCATTTGTAAGATGAAAATATGTAATTGAGTTTTCAGTTCCAATAATAAATTTAAAAGCCACAATTTTAGATTACCGATTTTTGGTATAGTTTTATTGTATTAAGTATTCCAGAACACAGACACACTGCATATGACAAACGTCTTCTCATTGCGAACTTTTACAACATGCGTAACCCCTTGAAGTCAGGAATCTATAATAGAAATACTGATGCTACCTTAACTCTTCAAAAGTGAACTGTGCTGCTGTGATAAGAGGAAAATGTATGTTTGCCTTTGGAAGACTCATCATCTTTCCGAATAATGATTAGTAGGTGGCAGGACAATGTAACACCGAATCTTATGCAAAGATAGCCTGGATTTGAAATATGAATCTTTTGCCAGTGCAAGAGATGAAGGTGACAGTTGTAATCTCTTCAGATTCATAATTTACTAAGTTGTAGGCAGGTTAGCAGTGATTGATCACCCTCAGGCGGGTTGTTAGTGATTTAAAAATCATTTCATTGCATTACACAAATATGAAATTTAAAAGTGTTAAACTGTTTTTATCTCTAAGCAAATCTTGGGAACAGGCTTACATCTGGAAACTAAATGTATATGAGGGCATGCTCATTGCAATATATACCTCTCATGCAGCTTATCATTTTCCACAGTGGATATTACAGAGGGGATTGTTTTCAGTATGAAAAGTTTTCTGTTATTTTGAGGATACCCAACATTAGCTACAGAATGAAGTACAGCAAAGAATTATAGGTTTTCCTATGAAATAGTGACATGAAATTTGTCACTGCCTTTATAGTCAACAAAGAACATTTTGAGATGAAATTATTCAGGGTATAGTAGCAGAGGCAGAAAGGCTGAACTTACTCTCTTCAATGAAACTAAGATACCATTATGGCCTATTATAACAAGGGGTGTTTTCCACTCAAAACCATCCAGGGAAGGCATAGGAAGACAGCTGAACAATGCAGATGAAGGAGTTCTCAATTCCAACTTTGTATAGGCTTCACCTTTTTATTACCTAGAGACAGCATTATGAAATTGATGTAGCTTACGACACAACAGAAGCAGTGTCTCTGGAAATACCACAGATTATTTCCTTTTACCTCAGTTGCCACTCTTTCTTCCCATATCTCTGATTCTCTTGCAACAGAAATTTTCCGGTGTTTTTGTGTAACGGATCAGGGTTGAATGGTCAGCTTAGCTTCTACCCCTTTGAAGGCTTAAACGAGGGATGTTACTACTCACTGGAGATTCGCCTCCTTAAACTTCCAACCTTCTATATCCACAGACTCTAGTAGGTCTGCAGAATGTGAATGGAACATGAGGTAAAGCTCAATGAGCTGTAGAAACTTACAAAGTGAGTTATTCTCATGACATTTATCCATCCCACGGGAATCATGTGACCATGACCATGTCTGGCTCAATAAAAGAAATATTTTCACAATGGCTTGTGTGTTTCAAAAATACAGTTTTAAGGGTGTGGTGGCATACACCTGTAGTCCCAGCTGCTCAGGAGGCTGAGGCAGGAAGACAGCTTGAGGCCAGGAGTTGGAGGCTGCAGTGAGCTATGATTATAGCACTGTACTTCAGCCTGGGCAACAGAGCGGCCCAGAGCGAGACCCCATCTCTTTAACAAATGCTGTTTTTGGCCAGGCGCGGTGGCTCACGCCTGTAATCCCAGCACTTTGGATGGCCGAGGTGGGCAGATCACGAGGTCAGGAGTTCAAGATCAGCCTGGCCAACATAGTGAAAACCCCATCTCTACTAAAAATACAAAAAATTAGCCAGACTTGGTGGCAGGCACCTGTAATCTCAGCTACTTGGGAGGCTGAGGTAGGAGAATCACTTGAACCCGGGAGGTGAAGGTTGCAGTGAGCCAAGATCGCACCATTGCACTCCAGCCTGGGAGACAGTGCGAGACTCCCTCTTGAAAAAAAAAAAAAGCAATTTTTATGCAAAGCTGGTTCATTCTTGGCTTAACATGTGGCAGAAGAGAGAAGACACTACTCAGGATAGATTAAAGATACAATTTTATAGGGGACACAACAAAGTAGAAGTCAGCAAAGAGCCAGTGTCTCCCCACCCACCCAGACTTTCATCAGCTGCAAAGAGGTTCATGACAGACAACCATGGTCTGCAGGGCAAGTTCCAGGGAAGGAAATATGACCCCTGTTGTTTTCTTTTCTATTAGAGCAAGCACTGGAAGCACCTGGTCAGTGGGGGACAAATACATCATTTGCAGTGTCTGGCAGCCTGGAGTTAGATACTCACTGATCCTATGAGGTGGCTGGGAAAGCTTTCATTTTTTTTGTCTGCGGAGAGAGAAGCTACTAGCCTCTGGGTGGAAAGTTGTGAGAAAGTTCTGGTCCTGGTGAAGTGATTTTTCTGGCATCCTAGAGAGAGCATTTAAGGGCGTTTCAGAACCATCTTTTTTTTTTTGTCACTTCACAACAATGAATTCATTTCTCCCTGCTATCATCCTCCCAATGCAAGTTGTCCCTCATGTCCATTTGACACTGTTGTGTAGGAGAAGATGGAAGGAAGTCCATATACGGTAATCTTATCTCATCTGTTAAAATTCTGCATAAGTCATGCCAGACACTTTGGCACTGCCACGTTTAATTTAAAAATTCTTAAATTCTTAAATTAAGCGTGGCAGTGAACCCGGGAGGCGGAGCTCGCAGTGAGTGTCGATCGCGCCACTGCACTCCAGACTGGGTGACAGAGCGAGACTCCGTCTTTAAAAAAATAAAAAATTTAAAAAAATTAAAAAAAAAATTCTTAAATTCTACATTTGGTTTGCCTCTGAGACCAGAAAAACCGGCAGTCTTCGCTCTTCTTAGTAAAACTACTGTTTACAGGGTTGCTAAAATTGAGACTCACCACTAGAGTTTTATTTTGTTTTGTTTTATTGTTCATTTGTATTTATTTTTTAAACAAAGCATTCTAATTCACCTGCTTAGAAAGGCACAAAGCAAAGTGATTATGTAAATACATGCCCACTGGCAGCCATTCTGCCTTTCATATCTCCAGCAGAAGACAGATGTGAAAGATGTGAAGTGGGCTTTATTTTCTTTTTTTCTAATCCTTTCTCCATTACTTTTTCTCTCTTTTTTTTTTTTAATTTTCATACAGACCTCTCGGATATTCCAAATCCACCAAACACACTAGAGCCTCAGATCCTCTGTTCTTCCTCTTTCTTTTCTGGCCAAAATGCCTTTCCTGCAGATACGAGCATTGCTTACTCCCTTGTTCACTCAAATCTCTGCTCAAAGTTCATCTTATCAGTGAAGCTCTACTATTTAGTAGGTGTACATGGGAAGAAAATAGATGACATCAATGCATCTAGGTTAGAAAACCAAAGGAATAGTAATAAAAGTGACTAGTGATACTAAATACAACAAGTTTCCAGGGAAGTAATCTTAGAAATATTAGACAAATTGAATTTGAAGGCAGCCTTGTAGGCAGCAGGAATTCTAGGTGTAGGGCATAGAGAATGGTCAGGTCCAGAGGTGTAGATTAGGAATCTGTCATATGTGGGTTAAAATCATTCATATGCCAGTATAGAGTGAAGGAGTTATGAGAGCCAAAGACAAACCTTTCAGAACAGAAGCATTCAAGGAGTATAATTTGAAAGAATGGAGAAGAGAACAGAAAAGGAAGCCAGTCATTTGCACAGAGGAGAATGACTGAAATATTGCAGACAAAAATTAAAGAGTATAGCCACACATATGTGAGGAAGGAAAGTTTCAAGAGGAAAGTAACTGTCAATAGTGTCAAATAATGACTGAAAACAGGCCTTTGGATTTGTAAATTTGTAAAACCTATGAGAGACAGTAAATTTAGTAAATTTAGTAGGGAAATAGTTGACATCATCTGACAGTGAAGGTGGTAGGATTGACTAAACTGGAAAAAGTTGCTACATCTAGAGCAGTCTTAGCAGGAGCAAACTTACAGATAAGGTTGAATATTATGAATTTAGAGTGAACTCATACAGGCAAGAAATATAATTTTGTGTTTCAACATTCAAATGGGGAAAAATAGTGTTTGTGTGTACAAGAATGAAAATTGATGCAAAAAGCTGGTAGAGCAGGAAGGCAATAAAAGTAGCGATTTATACAAAATTGTTCTTTTTCAGAAAAATTCTGAAAATTTCAGTTTTATTTTGTTCTTTTCTACTAAGTTCCCAGGATTGAGGACAATATAAAACTCATACTTTTTTATAGAGCCTACAGTATTGAGCACTTTGACAGGTACATATTTAGCATTTAGCATTCTTAATGTTCTAACTTTATAATATGAATGACATTTCATTAGAATAAATGTGGTTGTATGGCTGAGGTTATCTTTCTCAGTGTTTTAGACTATCTCAGGGTAATTAGATTACTTTCTTGTACTACCAGACTCTAGGTGGAGTAGTCTATGTAATGAATATATTTTTTAAAATGTCTTCAAGTATTCAAAATTTTAATATGCAACCATGACTATTAATAATAATAATTATTAAAACAAATAAATAAAACAACATTACAACAAATGTTGTTTATATTGGTGCTTATATTGTGCCAAGAACTTTTCAAGATTTATTTGTTGTTGTTTTGTTTTGCTTTTTTGGTCTTAATTTGTATATTCAAAACAACCCTTTGTAATGGAGAAAGCTTAGAAGTGGGTAAACTGAAGCCTAGATTCGGTAACTTATTTATGGTCAACCAGCTACCAAGTGACTGAGCGGAAATGGTATATCACATCTCACCTATGAGATGTGCCAAACACACACACCCCCCCCCCCCACATTTTGCTACCCCTACTGATAAAGATCTTGGGTTATTATAATGGATATACCTTTAATTTGGTGAGGAACCCCTTCATTATCTAAAACTGAAAGTTGTTGGACTGATTTTACACATCAACTAATTAGTTTCTAACTTAATCTCTTCCTTGTAGCACCTTCTCAAATGCAACTAGCCTTGAAATCCCATCCCTCAACTCTACAAATTCATTGGGTGATTTTTTTCTTCTCAATTATCATAAGTGACCATTTTACTAAATATTTTTCCACTACCTAATATATGTCACCATTTTTCCATCTTTTGACAACAGTTTCCTCATCAATCTCTTGGACTCTTATAATAATTTCTTGTCACTTATGCCTGGTTTCAAAACCAATACCATACATTTGAGGGGTTTTTTTTGGTAAAATTTTTGCATTATTCAAACAATGCCACAAAAATGCTGTTTAACAAGCTAGCCCAAAATTGAATGACATGCTTAATTACTCACATAGTTTGGGATGGCTGTGTGTTCACTGATCCAGACTGCCAAATCTCCTGGGTTTGGCTGTCAATGTAGGATGGGTCCAAATTTCTCATTCTGCCTTGATAAACAAGTTAACTAGGACATCTTCTCCTAGTGACAGGAGAAGAACAAGAAGCCATGCTCTGTAACAGAATTACACTCCAAGCTGATATTGTTTCACGTCTGCTAATAACCCATTAATCAAATAAGTTCATGTGGTTATTCCCAAAGTTTAGTGGGCAGGGAAGTATACTTCACCCATATATAGAACCATGCCAAGTATGTGGACACATAGCAATACTATAGGAGACAGAAGAATTATGACCAATGTTTGATTTTCCATAATGAGATTTTACCAAAAATACAAAGGTTGTCCAAAGGTTGACAAAGTAGATAAGACAATCAATAACTCTCATGATGTTGACTTTCATTTTAAAACATAAATCAATTCTACAGCTCTTGAATATTCAATTTAGAAACTATGAACTATGGAATATAAATTAGCAAAATTTATGTCTAACTGTTGAATTGAGGTGAGAACATACAGAGAAAACAGTGCTCAATTTTAACAAAATATGTATTTTCGAAATGTACTTTTTAAAATTTTTTCACACAATATTCAGGATCTAGAGCAGTATATAGAACATAGCACACTCTCCTTTCCTTCTTTCTTGTTTCTTTTCTTTTCTTTCCATTTTTTTTCCTTTTTTGAGATGGTGTCTCACTCTGTCACTCAGGCTGGAATGTAGTGGCATGATCTTGGCTAACTGCAACCTCTACCTCCCAGGCTCAAGCAATCCTCCCACCTCAGCCTTCCGAGTAGCTGGGACTACAGGGGTGTGCCACTATGCTTAGCTAATTTTTTTGTATTTTTTATAGAAACGAGGTCTTGCCACGTTGCCCAGGCTGGTCTCCGAACTCTTGGGCTCAAGTGATCCACCTGCCTTGGCCTCCCAAAGTTCTGGGATTACAGGTGTGAGCCACTGTGACTGGCCCCATAACACACTCTTAATAAGGATATATTAACTTGAATTTTACTTAAAGGGGCTTCATATTTTGTTTTGCATTGATTTAAAAAATAAGTCTCATATAGGGACTATTCACTCTTTTCTTTTTAATATAAACATTATATATTTGCATGGTAAATTAAATGCAAACCATACAAAATGTGAAATTCTCCACCCCAAGTTTAACTCCTTAATTATTGTCACTTTTTACAAGCTACTGCTTGTTGTGCTTTAACACAATGTATTTTTAAGCAATTTTAAAGACTGCAGAGAAAACAAGCATTGTTTTTATGCACTCTTCCTAAACAAGCTCTGCCCGTCAAAGATACTGAGTTGATGTCAGATAAAATGTCCCTTCATCAAAAGGCTCCTAAAACCTTTCAACCCTCCTCTTTTTCTCTGTGCTTGAGTGGTTACAGGATTTACCTTCTGCTGCTGGAGGCTATAGTTGGTAACTTACTCCATAGTTAAGATGGAACTTGTGGGTTCTTAAATCCTATGCTTCCAATTAATAACTGTTCTGTATTAAAGCCAAGATGTTCATTCCACTGAAAAGGTAACAGCTGCTCTTGGTGCGCCGTGTATGTCTAATCCTTTGGTGTACTCCCTGCCTTGTTAGAATCACACTGCAACTCCCTAGCTGCAGCTCAGAATAAACTCAAATCTGGTCCCATTCTTATTCAGAGACTTTTTCATTCCAATAGCTCCTTCATTCTGGCTTGCATTCTCTCAGCTACTTACCCTGAAGTTCTGACTACATATTCTTTTATAAAGGATTTTTCTTCTGAGTTTCATTAAGGTTCAGGAAGAACTCAGCTATTTTCTGTGTCCTTATATTGATTTTTTCCTTATTTCTTCATAAAGAGCAGTAGAGTTGGAAAAGACTCCAGGAAATCTAGGGAGGGTTGCTGGCCTTCCTGTCTAGCACTTCCTTGACTTTACAACTAAGAAGGGATGTGTGGAGAGTGGGAACGAGGTTGCTATTTGTCAGTAGGGCCCACATTTTGGAAAGAGAACTGAGTGTAGAGAAAGAAATACTGAGGACAAACTAGAACTTTCCAGCACCTCTGTGCCTCTTGCAGCCTCTAACCAAACCTTTCAGAGCATCATTTCCTTTGCACCTTTTCTTTTGTCCATCTCAGACTTGCAAACATACAGGCAAGGAGATTCTCAGAAATGTATTATAGTTTCCAGTGTAATCAAATTAACAGTAGAACAACGCTTCATCGTTAGAATAAACAGAGAACTTTAGGATAAGCATTCAAAGACATGAGCAAAATAGAAGAGATAATGATAGCAGTTCTGCTGATGGTTGCAAAAAAGAAAAAAAAAATAGAAAACAAAAGCAGCATGATGGGAAATATTGTTTAGCATGATGTTTTATATATTCGTAGGAAGAGACCTTATCATAAGATGTTACATACACTTCTAGGAAAAGTGATGAACATGACAAAAATGAGAGGAAAAATGCTGGACTTCACCCCATTTTTTTTAGAATGTAAATTAGATATAAGGATATTTAATTATTATCTTATTTAGATTACATAACATAGGATGCTATATTCTGTTTTGATACTTAGCTTATCTTAAATGTTTCTAAACAACTTTATGTTATTTTTATTTTTGCTTTTGCTTTCCCTTTTTACTTTGAAATTTTCTGATCTTATCAGGTCTGATTCTTGTGACTTTTGCTTCAAATCTCTACCAGGGCTTTTCCGAGGTTCTTGAGCACAGGCCCAAGATTTTCAGCAGGATATCTTTAGTGCATGTATTGTTGGCTGGCACATAAGGGATATTTAATACTGACTTTATTAATAAAATTATAATAAATACATATCAGCATATTTTAATTTTCTGAGCCTCAATTATTATATGCAATAAGTATCTATAATACATAACGCATAATTCTATAAAAGTTGGTTGATTATACTGATTAATGACTAAAAATGTGGATAAACGTATAGGACATAAGGCAGAAGCTGATTTAATTTCCAACAAATTCATTAATTAGGAATTATTTACTCTCTCAACAGCAGGAATACTAATGTCATCATAATCTACTCAACCATTTCATGTTATATAGCAATGCCTATTTTTTTCCGGAATAAAATAGAAGTTGTTTTAAAATATGAGAAAATTGAAACATGATAATTCAAATATTAAACTGAGTAAATATTTAAGAAAATAACATATTTGAAGCTTTTGGAAAAAGCTATAACATTTAATAAAACCTACAGAGTATCAATAAATCTTGCTTTTTAAAATAATTTACTCCAGGTATGACTGGCTTAGCATAATAAGAGTATTTAAATGAGGATATTCTAGTTGCAAGTGAAATTCTAGAGTTTGCAACATCCAAATATTTCAATTTGACAGGTGGAAGAAAATAAATGCTTTTTTTGCATGCAACATAAATGTTTTCATACAATCAGATAAGTAACCCTCAGAAATCCTTCCTGAAAACTCCAGTCAAACTGGAGGGACATAGAAACAATTTCAACTGCTAACATTTGCTGAAGCTATTGTATTCAGAAAGGTCTAAGAAGTTACAAAGAAAAACATAGGTAATAAATTTCAATCCATTTCAGTTAACAGTTAGAAAAAATCATATAAATTAAAATTTTAAAACTATTCAAGGAAAAACAATTAAATAGATAGATGCAGTAAAGCATGACTATTAAATTTTTTGTGTCCATATGGGTGTTGGGCATGACATATTATGATAAAAATCAGATTAGAAGTCAAAGAAATTTTTATTTTAAAAATGAGAAAAATAACTTACATTATGTAATTGCCTTTTCCAGTTTTTGGCCTCCTGCCTTCTTCCTGCCATGCTCTAGTAAACTGCATTTTAGAAAAGGGCATAGTATTATAGCATTTCACAATATAACAAGATTACATATTTGTAGAATGCTAACCATGGCATACTTCTCAACTATTGCATGTAATGAGTTACATTCTTCTTTGAAATCTTTAGTGTGTATTTTTCCTATTAGCGAGACCACAAACTAAAATCTTGTGGATAAATATATAGATGATTGGCATTTCTGTAGTGCAAGTAGATGCTACAAGATTAGAACCAGAACAGAAAGCGAATAATAAGAAAGTGTATTTATAAGATGCTTGGATAATGTTTGAGAAATTCAGTATTAAATTTTAGTTAGAACAATCTTAGGTTGATGATGTATAATCGTTCATTTTAGATGTAAATCTGTTACATTAAAATCAAAATTTGACCAGCTATGACAAACTTAGCAAGTAGATTGAATTTGGGAAAATTAGACTGGGATTTAAGCACATTAAATTAAATTGAGTAGGTAGAAACAATGTTGGAAATGTTGATGAATTGCCTTATTTGTTTAGTAAACATGTTGGAAATCATATTGAGTGTAAGGAAAGACTATGAAAGTATTAGTAAATTCTTCTTGTGCTTGAGAAAATAATCAGTTGATAACTCAGCGACTTCACATTCTTTTAAACTAAAAAGCATACGTTTTAAAAACCAATTTAAAATGGCCACCAAAGCTTTTAAATAACATTAACTACCTTAATTTTTTTAGGTCGCTGTTTTATTTAAAATTAAAGGTTCTGTATGTGTGACGGTTAATTTTATGGGTCAACTTGGCTAGGCCACGGTACCCATTTGGTCAAACATTATTGTAAATGTTTCTGTGAAGGTATTTTTGGATGAGATTAATAATTAAATTGGTAAGGTTTGCATAGAGCAGATTATCCCCCATAATGTGGTGGACCTCATCCAATCAAGTGAAGGTCTTAAGAGGCAAAGAAATGATGATTCTGCTTGCACAGTGTCTTAGGACTCAAATAGCCCTCTTCCCTGGGACTGCAGTCTCACAGCCTACCTTGCACATTTTGGACTTGTTAAACCTCCACGATTACATAAGCCAATTCCTAAAAATATATCTCCCTTTTTATATGCATCCTGTTGATTTTCTTTTTCTGGAGAACCCTGACCGATACAATATGCTGTCAAGATACTACGGTTGTTTTCTGCAAGCTTTGCTTTACCATTGTATTGAAGTCACCTTGAAAAGTTAACAGGCAGTTTGATAGAAGAAATAAGACCTAGTGTTTAACAGATGAGTAGGATGTATTAATATTATAGCTTACAATAATTGATTGTATATATTTAAAAATAGCTAGATGAGAATAAGAAAAGGCAAATATTTAAGGTAACAGCCCAATTATACTGATTTGATCTTTGCAAATTACATGAATGTATTAAATTATCACATGTACCCTAAAACTATGTACATACATTATGATTCAACAAAAAATAAAACTAAAAAAGTCAGAGTCAGATTGATGTTATTTTTTACTATGATTAACATTATTGTTTGAAAAAAACAGGGTAGGAGTTTATGTATGAGTAATTCGTGAAAATTTTTCAATTTCATTATGGAACCATGTTTCTTATATGGGTAAATAGTGACATTTGATAGAGTTGGATTACATGGAGGCAGATAGGAATTATCTATGATAAGAGGATATGGTTTCAGATGATTTAATCTTATTTCTAAATCACCACAATGATAAAACTAAACTCTTAATCTAAATAGAATTTTAACTATGTGTTGAAGAAATAAATTTGATTGTTTAATAGATAGAATTCTTTTATCTTGTAAACTTTACTTAGGTTTAGAAGAAAAATATGATACATTTATTCTTAAATTTTGTCAGATTTCAAAGCATATTGCTAATTTCTTCCAGTTAGAGGAAACTAACAAACATTCTTTTTCAGCATACAGTTCAACCAAGTCAGGGAGATCAAAGTTTTTCTGTGTTTAAGCCACTTCACTGAACAAAAACTAAACATTTCACCTGTTTCTGCTTGCCCCTTCACGAAAACTTCACCTGAATAAAGGGATGAATAACAATTGCCTTTGATCATACGTCAAAAAAGGACATCATATGTAAATTAATAATTTCTGTCTAAAACGAAATATTGTAATTTGCATATATAACCCATGGTGACTATTAAATATTCTCTTTTATTAATTTAGGTGTCCTTGATCTACTTGATGAATTACCCTGTATATTTTACACATTTGCTACTGAATAACAAAAAAATCAGAATACTTGAAAATGTCCTCAAAAGATAAATATTTTCATCAGCACATGTTGAGTGCTCCCTATGTGGCTAGCACTAAATGCTGAGTTACTTCATCAAATAAATTCGCCAACTAATTCTATGATGTCAGACTATTCTGTATACCATGTAAACATTCCCCTTCAAAGAATCAATGAAACTATCTATCTCGAAAGGTATCCCAGCCATACTTTAGCTCTTTTATTTACTAAAAATAGTTATTTTATAGCCCGTTATGTTTCCAGTCACATGCTCAAATCAAAATACTCTTTTATCGTTTTTTCCTTTCACAAAACAAATCATCAAATGCTGTTATTGCAAAAATGCCATATCGTTTTAAACAAGATTAAAATTTTGACATGACTGACTTGTAGAATATTTGAATAGTACTGTGGCAAATAGCTATTTCTCTTGCTTTAGGTTGACTTATAAAGTGGATCCTTTATGGAATTGAGTTTATAGATGGTCTCTATTAAGCTTTTCAAACTAAAGAGTCTAATTCAGGGATTGAAAACTCTTCATCATCCCAAATGAACAGCAGGCAAACTTTTCATGATATGAATGATATCATTACGAGGAGATTCAGGAAGAGCTGAACTTACCTTGTTTCAAGGTTTCTACAAGCACAAAAGGATCACAAATGGCATTTAAATAGTAAAACATCGTTCGGTGCATGCCCCTAAAAATGCGATGACTGGGCCTACTAGTTATCATGGTCCAATCACTAAGATCTGACAAATAAGCTCAGGAACTCCTGCTCTTATATAAGGAGGGAGAGGTGTATAGAGAATGCAATAGAGGTGGCTATTTAAATTTAATTTATTTAAAATGAAATAAAATCAAAAGTTCAATTTCCCACTCAGACAAGCCACATTCTAAGTGCTCAGTAACCACACATGGATAGTGGCTACCCTTTTGAGCAGTGCAGAATTTATTTCTCTGAACCCAGTAAAAATAATAACAACAATTCACATGTATGTACTACCTGATATTTAAGTGTTGTCATATATTACCCAGTTACTACAAAACTGATGAGAAGAGTTTAGAAGTTTTATCTTGCTCTCTCAAACCTCAAGTCCAAGGAAATGAATTCTATGGCCAGTAAAAGGCAAAATTGAGAAATTAGCTTAAATCATCTGATTTCACATCAGAAATAGTTCCTCCTGACTATTTTAGCATCCCTATAGCTATACACTGTAGAAAAAGGAAAGATATTCTAACTTTTTTTGGTAAGCATCAGAGTAGCATCGTTATGTAGCTTGAAGATGTTTATTTTGAAAAACACACTTGTTTATATGTATACATCTGTATATCTAGTAGCTAAATCAGTATTCTTCATTGTCATATCTTGTATGTTGACAGTGCTTAGTTGATACCAATTCTCTTTTAAACCTCATGCCCAATACTTCTTTTCTTTTGTCCAGAAAAGAAGTGAAAAGCAAAAAATTTATGACACATTTTATCTTACAATTTGTTCATTGTTTATGCCACAATTACTGTACGTGGGTTAATAATGATAATTTCTGAACCTAATAATTTATGCATTAATATTTTGTCCCTGTCATGTCTTTAATTTTTACAATTAATTGTTTTAATAAAAGAAAGGTTAATTGCACTATTCATCAGAATTGCTTGCTGTGAAACGGTAGACAAATAAGAACCTTACAGATAAAGGGCATACTTACTAATCAAGCCTGTCATTTCTTTAGAAAGTAAACTTGCTGCGACAGCCTAATAGATTTATTTAATTTGCAATATCTTGGGGTTCAGGAAAGTCTGCTAAACAAATGAAGTTGTATCAAGCTATCAAATTTATATTTATACTGGAACATATCCAGAGACACATGCGTTTATCTATGTCTAAGTCTATGTATACGTATGTGCATGTGTACTAAACACATATGTACACAAATTTACACTCATTTACTTATTAAACTACAACCTAGAAACCAAAATTTGATCTAAATGCATAAGAAGATACCTTGCCTCTTAAAATTATTAGTGCATGATAAAATAAATAATATTATTACATTCTTATTATAATGGATATAAAGCTAGTAAACATTATTTTGTTTCCATTCCACTAGGTATTTGGAATTTTTTAAAAGAATGATGACAATTATGTGCTAGTCAACTCTTCTTTCAACCTTGGAAAAGTACTAGACAAGATCACAATGCAGTACAAATTTTAAACCTCTGAAACAGTTATTCACAAAATTTGGTCTGGGACCAGTTGGCAAAAATGTGTATTTAGAAATGATCTTCGGGGGCTAATGCGTAAGGCTAGAATAATAATGTGTACAATAAAGTAGGGTTTGAATTTCCTTTCACAAAACTTGAAGTCCATAAGTAGGTAACACTGGGTAGCTCACTTCTAAGTTTTTGCTCTGCTATCCCTATTATTGGCCTTCACCTGCAATGCTGCTTCATGCTTACAAGCTGGTTACTGGAACACCAACCTTCTCATTCGTATTTTAGACTCGAGGAAAGGAAAAGAACGTAAGGAGTACACATTCCAGTTGAGTCAGCCCCTTTAATGAGTTTCTTTAGAAGGCCGTGGAATGACTTACATTTATATTTTGTAGATATAGAAAGTATGTGTGTGTATATAGAATACACACATTCATACATATGCATATAGATGTGTGTGCATGTATGTGTATGTCTCCATACATACAGAATACACATATCACTCCCCAAAACAGACTTTCCTAAAGTCTCATTTAGTTGCTACATCTTTCATGAATTCCAGGACATGAGTAGTATAATCTTCTATGTTAAGATTGGATATTGTACCTTGTAGTCTAATAACTTATAATGTGCAGTACCCAACCAATGAAAATACTGTGGTAGAGAAGAAACACAATAACAAAATAAAAATGTCCTTCTGGAAAATGGAAAACATTAAGCAATCAGGGCGCTCAGAAATGATCAAATCCCGATGAACACACTAGGATAGATTACCTGCTCTAGAACAATTTGTTAATCCATCTGTCAGCCTTAGTTCTGCCCTTGACAAAGATCTTGTCTCTGGATCCTCCATGCTATGTCTAGGCCTTGAAGAGAAAGGTCTTGCCTGGGGTGGCCCAGCCTTTTCCTCTTGGTGCAGGTTTAGAGTCAAAGGATTGTTTATTACAGGTTCATATGAACCAGGCTTGAACTATCTTTTTCTTTTTCTCTTTTCTTTTTTTACAATAAATTTCATTCCAAAAACATAGTAGATTTTCAGTATGTTTGCTTCCAGTTAATTCCTTGGTTGAGTAACCACAACCCAAATCTTGTTTTGACATAGTTTTAAGGCTGGCAAGTCTTGTCTTTTACTTCCTTTTTTATAAGCTCTGCTTTTAATTACCATGATCAGTCTTTTACTTTCTGTTTCCTGAGCATTAGCCATTATTTCAAGAGCTTCACTCTTAAGCTTCTTTTTTAAACTATTGACCCTGAAAACAATGGCTTGAGTGGAAAAGCAATAGCTTATTGCTGTCCTTGCAGAAGGCTGGACACCAGCTTTATCTCCAGCTAAAGCTGCAGTTTTAAAGCCACTACAATACAACCATTTCAATTTTGAGTCCAGAAGCAGTTGGTTTTTCAGTCTGGTAAGATTCCTATTTAAAAGTCCATTTAGTCAACATAGATTGCAGGACAAGGGCAGACAGCAGAATTTCCTTCCATTTCTCATTTGCTCTAGTCTGAGTTTATCTCTCCTTTATAGAACTTTGCTAAAAGTGGCAAGAAGGGAACCAGTAAATGTCAGTGTAATCCTTGCCATTTAGTTCTGTGGTATAGCTGGCTTCTTTTTTAAAATCATTTATAGAATAACCACATTTCACAAAGTCAATCTTTGCTTTTCTTTAGAGATAGCACTGTGTAATGCCATTTTGAGTAAAGATTCTTTGCCTGTTAGCATGGGTTTCATTTTTCTTTTAGAGTCATTAATAGCATAGATGGCCTAATATATAGGAACAGAGAAGCATGTATTTTGTTCATGCCACAGGAAAAGCTAGTTACATGACAAAAGCCATTGCACCAGCCAGCGGTGGTTAAGTTCCTAAATTCTAAGGCGTGATATTGACCGTTCTTAATATAAAAGTTTGGTTGATGGGTAGAAGAAGAGGTTATACTCACCAGTTTATACCATTCATAGACAAGATCTTTCCCAGATATCTGTCATTCACTCAATCACTCAATAGTCACTAAACTTTATTATATGCCAGGTAAGTTGATTAGAATTTAAAAAAAAAAAAACAAAAATGAAACAAGATTGATATTTATACAATCTTTGCTCTCAGAAACCTTAAAATGTAGCATGATAGGTAGACAAAAATTCAATTTGAAAAATAAGTCCATGTTGTTATAAGAGATTTGGGAGAGACAAACAGGATGCTAAGATACTGATAATAAATATTTATTGGACATTTCTGTTTCAGACATTGTTTTAAGTGCTTTCCTTTATTAGCTTACTTAGAAGCCTATGAGGATCCTATTACTTACTTACAATCCTATGAGATATTACTATTATCTCCATTTTACAAATTATGGAACTGAGGCCCGGAAAGGTTAAATAAGTTGCTCATAACTGCACAATGATTAAAGGCAGAGTAGATGTTAATCCTATTATTTTAACGTAGAGCTATGCTCTTGATCACAACACTACACTCCCTTTCATGAGTCAAAAACCAGGACATTTTTTGGAGAGAAATGTCCATTTTTTGGAAAGAAAAGTGAAGATGAAACCTAAGCTAAGACCTGGAAGATAAGAAGGACTCAGCAATGATAAGAGCAGGAAAAGATTATTTTAGGCAAATAAAATTACATGTAGGAGGATCTCAAGATGGAAATGGGGATAGTGTCCTCAACACAATCAAACAGGCTAGTATGTCTGGGAAAAGTGTGAACAAATGAGGTAAGCAATAGAAGGATCACATAGAATTTAGGCCATGATAGAAATTTAGATTTTATTTCAGATGCAAAGGGAAGTCATTGAGAGTGTTAAAAACCATTTTAAAAAGAAATCTGCCAAACATTGCTGTCCTTTCCAAGGGGCTTTGTAGTTTTTGGAATACTGTAGCAGAATAGTTAAAAATGAGATGGGCTCTTAAAATATGGCATCTGGTCATTCTCTTCTTAACAGAAAATCGAATCAACATGATTTTAAGTATTTTCAGGAAAATGCACTTTAGGTTGAAATATTTTCATTCATACGCATCCTTCTTTTGTCTTGCGGCTTCTCGGTGGAATACATAGCCACAAATAGTTCTTGTTTCTTCAATCAGAGAGAAAGAAATCAACAGATGGAAGATCAAAGGAGCAGCTGAGCAGATAATCTGGCAGAAATATTCAGCAGTTTATAGGTGGATGAATGAAATTTTGAGGGACTAGGATAGAAAGAGACTCGATAAAAATGACTCGTAGTTTCTATCTTATAGATATTGAGATATTCCTTGATCTTTCATGATAGAAATAGTACAATGAGTAGGTGACTGAGCTTTCTATAGATATACATAAGGATTGCTTTTTACAAGTATCTAGTATAGTAACTTCTCATGAAAGAGTGCAAGTTTCTTAAAGTATATTGCAAGTAAGAAAAAAAAAACTTAACAAAGAAATGTTTAATATAAAACGTTATTCCCCCAGAACTAAACATGTTGTTAATGCTTGGGAGCTTATGAGAAAATGTGACCATTCACCTACTTACAAATATAGTGAGTAGGATTCTCTCCAAATGACATACAACTAGAGCTTTTAAATGGAAGACACAGTTTAAGAGAAAAAGTCTGCTTAGAATATTGAATCTAGATCTCACTAATCTCTTTCTGTGTATTGTATTTCATCCCTGTTCTTTCATTCAATGTTATTTTGTGTTATTTTGGGTACATATATATGCTAGTGTCCTTTGAAATTAGAAATTGTTTTATTTACCTTTCTTCTAGCATGCTGCTTACTTAGAGGACGGAGCACATACTCAATACTTTTTATGTAAATAGCACAATTGTTTACAATACAAGACAGATAAAGCATTATGAACACATTTTAGGCACTTCGAGATCTAAAGTTCCTTACCTCTGTAGGAATATTCTCTCTTACTTATTGTTTTAATGTACATGAAAATAAATCAGAGCTTTTGGAAGTAACGTTCGTTAAGTAACTTGCCATTTCCTACTTTCACCCTTTCCTTCAAGATCTGTTTTGGTCAAGAGATTTTTAAGCATTTCTTTTTTGAAACTTTTAAACACATATTTATTAATGTTCATAACACTATATTCTATTTATTTATGTCCATGTTTAAACTTTAGCTATTTTGAAAAGTAAACTTCCATAATCTGATAAATAACACCTACAAAAAAATATAAAGCTAAGTCATACTTAATGGTGAGAAACTAGAAGCTTTCTCACTAAGATCAAGAACAAGGCAAACATATCCCCTCTCACCACACATTTTCAACATTCTACTGAAAATTTTAGATAATGCAATAAGAAGAAAAAAGGTATAATAGGCATGCAGATTGGGAAGAAAGAAAGGAAACTATCTGCATTAACAGATGATATAATTGTCTACTTAAAAAAAAATCTGAAAACTTTTATTAAAAAACAAGGCAAAACAAAACCCTTCTGGAAGTAATAAGTGATTATAGCAAGGTTGAAGGCTATGAGGTTGATATATGATAGTCAATTGCTTTTTTATATACCAGCAATGAACAAGTGAAATTTGAAATTAAAAATTCACGATAAGGTATAAATAGAACAAAATTTGTATTAGATTTTTATGAAAAAAACTATCAAATTCTGATGAAAGAAATAAAATAATTATTAAGTAAATGGAGAGATATTTCATGTCCACAGATAGGCAAACTCAATGACAAAATGTTCATTTTTTTTCAAATTGATCCATAAATTCAGTGCAATCCCAACCAAAATCCAAGCAAGTTATTTCATGGATATTGACACACTCATTTTAAAGTTTATATCGAGAGGCCAAAGATTTAGAATAATCAACACAATATGGAAGTGAGGATGGAAGTCAGAGCACTAAACTACCTGACTTCAAGACTAACTACAGGCTTTAGTTTTAGACAGTACAGCAGTGGTGAAAGATTGGAATAACACATCAGTGGAGCAGGATAGAGAGTCCAGAAATAGATCCACATGAATATAGTCAAAGATCAACTTTGACAAAGGAGCACAGGCAATGCAATGGAGGAAAGATAAATAGTGCAAGGACACTGGACATCTACATCCAAAAAAAAAAAAGGAATCTAAACAAAGATTTTATACCCTCCAGAAAATTTGATTCAATATAGGTAATAGATCTAAATATAAAATTCAAAACTATACATCTTGTAGCTGATAACATAAGATAAAATCTCTATGACTTTTGGTTTGATGATGACATTTTAGATACAACACCAAAGATACGTTCCATGAAATAAAATTAATAAGCTGGACTTCATTGAAATAAAAAAAATTCTGTTATGTGCAAATTATTATGAAGAGAATGAGAAGACAAGACACAGATTGGGAAAACATATTTTTTAAAAGGCATAACTTGTAAGGAATTGTTACCTGAAATACACAAAGAACTCTTAAAACTCAATAATAATAAAGTGAACAACCTGATTAAAAAGTGGGCAAAAGACTTGAACAAACACATCTTACCATGGTTATATACAGATGGTAAATAAGCACATAAAAAGATGATCAACATCATGTTGAAGAATTGCAAATTTAAACAACAATGAGATTCCACTGTGCACCTATTAGAATGGTGAGAATCCAAAACCCTGACTTCACCAAATACTGGCAAGAATGTGGAGCAACAGAAACTTTCAGCCATTGTTGCTGGGAATGCAAAATGTATAGCCACTTTAGAAGCCAGTTTGGCAGTTTCTCACAAAATCAAACATACTCTTACCACATAATCCAGCAATTGTGCTCTTTTGTGTTTATCCATAAAAATTCAAAGCTTATGTCCACACAAAAACCTGCACACAGATGTTTATAGCAGCTTTATTTGTAACTGCCACAACTTGGAATCAACCAAGATGTCTTTCAGTTGGTGAACCGACAAATAAACTGAAGCACATTTAGACAATGGAATATTATTCAGTGCTAAAAAGAAAGGAGTATTCAAGCCACAAAAAGACATGGAGGAAGGTTGGGGACATTGGCTCACACCTGTCATCCCAGCACTTTGGGAGGCTGAGATGGGTGGATTGCTTGAACCCAGGAGTTCAAGACCAGCCTGGGCAACATTGTGAGACACTGCCTCTTCAAAATGTACAAAAATTAGCCAGGCATGGTGGTGCACACCTGTAGTTCCAGCTACTTAAGAGGACGAGGTGGGAGGATAGCCTGAGTTCAGGAGATCAAGGCTGCAGTGAGCCATGATTGCACCACTATACTCCAGCCTGGGTGACAGAGCAAGGCCTTGTCTCAAAAAAAGAAAAAAGACGTGGAGGAAATTCAGATGCATATGATGTAGTAAAAGAAGTCAATCTGAAAGAAGCCAGTCTACATACTGTATGATTCCAGTTATATGACATTTTGAAAAAGGCAAAACCACTGTGGAGATAGTAAAGGGATCAGTGGTTGCCAGGGATTAGGGGTAAAGAGGGATAAATAGAATGCAGAGAATTTTTGGGGCAGGAAAACAATTTTGTATGTTTATATCATGGTACACACATGTAATTATTCGTCAAAAACTATAGAAAGTACACCAAGAGTGAACCCTAGGTAAACTGTGGGTTTTGGGTGATAATGATGTGTCACTGTAGATTCATGGATTGTAACAAAATAGATTGTAACTCTGGTGGGGAATGTTGACAGTGGAGGAGGTTGTCTGTGCTCAAGGGGCATATAGGAATTCTGTATGCTGTGCTCAATTTTGCTTTGATCCTAAAACTGCTCTAAAAAATAAAGTCTATTTAAAAATAGTACATTTGAAATACTTTGAGTGCCTAGAAGGACAGACTCATGTCTTAACCATCTCAGTATCCTGGGGTAAGGATATCAGTATCCTCTGCCTCTCTCTAGGCCATTATTGCTAGGCAGTTTGTATCATATTTTTATTACATATTATAGTTTGTGATAATGGGTCGAGATTTAAGATTAAGTTGGAATGCAAATGAGGAAAGATATAATTATGAGAATTAAAAGAAAGGAGCTTTCGATTCCTAAATAAATGTGGTTTTGTTTTATTTTTAAAATCATATATGTATTATTAAAACATATTTAGCAAGATTATTGTGTGAACTATCTTCTTTAAAATTTTGATGTAATAAATATGTTATACATGTTTTAAAGAGTCCTTAAACAGTGCTACATTCTTGCATTCCTAAAATGAAACTACTTAATCATATTTTATGTATTCAATATGCTGGTAAATTAGATTTGAAAGGACTTTATTTAGAACTATTGCTTTCAAATTTTTAAGGCAAAGCAGGCCTTTGTTATATACAGTATACTTTTTTCTGTACAGAGGAAACATCAAAGATTTTATAAGGATACTCTTATCTTTAAAATATAGAAAATTGTCACGTTTGCTGTGCTTTGAAACATTTACATATGCTATAAGAATAATATATTATTTGACATTTTTGGCTGGGCGCAGTGGCTCCAGCCTCTAATCCCAGCACTTTGGGAGGCCAAGGCAGGCAGATCACGAGGTCGGGAGATTGAGACCATCCTGGCTAACACGGTGAAACCTCGTCTCTACTAAAAATACAAAAAAAAAAATTAGCTGGGCGTGGTGGCGGGCGCCTGTAGTCCCAGCTACTCAGGAGGCTGAGGCAGGAGAATGGTGTGAACCCAGGAGGCGGAGCTTACAGTGAGCCGAGATTGCACCACTGCACTCCAGCCTGGGTGACAGAGCAAGACTCCGTCTAAAATAATAATAATAATAATAATAATAATAATAATAATAAAGAATAATATATTATTTGACATTTTCATTGATGCTACTTGTAAAACTGTCTAGACCTAAAAAATGTTTTGCTGATATCCTATTTTAACAACACTATCAATTTCTACACTGGTTTTACATTTAATTTGATTTGATTTTAGTGATCTCGATTGTACTTTCTGAATCTAATACTTTAGGATTTTTCTAACAGATTAACATTGATTGGAGCATAATGCTTATTTTCTTTTTCTCTGTAGTTATTATTTTATTTCTGTTTTCTTTCTGTTATTTTTAATTAGATTTGGAAAGGTTTCTTTGTAAGTTTTTCATAGAGTCAATACTTTCATTTGCACTATTATTTCCATCTTCTTTTCCTTATTTTGTTTTCAATATGTGTGTATTTTTCCTTTTAATTTGAAAGAATTTAATGCTATGAATTTGCCTCTAACTAAAGCTTTGACTACATTTCATAAGCTTCAACACATAGTATTCTTAAAATTTTATCTTCTATGAATTGTCTGTAATTTCAAGCTTTTGGAATGTTTCCATTTTCATTATTTAGAAAGGTTAATTTGTTTTTTAAGTTGCTGAAATTTGTGTTAATAACACTAGTTCTATTCCACTATGATCAGCGAATATATACTGAATGTCCTGCTTGCTTGCAAATGCCCTACTTGGGTTTTCTAAAAGAGAAGAATGGAATTTTAGGATTGACTCACTCTATATGCGTTAGGTAAAAGCATTCATCTTACCTATTTTTTTCCAGTCTCATTAAGAATTCTGAATTTAAAAGGGTATTGAAATATGAATAGGAGCAAGGTCTGTAATTTAAAAGCAGGGTTTATTTTGAAATCCCTTTTGGTGCTATTGTTTCTATATGTTGCTTTCCAACAAATTAAGTTCTGTATTCCTGGTGCTTCTTACCCAAGTTGATATGTACCTCCTGCTAGATTTGATGTGTTTATTTGGTGCTAGGAGCTAGCACCTCACCCATTTCTTGATAATCTTGTGTTTTTGCTGTTGTGACAACTGTTCTAGAAAAAGCCATGCTCTGAATTGTTCTTTTATACTAAAAGACAAATTATTTTACACATTTGGGCTAAGCCTAAGTGGTTACTTCTCTCATATTCTGCTTCTAACTTTCATTCACACTATAATGGTCATTATTGTTTCTAATAAGGAACTATTTGAAATTAATTAATTATCATTTAAACTACCTGCTGTTTGTTTGAAGTGAATAGAATATCCAGTGTTTCATCAGATGTAAAATAAGCTATCTTATAATTATTGCTTTAATCTAAAAAGAAATCAATATGAGGTGATGGTGGCAATTTCTATTTCAGAACAGCATAGAGATTGTTATTTTTTCAAGACTACAGGGTGAATCAATGTTAATTTGCACCTGAAAACTAAGAATTCTGAGAGCCTCCTTTGTCTCCAGCTAGCTGACCTTCAACCCCAGGTTAAAAAAATAGCCGAAAAAATCTTTCACTTTCTGTTGATTGTCACCAGCTTAAATATAGTCAAATATACTGTTGTCAGTACATACCACATCTAAAGAACACTGTTTTAGTATCTATTAAATTGATGATTACAAAGCAAGGATTATTTCTTCATGTTTGCAGAGTAGACTCAGAGTAGAGGAGGAACATGTGTGGAAATGAAAATGAATATGCCACTCAGAAATCATGCATCAGCAAAGTAGGCCAAGTTAAACGTGAGATTTTAATAGCATATTGCTAATTATGCTTCTCTTTCTATATTCCACCACTACATACTTACACATCCCATATAAGAAATGGAACTTTTTAACATTTCCTAATATTTTAAAGTGATAAGCCGAAATTACTCTTTGGAACACATAATTGTTAGTAATAAAAAGCTGCTACATTTCTATACTATAAAGATGTGTTTTGAGCAACAAGCAGATTCTATATCTTAGCTGTTCTTGTGCATCAGTTAAATTAGAATGCTTTGATATGTTAATTGTTTATCATTTTAAATTATACATCTTCTAAAATCAAAGAAACACATAACCTATAATTTATTATTCATTTAGCATGAAAACTTGTCTTTATGTGGCTGTTTCTCTTCTAGGTACAGAATTTTTGTTTTGATGTAAAACTTACCAACATATGGCTTGAAGTACAAGATAGAAATGTTAAAAATAATGCACACATGAAACCTCAGTTATTTGTTCCCCAGTGCCATTTTATCATTTTATATGTCTTACTGATGTTCTAGGCCCATGCCATTAGGGACAAATATATATATTTGACACTGAATATTTGGATTTAGTTCTTATTACAAAATTCACCAATGAATTCAGACAAATACATGAAATGTATAGCAAGTTGAGGTGAATAAAGGGTTCTCTGTAATCAAATGATCAAGATTCTACATTATTCTCCATATCCAGTTTGTACTGAAGAGAACTATGTAGCTAGAAAATACAAAATCTTCTACCTTGGTGCTCTTAAACAAAGAAATTATCTAACTAACCATTTAATCATGCAAATAAATTAATATGGCACACTTAGCATTGGTGTGTATCTTAGTGATTGCCCAAAGAAATAATAAACATATACAAGCAAAAATTGCCTCCATAATTGCAAGATTATTATTATTTAGGAGTATTTATACAAAAAGTTGAGGATGAAAATACAGAGAAATAATTTCCAACATTATAGCTTTTCCTCCACTTTGTCTAATGCCGTATTAGAAGTTAGAACTGTCTTTTGAGAATACCACATTTATTGAATGCTTAGTAACTATGAAAGCAAACTGTTATACTCCATTTATATTTTATTTTTTTGAGAGTATTTTCTTTACAAATTAAGCTTCAGGCCCTTTTAAATAAAGATCCTTACTCTTCTAATGTGATTGTGTCTTAGAATGTCATCCTTAAAGTGTAACTGTGCTGAGTATATTTTCAAACCCAAAATAGGATCACAAGTGTGAATGCTTATGAAGACAATACAACAGAATACATAGCATTATGACTACTTGGGAAATCAAGACCAATGTATTAATCCAAATCCTTACCTAATACGTATTTTTCTCAATGTTTTGAAGATACTAAGCCCAAACTCCAGGGAATTTTTCTAATGTATAAATTTTGTGTACTGTGTCAAATAATTTGAAATGAATATGTGGGTTAGGCACTCTTTGAGAACTTTAAAGCTCATTTAATACAAGCTCAATAACTTGAGGCATATAGTGACAGTAAATCCCAAGGTAGAATAGAGACTCTAAGTGTAATAGACAAACTCTATGGTGGCCCCAAATGGTCTCTATCTCCTGGCATTCACACCCTGGTGTCATCCCTTGCCCATAAGTGCAGACGGTATGTGAGGATTCTGTTCTGATGATCAGAATACTGTGTGAGTGATGGGATGTCACTTCCAGGATCAGGTTGTATAAAGACTATGGAACCCTTATAGGTACTCTTTTTTGTTCTGTCACGCATTCCCTCTCTGATGCCTTACACTAAGGGATGAAAACTGTTATGTTGTAAACAGCCCTAGGTAGAGGCCTGGATTTCTGCTCCATAGAAATTGTGTGTATAGTTCTATCATAAAGACACATGCACATGTATGTTCATTGCAGCACTATTTGCAATAGCAAAAACATGGTATCAACCTACATGCCCAGCAGTGGTGGACTGGATAAAGAAAATGTGGTACATCTACACTATGGAATACTATGCAACCATAAAAAAGAATGAGATCATGTCCTTTGTAACAACATGGATGGAGCTAGAGGCCATTATCCTAACTGAACTAATGCAGGAACAGAAAACCAAATACCACATGTTATCACTTATAAGTGGGAACTTAATATTGAGTACACATGGACACAAAGAAGGGAACAATAGACACTGGGGTCTACTTGAGGGTGAAGGGTGGGAGGAGGGTGAAGATCACAAAACTGCCTGTAGGATACTGTGCTTATTACCTGGGTGATTAAATAATCTGTAAACCAAACCCCAGTGATATACAGTTTACTCATGTAACAAACCTGCTCATGTACCCTAAACCTAAAATAAAATAAAAAATTGTGTGATTAAAAAAAGTTTGTTGTTTTAGGCCACTAAATCTTGGGGTAATTTGTTTCACTGCAGTAGATAACTAACACTCTAGGCAAAAGATACTATAGCAAATGCAGGGACAGGGAGCCTGGGATTCTAAAAACTCATGTAATTCTGTAGATAAACCTGCTATCGCCATGGTGTGTATAGGAGTTGAGTGGTCTAATGGTCTTTTATGTTAGTCCCAATTCCTGCAAGGATTTTCTGCTATCTTAAATCCACTCATAAAACACTCTGCATTTTTCCTATAAAATGCTTGGAGTGAATGAGATAGTCAAGTATTAAAAGACCATTGCCAACCTTTAAAAAAAAAATCCTGTATAAGAACAGCAATATTTTATAAGCACTTATGTAAATCACCTTTACTATTTAGAAAATCAAGATATTACCTCCAATATATTCCTATAAAAAATTTTCCTGATAAAAAGAGCTTTAGAAAGTTTCCTTTGCCAACATTCTATTTCTCCCACCATTTCTTATTATGAGAGATAATAATCATACCTTATAATCTAGGACAATAGTTCCTACAACATAAATCATCATAACATTAAACCTTAATATTTATTGCCTGTTCTATCTTGCTGCTGACAGTCCTATTAATGCTTCACTTAGCAAGTAAAAAAGCAATACCTCAGTGCTATATAGTACTAGAGAAGATTGAGAAAACTCTTTGTACACAAATCAGCTGAAAGCATAACTTATCTGTTACAGCACAAGAAGATTAAACACGTGGCCATAAAAATCCCTGCAATCATGGTAACTGGAATCGAGGTTGCCTCTATTGCTTTAATAAATCCTTTAAGTATGCTTTCAGTCTCTCAACAATTCCTGACAAAGCTTGTGTGCTGTTGTTGTGAATCTGCCTACCTCAAAAGTCCTGATGGTGAATATTTCATGTGGCTTATTACTTCTCTGTGTTCCCAGTCTAGAAGAGAAGTGAGTATACTGCTTGCTAGTGTTGCTTAATACCTTATTAGTTGAAGATGGATTTGTACTTTCAGCCTTTAGCCACCTAATTTCCTGTTATGGAAGATAAAAATTTTCTTTTTGCAAATGATGAATGAGGTGATTATATTTCACAAATTTTAAGGCCACGGACCATTAACTGAATCACTCTGAGCACTTGTCATTTTACCCATATGTATGTAAAATGAAAAGAGAGGGTTGAGTTGTTGTAGTACCTGACTATTGCCACAAAAAATCCCTCATAAACTCCACATGAAAACTTTATTTGGGCAGCTGTAAGGCTGAAAGATCAATATAAAAAATTAACTCTTTCTGAAAGAAATTAGGTGATTGCGCGTGGTGGCAGGCGCCTGTGGTCCCAGCTGCTCGGGAGGTTGAGGCAGGAGAATGACGTGAACCCGGGAGGTGGAGCTTGCAGTGAGCCGAGATCGCGCCACTGCACTCCAGCCTGGGGGACAGACCGAGACTCCGTCTCAAAAAAAAAAAAAAAAAAAAAACAAAAAAAAACAAAAAGAAAAGAAATTAGGTGATTGCTTATAGTGAAATTTGGATTTGAAGTAATTATGTTCTCGTTATTCTTAGGATCTTTGATAGAGTAAAAACTAGAAAATTATTACAAACCACATTAGGAGGGTATAAATTGATGAGTATATTTGTTCAACTGTGCATGCCATTTTATTGCCGATTTATGAGATTAGACAAAAAATAGCATTGCAACATTAAGAAGAAATGAATTTATTAGGATCCTTTTCTTGGTGGGTATTCCAAGAGAGATAATTTTGCTCCAGTCTAATGAGCATTGACTCTTATTTCTAGTTTAATGATTATGGCTTGACTTTTCCCAATGACAACTTAAGTCAGGCAACATAAACAAAATAATTGTTAAGGTGTCTGTTAAGGAATCGAAATGCAAAAGTCACCACACCTACAACATTAATCCTACCACTTCTTAATCATAGAGTTCCCCCTGCCCCAACGCCCCTCATCCCCCGATATGGGATCATAAAACCCACACATGACGTAAGTGAGTTTACAAACCTTTAGGCTGATTACATTAACATCAGCTGGAAAAATAAGAAGACTTCAGCATCGGCCGGGCGCGGTGGCTTATGTCTATAATCCCAGCACGGGCTTTCAAGATGGATGGAGCGCTGGTGTAGGCAGCCTTAGCCAGACACTCTGCTCCTTTACATTGAAAACCAATTGGATGC
The DNA here is from genome assembly GCF_029281585.2 of Gorilla gorilla gorilla. Taxonomy (NCBI): domain Eukaryota; kingdom Metazoa; phylum Chordata; class Mammalia; order Primates; family Hominidae; genus Gorilla; species Gorilla gorilla. The sequence goes on from NC_073228.2 coordinate 168,706,695, forward strand.
TTAACCTTCAGAATGTTGCCCTCTTCAACCTCTTCCTCTTTATCTCTTCCATTTTGCTGTGTCTCACTGATTTAACAGATTTTATATTTAGGTATTAGACCTATTATATTTCTTTAATCTGATGTATGCAATTTCTAATAATTACTAGGCAACATTCAGAGGTCTTAAATTTCTTTACTTAATTTGCTGGTTATTAGATTTCCTAGGTTTCTTAAAAGATGCAAGTTTAGGTTAAAATGGTATATCAAGAAAGATTTTAGGACGGGCATGGTGGCTCACGCCTGTAATTCCAGCACTTCGGGAGGCTGAGGCGGGCAGATCACTTGAGGTCAGGAGTTCAAGACCAGCCTGGCCAACACGGTGAAACCCCTTCTCTACTAAAAAATACAAAAAATTAGCTGGGCATGGTGGCACAGGCCTATAGTCCCAGCTACTCAGGAGGCTGAGGTACCAGGATTGCTTGAATCTGGGAGGCAGAGGTTTCAGTGAGCAGACATCACACCACTGCACTCCAGCCTGGGCAACAGAGTGAGACTCCGCCCAAAAAAAATATATATATGTATATATATATTAGATAAACCTGTCATCTTTTCAGTTTATAGAATAGGGTAGAACAAATCCAGAGAGACTTATTTTTTGCCATTGCTTTTACTAATAAAAATCAAATTACAGAACATCCATTAAAAGTTTTACTTAAATAATCTGCTGACCCCATGGTGCATTCCTCCTCTGGTTGGGTGTAAACCTGCTATGGTAGAATAAAGGTAGATTAGGAAGGTGTTTCAAACCAGGTGTCCAGACTGTTCAAACCTGGCACCAAGAGTCTTTGGGCTTTTGCCTCCTTCCAGGAAGCAATGTCAACGAGGAGATCAGGCCAAGAAATGAAGATATCCACCTTCATAAAGCATGTTAAGGGTTGAAGATGTTCTCAAACACCAAGACTTAGAGTCAAAATCTTAAACATAACCAAGCTAATCAAGTAACCAACAGAAACAAAAATAGTATCAAAAGCCTTCCTTCCTTTGCTTCTTCTGATTCTACCTAAGTTTTTATTCAGTGCCTCCCATAAGATGGTCTTTCAATGTCACCTGTTCTGGGGCTCTATGAGCCCCACACTTCTGGTTCCAGCAGCTGGTCTGTCTTTATCTCCTGGGAGCTTAGTTTTTGCCTATGGTAGACACTTATTTTTTTCATATTTTAAGAAATGTTCATTTATATCTAAATTACTATGGGACAGACCCTTGTATTTGTTTTTCCCCTACCTCTAAATACCCAGAACCAACTAATCTTTATTTAATTTAGGAGCTGAAAAGCTTCTTTGAAAGTCATAAATGCTCTAAGAACTGTTGAATATGGTACGTTTCTTCTGAAAATTCAACAAAGCTTGAAATATATACCCAGACTTTTCTTTACTAAATAAAACATGAAACATAACAAAAAATTGTATCTGTGTCCAGCCAAGTTGTCTCAGTTTATAACTTACTTTTATTAATTAATAAATTATTGAGAGTTATATTAAATCTGAATAGAAAACTAGTCACATTAGGATCCTTTATGAGAGATGTAACAACAATATGAAATAATCCAATAAAACAATAAGAACTTCTGCTTATGAATTGTTAATTTAGCCCTGTATTAGATCCTGAAGAGATTTAAGTGATATCCTATACACTGTGCACAATATTTTTAATGTATTATCTAAGTGAGACCTCACAACCACCATACAAATTAGAAGGGTGGGACTGAACTGAAAATAAAATGAGTTTACTTGCTCAGTTAGTGAGAAATGTTGAAACTAGATCTGTCTTCCTTCAAAGTGTATACATTAAGGGTTACTCAATTCTGCCCTCAATGAATTTTATCTTTTGTTTGAAATATCTTGCAAAGGTAGGAGATCAGTAAATGTTTATTTAATAAATAAATGAGATATCTTATGTATAATTGGATTTTTCCCAGGGTTTAAAGACTAGTTACTATAATACTGATCCCTGCCCTAAAATATCCAGTTCTCACCACCTTAACTCTAAGTCTGAAGGTGAGTTAGAGGATCAAAATGTTAAAGCTCGCCAATTATTTCTTGGTAAGATGCTAATTTGCTAAGGGTAATACATGTTTGTAAAAAGAAATTACTTATTTTTTTGTTTTTAGCAAATAACCAGAATTTATCAAAGAGGTAGGATTAAAGTTTAAAAATATTCACTATGGAATTGCTGTATCAAATAACAGTCTCGGTTTTAAGCTAGTTCCAGCTGTATTTTGTGGGAAAGCTTTATAGAAGTTCTATGTCTCAGGCAAGTAAAATGCTAAGATGTTATAAATCTGGTTCCCCTAAAAATTTGCGAATCAAGGATAGAGTATTTCCAGCCTCATCATAAGATAAAGGAATATACATCTAGCCAGAAATGATGAAATATTGGTCAAATAGGATTTGTACTGAAGGTCATGACAAGTGTAGTATTTCCCAGTATGTTAAAATCCATGTAGTCCTCTAGAAATTTTGAGTTACAGGAGACAAATGTGGATTAACTTTCCTTGAGATAAAACTAATCATTTAAAAATATTTCCTATGCTTAATGGGGTAGGCAGAATAATGGCCCCCAAAGATAGCCTAATCCCAAGAACCTGCAAATACGTTACCATGTATGGCGAAAGGGATTTAGCTGATGTGATTAAGTTAAGGATCTTCAGACAGGGAGATTAACCTGGATTATCTAGGTAGACAGAATGTAATTACAAGTATCTATGTATTAAAGCCGGAGATAGGAAAGTCGGAGTCAGAGAAGTCTGAGGTGGAAACAGAAGTTGGAGTGATGTGGGGCATGAGCCAAAGAAGTCTAAAGTCCCTAGATGCTTGGAAAAGGCAAAGAGATGAATCCTCCCTTAGATATTCCAGAAGGAACGCCCGCTGCCAACACTTTCATTTTAGCCCGATGACACTTATTTTGGATTTCTGACCTTCAGAACTGTAGGAAAACAAATGTGTATTGTTTCAACCACTAATTTGGTGTTAATTTGTTATGTCAGTAATAAAAAAATAATAGGCTTCTTACAGGAAAAATTAAGCTGCTACGTTAGTGTGTCTTTAACCAAATCACACATCCAATCCCCAAATGTCTCTGCCCTCTGTACCCTTTGAGGAGGAGATGGATGAGACTTTATTCACTCTGTGAAGGACAATTTTGACTAGAAGGGTGATCAGTTCTTTCTGGTTTGACAAAAACTTTCTAGATTTTAGTATTGAAAATCTCAGATCCTGAAAACTCCTTTAATTTCAGACAATGCATGATAGTTGTTCATCTTAAACTTAATTGAATTTCTAGATGAGTGAAGCTGTGTCCGCACAATTAAAACAGTGAGAGAACCAGCTGATTTGTTGAGGGTCAGTGATGTGCTATATAGAAAAATTGCATTTGTCAGATGGACTGTTTATTAAGCATTCAGAAAAAAAAATGGCGTGGGGTCAAAATTGCTCTTGAAAATTCCTTAGGAAGGTTCCAGGTCGGAGACAGACATAGCGTCTCTCAGCAAGTCTGACACTGACAGGTTTTCTCCCAGAGCTGTGACAGATTGCTCTTTCTCTGCTTAAGTCCCAGAAGGAATTAGCTTGTTTTTAGGCACCATGTGGTATAAAAATCACATAAAACTGGTTTATTGAGTAGTCTCAACTCAGTGGGGGTGTAAACATGAAGCAGTTTATTTTTCTACAATCACTGTTTTCAACTGTGATCTATCAAAATGTCCTTACTGACATTTCTGGCAGATTACATTACTTTTCAGCAACTGGTATTTGAAGTCCACTTTAATGTAAAACTTTTATGCCACTCTATTTAAATATTGTTTCTTCATGTAGCCTCAAGCTGGGAACCTGCATACTGCTGGAGGTTAGAGGGTAGAGAAACAGGAGGGCATCTTCTGCCTCTGAAATGTTCTCTCCCTTTCTCTCTGGGGGCTCCCTGTTACCAATGTGCTGGTGAAATGAGGCAGGAGATAGAAAGAGACAAATATCTCCATTCACTTGGCTGCTGTGTAGTTGACTTTGTCGCAGTAGTGACCACTTCTCTGGCTAGGAGGCTTGGCCTCTGATGTGCTCTTGGAGAGCATTAAGTGTGAATTCATCTGAAGGCTGTGATGAACCTCCCCACTTCCTTCAGCTCCATCAGGATCTATCAATTGTCATCAAGAGTGAGCCTCACAGCCTTCTTGCCATTTGGGGTCTTTGGCCCAATGGACAGCCAACATGGGCAAGACACTGACTAGATGGCTTCAGCCCTGCTTCCCTAGTGGGGTCCTCTTGACTTCTGGGAAATATGCACCTTGAATACCCCAAACAGTGAGACAACAGGCTGCTCCACATTTTGTCTTCCCCTGCCTTGACCTCTTTTTCCAAGTCTCAGAATTAGCACAGCAAGGTGAATGCTTGAGCAGACAGCAAATTGGAAACCAAGTGATAGCCCTCTTTCTGTTCTTAGCTCTCCCAGTCTCTAAAAGTGATTTTCATGGAACTGCAATTTCTCTCAATTTGTTGTGGGAAAAGATCATGTAATCACTCTCCAAAAACACTATTTTCCTGGAGACTCTTTCCCGTTCCTTCTGCAAACCTCTGTTTATAAGGATTGGGGCTTAGCTGGGGAATGGAAGGGAATATGGGAGGATTCACCGTGGCCAGAAAAACTACAGTAACTTTTAGTAAACCTAAGTAGGGGTTTAGAATGTAGGTAGCACCTGTTTGTTTTCATCATCAGGAATAAGTCATTAATTATGGTAAGCACATATCATTACTTACTAAGGATCATTCTTGGCTGGACAGAATGTTCCCTGAACAAAAGTAACAGAGAGAATACAGATGCATGGCTCACACACCTGCTAAATCAGGGCGCATCCTCATTTGGTGGAATGGGAGGCAGAACTACCTACTATTTATACTGACCTTGTTTGTTCATAGGTAGAGCATAGTTAATGTGAGTGTGCATATTTAACTTTAAGTTGCATACATGTACAACATAAATGGACCATAGTAGAAAAATGGTCTTTGGACAGACTAGAATGGGAGAACCTTGAAAAGCTGTCACAAAAATGTATATTTTATGGGTTTATTGAAATGTTTGATCAGGTGCGGTGGCTCAAACCTGTAATCCCAGCATTTTGTGAGGCCAAAGCAGGCGAATCACCTGAGGTCAGGAGTTCGAGACCAGCCTGGCCAAAGTGGTGAAACCCCATCTCTACTAAAAATACAAAAAGAAATAAGCCAAGCTTAGTGGCGCACGCCTGTAGTCCCAGCTACTTGGGAGGCTGAGGCAGAAGAATTGCTTGAACCCAGGTGGTGGAGGTTGCAGTGAGCTGAGATCATGCCATTGCACTCCAGCCTGGGTGACAAGAGCAAAACTCAGTCTCAAAACAAAAACAAAAACAAAAACGTAATGTTTAGTAAAAGGATGGTAACAAATACAAAAATATCTGTAAATTATTTTTAAAAACCTACAAGGAATCAACAAGACTATGGAATATTCTAGAAGGCAAATAATGTAGTTCTTTTTCTGAAAAATAAAAAAAATGAAATTTGGCAAAAGGCAAATTGAAGACAAACTTATAGATTTAAAGAGAGCTAAGAGATATATTAACCATTTGCAATTTATGGACTTTTTAAAAAAAATTCAAATTCAAGCAAACTGTAAAGTTAAATAAATATGTTTATAATGTAATTAGAGAGACTAAACCCTGGCATTATGTTATATAATATTTAGAAATTATTTTGCTAATTTTTTCAAAGGTGGGACAATCAAATTGTTGGTATCTTCAAAATGAGTGTCCATTTTTAAGAAAAAATCTGAAAATGTTTGCAGACAGAATCATAAAATTTCTTGCATCTGCTTGAAAACACTTAGGGTAGGGAAAGGTTGGGGACATAGAAGAAAAAGAATTACCATGAGTTGTTTTGGATAGGTGCTTGGGAGTTTTTTATACTATTCCTATTTTTGTGCCTGTTCAAAATTTTCTGTAATAAAAAGTTATAAGTACATTTATGAGTACATTTTTATCATGAAAATGTTAATTTCTAAGGATACCCCCCCACCATGTAATCTTTGTAAGTGTTGTGAGTTTCCCACTGTTATATGACCGCTAATTCTGAACTTTTTGACATGTAGTTTTGAGGTGGTTTTGATTGATCCCGAAAGAAAATCAATAGTTCTTTATACCTAGAATAAACAATCTGGATACAGAGGATATTGAATAGATATTCATCTGGACAATTTTCTTTCTTTTCTACCAAATTGATAGAAACATATACAGTATTCAGATCTTTAGATGTGTAGATCACTAGGTAAGCATTGATATATACTGGAATATCATGCAAACCAGGACAATTTATGTAAGAAATGTCTACAACATTCCAAGACTCTTGGAGACTAAAGACAATCATTTTGTTTCTATAAAATGAAGGATGAAATTAGAGATTACACATGAATTCAGAAGCCCAGGCTTCCCATCTTCTAAAATCCATCACATTCTTCATCAAACCAGAGTCTATATTATATTATGAAGCTGCAGTTCAATGTACTAAAGTGAGAATATTAAATTTAGTCTAGATTAAGTGGGTCTAAAAAGATAGCTTTTTTGATTTTCTGAAATATCGCTTTTTAATAATGATAAATATTTCTAGCTTAATTAATCATCTTTCTAATTTATTCTAGCCTAATCCTGTATTTTTACTGATATTAAAGATGAGCATGTCAGAAGGATTTAAATAGTATCCATTGGGAATCACACTTAAAAACATGCAAAATGATTTTAAACTCATTTTTCTCCACACTCCATGGGTCTTAATTTGCTGTTCATAAATCAATATATTTATTGCTAGGATATATATATATATATATTCCTATATATGTATTGCTATATATATTCCTATATATATATTGCTATATACATTCCTATATATATATTCCTATATATATTGCTATATATATTCCTATATATATATTGCTATATATATTCCTATATATATTGCTATATATACTCCTATATATATATATTCCTATATGTATTCCTATATATATATTCCTCTATATATATTCCTCTATATACATATTCCTATATATATTCCTATATATATATTCCTATATATGTATTCATATATATTCCTATATATATTCCTGTATATATTCCTGTATATATTCCTATATATATATTCCTATATATTCCTATATATATTCCTATATATTCCTATATATATTCCTACATATATATACCTATATATATATTCCTACATATATATTCCTACCTATGTATTCCTACATATATATTCCTATATATATATTCCTATATATATTCCTATATATATTCCTATATATATATATTCCTATATATATTCCTATATATATATTCCTATAGATATATTCCTATAGATATATTCCTATAGATATATTCCTATGTATATATTCCTATAGATATATTCCTATATATATATTCCTATAGGTATATTCCTATATATATATTCCTATATAGATATATTCCTATATATATATATTCCTATATATATATATATAGTCTAGCAAAGACTAGAAAGTAATTTTCAACAAAGTAACTAATAATATAAAATAATTTTGATTTATGTCAGCTAAAAATATCACATTTATATCTAAGCATAATTTGTTTCTATAAATACTCTAGAATGTTTTTTCTTAAACAATGTCTTTAAGATTATTCCAAATATGTTAATAGTCATACAGGGACTATCATAAGGAGGCTCCCTGGCCGGGTGCAGTGGCTAACGCCTGTAATACCAACACTTTGGGAGGCCGAGGCAGGTGGATCACAAGGTCAGGAGATCGAGACCATCCTGGGTAACATGGTGAAACCCCTTCTCTACTAAAAATATAAAATAAAATTAGCTGGGCATGGTGGCGGGTGCCTGTAGTCCCAGCTGCTTGGTAGGCTGAGGCAGGAGAATGGCATAAACCTGAGAGGCAGAGCTTTCAGTGAGCTGAGATTGTGCCAATGCACTCCAGCCTGGGCGACAGAGCAAGACTCCATCTCAAAAAAAAAAAAAAAAGAGAGGCTCCCTGGTGAAATATGCTTATGAAACAGTAAAGATGATACGTTCCTCTCAGGAAGTTTTGGAACATGTTAGCATAATAAAGGCTCTGATAAGTCCTCTATGTATTATGTGAACACTTCTCAAGCTTATTTCATGTTACAATTTTTTGAAATTTATATTAAAATATTTCAGAGCACTAATGTTCATAGATCTAAATTATAAGATGCCTCTTTAAAATGTTCTTTCTAATAAGAGCAGAGTTTCAAAATAAATGCCTCATTTATTTCGATATATGAATAGAACATTAGAAGTTTTAAAAAATTAACCACATATAAAATGATGTTTACCCAACAAGAAGAATGTATTATATACATTTATTATGTTCTATATACTCTATTGCTTATACACAGGGATACACCTTAACTGTGGATAGAATTGGTCAGTGTTATTTTTGGGGTCATTTTGTAGAGCAATTGAGAGAAGAAATAAAGGAATGAATTAAAATAGGGTAGTAGGGATGGAGAAGAAAATATGAATTTGAAAGTATTTATTTTGTCTGTTCGTTGTTGTTTTTTTGTTTTGTTTTTGTTTTGTTCTGTTTGAGATGGAGTTTCACTCCGCTTCCCAGGCTGGAGTGCAATGGTGCAATCTCAGCTCACTGCAAACTGTGTCTCTCGGGTTCAAGTGATTCACTTTCCTCAGCCTCCCAAGTAGCTGGGATTATGGGCATGAGCCACCACACCTGGCTAATTTTTTTTTGTTTGTTTGTTTTTAGTAGAGACAGGATTTCACCATGTTGGTCAGGCTAGTCTCGAACTCCTGACCTCACGTGATCTGCCTGCTTCTGCCTCCCAAAGTGCTGGGATTACAGGCATGAACCACTGTGCCCAACCATGTAGCTTTAAATACACATAGAGACAGGCCATAAGCTTGCATAGCAAAATAGTAATGGTAGTTTTCCCATGGTACTGTGATTAGGGAAATTTTCACATTCTTCTATTTTTCTGTATTTTTCATACATTTCTACACTGGCCTTGGGTTATCTATCTCTGTATCTGTCTTTCATCTATCTTTCTATTTATCCCTCCAACTATCTATCATTTTTTTTGCAAGCTTCTAAACGTTTTTTGTGATGCATGGAGGTATTTTCTACCTCATGAATTTCTGTAGGAGGAGATCCCACCTTCCATTAACTAGGTTAAAAACAATTATATATAACATATATGTATATGTATCTACATGTATATGTATTTTTACATGTATATATTTATATGTATTTACATATTTTTTTTTACAGTTATTTTACATCTAGCCTAGAAAGAAGGCTTCAGACCTAGTCCCATCTCACACCTTGTAAATATTGTTATTAAGAAATACTAGGTCTGAGCATCTATTCCAGCTTGGGGATGGTAATGATAGCAGCAATATCCAGTTTCTAGGGGTGGCCATGACTCTGGTTCCAGCCCCACGCCTGCTTCCCAGTACTGTCAGAGGACTGCTAGGGTTCAAACTGATACTGCTTGGGATGTTCTCGCTGGACCGGTGTTGTATATGATTTTTTTTCTGCACAACTTTCCTTATTCTTGCTCATGCTTCTCAGCCTGGTTCTTGAATTTTGCTGGCAATGCAGTGAGCCATACAGTGTTCGTTATTTTTTTTTCATAATTTTTTAAACCCAAATTAATAAGAATTGATTTCTAATACTCACTGTAAATAACTCATTGATATATCAGAGTGAAGCATAATTTTTATTTTACTTTATTTTATTTGTTTAAAATGACTTGCTCTTGTGGTAATTTGGTATATGGCCAAAGATTTTATTTAATATGATCCCAGGTATTTGGTACATTGTGTCCTTCTGTGTAACTTACTGTGTTCTATATACTCTACTGCTTATACATAGGGATACACACCTTAACTGTAGATAGAATTGACATGGTTTTAATCACAAAATATATCAAAGGTATACATTTCCAAATTCAGTTCTTTTTGTTCATTTTTAATTTTATTATGTCACTAATAAAAAGCCAGGTGATTTTTTAACACAATTTTATAGAATTAATTAGGACAAATTATAGTTCTTTTCAACTATCCTAATTAATTTTTACTTGTGCTATAGTGTTAAAATACTTTATGGGCATTTGGTGTGCACTCTTTGCAAAACGAGGAAGTATAACCTTATCACCAGTTAACATATCAAATGTCTAACTAAATTTAGCTGAGATTTGTCCTGTTATGTAAGTTCCCACTTATCCAAGTTGACTCCCATTAGCAACTGTGCCATAATGGCTTGTGGGAAGGCTGAACAGAAAATTGAATTAATGCAAGCCATTTCTCAATCATTTCTCATTCTCATAAAATGATTAAAGCTGATGTAAGAGGGCTCATTAAAACGGAAAACATTAAGCTCATTAAAAAGCCATTAAACCACTCACTTCTCTCATTTATTTTATCATAACCTTATTTAGCCATTGTTTAAAAGTCACTGCACCCCAAATTTCTTTCTTATTATTGGGGAAATGTTATCTGAAACGTATACTCTGGCTATGTGGCCATTTCAAGATCAAAATCATTAGATGTTATTTTTGCTTTATTTATAACTCTTTGAGGTTAGCATCTGACTACAGAAACTAGAAATCAGCTAACAATAGTCAATTGAAGTGGATTTACCTTTCAATATTTATTTTAGCTATATTTAATCTGCATAAAATTTCTTAATATTTTAACTTTGCATTGTTTAAACTTGAAGCCGAATTACTACTTATACAAGCAAAGTGAATGTTCATTAGTTGTTGTATGATAATAGTGTGATTGTTTTCTTTTGTTAAACAGCAATAATTTCTATTTTCAAAAAAAAATAAAAGATCTACTTTTCTATCAGGGGAACCAGCCCCCAGTATTTCAACGTAGGTTCTTTTCTATTTTCCCTAAGTATCGGCCGGTCTGAGAAATAAAGAGAAAGAGTACAAAAGAGAAATTTTACGGCTGGGTCTCCGGGGGTGACATCACATGTCGGCAGGTTCCGTGATGCCCCCAAGCCGCAAAACTGGCAAGTTTTTGTTAGCAATTTTCAAAGGGGAGGGAGTGTACGAATAGGGTGTGGGTCACAGAGATCACATGCTTCAAGGGCAATAAAATATCACAAGGCAAATTGGGGCAGAGCAAGATCACAAGGCCAAGGTGAAATTAGAATTACTAATGAGGTTCCATATCCTGCCGTGCACACATTGTCATTGATAAACATGGAAACAGGGTTCAAGAGCAGAGAACCAGTCTGACTAGAATTTGCCAGTCTGGAATTTCCTAATCCTAGCAAGCCTGGGGGTGCTGCAGGAGACCAGGGTGTATTTTATCCCTACGTTCCACTGCATAAGACGGGTACTCCCAGAGTGGCCATTTTAGAGGCCTCCCCTTGGGAATGCATTCTTTTCCCAGGGCTGTTCCTTGCTGAGAAAAAGAATTCAGTGATATTTCTCCTATTCGCTTTTGCAAGAAGAGAAATATGACTCTGTTCTTCCTGGCCCCACAGGTAGTCAGGCCTTATGGTTATCTCCCTTGTTCCCTGAAAATCGCTGTTATCCTGTTCTTTTAGGATGCCCAGATTTCGTATTATTCAAACACACATGTTTTACAAACAATTTGTACAGATAACACAATCATCCCAGGGTCCTGAGGTGACATATGTCCTCAGTTTATGAAGATGACGGGATTAAGAGATTAAAGTAAAGACAGGCATAGGAAATTATAAGAGTATTGATTGGGGAAGTGATAAATGTCCATGAAATCTTCACAATTTATGTTCAGAGATTGCAGTAAAGACAGGCATAAGAAATTATAAAAGTATTAATTTGGGGAACCAATAAATGTCCATGAAATCTTCACAATTTATGTTCTTCTGCATGGCTTCAGCTGGTCCCTCTGTTCAGGGTCCCTGACTTCCCACAACACTCTTGGAAAAATACATCTTCATGTGAGATTTCAGCTTGAGCTTTAACTATGATACAATTCAGATGCTAACAGGTTTTCCTTAAAAATATTTCTTTAATATGTTTTCACAAGAATAGACCTGAATAAAACTAACTTGATTTTTAAAACAACTCAGTACATACTGGAATTCATATGAAAGAGAAATATATTAAATATATACTTGTATTAGAAAAAAGTTGGGCCAGACGCGGTGGCTCGTGCATGTAATCCCAGCACTTTTGGAGGCCGAGGTGGGTGGATCATGAGGTCAGGAGATGGAGACCACCCTGGCTAACACGGTGAAAACCTGTCTCTACTAAAAATACAAAAACAAATTAGCCGGGCATGGTGGCGGGCGCCTGTAGTCTCAGCTACTTGGGAGGCTGAGGCAGGAGAATGGCGTGAACCCGGGAGGTGGAGCTTGCAGTGAGCTGAGATGGTGCCACTGCACTCCAGCCTGGGCAACAGAGTGAGACTCTGTCTCAAAAAAAAAGAGGGAAAAAAAGAAAAAATTACATTAGCTGAAGCAATAACCAAGCCCTGAAATTTCAGTGGCTTAATCCTAATATCATAGTCTTACACTGGTTTCAGCAGCCTTTGTCCACCTTGCAACTCTGTTTCTGAAAGGCAGTGGACATGGTGATGTTCTGACCACACCTCCCTTTGAGGAAGGACTCTTGTCCTCCAAAACTGACTAAAGCAGGTATTTAGAGGAACAGTCATTTTGATATAATGCAGACAACTCTGAATAGGCCATTTTTGATCTCTGTAACTCCTAGAGAGGTATATCAAGTGCCAGAATCTCAGCTTCAATTTTTGCCTCTGCCCCATCCTGTTTCCTTTTCCTGTCTTCCAAAGGTGTTGATCCCAAAGGCCCTTGATGATAAACATCCCATTCATTAAACTCAATCTCAGAGTCAGCTTCATAGAAAACCCAATCTGTGTTGGGGACTATATGGTCTTCCATATTTCTGAGATAGAAAAAGAGAGAGATGGATGGGGCACAGGCTATCAAATGCCACCACCCAAAAGATACGTATCTTTTCTGCTCATAGGCTATTGGTCAAAATTAGTCATAAGCCACCAAATGAACTGTAAGGCAGACTGTGGAAAGGTGGGAGAACATAGAACTCTTGTTGACCACAGTCTCTACCACGATACCCAAGCTCAAATGCCATTTTTGATACAGTGAAACATTAATCATTGTAGTTATTACAGAACCATTTTTATTTATAGCCAAATCTTTTGGATTTTCATAAAAAATATTTTTGTCCATTTCTTCTTTGATGACTTAACTTATTCTTTGTATGTTACGTATTTTCTATCACAATATTTCTACTGCAGTTTTGACTTATGTGTGAAGAAGAGTTGAAAACCAATGACTTGATTTTTTTCTATATTAAGTAATAGTCTCATTGGTTGACATTATAACTACATAGAATCCACATTTGATATTTTGTTAGAGTATGTCCCCCCTCTGCCAAATCAGTGAACCAAATTTTGTGTTGTGGCATAGGCAAAATAATAAGTGCAATCATAATGATCTTAATAACAAAAGAAACAAAAATGATAAATATTATGAGGAACTGTGTGATACACCACAATTGTAAAGGTAGGTGTTATCATTATCCTTATTTTATTAGGAGTAATGGAGTCATTGAGAAATTAGAAAACTTGTGCAAGGTCATCACCTAGTAAGGATAACTGGGGCTAAAATGTATATCCAACTGTCTCCAAAGCCTGTGTTCTTAACTACTGTGCTAGACTTGTTGACAGAGTCAGTCCTTAAATGTTTTTCTCCAACATTTTGTCCCATTAGTTCCTCACCCTATTTTAGATAAAAGAGGGGTGAATTGGTCAAATAATATACTGTGGCTCAATAATACCTATATATAACATATGTGTATGTGTACTTATATTTCACTGATACTCTAGTATAATTTTGCTTTGTGAAATAGATACTTCCCCAGATAAAGTCACCATATAGCTAAATGCCATTAAACACTGCATATATCTCAAAATATCTAAACTCAAAACTATGGGCTGGGAGTTAACTTAGAAAATGCATTAGTCTAGAAAAATACCTGCCAAGTAAACAACATGCCGATTTTCCCCACTCAAATGAGTCTAGAGTTGTTGCTAATAAATTTTTGTTTTATATCCTTGAGTAATTTGAGATATCCATCATGTGATTTGAATTTTACAAATGAAATAACACTAATACTAGTATTTTATTTTACTGATGTTATACTGATACTGTCACTGATGTTAGTAACATTAATGCTGATGTTTCTGTGTAAAATGTAAGGAGTTTAATTACATGTCTAAATGAATTAAAGTACATTTCTTAATTTGAATGATTAAAAAATGAACTTGCAGTTTGAAGAAAAGTTTATGCAAAGAGGTTGAAAATCATTTGGAAAGTCCTAGAACACCACAAGTGGATCTACCTCAAGGACAATTCAGCATAATTAAACTTAGAATAGATGCATAAAAATCAGACACCTAATCATTAGTTTCTAAGGATAGATTTTTAGAATCAAGAGACGTGTATACTCCGATTTTTCTGATCAGTGCACTCTCTTTGTATAAATCTACATGGAAATTTGAATATAATCAAAAGTTGGTCTGGTGAACATGGTATAACATAGATAAATCAACTAAATGATATTAATGGCTCTCACTGACTAACATTGCTTAATGAATCCAACTCTACCTTCCATCCCAGTAGATATGCTGGCTCCTATTCAGGTCATCCTCTTCCCAGAACTAGGCTAGACACATTGTCAAAGCTAACTTCTTTTATGCTCCACTTCTAGGCCCCACTGCTTTCCAACCACACACATGCAAAGACACATGTTCACACAAAGTGTTAACCTCTATTTGAGTGTGTTCATAATTTCAAATTAATCTAAACTCTTCTGGAAGGCATTCATTCTCTTCAAAGTTTCAATGCGTAATTCTTCTTTGCCACTACATATTAGTATTATAGTTCAATTAATATTACATATATCCAACATTTATTAACATTTATGCTAATGCATCTTACAAGCAGTGAAGCAAGAATTCAAACTTACTGTTTCTGATGACCAAAAGTAATTACTTAACAATTTTACTGTACTACATCTCCATTTATTTTATACCCTTAAAAAAAGTCATTTATACCCTCAAGTAGATTTTCTTATTTTAACTTTGTTTTTAATGTAACACATGATAATTACACATATTTATGGGGTACAATGTGATGTTTTGATGCCTGTATAAATTGTGTAAAAATCAAATCAAGGTATTTAGCATATCTGACACCTCATAAACTTATAATTTCTTTGTAGTAAGAACATTTAGACTTTTTAAAGCTATTTTGAAGTATACAATACACAATACTTAATATTATATATCCTTAGTTTTAAATTCATAGAAGAACACCATATTTTTGGACTGTTTTTTTCAAGTAGTTTTTTTAAAGAATAGTTTTAGGCTTATAGAAAATTTATGACAGTAGTAAAGAGAGTTCTGGTATGCTCTACAACCAGCTTCTACTGTTATTAACATTTTACATTAGTATGATACCTTCATTACAATTAATGAACCAATATGAATACATCATTATTAACCAAAGTCCACATTTTATTCAGATTTTCTTAATTTTTACCTACTGTCCTTTTTTTTTTTTTAAATTTATGGATACCATCAAGATTCCCTTATTATCTCCTTAGGCTTCTCTTGGCTATGACAGTTTTTCAGACTTTCTTTGTTTTTGATCAACTTGATTTTTGAGGAGTACTGGTAAGGTATCTTATATAATGTATTTTTTAGAATTTATTGAGATTTGTCTAATATATTTCTGAATGTTTAGACTGGGATTATGAGTTTTCAGCAGAAACACTACAGAAGTAGAATGTCATTCTCCTTACTTTACATTAAGGTTACATATAATCAACATTATTTTTAACTGTTGATGTTAACCATGATCACCTTGAAAATCTGATAGTATTTGCCAGGTTTCTGTACTATAAAATTACTCTTTTTTTCTCCTTTCATGCTGCAATTTTTGGAAAGAGGTCACTGAACATTCAACACTTAAGAAGTGGTGATTTAAGCTCCAGCTCTTGAAAGGAAAATATCTACATTAATTATTTGGAATTATTATGCATAAGCAATTTATCTTCTTTACTTATTTTTAAATCCTTTCATTATATTGATATAAAATCATTGATATTTATTTTATACTCTGGGTTATAATGCAGTACTACTTTATTTCCTTGCACAATTTATTTCACCTTTTTCCATTGGGAGCTCCTCTTTCATTTGCTTTCTTTCTTTATTTTTTTTTTTAGTATCTTCCATTTTTCACTATAGAATACTGCAGACTATTCTTGCATATTTTCTACCAGAGTCCTAAAATCACTCATTTCTTTTGTTGGACAACAGAATTAGAAACCAAGATTTGGGCACTAGGTATGCTTATTGCTATTGGAATATCACTGCATCTATGCCCTCTCAGCTGACAGAGCAAGAAAATATATGTGGGTATTCTAAGGTCTGTGCATGGGGTGTATATGTATATGTGGGTATGCTAAGTGGGTGTAAGTATATATGGGTATGCTAAGTTCTGTATATTGGTATAAATATATATGATATATATAAAATATATACACCATATATATGTTATAAATATATATATATATATATATTCTCTATGTAACCAACACTACCTATATTAAGGTAAACATGAGTTCATACTGATGTTCCCAACTCTAAACCATTTCCACATTCATATTTCTAGCTTCCTTCCCTTGCTTATTTGTATATTTCCAATTCGACAATGAGAAACCTGGATCCAACATCTGCCATCCATTCACCTAATTTTTCCCTTCCAGTGTGCATATATTAGAGTATCAGAATTGTAAGCCCGAGTTCCCAGTGGAAACAGTATTATCAACTAGAGTACAGTACTTATCTATTTTTTTACTTTAGTTTTATAGACTCCATTTATTTTCAACTTGCTTAAGTCAGCACATTTTACCCACCTACTCAAGTGAGGTCATTACATACTATTTTAATAGAGTTAGATTCTTTTGTCATATTCTGCATTACTTCCTGAGTACCAGTGTTATCCTAAATGATTTTATGTTGCATATGTATTAAGATTCAATCTTTGTGCTGTAAAGTTCAGTGGGTTTTGAAAAATGTGTGGTGTTATATATTTACCATTTTGGTGTTATGCAGAATAGTTTCACTGCCCTAAAAAATCCCTTATGCTTCACCTGTGCAACCCTCCCTCTTTGCTGTCTCCCCTGCCAATATTGTCTCTGTAGGCTTGGCTTTTCTGCATCATATAATTGAAATCACATAGTATGTAACCCTTTTAAACTACTTTCTTTCACCGGGCAATAAGGATTTAAAGATCATCCATATCATTCTATGGCTTGATACTTCAATCTGACAATCCCTGTCTTTAATCAGCATATTGAACCATTCACATTTAAAGTGATTATCAATGTATTTGGAATAACACCTGTCTTTAAAAAAAATATAGCTTAAATACCTACCATTTTTATAACTGTTTTGTATTTGTTATACTTGTCTTTTGTTTCCTGCCTCCTCTTTCTTTCCTTTCTCTGATTTTACCTGAGCATGTTATATAGTTCTATTTTTTCTCCTCTATTTTCCTATCAATGATGCTTCTTTAAAAATTTAGTGGTTTCCCTGGAAATCACAATATACATTTTTAACTAATCCAAAGCCACCTTCAAATATCAGTGGATTGCTTTACATTTAGTGTAGATAACTGGAAAAAGAGCGTACTCAACCTCTTCCTCCTTATGACCTTGCTGTAATTAACTTTTCTTATCTTTATGCTATAACCATCAAATATGTTGTTAGTCTTATTTTCTTCATTGCATTTTCTTTTCAAAAAATATTTTTCCTTCAATTATTCATTCATTGATGCTTTTCTGTTCTTTCAGTAGATCCTAGTTTTAGATCTCTATCATTGTCTTCTCTATGAACTTTTTTTTTTTTTTTGAGACAGAGTCTCACTCTATCCCCTAGGCTGGAGTGCAATGGCATGATCTTGGTTCACTGCAACTTCTGCCTCCTGGGTTCAAGTGATTCTCCTGCCTCAGCCTCCCAAGTAGCTGGCATGAGCCACTATGCCTGGCTAGTTTTTTTGTTTGTTTTTTTGTTTTGTTTTTTTTTTTGTATTTTTTAGTAGAGACAGGGTTTTACCATGTTGGCCAGGCTGGCTTCGAACTCCTGACTTCAGGTGATCCTCCCACCTCGGCCACCCAAGGTGTTGAGATTGCAGGTGTGAGCCACCGCACCTGGCCTCAATGAACTTTCAATATTTCTTAAAGGATAGTTCTGGCAATAAATTTCCTTAGTTGTTCTTTGTTTAAAAAATACCTTTTTTTCCTTCATTTTCAAAAGAATATATAATTTCACTGGTTATAGAATTCTAGGTTTGTGGTTATTTTCTTTCAACACTTTATCTTCTTCACTCTACTCTCTTCTTGCTTGCATGGTTGATGACAAGAAGTCCAGGTAATTCTTATCCTTATTTTTCTACAGGTAAATTGTTTTTATCCTTTGACTTATTTTGACATTACTTTTTTTGTCTTTGTTTTTCTGCAGTTTAACTGTGTTATGCCTAAATATAGATTTTGTGGTCATTATCCTGTTTGGTATTTCCAAGCTTCCTGCATTAGTGGTTTGCTGTTTGTCATTAATTTTGGAAAGTTCTTGGCGATTATTACTTCAAACATTTCTTCTGTTCCATTTTCACTTTCTTCTCCTTCTGCTCTTCTAGTTACATGTAAGTTGCATCTTTTGAAATGGAAATTGCCTCGGATATTCTGGGAGTTTTGGTCATTCTTTTTTTATTCTCTTTCATTTCATTTATGATGTTTTTATTGACATATAGCCAAACCTATGGGGTCTTCCCTCAGTCATATCGAATTCTACTAATAAGCCCATCACAGGCATTCTTGATTTCTTTTACAGTGTTTCAATTTCTACATTCTCTTCTGTTTCTTATTTAGAATTTTCATCTATCTGTTTACATTATCCAACTATTCTTACATGCTACTCATTTTTTCCCATTAGGGGCCTTCACATAGTAATCACAGTTATTTTAAGCTGTCTGGTAATTCCAATATCTGTGTCATATTTGAGTCTGCTTTTGATTCTTGCTTTGTATTTTCAGACCATGTTTTGTTCTTCCTGTCTGGCATAACTTGCTATTTTTTTTTTGTTGTTGAAAGCCTGAAACAATATATCAAATAGTAGGACTGAGGTAAGTGGGTCTTTTGTTTCAGCCTTTAGATTAGTTTGGCTGTATGTAATGTGTGCTATACGGTACCAGAAATTTTAAATTCCTCTAGTGCTTTTATTTTTTGTCTCTCCTACTGTCTCTGGGTTTCCCTAAAAACTCTTCCTTAGAGTCTGCATCTTACACTTATTTCATCTGTAATCCACTGCTATTAAATTGGAATTCTTTTGTTGTGGTGGTAAACAATGGATGAGTGGATTCATTTTATAATCTTATGATTAAACTTCACTCATTTAGTGGGCCTGTGTCCCTCGGTCTTGTGACCTTCTGAAGTGTTTCTTAGATTTTCCCCCCTTAGATGAAGGGATAGCAGGGGTTGCGTTTAGGGAAATGGCTCTCCCCCAGGTGAGACAATAATCCTGTAAAGTATTCTCCAGTAAAGAGTAAGCTTTCATTATACAGAATGTTTTGGACAGACTTCTAAATGGTTACTTTTGTCTTCCTCTGCCAGAGCCATAAAGCCATGTTTTTTGGCTCTCCATTGTGAGGACCTAGTGGAGTTCTTTGAGGTAAACCCATAAATTTGTGAGGACCCACTGGGCCCTTGAACTTTCTGACTTTCACTCTATTTCATACTTAGCCTCCAGAAACTTGTCCAAATTACCATTTAAGTGTTCCTACCAGTTTATGACTCCAGCATCCTCTACTCCAGGTAAGCAGATCTTGGCTATGACTCTCTGAAATCACTTGCTATTCCATATTTCAGAGTGGAGGTTTGTTCTTTCTTGGATCCAAAACAAGACATTGATGTTCATTTTGTTCAGCTTTTTTCCTTGTTGTTAGGATGGGAGTGATGACTGCCAGATATTTATAGGTCAAGGGTGAAAATGGATGTCTTGGACCTCTTTTTTTTACTATCTATCAAATATTTGTCCAAGGCTACCATGTTAGCTTTAGTGTTTAAAGGCCTAACACAATGCTTGCCACAAAGTAGTTACTCATTAAATATTAACTCTCTTCTCCCTTTATTTTGTCCTACCTATGTAAGAATATAAAGTTTAATTTTTCACATACTAATTATGTCCCCTACATTGAACTGTCTCCTGTTGTTGATGCTTCCTTCCTGTATCCAACAATTTTTTTAATTGTCCTTGAGCCATATGTTATGGTAGATTTTAAGTCTGATACCCTAAAGCTGATTGCATCTGAAATTGCTTTGATATTATTTTCATTTTTTTCCCTTGAATTCAGGCTGTGTTGAAACCAAAAAGGAAATAAATCCAGAGAAATTAAACAAATGAAAACTGATCCAGAAGGGATCCTGAGAATTCAAAGGCAACTGTCTCTCTCTCCTTCCTCCTTCTCAGAAAAATTATAAGGGAGTAAACCTACTACTCTATAAGTCCCCTAAAAACCATATGTGTGTATCAGCCATAGTTTTACAGGAACCATAAAGAGGTATTGCTATATCAAATGGCACTAGGGACTGAAAAAGAGGCAAATTTAAACTTTAGTAACAAAAAGCTTTATTTCAGATTACAAAAACAAAGTCATAAAATCTAGATTCCTAAAAATGATGTTTTCAGTTATTCTACTCATCTGTGTGTAGATGAGAATTTGTAGTTATTTTAGCAGTCTTTATAGACAATAAATATTGGTTCTCAAATAATGGTCTAAGATATTTAGTAGTAATTAAGAGACAGAAATACTCTAGAAATCCCCAGCTCCAAAAAGTTATTCATGATAGTGAGATCATTAATTCCAGGAAATAGGAAAATTAAGAAAATAATTGAAATATTTTTGTTGTTGTTGTTGTTGTTGTTGTTTGAGATGGAGTTACACTATCATTGCCCAGGCTGGAGTGCAGTGGCGCGAACTTGGCTCACTGCAACCTCTGCCTCCCGGGTTTAAGCGATTCTCCTGCCTCAGCCTCCTGAGTAGCTGGAATTACAGGTGCCCACCAACACTCCCAGCTATTTTTTTGTATGTTTAGTAGAGACGGGGTTTCACCATGTTGGCCAGGCTAGTCTCGAACTCCTGACCTCCAGTGATCCACCTATGTCAGCCTCCCAAAGTTCTGGGATTACAGGCATGAGCCACTGCACCCAGCCTGAAATAGTTTTATATTCTGTACAACAACAGTCACAAGTACAGTGGTTTAAAACAACACACATTTCTAATCTCAGTTTCTTTGGGTCAGGATTTGAGCTATGGAATAGCTGGATCCCTTATAAGATTACAGTCGAGGTGTTAATCAGGTGTTCTCATCTGGAGGACTGATTAAAGAAGGAAAGATCCTCTTCCAAGCCCTTCAGGTTGTTGGCAGAATTTATTTGCCTTTGGCTGTAGGATTCAAAGCAACTCAATTCTTTGAAGGCAGTGACAGACGAAGAGAAAGGGAGAAATATGTCTTATATAACAGCATAATCGTGGTATTGGCTTTCCATTACTTTTGTGCATTCTTTTGATTAAAGGCAAGTCTTGATTCCCGCCCACACTCCAGTGGGAGGGTAATATGAATGGCATGGAGCAAAGGAGGCAGAGATCATTGGAATTCATCTTAAGGTCTGTCCACCATGGAATGTCAGTCAGACCCAAGTGATATTCAGCAGATATAAAGTCTAGAAATTGCTATTACTTTTGGAGAAAAGTTTTAAGATGTGGAGAAAAACTGTGATTTACAATTAAATTACTGTATTTTATTTAATTAATTACAAGTCAGACAAAATTAATGATATTATATAGTAGCAGATGAAAGAAAATTGGCTTATAATTCTGGATATTTGCTTGATAATAAATTGTCATGCAGTTGATTACTACATGAGGAAGAAAATACTTTAGAAATTGAAAATATATTAAATTATTTGCTATTCAGAGCCATCACAGATTAGATATTACATACACAAAAAATACCAAATAAGTTGGTAAAGTTATTTTTACAGTTAAAGTAAATGCATATGTAAATTGGTTATTAAGAACATATTATTGTGGAAAATTATACCTATATTGTTTTAATAATAGAAATGTAAATACCTTGGATATTAAAATGAATCAGTATGTACTTTAATACTACTGAGGATGTTCAGAACAGCTCCAGTGATCTTCCAGGACTTGAATAGTTGTCTGTTACTCCACCTGAAGAAACTTCCAGAATCTTCTAAGTGAGGTGTGGTTCAAAGAATCCTAGAATAGGAAATCAGAGACATGGGTCATGCTGCGAACTGACTTAGATTTTAGGCATGTCATCCAAGTCTTCATTTTAAAAAGGGAGCTGAATGGGGGTTATGATTCTATTAAAAGCCATTTCTGCTTCTACTTTCTGTTTTTAAACCTAAGCCAACTAGAGATTAGTCTCTCCAGGTTGAATCTTCAGAGAATGACACAAATGATCAGGACTTGGTAAGGAGTGAAACATACATTCTTGAACATGCTCAAAAAGCTAATGTAAGATTGGACAGGAAAAGGGAGTCAACGGAATAGGGTCACTCTTTAAATAAAACACCATACGTTGAAAAATAAGACCTAAATGCTTTGGTTAAAAATATATATATATGTGTATAATTTTTACTTAATTCACTATGTACTGAAATGTTAAATATTTCATTAAATTCAGAAGCAGATGAAGGTATTTACAAAAATAGGTCAGTGTATATGATTTTTAATTCATATCATATTCATCATTTCAATTCAATTCATTTTATTTAATTCAATATAATTCCTTCTATTTCTCCTATTTGTTATCGTTTTCTACTATTTTTTAAGAATAAATTTCCCCTTCATACATGTTAGCACGCAAAACATGTTTACAAATGTGTCTCAGGTTCTCTCTGAGTTTGTATTTTAAAATGGTGACATCGATATTTATGTGCAGAGAAGCATGAAGATCTGTACTATAAATACAAAGCAAGGCTTTATTATTGTGAACTCATTCATGATCAGTATCAGAGATTGTTAAGTAAAATGAGCATGATCTTTCAAAGCGATTTAGTTTAGAATCCTGATTGTCACCAGCAGTGTGAAATCTTACACAAGTTATCTCTCATCCTGTACCCGTATTTTTAATTTGGAAGTTCCTATCTCAGCATTAGAAGGTCGTTGTGAGGATTAATGAGATAAGTAAACCACCTGGAATGATTTTGGCCCACAGGAATGACCAGTATATGACTGAATATATAAATGGCAACAATGATGATCATATATTTTGCTCTAGAGTTGAAAATTGTATTAATCCAAGTATTAAACTTAGTTCTGCCCTCTATTTGTCTCCATAGAGTGGTCAAACTCAAATAGAGCTCAAAAAATTAAAAAGTGTGGTTATAGAGAAAGAAGCAAGAGCAGAGAAGAGTTTCTGTTTTTCTTATATGTGCATCAATTGTGATATATTTTAATTATACCGTCATAATATTTTATAATTCTGGAGCTGAGAGGTTATATACTCTGGACCCACCTAAAGATGAAAAATGAAGGTCATTCATCATTCATTTCCTACAAAAATATATTACATTATTGAGCACTCCTTTAGATGCTAGTGATCTATTGGTGATGAGTGAATGATTAAATAAGTGAATGACTCTATACTTATTCTCAAATAGCATATACTCTAGTGGAATAGAAAAATACTAATTAAAACAGTCTATAAATACCTGGCCCAGAGAGGCCGTGGTATTTTTCATGGTTATAGAGTTCGAGGACTAAGCCCAGCACAGAAATAATTTATTGAACAATTCCAATATTCTCAGTTTTATTTTTTTCTAATAATGGTTTCATGTTTTCTCTTATTAAACAAGTTTAAATTTTGTAACTTAAATATATTATGCTAATCAAATTATATGTCAGTTACATTTATCATATTTGCTTGATTCTATCACATGATAAGTTGTGTAGCCTAAAATCTTTCAACATAATTATTGGTGCATTTGCAATTGAATCATAACAGTATTCTAAATGATACTGCATGCAATGAAGCTATTCAATAAGCTTGCATGAACCTTGAAATTTGTTTAGTGTGTGGTTTATACTATTGGTTTACTGATACATAAAAATCAGAGACTCTTGTACTGACATAAATCAACTGTTAAATAGTACATTTTACTCTTATACTTTCTAATTTAAATTAATAGATAAGTAACATGATTACCCCTCTTAATACATACTCACAAAAATAATATGCTCTAGAAAAAAAATGTGGCCACCATAATAACACCAACCCATACTTATTCAGCAGTGTGTTTCTATGCATCTAGCCCTGGTTTAGCGCTTTACATGTAGTAAAGTTTAGTATTAGTTCATTTAATCCCCATCTCAGCATTTGAAGTATATGTTATTATTAGTCTCATTTTACAGATAAAGAAAATAGAGGTTAGAAAATTTGGTCCAGATCACACCTCTAATCAGAATGCTACACACAATGTATGATCAATGACAGATACATTGTGCAGGCAAGAAGAATTACAGAGATTCAGAAGGAGTGATTATGGGAGTGAGAAAGAGAAGAAAATTGTTATGGAGTTTTGCTTTAGAGTCAGAGTATGAAAGGCGCAGAATTCGGAGGAAGGTGCGTTTGTGCTGCTGAGCTATCAGTAAAATTACACGTCAATAGATTGTTACTTGGGTAAAGCCATTAGGAGAAAATCAAGATGGAATCCATGATTCATAGAGTCATGGTCACATGCATTCCTGGAATGGTGGATTAGTAAGATTTTAAAAGACATGGAAGATGATGCAAAAGAATTGTTCCCTTGTTGTTTGTAAGAGACGTTTGTAACTCTCTCCTATCCCAGCTTGTAAAGGAATTTTACCTCTGTTGGATATGTTTGAAACTAGAAAATCATCTGTTGGGTTGACAACCTATACTTGGGCCTAGGACAGTGTTCTCTCCTGCCAATGGGAAGAATCAGACCTCTTCTATCTTGATATATTGTGGTCCTCTCAGTGCTTTCAGTGCAGGTTTCACACACATCCCTGGGGATGAACGATGAAATAGCAATGATACCTATAGATGCTTCACAAAAGATACAGAGTAAATCAGGACTCTTATTCAACACAAGTAATTAGAGCGAGACAGCTTCATAAATGTTATCTCTGAGTTTACATTCAAGATAACAGGTGGCCAATACTTTTCACCCAACCCAGTATCATAGAACCTACAGACAAAGCATGTTATTGAGGCAAGAAATAAAATAATGGAGAGATGATACCAATAATTTGAACTGATATTGCTAGCTTTATGCTGCATTCATTCTAAATTCTTCTGGGTTTCCCAAGTTCTCAATATTGGTGGGGAAACAAACAAACAAAAACCAAACACCAAAACAAAACAAAAACACTTAACTGGCTTTCATTGATTTTGAGTAACTCAATCAAATCCACTTAAACTCATCACTTGCCTTAGTTGGAAAAAAATAGTGTTAATAATGTCTCATCAAAGGTAAATACTGCACACATCCTTAATCATCTTCTCATTTTCTGTGTTTTTGTAGTTCTTTTAATTTTAAGTCATTTCTTATCTTTTTACTGCAGGGCAATACATGCCGACACACTTCTTGAGATGAGAGCAGGAATCCCTATTCTATTATGGCGGTTGTGCATAAGCCAAATTGTGCTGTAATTTATCACTTTCTTAATATTCCTAAGGTTTCTATTTTTTCTACTTTGTTATTCAGTATACTTTTAGAGTGTTTCCTTGGTTTCTTGTGCTTAGTATAACTGGACATTTACTCTTATGCTTCATAAGAATGTGAGACACAAAACAAGTTATAAAAACTTTGCAGACTAGAAAGTGGTTCTTAAGGGTGGCGTGGTGGCTCATGCCTGTAATCTCAGCAGTTTGGGAGGCTGAGGCAGGTGGATCACCTGAGGTGAGGGGTTCGAGACCAGCCTGGCCATCATGGTGAAACCCCATCTCTACTAAAAATACAAAATTAGCCGGGCGTGGTGGCATACACCTGTAGTCCCAGCTCCTCGGAAGGCTGAGGCAGCAGAATCCCTTGAACCCAGGAGGCACAAGTTGCAGTTAGCTGAGATCATGTCACTGCATTCCAGCCTGGGGGACAGAGCGAGACTCCATCTCAAAAAAAAAAAAAAAAAAAAAAAAAAAAAAGTGGTACTTAAATACTTAATTCAGAGAAATAAAAAAGAACTTCAAACACACATTTCTAAGTGAATTATCTTCTCTCTCTAAAGCTTTCTAAATAGATGGCACCTTTGGATTCCTATTAGGCTGAAGGGAAATGAAACTCTCATGAAATATCAATGTAAAAGTCATAGTATAAATCACAACAAAACAACAGCAACAACAAAGCAACCACAGTGATATAGCATCTCTATCTAGGTTGAATGGAACTGTAAAATGCAAGTTTATTATTTGAATATATACAAAAAGCATTTTACTTTAAAAAGTTCTTATATTTACGCACTTTGGAAAGTTCAAGCTGTTATTCTGAGGAGGCTTAAATGAATTAATATTTGAAAAGGGTAATCTAGAAATGTCTATAAAATAAAGAAAAAAGATGAAGAAATGGAAGGAAACAAAATAACAGACATGATTTTTCTAGCCTTCAAGAGTTAGTAACTGAAACTGAGGCACTGTGGAATAACTCACTTATTTTCTGAATGGCATTTTTAGGGCCCCGAGAAAGTGAAAGGAAGATGTGAAAAAAGAAAGGGCAGCTTCTATAGTCACAAGATAAACATAGCCATATTAATTAAAAATAAAGCATCATTACATATGCCTTTTTGTAGCTCATATTAAAATTTAATTTACAACTTGTTTGTTCTATAATAAATTGTCAATATAGCAAAAATGCTAAGTCAACAATCTAGTTATATATTCAATGTATAAATATGGTTAACTTCTCCATTGAGAAAAACTTAGAAACTTCTTTATTAAAATGAAACCAGTCAGACATTGCTTTTCTACTTTATTTAATTTAAAGGAAAAATATAAACTTAATGTCTTCTTTTAAAATTTAATATATGCTGAGGAGGATTTCCTAAAATATTGGGCATAGTTATGTGAACTCTATACATTTAGTCTGCTGTTATTGTTCTTGTTTATACCACAGAGAAAGGTATATGTACATTATGGTGGACCGGTAATTTCAATAATGAAAAAAAAAGAAAATATAAGCAATTAATACCTAATAGATGGTTTTAATTAGCTTACAGCAGGTCTTAATATTAATTAAAAAATAAAATCATATTATTGTTGTACATTGACTACAATTCAAACAAATATTATTGTATTTGTTTAGAAATAATACGTTTTAATAAGTATATTTAATAGGTGGATATAAATGTCTTATTTGGTGCTTTTAGAAAAGAAAGATAAAGTCTTAAACCTAGCAAAATAAACAGAGTATATTAAAATATTTCATCTTTAACCTGTATCAAAGTGACAAAGGAAGAGATTTGGAATCATAAAAGGAACAATCATAAAGGTGAGATCCTAATTTACTTTCCAGTTTCATTTCAACTTAGTTCTTCATTGCTGCAAGGCATAAAAGTTATTGAATTTTACTACATTCACCTCAGACTAGTTTTCTATCAAACAGAATATCAGTGGAACAACTCTGCTGAGCTCTCTACATGAAATTGTCCTTTTGTATGTCTCATAATCGGTGGCGATGTGGCCAAGCATCTGGTGGTGACAAGCAGACGTCTTTGATTTATTGGCTAATATCACTGCTTGTTAGTGGATGGTTGAGCAGGAGACTAAAAGACCATAAAATCAGAAAGAATAAATTATGAAGGCACCGAACTGTGCCATTATAAACCCTTCCTTGTCACAGCTGTGACATCTTATAGGAAATGGAGGGTGACAGCCGTGTTCATTCTTCAAAGGGCCAATACCTTCTACTTGTGATCCCTACCATAAATAGATAAATACAGCGAAAAAATCACATGAGCAAGTCGGCACTTACATGGGAAATGCCTTCCCCTCAATGGAGCACTTGGGTTCCAGTTTTCTTCTAGCCCGAAGTAAAGCAGACCAAATATTTCAGTAAAAAGCAGACGCGAGCTTCAGGATAATATGTACATCAGTCATGTGTGCAAAAACATGAAAAATTCAGAGATGAATTTATCCCACATTGCTTTTCCCTTTAGTCGTCATGGAAAGGTTACTCGTTTGAATTGGTTACCCAAATCCTGTTTTAGTGAGTCAATGCAGTCAACCCATTCACACTACAAACCTCTGCCTAGAAAATGATTGCCTAACTTCAGTTAGTATTTGGTAAAACAATATTCCACAGTAATTGAAAAATTCAAACTGCCTTTTAAAGTGAGTTTACTCTGTTAAAATCATTAAAAACACATCAGAAAATAAGGATTTATTAGAAGTACATAATGGTAATGAAAATAACTTTGTAGTACAGTGGAGAGTACATACATCTCTGAACTTATACAATCTCTTAGACTTTTGTCTTCTAATACGATATTTTTTAAAGTTAGGTTTCTTTGAAAGATAACCATTCTATTATGTATATTGAGAAATTAATATTTTATAAATTACTGAATTAAAGTAAGATAAATCGAAGAAAAGGCAAAGTAAATGAATGTACCTCTCATTTTCACAGATGCTGTTCCAGCTGCATACTTTCATTAATTCATTCCACGAATCACCAAAGGGTAACTTTTGAGTTCAATCCTAAGCATGTTCTTTACTGGGAAATAATATTGGAAAGGTATTATAAGACAAGGTTCAGCAGTATCAGACAGTGTGTCCAGGGAACTATAAGAAAATCACACTGGATAGAAAAAGAATGCATGAGAAAAGATGGCAGGAAGCAAGCCTACCAAGAGAAGTTGGAGACAGAACATGAAAGGATCTGTCTGACACGAAATACATTGAATCGTCTATTAGTTTATATTCTGCCCTATTTTAGAAAAGGTTTATTACTAATTATGAAGACACATAAAATACAACAAGTTAAAATAAATTAAAAGTAGGTTTAGTAAAAAGAGAAAAACGGCAATATTAAAATGAAACCAAGAATAAAGGTAAAAGTAAAATATAAACCATAATAATCTCCTTCAATATGCTAAAAATGGCTCCTTATTTTTGCTCAAAGCTTTTTATCAGCCACCGTGAAAAGAGAAACTATGTCACCTACAGTTTTAATATTCTCAACATTCCAAGAGAAAAAAAATGACAAATTTGTAGGACAGGTTTTTGTATTGGTTTATGATACATTCCTATTATGTCATGCCAAATAGTTGAACTGAGACAAAGTAATTCCATGGGGGTGAAGTTCAGTGGGTAATTCAAATATTTATTAGTTATGTCTGAAAGATATGTCCTCATGTAGTCATCCCCATTTCTTCTAGTAGAAGCACAAGCTTACATCAAGGTAAGTCCAAGATTTTCTCAAAGTATTTCAAATTTTATATAGCAAAAATAATATTTCTATTCCTTTTGTTTATTTTCTCCCTGTGGAATGTATCTTGATGAGATTTTACTTAAGTTGGAGGATACATTTTAGACCAATGAAACAATACAATATGGTAATGCGCTACATGGAAAACTCATTTTTAAATGACCCTTCTAAGCTGAAACTGATGGTAAATGAAAGGCCATTGTCACTCTTGATAAAAGAGAAGCGTGCATTAAAATTTTGTGGCTAGAAATACCAAGAAGTGACTTTACTTATGATCCCCATATCAAAAGGAGCAAGTGCAGATTGTCATAATTGCAGGTATTGATTTGAAATCGAACTGTTGCTCACATGGCACCTTGCAGTTTTATCCAGGGGATGTGGGGCCAGAACTTTTTGTTTGCATGCAAGCGATAACACTATATAAGGCCAGCAAGGGCAAGTATTCCAATAGTATTAGAGGTGTGAAGCTGGAGCATCAGAGCTCTGCCCTAAATGCAAAGAAGAATTAATTTGTAAGATTTTGAGGGTAGAAGTACCCAAATATATCTCTAACACAAGGCAATTTTGACTTTGAGCTTGATTGCAAAAGCCTGCCATAATATTTGCCATAGAATGCACATTCAAGGAAAAAGAAACACAAAGAACCAAAAGTCAGTAGGCTATGCTGAAGCAAACAACAATAACAACAGCAACAACAGAAAACGATCTGGAGTCATGGATTTTGGAATGGAGTCTGGGCTCCATGTTCAGCTAGTGTTCTAAAGTACAGCAAGGCTATACTCCTCTGAATCTTAGCAATATGTTTTAACATTTAGTTGTAGTTCTAAGTAATGTAGAAAATAAAGAATCCACTATAAAGCTCTATTTGAATGGTTATTTTGTGCAAAAAATTTACAGAATATTTTGTCCAGAGAATCCATAGGTAATGCTGGGCTATAACCAACTCTCTGGATAGATTCCAAAACAATGTTTAAGATTTTATTTCTACTTCCTAGTGATTCTCTTCTGTTTCTTCCATACTAATAATTGGCTTCATGGATTTAATTTTAAGAAGTATACATATCTTATCTTGAAGCATAATCATAATTTCTTTCAGAATTCCTCAGATTGTGGATAACTTACACAACTCATTTTGTGATTTTATACAGATAGTATATATTTTGTATAGATATCATGTATTATGGATAATCAATTGTATATATCTATATAAAATCACTCTATATAGTGGCTTTATATGTGTGTGTGTGTGTGTGTATGTGTATATATTTTTGAAATTAGTTCATTTTCTAGAATGAAATGAAGGGGAAAAATTATTGTTTACCATCCAGTTGTGTGTGTGTATATATATATATACAAACATACACATAAACCTACCATATTTAAAAATTTAAATGGGAACATTAAAAATTTTACATTTTTATGTAATTGTGCATAATATGCATTACATATAACACTTTTTTGAGAATATATACTAATGTCATACACTATGCTAATTTATATACAGAAATATGAAATATCTAGCTAATATCTTGAATAACTCGATTCAAATTTGGATCTTTTAAATTTGAGTCCATTTTTTTGTATTGTTTAGTTTTTAATAAGCACACCATTCTTTCTTTCAATAATGAATTGAATAAAGATGTTAAAGTCCTAAAATGTTATTTTCCCAATGTACTAATAATCTAACTTCTAAAAGAGGGATTACATGACACAATTCTAAAATTTTGTGTCCTAAATTTAGCTGAGACTCCTTTGCAAAATTTTTGTTATATTATCAAAATTCTGGTTATTAGCTGTTAGAGTATTGCTTGTTTTCAAGCCCTGACTTCCTTCCTTAAACATTTTGTTTTGATTTCTCAGGTATGTAGAAAATGTATACAAATATTTCCTATATTGGATATTATTCAATCTTTGATATAATCTAAGTGTGTATCCTCTTTATGTGCAAAGGAAAAATCCTGTCTATGATGGATTTCACCAACCCAAAGAGCATTCTCAACATTTTCTTTTGTAATGAGAGAGCATCAGATGTATATATCTTCAAATAGCATGATTCTTTGCATTGAAGAAAGCAACAGTAATAATGTGGGTAATTTTCCTAACAGGCTTGCCTTATTTGGTTTGAGGTAGCATTGCAATTATAATGTTACTGAGGCGAATTCTCAGTGGCTGAGCACTAGACACTTCTTGCACACTCGAGTGGGTACAGGTGTAGCCATGTGCAGCCACGTGTGGTAAATCTGTCAGAACTAACAGCAGGGGCTCTGATAAGAGTTCTCCATCAATAAACCTGCTTGATAGCTCAAGGTCTTTGAATTGTTATCATAAGTGGCACCCTTATGATAACAATTAGTGAGGCCCCTATTAAGGGTCTGATCATATTTTCTCAGTGCCTGTTTTCTCAACTTGCCATAGGTTTATTACATCTTGATCATTTGAGATCATGTTAGAGTTTAAACCTATCCCTAGCCAATGTCAGGATTTAAGTGTTTTCTTCCCCGCTCATGAAAGACCGCAGGAAATGTCACATGTGAAGATGGTATTGGCAACCATTTTCCAAACAGAATACTACGTTTTGTGAGAATAAGACACAATTTGAAGATATACTGTAATCTCATTTATTTTGTGTAACCATAATACAAAAGCTTATGTTTCAGAAAAGTAAGCAATTTAGTTAAAATTCTGGATGCTAGGCTTCTCCAGTATCTACTTGAATGGCTTTTCTAACCTCAACATAACCAGGTCTCTACTCCAGCCAGACTGACTTACACCTGACCTGCATCTTTCTCTGAAAATGCGTCTGGTTTCTTCAGATAACTCCACTCACTCTCCATACCATACCCCTACCACTGATATTTCCTAGCCCATGACCTTAATGTAACCCATGCAAATATACCTTTGAGAACTAATGACTGAAAGTTATTAATTTATAACCTTTCCAGTTTAAGATCCTAGACTTTTCCTGCAACTTTGAGCAAAGGCAATGTGTGCTCACCCACTAGTTTCATGATTTTAAAGAACAAATGTTATATTTAAATTCAGCTTACATATTGTAGA
This sequence comes from Gorilla gorilla gorilla, assembly GCF_029281585.2. Lineage (NCBI taxonomy): Eukaryota > Metazoa > Chordata > Mammalia > Primates > Hominidae > Gorilla > Gorilla gorilla. Next base: position 168,739,402 of record NC_073228.2, read on the forward strand.
GATTATTTTAATGGCCATTCAATATGTAAACAATTTATAAACAAAAGAATTCTTTAATCCAGTTGTAAATAAGCTCATGCTATATAATTTCAAAATCTTGCTCTCTCTCTCTCTCTCTGTGTGTGTGTGTGTGTGTGTGTGTACATTTATTGACTTGTTTCATTTAGTAGTTTTGCCCCTACAGCCATTATGTCAGGAGTTGAAAATGCATAAGCTTCCAGGGACTAGACAGGTAGATAAATTGGTGAGGCAAACAAGTATTTAAAAAGCAATAGTACAAACATGAACTTAAATGGTCACAGACATAAAGCCCAGATGTTGGGAAGTAATAAGGAGTGGTGAGGATTGTGGAGAACCAAAGAGTACATGCACTATTCAAAGCGACCCAGTGCTACTCAGCTCTGAGAGATTGTGTTCATGTGATCATGCAAGCACATGTTGGCCAGATCTTCCAATGTAAATTATAAGGAATTTAGATAGGGAATTATATGTGATATTTCAGAATTCTTTTATGTTGACAAATAATTCACTGTATCATACAAGCATAACCCACCTGTTGGTGAATCTAGTTGTCAGGCTACTAGTTATATCTGAGGGGAAATTCTAGAATTGGGAAAATAATTAAAAACAAGTATATTAAAATAAACAAAATAATTATCTCCTATTACTAATAACACCTTAATTGATTTGTTAGTATGAAATATCACAGAAAACATATGGGTAACAAAATGCTATTTCAAGAATATTCCAACCTGGATCATATCTGAGTAATATGATCAAAGAGTTCATAAATATTTCCCATACTATGTTTGCTCTTCCAGACTAAGATGAAGACAAACTTGGGCAGAGAGTAGGAGGAAGGATATGGGCATAGGAACAACTACATTTTATTTTCAGATCTATCGCTTGTTTTTTGTGTAACATTGCATAAGTCAACTGATCTCTCAGGTTTCAGGTTTTTGTTGTTGTTATGCAGTGTTTTTTTCTGGCTGTTTGGCAAAATGAAGACATTGGGTAAAATGGATTATGAAGTTCTTTAAAACAGTAAAATATTAAAACAAAAGTGAAATTATTAGAATACAATGCAGAAAATTATGTGACCTTCATAATTCACTTAGTGTTTGTGGAGTGTCTTAAATTGAGGTTAAATCCCCTAAAAAAGCTCTGGTGTTGTGTGGCTCTATGATTTAATAGTAATATTTTGGGATTTACATGTTATATCACTTCATAGTCATGACCAGAAAGTAGCTTCACAGTTGACATCGAAAATAGCAAATAATTTCACTTGCATTTTCACTGTGTGTGGCTCTATTTGGTTTTCTCTTTAAAACGAGGTATGGGCGATGCATACTAGATGGAGTGACTCCAGTTTTAATCACTTCACTTTTCATTTGAAAAGTAATTCATCATGAGAAGTCAGTGGGGTATAGAGAGCACTAATTGCAGCAAAATATCAAGGACAGTTTTCCTCTGTCTTAATTAAACATTAATGAGTAAAGTTATTTGCAAATGCATGCTGCAGGGATGGACTTGTCTATCTACGTTTGGTAAATACTGACACTAGATGTCAAAATAAAGCACCTTAATTGATTTATACTGGGATAGTTTAAAAAGATTGCACCTGGCTTGACATTTTCCTAGGTTTTTATAGAGTAGTTTCTGATACATTATTTATAAAGAAACTTTTCCTGACCTATCCTAATTACAGGAGTGATTGTTTCCAAACCAATCAATTTGGTGTAAATTTGACTTTTCTCCTGCTGTTTCACTGTCAGCTTAAGGAATTCTACAGTAGATATGAGGAATCAAGTTTTATATTTCCAGAAGGAATTTGCAGGCAAGTCACATTTCCCTTTATTATTTGGGATATTTTGCAATATTTTAAAAGATTTTTGAATTAATAATTTTGTATGAGTGTATTCAAGTTTTATTTCAATATATTTGTTAATCTAATTGCTTTACTTGAGCTAATACAAAACCTTACATAAAACAGAAAGCCTAACGAGTACATTAAAGTCAAACTTGAAATCTTAAAATAATGTTCTAAGTAACATTGCCTTTGATATTTTATAGTGCATGTGATATAGTTAATACTCTAAGAAAAGTCACAAAACAAAACTTTCTGGCTCTCATATCAAGTTGTTCTGTAGATATAACAAAAAGAGAATTGCCCAATATAATCTGTAAATTAGTTGAAATGTAATTTTATCAGATTTCTTTATAAATTTCTCTGAATGATTTGACAGCAATATTTATTTTGATAGGTATAATTAAGCAATACTTTAGAAACTGTAAAATTACAATTAATATTTTGAAATAATTAAGTATATATTACATTAAGTGCTTCTAATTTTATACATAAGAAGAGAAATTACCAATCATGCAGTCTATGCCTTACAAGATTTTATGTAGATCAGTGTAGCAACATAGCAATTTTCAGAAAATTACAAAAACACAGTGCATAGAGTTTTAAAATATCAGTATGGTAGTGTATATTATTTTTTAAAAAAGGGAGAGAAAAGAAAAAAATCCCTGGTGTGTTTTAGAATGGCTTATAAACTCTGTATAAACTGTTTTCAGACAGCGCTGTTAAATTGCACTCTGAATTCTACTGAAAACTCCCAGTTTCCCAAACCATATGGCTTGATGTAGATAAAATTGGCTTATGGCAAATAGTATAAACACATTTCACATTTTTCCACCTGTGAAATTCTAAAGTATTATAGTGTACATTTTTAAGGTGATTAGTACCAGGTTTTCAGTGGATCTTGATTTCCAGAATCTTTCTGTCTGTCTAGACAACTTAATTACTATATTTGAAAATAACAAAGTGGCCCTTACCTTGATCTTATGAAGCTCAGACTTAAGAAGAATTTCATTTTCCATTTGAGATTCAAATCAATGTAAGAGATATTTACCGTGTTGAATAGAAGTGGTAAGAGTGGGCATTCTTATCTTGCTCCTGATCTTAGAGGAAAAGTTTGAACTCTTCATCTTTGAGTATGATGTTAACTGTGGGTTTGTCATGCATAACCTTTATTATGTTGAGGTGCTTCCTTCTACACCTAATTTGTTGAGAGTTTTATTCAAGAAATAGTGTTACATTTTGTCTCTTGCTTTTTCAGTACGTATTGAAGTGCCTATATGATTATTATCCTTTTTTTAGCATGGTGTGTAATGCTTATTTTTTGCAAATGTTTAAGCATCTTTGCATCTCAGGGATAAACATCACTTGATCACGTTGTATGATCTTTTTCATGTGCTATTGATCTTGATTTACTAATATTTTGTTGAGAAATGTTGCATCCGTGTTCATGAGGGATACTCATTCATTAATTTTTAATTTATTTATTTTAGTTTTAGAAAAATATTGTATATGCATAGTTTGTTTTTATGTTTAGCTTAAATTTTTTTCCGTTGCTGCTTTGAGTTAATTTGTATTGATACAACAAATACATTTGCTCTTACTTCTGTCATGTTATTTTATGTTATGAAATCTTTTATGTATAATCTTTTTTTGTATCTTTTGGTATTCAGAAATTTTTGTATTTTTATTCTAGTAGTTATCATCATAATGATGCAATTAGCTTCCTGGGTTTAAGATACTATTAATTTGTTTCCTACTGTGGGCAATTGAGGAATTAATTAGTAACTTCTTCTTTACTCTCCTACTTCTTTTATTAATACTTAATTTTATTTATTCATTTATTTATTTTTCAGATGGAGTTTCGCTCTTGTTGCCCAGGCTGGAGTGCAGTGGCACAATTTCAGCTCACTGCAACCTCTGCCGCTTGGGTTCAAGCGATTCTCCTGCCTCAGCCTCCCAAGTAGCTGGGATTACAGGCATGTGCCAACAAGCCTGGCTAATTTTTGTATTTTTAGTAGAGATGGGTTTTCTCCATGTTGGTCAAGCTGGTCTGGAAGTCCTGACCTCAGGTGATCCACCTGCCTTGGCCTCTCAAAGTGCTAGGATTACAGGTGTGAGCCACAGTTCCTGGCCTATTAATATTTAATTTTAAATGACATTATCTATTTACAATTAACAATAGAAGCCAATCAATAAACTTATTTTGAATTAGACATTCTCTTTGCATTCTTTCCTTGTATTGCAGTTGTTTTTTTTTAAATATGTATTTTGTCAAGACATACATCATTTCCCTAAAATTCTGTGACCTTTACCCCTTTTATGTAGTTTTGGTAATATAGTTGAGTAGGAAAATGCTCAACAGTAGACCTTAGTGTGAAGTTTTCCTAAAAAATTCTTGATTGTATGAAACTTTCTCTTGAATAATTTCTTCAGGAAAGCTTTATGAGTACAAAATTTCCTGATACTTTGAAGGCTCATATTTTTCTATAACTATTACAGAAGAAAAGTAATTCTGCCTAGATATGGAATCCTTGTCTTATTTTTTTCATTAAGAAACTTAAACATGGCTGGGCACAGTGGCTCATTCCTGTAATCCCAGCACTTTGGGAGGCCAAGGCAGGCAGATCACAAGGTCAGGAGATTGAGACCATCCTGGCCAACATGGTGAAACCCCATCTCTACTAAAAATACAAAAATTAGCTGGGCATGGTGGTGCATGCCTGTAACCCCAGCTACTCAGGAGGCTGGGACAGGAGAATCGCTTGACCCAGGGAGTCAGAAGTTACAGTGAACTGAGATTGCGCCACAGCACTCCAGCCTGGCGACAGAGTGAAACTCCCTTTCAAAAAAAAAAAAGAAACTTTAATATATGGTTCAATTGTGTTTTGTTAAGAACTGCTGGGATAGATGAATTTCTTTACCTTTTTTGGAACTATATGATTTTTGTATAATGTCCACAGATTTTTTTTTTATATTTACAATGCAATAGTTTTTTTATATTTAAAATGCAGTCATTTTCCCCAGAATATGTTTTGGTTTTGACAATTCTAGACTGATTTTTCCAGGTACACAATGTTCATATTCTACACATATATTCAAATGCTTCTTAATTTGGGGAATATTTTGTGTAATTGTATATCTTACTATTTGCTCTATTCCATTATTTTGGGTTTCTTGACTGTGACCTCCAATTATGTATTCATTGGACCTTCTTTGTTTTCTTAATTGATCATATCTTTTTTTTTTTTTTTTTTGAGACAGAGTCTCGCTCTTTCACCCAGGCTGGAGTGCAGTGGCACGATCTCTGCTCACTGCAGGCTCCGCCCCCTGGGGTTCATGCCATTCTCCTGCCTCAGCCTCCCGCGTAGCTGGGACTACAGGCTCCTGCCACCTCGCCCGGTTAATTTTTTGTATTTTCAGTAGAGATGGGGTTTCACTGTGTTAGCCAGGATGGTCTCGATCTCCCGACCTCGTGATCTGCCCACCTCGGCCTCCCAAAGTGCTGGGATTACAGGCTTGAGCCACCACGCCTGGCCTGATCATATCTTTTTTTAATTTTACTCTCCATTTCTATTTGATTATTTTCATATTTCTCCCTTTCCTTTCATTATTGTTACTTAAAATATTTCTATTCTTATTTATATTGTTTCTTATTATGTGTTTTTTTTTTTTCAGTGAACTCCTGTGCTTAAGCAATCTTCCTGCCTTAGCCTCCCAAAGTTCTGAGATTATATGGGTGAGCCACCATACTCAGCCATGTCTTCTCTTCATTTCTAAAATTCTCTATGAATCTATCTATATTTATGTTTTTTTTGAGCTTCATCAGTTCCCTTACTATTATTTACCCTCACTATTATTCAAAAATATTATTATTTTGACACTTTTTATTTCTAATTTAAATTTTTCACTTCATTTTTAATATTTTTTTCAAAGCTTGTTTAGCCAATTTTTTAATGTTAGCATTTCCATATACTCAATGGCTCTATTTTTCTATTATGCCTTAATTAACTGTTATTGGTTTAGTCAAATTATTTTTCTTTTCTCTTACAATATGTTCATATATGATGCAATTGCAACCTTTTTCCTTTCCTCATGTTTAAATTAAATGTTATTTTCTATACTTTAAGAGGTGTTCTTATAAAGGTAGTAGTAGAAATATCACTAGCGGTCCCCCTTTGCTGTTGCCATGACACTTAATAAAAAATGGCCTCTCTGTGGCCATGCCCATATTCTGATGTACACATTCTGTGAATCTTTCTCCACGTTCATTTATTTGAATATTGAGTCTTTCTTATTCCCGCATTCTAATTACTATCTTGTTCAATTTGGATTCTCCTACCAATAGTCTTCCTAAGAGCAAGTTTCTTTTTATCTGGAAGTAATTTTTATTTAAATTTGATCATTCTTTGGCCATAAAGGGTACAGGCTTTTCAGGAATCTTCTGATTTCCTGCACCTTTGTAGGGGCGGGGCATGTAATCTTTATATCTGTTTTGTCAAGACATATATCATTTCCCTAAAATTCTGTGCACATATATGCCACCAAATGAAATCTGTGGAAATTTCACCAGTCTACTTAGACTTTCTTGCCAAGAAATCCACTCAGAGAATTGGTTTCAGCTTTAGAAAATTAGTATATAATAGTAATTTTGTGTTTTATACCAGGTCTCCTTTTCCCTGCCAGCTGTTAGCTCTCTGCATGCATTTACTTTCATAAGTTCATTTGGTCTGTGATTTTTCTTTCTTCTAATACCCTTGTTAAGTTGTGGTATCAAGGTTATATCATCCTCAAAAATTTTGGGAGTATTCACTCATTTTCTTTTGTCTTAAAATACATGTAATGATCAAATTACATTAGAGTTCTTTTTAAAAACTATCTGGGTCAGGTATTTACTTGTGTAAAGATGTTTAATGATTGATTCAATTGACTTAATATTTATAATATGCTCTAGGTTATCTCTTTTTTAGCTGCTTTTTAAGGTAAATTTTTCTAGAAGTCTGTCTACTTACATATTTTATTCTATGTTTTGAAATTTATTTGCAAAAAAGTTATTTATAGTAAAATATTTTATGTGTTTATTCTCTGTAGTCTTATATATTCTAATAGTTTATTAATGTTATTCTTTGGTTTCCTTCTTTCTTTTCTCCTTTTTTCTTAAAAATCAATCTTGCCAGAATTTTGTTAATCTTTTCTCAATGAACTAGCTTTTGACTCTGCCAAAAAAAAAAAAAAAAAAGCTAAATGAGTACAAACTGAGGGATAATTGAAAATAATAACTACTAAATAATGAATGAAAAAACCTATTACAAGAGATTTTATAGTGAGCACCTGAGATGATGTTTACAGTTCAATCAGTAAAGGTAAAGACTAGGTGTTAAATAGAATTTGGCACAAGGCATCTTTAAGCTGAATTCCATTTAACACTTGATGCCTGGTGAGAGTATGCCTTTCTCTCACTGGGGCATACTCTGAATCAGTGAGCTCAGCAGTCAGGATGGATTGAGGTTTTACCCTGTCAGAGAGGCACCGCCTTACTTGGTTTGAAACATCTCTACATTTTTTAACCATGGTGACCATATTATGATCATCTCAAATAATACAATTTCACCACGTGCCGTGCTTCCTGGATTCTGTGTCTAAAATTTCTAGTCATCCCACAAAGTCTAGGACTCTTCCAATGTAGAGAGTAAACATAGTATAGGAGCTTTCACAAAGAATAGGAACTATCCATCCTAACAACTTTTCAAGTGGTAGATCTGTGCCTGGTTTTTACACAAACTAAATGACTTAAGGGTCAAATTGAAATAGTAAAGAAAAGAATAAGTTAGAATTAGTAACGATAAAGGGAAATTAATGAATTAGCAAAAAGGCAGAATTAATGAATTTGCTGTTTTTTTAAAAATAATAAAATAAAAAATTGTAAGAATAAAAGGAGAAAGCAAAACTATGAAAACACTGATATTTGGAGATAGTCATTTAGAGGAAGATCGTTTACAATTATATGTGAATATATAAATTAATCTCAAAAATTGGATTTTTTTAATTGGTAGAAAAAGAATAAACTACAAAAATTTGTACCAGAAGACAATCTAAATAGACCAATTAGCATAAGAAAAGAGTAAAGTTATCAAACAAACAAAATCCTCAACAACAATTTATCTTCAGTAAATGTTTCTGAAGCTTAGTTGATTTCAAAGTTAATTATTTTTAACTTTTATTTTAAGTTTGGGGTAAATGTGCAGGTATGTTATATAGGTAAACTTGGGTCATAAGGATTTGTGGTGCAGATTATTTCATCACCCAGGAATTAAGCCACTATTTTCCCTGTTCCTCTCTCTCATCCCACCTTCCACCCTCCAATAGGCCCCAGTGTGTGTTGGTCCCCTTTATGTGTCCATGTGTTCTCATCATTTAGCTCCCCTTTATAAGTAAGAACATGCAGTATCTGGTTTTCTGTTCCTGCCTTAGTTTGCTAAGGATAATGGCCTATATCTCCATCTGTCTTCCTGTAAAGGATGTGATCGTGTTCTTTTGTATGGCAGCATACTATTTCATGGTGTATATGTACCACATTTTTTAAATCAAGTCTAACATTGATGGACATTTAGGTTGATTCCATCCATGTCTTTGCTACTATAAATAGTGCTGCAAAGAACACATGTATTTATGTGTCTTTATGACATAATGCTTTATATTCCACTGGACATATGCCCAGTAATGGGATTGCTGTATTGAATGATATTTCTGTTTTTAGATATTTGAGGAATCACCATACTGTTTTCTATATGGTTGAACTAATTTACATGCCCACCAACAGTGTATAAGTGTTCCTTTTTCTCCATAACCTAGCCAGCATCTGTTATTTTTGACTTTTTTTAAGGTTATTTTGAGTTTTCTTTTATTATTATTATTATTATACTTTAAGTTTTAGGGTACATGTGTACAATGTGCAGGTTAGTTACATATGTGTACATGTGCCATGCTGGTGTGCTGCACCCTTTAACTCATCATTTAGCATTAGGTATATCTCCTAATGCTATCCCTCCCCCCTCCCCCAACCCCACAACAGTCCCCAGAGTGTGATGTTCCCCTTCCTGTGTCCATGTGTTCTCATTGTTCAATTCCCACCTGTGAGTGAGAACATGCGGTGTTTGTTTTTTTTGTCCTTGTGATAGTTTACTGAGAATGATGATTTCCAATTTCATCCATGTCCCTACAAAGGACATGAACTCATCATTTTTTATGGCTGCCTAGTATTCCATGGTGTATATGTGCCACATTTTCTTAATCCAGTCTATCATTGTTGGACATTTGGGTTGGTTCCAAGTCTTTGTTATTGTGAATAATGCCGCAATAAACATACGTGTGCATGTGTCTTTATAGCAGCATGATTTATAGTCCTTTGGGTATATACCCAGTAATGGGATGGCTGGTTCAAATGGTATTTCTAGTTCTAGATCCCTGAGGAATCGCCACACTGATTTCCACAATGGTTGAACTAGTTTACAGTCCCACCAACAGTGTAAAAGTGTTCCTATTTCTCCACATCCTCTCCAGCACCTGTTGTTTTTAATAATAACTATTCTAACTGGTGCGAGATGGTATCTCATTGTGGTTTTGATCTGCATTTATCTAATAATCAGTGGTATTCAGCTTTTTTCTTCATATGCTTGTTGGCCACATGTATGTCTTCTTTAGAAAATTATCTGTTCATGTCCTTTGCCCATGTTTTAATGGGGTTGTTTGTTTTTTGCTTGAAATTTGTTTACATTTCTTTTAGATATCAAACCTTTGTCAAATGTATAATTTGCAAAAATTTTCTCCCATTCTGTAGGTTGTCTGTTTACTCTGTCAATAGTTTTTCTGTGTAGAAGTTATTTAGTTTAAATACATCCCATATGTCAATTTTTACTTTTGTTGCAATTGCTTTTGATGTCTTTGTCATGAAGTTTTGCTCCATTCCTGTGTCCAGAATAATATTACCTAGGTTGTCTTCAGATTTTTTATAGTTTTGGGTTTTCCATTTAAGTCCTTAATCAATCTTGGATTGATTTTTGTATATGGTGTAAGGAAAGGGTTTGGTTTCAATCCTTTGCACATGGCTAGTTAGTTATCCCAGCACCACTTTATTGAATAGGGTGTTCTTTTGCCATTGTTTGTTTTTGTCAGGCTTGTCAAAGATCAGATAGTTTGTAGGTATGTGGCCTTTTATCTTGGCTCTCTATCTGTTCCATTGTTCTATGTGTCTGTTTTTGTACTAATACAATGCTGTTTTGGTACTGTAGTTCTGTAGTATAGTTTGAAGTTGGGTGGCATGATGCCTCTAGTTTTGTTCTTTTTGCTTGGGATTGGCTTGATTATTGAGACTTTTTTAGTTCCATATGAACTTTAAAATAGTTTTTCTAGTTCTTTGAAGAGTATTGTTGCTAGTTTAATAAGAATAGCATTGAAACTGTAAATCGCTTTTGGCTGTATGGACATTTTAATGATATTGATTCTTTCTATCCATGAGCATATTTTTCCATTTGTTTGTGTCATCTACGGTTTCTTTGAGCAGCATTTTGTAATTTTTATTGTAGAGATCTCTCACCTACCTGGTTAGCTGTATTTCTAGGTATTTTATGCTTTTTGTGACAGTTGTGAATGGAATTGCATTCCTGATTTGGCTCTTGCCTTAACTCTTGTTGGTGTATAGGAATGCTAGTTATTTTTGTACATTGATTTTGTATCCTGAGACTTTGCTGAAGTTGTTTTTCAGATAAAAGAGTTTCTGGGCTGAGACTATAGTGTTTTCTAGATATAGTATTATGTTGTCTGCAAACAGAATAGTTTGATTTCCTATTTGGATGCCCTTTATTTCTTTCTCTTTCCTTATTGCTCTGGCCAACACTTTCAATATTATGTTGAATACCAGTGGTGAGAGAAGGTATCCTTGTCTTGTGCCAGTTTTCAAGGGGAATTCCTCCAGCTTTTGCCAATTCAGTATAATGTAGGCTGTGGATTTGTCACAGATGGTTCTTATTATTTTGAGGTATGTTCCTTCAATACTTAGTTTATTGAGTTTTTAACATGAAGGGTTGCTGAATTCTATCAAAAGCCTTTTCTGCATCTATTGAGATGATCATGTGTTCTTTTGTCTTTAGTTCTGTTTATATGATGAGTCACTTTATTGATTTGCTTATATTAAACCAGCTTTGTTTCCCAGGGGTAAAGCCTACTTCACTGTGGTGGATAAGATTCTTGATGTGCTGCTGGATTCAGTTTGCCAGTATTTTGTTGAGGATTTTTGCACTGATGTTCATCAGGGATATTGGTCTAAAATTTTGTTTTTTTGTTGTATCTCTGCCAGGTTTCGGTATCAAGATAATGCTGGCCTTATAGAATGAGTTAAGGAGGAGTCTTTCCTCTTCTATTTTTTGAAATAGTGTTAGTAAGAATGGTACCAGCTCTTCTTTGTACACCTATTAGAATTTGGCTTGTAAATCTGTCTGGTCCAGGAATTTTTTTTTTGGTTGGTAAGGTTGGTAATCTATTTATTACTGATTCAATTTTGAAAGTTGTTATTGATCTGCTTAAGGATTCAATTTTGTTCTTGTTCAGTCTTGAGAGGGTGTATACATCCAAAAATTTATCTGTTTCTTCTAGATTTTCTAGTTTATGTGCATAGAAGTATTCATAATATTATCTGATGGTTATTTATATTTCTCTGGGGCCAGTGGTAATATTCCCTTGGTTGTTTCTAATGGTGCTTATTTGCATCTACTGGTTTTTCTTCTTTATTAGTCTAGCTAGCAGTCAATCTGTTTTATTAATTTTTTCAAAAAAGCACTCCTGGATTTATCTTTTGAATTTTTTTTGGTGTCTTAATCTCCCTCACTTCAACTCTGATTTTGCTTATATCTTGTCTTCTGCTAGTTTTGGGGTTGATTTTCTTTTGGTTCTCCAGTTCACCTAGTTGTGGTGTTAGGTAGTTCTATTGAGGTATTTCTAACACTTAGTGCTATCAGTTTCCCTCTTAATATTGCCTTAGATGTGTCCCAAAGATTCTGGTATGTTGTATCTTTGTTCTCATTAGTTTCAAAGAACTTCTTGATTTCTGCCTTAATTTCATGATTTATCTAAAAGTCATTCAGAAGCAGGTTATTCACTTTTCACATCATTATATGGTGTTTAGCAAATTTCTTATTTTGCAATTGAAATTGCAATCCCAATTTCCGTTTGCTTGGTAGATTTTTCCATTTTTTCCATTTGCTTGGTAGATTTTTCTCAATTCCTTTACTTTGAGCTTATGGGTGTCATTGCACCTGAAATGGGTCTCTTGAAGACAGCATACCAATGGGTCTTAATTCTTTATCCAGCTTGCCACTGTTTGCCTTTTAATTTGGGCATTTAGCCCATTTCCATTCAAGGTTAGTATTGATATGTGTGGATTTGATCTTGTCATCATGCTGTTAGCTGGTTATTATACAGACTTGTTTATTTGGTTGTTTTGTAGTGTCACTGCTCTGTATACTTAAGTATATTTTTGTAGTGGCTGCTAATGGTCTTTCCATATTTAATGCTTCCTTCAGTAGCTCTATTAAGACAGGTCTGGTAGTAACAAATTCCCTCAGCTTTTGCTTGTCTGGAAAGAATCTTATTTCTACTTCATGTATGAATCTTAGTTTATCCAAATATGAAATTCTACATTGGAATTTATTTTTTTATTATTATTGTTATACTTTAAGTTCTGGGGTACCTGTGCAGAATGTGCAGGTCTGTTACATAGGTATACACGTGCTATGGTGGTTTGCTGCATCCATCAGCCTGTCATATACATTAGGTACTTCTCCTAATGCTATCCCTCTCCTAGCCCCCACGCCCACAACAGGCCCTAGAGTGTGATGTTCCCTTCCCTGTTTCCATGTGTTCTCATTGTTTGACTCCCACTTTTTTTCTTTTTTTTTTTTTTATTATTATACTTTAAGTTTTAGGGTACATGTGCACATTGTGCAGGTTAGTTACATATGTATACATGTGCCATGCTGGTGCGCTGCACCCACTAACTCGTCATCTAGCATTAGGTATATCTCCCAATGCTATCCCTCCCCCCTCCCACCACCCCACAACAGTCCCCGGAGTGTGATGTTCCCCTTCCTGTGTCCATGTGATCTCATTGTTCAATTCCCACCTATGAGTGAGAATATGTGGTGTTTGGTTTTTTGTTCTTGCGATAGTTTACTGAGAATGATGATTTCCAATTTCATCCATGTCCCTACAAAGGACATGAACTCATCATTTTTTATGGCTGCCTAGTATTCCATGGTGTATATGTGCCACATTTTCTTAATCCAGTCTATCATTGTTGGACATTTGGGTTGGTTCCAAGTCTTTGTTATTGTGAATAGTGCCTCAGTAAACATACGTGTGCATGTGTCTTTATAGCAGCATGATTTATAGTCCTTTGGGTATATACCCAGTAATGGGATGGCTGGGTCAAATGGTATTTCTAGTTCTAGATCCCTGAGGAATCGCCACACTGATTTCCACAATGGTTGAACTAGTTTACAGTCCCACCAACAGTGTAAAAGTGTTCCTATTTCTCCACATCCTCTCCAGCACCTGTTGTTTCCTGACTTTTTAATGATTGCCATTCTAACTGGTGTGAGATGGTATCTCATTGTGGTTTTGATTTGCATTTCTCTGATGGCCAGTGATGGTGAGCATTTTTTCATGTGTTTTTTGGCTGCATAAATGTCTTCTTTTGAGAAGTGTCTGTTCATGTCCTTTGCCCACTTTTTGATGGGGTTGTTTGTTTTTTTCTTGTAAATTTGTTTGAGTTCATTGTAGATTCTGGATATTAGCCCTTTGTCAGATGAGTAGGTTGCGAAAATTTTCTCCCATTTTTGTAGGTTGCCTGTTCACTCTGATGGTAGTTTCTTTTGCTGTGCAGAAGCTCTTTAGTTTAGTTAGATCCCATTTGTCAATTTTGTCTTTTGTTGACATTGCTTTTGATGTTTTAGACATGAAGTCCTTGCCCATGCCTATGTCCTGAATGGTAATGCCTAGGTTTTTTCTAGGGTTTTTATGGTTTTAGGTCTAACATTTAAGTCTTTAATCCATCTTGAATTGATTTTTGTATAAGGTGTAAGGAAGGGATCCAGTTTCAGCTTTCTACATATGGCTAGCCATTTTTCCCAGCACCATTTATTAAATAGGGAATCGTTTCCCCATTGCTTGTTCGACTCCCACTTATGAGTGAGAACATGCAGTGTTTGGTTTCCTGTTCTTGTGTTAGTTTGCTGAAAATGATGGTTTCCAGCTTCATCCATGTCCCTACAAAGGACATGAATTCATCCTTTTTTATGGCTGCATAGTATTTCATGGTGTATATGTGACGCATTTTCTTTATCCAGTCTATTATTGATGGGCATTTGGGTTGGTTCCAAGTCTTTGCTATTGTGAACAGTGCTGCAATAAACATATGTGTGCATGTGTTTTTACAGTAGAATGATGTATAATCCTTTGGGTACATGCCCAGTAATGGGATGGCTGGATCAAATGGTATTTCTAGTTCTAGATCCTTAAGGAATCACCACACTGTCTTCCACAATGGTTGAACTAATTTACACTTCCACCAACAGTGTAAAAGTGTTTGTATTTCTCCACATCCTCTCCAGCATCTGTTGTTTCCTGACTTTTTAATGATTGCCATTATTACTGGCCTGAGATGGTACCTCATTGTGGTTTTGATTTGCATTTCTCTAATGACCAGTGATGATGAGATTTTTTTCATGTTTGTTGGCTGCATAAATGTCTTCTTTTGAGAAATTTCTGTTCATATCCTTTACGTACTTTTTGATATGTTTTTTTTATTGTAAATTTCTTTAAGTTCTTTGTCAATTCTGGATATTATCCCATTGTCAGATGGGTAGATTGCAGAAATTTTCTCCCATTCTGTAGGTTGTCTATTCACTCTGCTGATAGTTTCTTTTGCTTGCAGAAGCTCTTTATTTTAATTAGATCCCATTTGTCAATTTTGGCTTTGGTTGCCGTTGCTTTTGGTGTTTTAGTCTTGAAGTCCTTGCCCATGCCTATGTTCTGAATGGTATTGCCATTCAGGACTTCAAGGTTTTTATGGTTTTAGGTCTTATGTTTAAGTCTTTAATCCAACTTGAGTTAATTTCTTTGTAAGGTTTAAGGAAGAGATCCAGTTTCACTTCCTGCATGTGGCTAGCCAGTTCTCTCAACACCATTTAATAAGTAGGGAATCCTTTCCCCATTTCTTGTTTTTGTCAAGTTTGTCAAAGTTCAGATGGTTGTAGACGTGTGGTGTTATTTCTGAGGCCTCTGTTCTGTTCCATTTGTCTATGTACCTGTTTTGGCACAAGTACCATGCTGTTTTTGTTACTGTAGCCTTGTAGTATAGTTTGAAGTCAGTTAGCATGATGCCTCCAGCTTTGTTCTTTTTGCTTAGGATGGTTTTGGCTATGCAGGCTCATTTTTGATTCATTTATGAAATTTAAAGTAGTTTTTTACAGTTATGTGAAGAAAGTCAATGGTAGCTTGATGGGGGTAGCATTGAATCTATAAATTACTTTGGGCAGTATGGCCATTTTCATATTGATTCTTCCTATCCATGAGCATGGAATGTTTTTCCATTTGTTTGTGTCCTCTCTTATTTCCTTGAACAGTAGTTTGTAGTTCTCCTTGAAGAAGCCCTTCACATCCTTTGTAAGTCGGATTCTTAGGTATTTTATTCTCTTTGAAGCAATCGTCAATGGGAGTTTACTCATGATTTGGCTGTTTGTTATTTGTGTATAGGAATGTTTGTGATTTTTTCACATTGATTTTATATCCTGAGACTTTGCTGAAGTTGCTTATCAGCTTAAGGAGATTTTGGGCTGAGAAAATGGGGTTTTCTTAATATACAATCATCATGTGCAAAGAGAGATAAATTTGACTTCCTTTTTTCCTAATTGAATACCCTTTTTTTCTTTCTTGTCTGATTGCCCTGGCCAGAACTTTCAATACTATGTTGAATAGGAGTGGTGAGAGAGAGCATCCAGTCTTGTGCCAGTTTTCAAAGGGAATGCTTTCCAGTTTTTGCCCAGTCACTATATTGGCTGTGGGTTTGCCATACATAGCTCTTATTGTTTTGAGATACGTTCCATCAATACCTAGTTCATTGAGAATTTTTGGCATGTAGGGCTGTTGAATTTTGTTGAAGGCTTTTCTTTTCTGTATCTATTGAGATAATCATGTGGTTTTTGTTATTGGTTCTGTTTATATGATGGATTATGTTTACTGATTTTCATATGTTGAACCAGCCTTGCATCCCAGAGATGAAGCCAACTTGGTAGTGGTGGATGAGCTTTTTGATGTGCTGCTGCATTTGGTTTGCCAGTATTTTATTGAGGATTTTTGCATTGATGTTCATCAGGGATATTGGCCTGAAATTTTCTTTTTTTTTTTTTTTGTTGTGTCTCTACCAGGTTTTGGTATCAGGATGATGGTGTCCTCATAAAATGAGTTAGGGAGGATTCCCTCTTTTTCTATTGTTTCAATAGTTTCAGAAGGATTGGTACCAGCTCCTCTTTGTACTTCTGGTAGAATTCAGCTGTGAATCCATCTGGTCCTAGTCTTTTTTGGGTTGGTAAGCTATTACTTGCTGCCTCAATTTCAGATCTTGTTATTGGTGTATTCAGGGATTCAACTTCTTCCTGGTTTAGTCTTGGGAGGATGTATGTGTCCAGGAATTTGTCCATTTCTTCTGGATAGTCTAGTTTAGTATTCTCTGATGGTAGTTTGTATTTCTGTGGAATCAGTGGTGATATGCCCTTTATCATTTTTTATTCCATTTATTTGATTCTTCTCTTTTTTCTTCTTTATTAGTCTGGCTAGCAGTCTATCCATTTTGTTAATCTCTTCAAAAAACCAGCTCCTGGATTCATTGATTTTTTGAAGGGTTTTCTGTGTCTCTAGCTCCTTCAGTTCTGCTCTGATCTTAGTTATTTCTTATCTTCTGCTAGCTTTTGAATTTGTTTGCTCTTGCTTCTCTAGTTCTTTTAATTGTGATATTAGGGTGTAGATTTTAGATCTTTCCTGCTTTCTTTCATGGGCATTTAGTGCTATAAATTTCCCTCTAAACACTGCTTTGGTTGTGTCCCAGAGATTCCAGTGTGTTGTGTTTTTGTTCTCATTGGTTTAAAAGAACATCTTTATTTCTGCTTTGATTTCGTTATTTACCCAGTAGTCATCTGGGAGTAGATTGTTCGGTTTCCATGTAGTTGTGTGGTTTTGAGTGAGTTTCTTATTCCTGAGTTCTAATTCGATTGCACTGTGGTCTGAGAGACTGTGTGTTAGGATTGCCGTTCTTTTGCATTTACTGAGGAGTGTTTTACTTCCAATTACGTGGTCAATTTTAGAATAAGTGTGATGTGGTGCTGAGAAGGACATATATTCTGTTGATTTGGGGTGGAGGGTTCTGTTGATGTCTATTAGGTCCGCTTGGTCCAGTGCTGAGTTCAAGTACTGGATATCCTTGTTAATTTTCTGTCTCATTGTTCTGACTAATATTGATAGTGGGGTGTTAAATTCTCCCATTATTATTGTATGGGAGTCTAAGTCTCTTTGTAGGTCTCTAAGAACTTGCTTTATGAATCTGGGTGCTCCTGTATTGGATGCATACATGTTTAGTATAGTTAGCTCTTCTTATTTCATTGATCCCTTTGCCATTATGTAATGCCCTTCTTTGACTCTTTTGATCTTTGTTGGTTTAAAGTCAGTTTTATCAGAGACTAGAATTGCAACCCCTGCTTTTTTTTGCTTTCCGTTTGCTTGGTAAATGTTCCTCCATCCCTTTATTTTGAGCCTATAGGTGTTTTTGCACATGAGTTGGGTCTCCTTAATACAGCACACCTGTGGGTCTTGACTCTTTATCCAATTTGCCAGTGTTTGTCTTTTAATTGTGGCATTTAGCCTGTTTACATTTAAGGTTAATATTGTTGTCAGTGAATTTGAGCCTGACATTATGATGTTAGCTGGTTATTTTGCCCGTTAGTTGATGCAGTTTCTCCCTAGCGACGATGGTCTTTACAATTTGGTATATTTTTGCAGTGGCTGGTACTAGTTGTTCCTTTCTGTGTTTAGTGCTTCCTTCAGGAGCTCGTGTAAGGCAGGCCTGGTGGTGACAAAATCTCTCAGCATTTGCTTGTCTGTAAAGGATTTTATTTCTCCTTCGCTTATGAAGCTTGATTTGGCTGGATATGAAATTTTGGTTTGAAAATTCTTTTCTTTACAAATGTTGACTATTAGCCCCCACTCTCTTCTAGATTGTAGGGTTTCTGCCAAGAGATCTGCTGTTAGTCTGATGGGCTTCCCTTTGTGGTTACCTGATCTTTCTCTCTGGCTGCCCTTAACATTTTTTTCTTCATTTCAACCTTGGTGAATCTGATGATTATATGTCTTGGTGTTGCTCTTCTTGGGGAATATCTTTGTGTTGTCTCTATATTTCCTGAATTTCAATGTTGGCCTGCTTTGCCAGACTGGGGAGGTTCTCCTGGCTAATATCCCGAGGTGTTTTCCAACTTGGTTCCATTCTCTGGGTCACTTTCAGGTACACCAATCAAATGTAGATTTGATCTTTTCACATAATCCCATATTTCTTGGAGACTTTGTTCGTTTCTTTTCATCCTTTTTTCTCTAATCTTGTCTTCTCACTTTATTTCATTGAGTTGGCCTTCAATCTCTGATATCCTTTCTTCTGCTTGATCGATTCAGCTATTGATACTTGTGTATGTTTCACGAAGTTCTCATGCTATGTTTTTCAGCTCCATCAGGTCATTTATGTTCTTCTCTAAGCTGGTCATTCTGGTTGGCAATGTGTCTAACCTGTTTTCAAGGTTCTTAGCTTCCTTGCATTGGGTTAGAACATGCTCCTTTAGCTTGGAGGAGTTTGTTATTACTTCTGAAGCCTACTTCTGTCAATTTGTCAAACTCCTTCTCTGTGCAGTTTTGTTCCCTTGCTGTTGAGGTGTTGTGATCCTTTGCAGGAGAAGAAGTGTTCTGATTTTTGCAATTTTCAGCCTTCTTGCGCTGGTTTCTCCCCATCTTCATGGATTTACCTACCTTTGGTCTTTGATGTCAGTTACTTTTGGAGGGGGTCTCTGAGTGGATGTCCCTTTTGTTGAGTTTGATACTATTCCTTTCTGTTTGTTAGTTTTCCTTTTAACAGTCAGGCCCCTCTGAGGCAGGTGTGCTGGAGTTTGCTGGAGGTCCACTCCAGACCCTTTTTGCCTGGGTATCACTGGTGGAGGCTGCAGAACAGCAAAGATTGCTGCCTGTTCCTTCCTCTGGAAGCTTTGTTCCAGAAGGGTAGCTGCCAGATGCCAACCAGAGCTTTTTTGTATGAGGTGTCTGTCGGCCCCTACTGGAAGGTGTCTCCCAGTCAGGATACATGGGGGTCAGTGACCCACTTGAGGCAGTTTGTCTCTTACCAGAGCTCGAATGCTGTGCTGGGAGATCCAGTTCTCTCATCATAGCTGCCAGGCAGGGACATTTAAGTCTACTGAAGCTTTGCCCACAACCCCGCCTTCCCCCAGGTGCTCTGTTCCAGAGTGGTGGGATTTTTATCTATAAGTCCCTGACTGGCTCTGCTGCCTTTTTTTCAGAGATGCCCTGCACCAGAGAGGAGGGAATCTAGACAGCCAGTCTGGCCGCAAAGTCCTTGTTGAGCTGTGGTTGGCTCCGCCCAGTTTGAACTTCCCGGAAGTTTTGTTCACACAGTGAGAGTAAAACTGCCTACCCAAGCCTCAGCAATGGCACACGCCCCTCCCCCAACCAGGCTTGAGCGTTTCAGGTTGTGCTCAGACTGCAGTGCTGGCAGCGAGCATTTCAAGTCAGTAGATCTTAGCTTGCTGGGTTCCATGGGTGTGGGACCCGCCAAGCCAGACCACTTGGCTCCCTGGCTTCAACTCCTTTTCCAGGGGAGTGAATCGTTCTATTTCTCTGGCTTTCTGGGTGCCACTGGGGTATGAAAAAACAAACAAACAAACAAAACTCCTGTGGCTAGCTCAGTGTCTGCCGAAACGGCCGTCCAGTTTTGTGCAGGAAACCAAGGGCCCTGGTGGTGTAGGCACCGGAGGGAATCTCCTGGTCTGTGGGTTGCGAAGGTTGTGGGAAAAGCGCAGTATCTGGGCTGGAGTGCAAGGTACGGTCCCTAATGGCTTCTCTTGGCTAGGAGAGGGAGTTCCCCGTCCCCTTGCACTTCCCGGGTGAGGCATAGCCCCACCCTGCTTTGGCTCACCCTCCTTGGACTGCACCCACTGTCCAACCAGTCCCAATGAGATAAACCGGGTACCTCAGTTGGAAATGCTGAAATCACCTGCCTTTTGCATCAGTCTTGCTGTGAGTTGCATACCAGAGCTGTTCCTATTTGGCAATCTTGCCAGCAATCCTGGAATTTCTTTTCTTTAAGAATGTTAAATACTGGCTCTCTGTCTCATCACTTGCAGGGTTTCTGCTAAGAGGCCTGCTGTTAGTCTGATGGGCTTCCCTTCCTTTTAACTTGACCTTTTCCTTTAGCTACCTTCAACATTTTTTTCTTTCATTTTCACCTTGGAAAATCTGATGACTATGTGTCTTGGGGATGATCTTCTTGTGAAGTATCTTATTGGGGTTCTCTGCATTTCCTGAATTTTGGTGTTGGAAAAGTATGGAAGGCTTCATGAATTTGTATGTCATCCTTGCACAGGGGCCATGCTAATCTTCTTTGTCTTGTTCCAATTTTAGTATATGTGGTGCCAAAGTGAGCACTTGAAAGTTAATTCTGTCAAAGCTTTAAAAATTAAAAGCTCCAGGGAAGATTTTCTAAAAGCTTCTAAATAATTGTTGGTAAAACAATTAAAACATTGATACCAAATCCAGTAGAAATAAAACATATAGCAAACAGTAAAGATATCTCACATCTGGATACCATTGCATTCCCACATCGCTATACAAATTGCAATTAAATTAAAATGTCATTGAAAGAATAATAGGCAACAATCAACTAGGGTGCTTCCCTGGAAGCAAATACTGGGAAATTGTATAAGAACCATGTTAATCTAGCAAGACAAAAAGTACTGATTTTTTTCTTCTATAAATGCTGAAAATATAAGAAAATTAACATCTGTTCTTACAGAAAAATAAAAACCGCTACAATATTAAGAATAGATAGATGTGTAGGTAAATTTATCTCTTTGAACACAAAGCAAGCAAGTATTCAATAATTCATAAGGAAATATAGAAAGCATTTTCACAATTTAGCAACAAGGCAGAGAATGTCCATTTTTGCCATTATTACTAAATAATTTTGAAAATATGAACTAGTGCATTTTGACAAGAGGAAAAAATAAGGCATAAAAATTGGATAGAAAAAGTATAAATTGTTCTTTGCAGATAATATGACTCTATACTTAGAAGTCTCCACTTAATTAACAAAAACTAATAAATGTGGATAATAAAGACTTTAGTAAGTGGGCAAGTAGTCTAATTTACAGAATTAAAAGAAAAACTTAGTGTCATAAATGTTTAGTATTGCAGTTTTATAATCTATTTTAGTATTTGGTAGGAAAAGAACATAATCATTACTCTTTTTTGCATATTTTTATGATAATTGTTACATACTCTTTTACAGTAACTATAAGATTATTTTGTGATATGAGATTTTGACTAAGATATTATTAAATTTCTATAATAGATTGGCTTTAAGAAAATTGACTTCCTTATATGATTGAGTCTCTTATTTTATTATTTTATAATAGTCTTTTAATTTGGTTGAGTTTTACTTTATGTTCTCTAGAGATTTCTTGTTTCCTTTAAATAACTCTTGTTAATTTCTGAAGTATATTTATTAGCATTCATTACAGTTTTTTTAAAGTACTAACATAAATTCAGAAAATTTCTGATGCTTGCTAAATTAATTTTAAAAGATTCCCTTTCTAGAATGATACTGTTAGATTTTTAAGTAAATATCTTCCAATAGCAGTAATTAAATACACAGATGTGTTTGTGTATGTGTGTGTGTGTGGATGTGTGCACACAATTGAATTAGCTAATACTTCCACAATAATTTGTAGTAATTGTGGTTATGGTGGACATTTTTGTTTTTTTCTTTACTGGGAATGCATCTAGCATTTATCATTAAGCACAAAAGATGTCTAGTATTAAATACATGTTTATGTGTTTGTATATTCATCAGCTCATTAAGAAAGCAATAATTGGAAATGGTGCATGTATTGAAGGAGTTAATGGAATTGCTATGCAGATGTTGAGGGCAAGAATATTCCAGAAGAGAAACCACCACCATAAGGGCCCTAGTGTCTGAAATATTGAAGAAGCAGCAACAAGGTCAAGGTGATGGGAGCAGATAAAGATGAGAAACATGGTAGAAATTAGGTCACAGGTAAAGAAGGCCCAAATGTATAGAGCCATGAGCATTGTGATGACTTTGGCTTTGATTGTGATCACAGAGTGGAACCATTGCAGAATTTTCAGCAAAATAATGGCATAATAAGTGTTGTATTTTTAAAAGAATCATCCCAGTAATAGCATCTCTAACTCTACATTGTGTAAACCTTTAAATGATGCTGTTTTTCATTCTCCTTGAAGCCCAAATTCTCTCTTTTATATCAGAATATAAAGTGGATGATAGGAAATTAGGCAAGAATGCCATTTAAACAATGGTTACTTGACTTTTGTTGTTGTTGCCTTAATGAGGATGATTGAAGATTATGCCATTTTTTCTGACTATTTATTTGCATAAAACTTCAGTGATCACTGGGTCTTTGAATAGGGTTGAATTGAGTTCTTTTTGTCCTTTCCCATTATTTACCATTCCAGTGTGTAAGAATACAAAATTTAAATAGATTCTCTGAAGTCTAAAGCCTTTACATGACGCATGAAAACTGAGCCATACGCTCTGAGTTATGAGGTGCAATAATTAATTTTCTCATTTCTTCACATTTCCATGTTGTTAAATGTTAATCAATTCCTGCTGTTTTGGAGGTCAAAAATTTAAATGTTAGAAATAATACCCATAAGGAAATACATTTATTGATATTTAAGTTATTGAAAACAAAAGGATAAAGTGAGAAACATTTAATATAGAACTAAATTAATTTGATGTCCCCAAATAAGTGTACATTTTATGACTGCCATCACTAGAAATAACAGTAAAATAGCATATGTGTAATTTTATCCTGTGCTTATCAGGTTTTCATAGAGCTATAGAATTTATTTCTTTCCAATTGCTCAGTTTATAATAATTCCACAGGATACTAAGCTGCATAGTTAGCATATTGTTCCTTCCATGTATTTGCTTACTTTATTATCCCTTTATTCAACAGCTATTTATTGAGCACTAGCTATGTGCCAGATGCTGTACTTGTAGATGCTTTAGATGCAGTATGAAGCAAAACAAAGATCTCTGTCCTAGTGGAGTATTTATTTTAGTAGAGGAAGAGAGACAAAAAGCTTGAAATTTTACAAACTAATGAGGGCTGTGAAAAAAATACAGAAAAATAAAATAAAGCAGAGTAAGGGAGACTGAGGCAATGGGGAGAGGAAGTCCAAAGAGTTGTTTCAATTTCAGATGAGGATGTCAGGATAGGCCTTATTGAAAGGGTGAGATATGACAAGATTTGAAAGATGTGAGGAAGTAATTGTGCAGATATTCTGAGAGAGTGTTTCTTAGTAGGGAAGGAACTCAAGTAGGGTGGACAGGACTAGGAAGAACTGAAAATTAATAGGAGAAAATATAAGAACATAGCAAGAGGTCAGATCTCATAGGGTATTGCCAGACATTTTAAGGACTTTTTAAACTTCAAGATAAATGGGAGCCATGTAAAGCTTGGAGGAATGATTTCATCTGCATGAGGCTTTATGAGAATCATTCTGACTACTCTGTTGAGAATAGGTTGAGGAGGCTAAGGCTAGAAGCAATGAGCTCAGCCAAGCAGCAACTACAGTGATGGCAGTTGAAGAGAAGATGGCAATTAGAAAATTCATGGTCAAATACTAAGAAAAATTCAGATTCTGATATATTTTGGATACAGATCATAGAAGATGATAGATTAGAAATATATTTCAAATAGAAATAAATGTAAAAACACTTTGGTATTTTCTTTTGGCTCTGAGAAATTGGAACTTTGGTGATGCCGTCAATGTGATGTGCAGAACTGTAGGGGGAGCAGGTATGAGGGAGAAATGAGAAGTTGAACATGAGATGAAGTGTTGAGACACTGAACTTGAATTGTCTTTTGAACAGCAAGATGGAGAGGTGTAGTTAGCACTTGGATATAATAAGAGTTTAAGATTCTGGAGAAAAGCCTAGCCTGGATATAAAGCTTTGAGATTTATTGCATACTCAGTTTGGAAAGCTCTGAAACTGACTGGGCTTTCCATGAAATGAGTGTGAATAGAACAGAGGGTAAGGCCTGTGGTCCTAGGCACCTCAACATAAAGAGATCAATAAAGAGAGGAACTGCAATACAGGCTGAAAAGGAGCAATGGTGTTGGTAGAATGAATTCCATACAGTACTGCATTCATGGGCACAAATCCTGTGAAGGGCCTTATGCTCAAAAGGACCCAGTCTTAGTGCGTTTGGGCCATTGTAACAAAATACCACAAGTTGAGTGTCTTATACACAACAAACATTTATTTCTCACAGTTCTGGAGGCTGGGAAGTCCAAGTTCAAGGCGCCAGCAGATTCACTGTCTGGTGGGGGCCTGCTTTCTGGTTCATAGATAGTGCTTTCTTGCTATGTCTTCACATGGTGAAAGATACTAGCTAACTCTCTAAGGTCTTTTTAAGAACACTAATCCCAATCATGAGGGCTCTACCATCATGACCTAATTACCTCCCCAAAAGTCCAACCTCCTAATACTATCACCTGGTGGGGTAGGATTTTAATATATGAATCTGGCAGGGGACGCGAACATTCAGACCATAACAAACCCCACACTTGGTTTAATGCTCTACTGTTACTGTCTTGAGATTCCTAATTATTTTTGAACAGGGGGCTCTACAAATTACATAGTTGTCCTGATTCCATGCCACTCAGGTAATACATCTAGAGCAAACAAGATAACTACCAACTAGATAATGGGCTTTGGTTAAGATAAAAACTAAATATTTTTTCAAATAATTATACATATGTACAGAGAAACAAAGATGTCTTCAAGCTTCAAATCTATTTCTTTCTTCTACTTAATATGTACACATTTCTTTGATATCTTTGATTTTTAATTACTTCGTAATGCTTGCTTCTTTTTCGTCATCTCTACTAAGATTTAAAAAATTTGGGTTCAACAATCATTTATTTTTATTATTATATTTTCTTTATTTTCCCTAAGCTTATCATCTCAGACCCTAGCACAATTTCTAGTACATAGCAAGTGCTCAATTATTATTTGCTATCAGCTTTTCCAAATGTTGCCATAAGTAGCTAATTGATCAGTGGCTTTTTCTCATTTTAAAATCTAGACTTTCTGCATCTTTTTATAAGTTTTCACTTTCTTCTGTTTTAAATTTACTTTACTTTAGATTATTTCGAACCATATTCTGCATGTTTTCTTCTTCCCAAATGTTTTTTTGGTGTATTTTTAGTCCTCTTTCTCTTTGTTCTAAATAAAAAATAGGTATAAATAACTTAGATTAATAATTAGTCCTCAGCCTTCTTTTCTTATTATCCGCTGTTCCTTTTGTCTATCTCCGTAACTATTACCTTTTCAATATAAATAGCTATGCCTCGCTCTCCAGATTTGAACTCAATGTTCTTCTGGCCACTGGCCGTCTCAGTCTCTTTGTTGTTCTGATATCTTGTCCCACCTGTCTGCTACTTCTAAGTGTCTTATTTCTGTTGACTATTATGCTGTAATTAACCTACCTGTAGAATGTTCTTGGATTCTTACCTGTCATTAATGGACTACTCCTACAGTTTCCATTTTTAAGTGACATTCCTTCTTTTCTATATCCACAGCCTCCAGCATGATTCTGTTTCTCAGTCCCTCTCTCTAGAGAGCCAAATACTCCCCAGTCAGATCCCTTCCACACAAATCAGAATCGCATATCCAAAGCACAATTTCCATTATATTACCTCATCTTAAAAAGAAGAAAATCTACAGTCTCTCCCTATTGTCTCTGCTTCCCAGACCGTGTCAGACTATTCTAGCATATTATAACCAATCATGAAGTATATCTTTGATGATAAGTTAGCAATTATAATTAAAGTCTAAAAGTTGTGAATGATTTTCCTTTTTAAAAATTAATTAAATGTGCACATTATATTACACTTATTCCCTTGCCTTCTGAAGTGCTTTTCTTGAGTAGAAACGAAAGAAAGAAAAGACAGGCGGTAACAAAAACATAAATAAAATTCAAAAATTGCACATAACCCACCAGTCATGTTATCCATTACACAGCTCCAAGTGTCCAACTATCAGTGACATAATATGAATTAGTTATGATGTTCAGGATTTATTATAATCAGTAGCAATATTCATCTTACTTCCTTGCATTTTTTATTTTACGTTGTTTTTTTGTTTTGTTTTGATCAAAACGCATGGATTGCTTTGTACATACAGTAATTGTTCATCTTGTCTGCTCTACCACACACACAGAGCTGCTCGCTCCCACACACACAGAGTTGAGAATTCCTGAAATACAGATATCAGTGCAAGCATAGCCCTGGTATGCAAGAACAAATGAACCTGGCTTACATCTATCATCAGCTTATTTGTCATCACTCTGTAAAAGAAGTGGCTTTTCTCTTTATCCTGATCTTCTTGCTTTTGGCCACTTTTTTCCACCATTTTCACAAGTCAGATATTTATATTTCAAGGCTCATTTCAAGTGACACCTCCTCCTTGAGCTTCATAAAATCTGCCTTTCCTTTAAACCCTGATACTCCTTTTACTCTATTACAGACATAGTACATGGCCTGTCTTACAGTCATCTGTATATTTGTATTAACTTCCTGCATGACTCCAAATGTTTCTTGTGTATTCATCCTGAGCCCAGAAGAGTATCTTGAAAAGAAGTGAAAACACTTAAACATTAGAGACATTTAAAACCCTTATTAAATGCCTGGTTGTTTCTCACATGCAAGAAGAGCAAATAAAAAAAAACAGCTCTAACTAGTCTTAAGATGTGATTCCTCACTAGCATGCTTGACACTATATTTTCCAAAAGCATAAAATAAATTTATTTTTACATGAAGGTTAACATTAAGGTTTCTACATTAATGCACTATTACTAAAATCATGATGATTTCTCATGGGAATTGTTAAAACAAAACAAAAACTTTGTGTTTCTAAGAATTACAGATTCTTTGCAAAATGAAATAAGCATGTTTCCTAGCCAATGAACATGCGTGTCTAAATATCTAGGCAAAATAGACTTGAGCCATGTTGTAATGTTCAGTCTATAAAACTACATTTTAAATGAAGCTAACATAAAAAAATTCTGTGAATGTTTTAATACTACCTTAAAAATGTTCCAAGCACTGATATTTGAAATTCTAGAATAGTAAATCATACAAAATAATAATTTACTCTTGGATAATAAGTCAAATTTTACATTAGTTATAAATATATGTCCTCAAACTCTCTTGCTGATGTGTTTTTGACAAAATAAGGCCAACATTCAAATAAAGTATAGACAAAAGGAGATGTTTAGAAAAGAATGTGTTCTAATAACAGTAGGAATACAGTTTGGGAAATTTTATTGAGAATTACTCAAGCAAAGGCAGCATAAAACACAAGTGTAATATAGATATTGAAGAAGAGTATACTAATATTTATTATCTTTACCTTTTTTATTTCTTTAAACTGAATATATATTTACCAATATACGGAGAAAAATGAAGTAAATCATGCAGTAATCTACAGACAATTACACAATATTTGTGATTGAACTGTTGTAATATATCATAGTTTAGACTTGCAGTGACATGACAATTCAAGTACATTATCCTTTTGTTACAAGTATAATATTTATATATATTTAACTCCTCAAATTCTTGCCTGAATATCATGAAAAATGCAAGAATATATGTCATGATAACACTGTAATTTCAGAATGATTTTGTATTATCTGAATATGTGCATGTTTGGACCAGATAGTGAAATCTGCAGCAAATATTATGATATTTGATATTTTTATTTTAAAAACTTCAATAAGCATTTATTTTTAAAGTTATAGAGGTAGAAAACAAACATTTATATGAGTATGTTATTTTAGAATAACCACAAATACTACTTCTGTTTCCCCTAACATTTATGAGAAAGAAAATAGTTATTTTATTTTTTAAAACCATTGTATATATTCTACTGAGGTTCACTCCCTAGCAGTCTCTTTTTCTTAAGGAATACATTTTGAATGAGAGGACATCCTAAGGCAGACATTCTAAGTCAGACATATTGTACCTATTAAACTAAGGCAGAAACATTGAAGATTACAGAAGAAATATGTGGCAAGTCAAACACTGAATTTCTTACTTCCTGTGAAGGACCTGAATGGAATTTCAACTGTTTGAAATAGTTTCAGGTTGGGAGAATTGCCATATTTCGAATTTTGGATTTTTCCCAAAGTCATATTGTTTTTACACTTAGAAAAATATATCTCATTTATTAACAAATTTACAATTCAATAGAGCAATGGTTTTGTCATTAGGAATGAAGGAATTCAATGTGTCTGATGAAAATAGTTTGAAAATGAATTGCTATGGAATTTTTCTTTATATAAAGAAATAACTAAATTTCTGTGTGTACTTTAACAGACTCACTATGTAATGATCATTATAATTTAGATAAATGAAACTAGAGTAAAGGTTAAATATAGAGAAAAGAATAAAGAAACTACACTAGCAATTTGCGACCAGTGGTAGACCCAGGTGGGTGAGGGAGTAGAAGCAGTCTACTGCAGTAGGAGGACTATTTAGAATTGCTAGGACATGGTGATAATAAAGAGATAATTTATTATTAGTGAGTGTTATTATCCTTTTACATTCCTGTTAGTATCGTCCCTCATTATTGCTTGTGCTCAGTGTGGATAGCTACCCTTGATATTCTACAACTTGTTACTTCTACATGAGACATAATGGAATGGAAAAAAAATGTCAATTATCCTTTTAAAGTGAATATTATAGGTCATCTTTCACATAGAGGATTTATAATAATAAAGATCATAATAGTTTGCTGCTCTAAATACTTCATCATGCATTATCTCATCTGATTTTCACAACTGCTTAGTGAAGTAGGTATTATTTAAATGAGATGTATGGAAGTTAAGCAACTTATTCAAAAGTTCACAGATAGTAGGTGTTGAACCTGAGACAACTCAAAATCTGTGTTCTTCGTGGCCACGCTAACATGTCTCGTTAGACTTGACAAAGAAACCACTACTGTACATAGATAAAATGATCTTAATCTGCAATGAGGTACTGATTCACCTATGCTTTCTAATTTAACATAATTTGTATAACTATTCATTTGGAAAGCTGCCATTGACTATTTGCTTATTATGTGCCAGGCACAAGGAACTTTCTTTCCAAGATCTCATGTATTCTGCACAACCACATGAGGTGAATATTATTGCACCTTTTTAAGATGAGGAAATCGTGTCCACAGAGGTCACACATTTATGTGAAGGGGGAAAAGAAATTTAAGTTTAAGTCCTCCTAACCCCACATGTCATGTCCTTAATTAATAAATTGAAGGTTAAAAAATAAAAGAATAAGGAAAAAGAGACCCAAACTTATCATATTCCTTATTTGATATATACCTAATTTTAGATTCATGACATAGAGTGTTTATCATTGACTCTTATGTGACCTAAATTAATTACACTTAGGTCATGAAAATATCATGTTTAGGAAAACTTCATTGACTCACAGGAATATGTTAAGCAATAAGAAGAAATAAAAATTACAAACAGAATGTAAACTTTTTATAAAAATCCTAATTTCACAGGCAATGATATAGTGTAAGTCTTACTACATGTATCAGTCAGGGTTTTGCAGAGAAACAACCAAGAGAGTTGTTATAAGTAATTGGCACATAGATTATGGAGGCTGAGAAATCCCAAGATCCACAATCTGAGAGCCAATGGTATAAGTTCCAGTTCAAGTCTGAAGGCTGGAGAAGACCTTTCTCTCAACTCTAAGACTGTTAGGCGGAGAGAGTGAATTCTCTCTTGCACAGCCTTTTGCTCTATTCAGATCTTCAGCAGATTGAATGAGGTCTACCCACTTTGTAGAGGGCAAACTTCTCTACTCAGCCTACTGATTCAAACGTTAAACTCATCCAGAAACATCCTCACAGATACACCTAGTATAATATTTAATCAAATATCAGGGAGCCATGTGGTCCAGGCAAGTTGACACATAAAAATAAACACCATGCTACATAAGAGAGATTTGTTCAGATAGTGTTATTGCCATGTTTATAACTAGATGTAATGATTAAACAGGCAATTTTAGAATGTGAGATTTTTCTAGAGTTGAAGGAATTCAAAATTCTTCTGCACACACACAAAATAAGATTGTATAAGGTACCAAGTTCTCGTGGAAAGAGCATCATTTTAACCTGTTAGTCTTCATATAATTTATTGAATTTTTTTTCCATGCAGATTTTCTCTATTATATCATTGTAGAAATAAAAGGAAAACATGAATCCATTTTACAGGTCTTTTCTTTGGTCACATATATTGGGCACTGTGTTTCCAATAGTTACTTGTTATCAATTAAAGAAATATTTAGTGGTGCAAAATGTCACAAGTTACAAATAAATTGGAATTCAAAAATAATTTATATATATATATATTTTTTTGAGATGAAGTCTTGCTCTTGTCACTCAGACTGGAGTGCAATGGTGTGGTCTTGGCTCACTGCAACCTCCACCTCCCGGGTTCAAGTGATTCTGCGGCCTCAGCCTCCTATCTGGGATTACAGGTGCTTGCCTCCCTGCCTGGCTAATTTTTGTATTTTTAGTAGAGACGTGGTTTCACCATATTGGCCAGGCTGGCCTTGAACTCCTGACCTCAGGCAATCCACCTGCCTCAGCCTCCCAAAGTGCTGGGATTACAGGCGTGAGCCACTGTGCCCAGCATATAATTTATGTATTTTCAAAGGGCCATTTACTCTTTCTTTTTGTGAAAATTTTGATACTATGAATGCGGAAAATTTGGACATGATCTAAACTTTATATTTTAAATTCTAAATTCTGAAGTAAAGCTCTTCTTTAAATAATGCTGCAAAGAAAAGAAGATATAAAGGTTTTGATAGGAAGAAATGCTGTGGACAAGGATATGAGGCCTAGAGAAATGGCATGTTTCATGTCTTACAGTATTTATTTCAGTCTTTCTGTGATGGTGAGATTAACTTTTAACTACTTTATTTTCAATTACAAAATTTTAAGTTGGTGCAAAATTAATTGGTTTTTTTTTTGCCATTAGAAGTAATGGCAGAAACTGCAATTACTTTTGCACCGACCTAATAAAACTTCCTTTTAACTATATCTCCCAGAGAAGTGACACAAAATCAATGTACACTAAAGAGAAAAAGTATTTCAAAATTGTACTAATCAATTATAAAGCTTCAAAGATTCATATTGACATAGCTGCTTCATGGTGTGAGGCTTACTGAGGGCTTAGAGCTTGGGAACTATTTGTTGAACAGTAGGGTAGTACAGCTAGTGTTTAATAATATGAATATATTGGTCCAATCCTGGTCTTATCTTTTTGCATATGATCTTGTGCAAGTCATTTAATCTTTCTGTATCTCATTTTCTCTATCTTAAAGTGGGAGAATAATGTTATCTATCTCATGGAATTATTGAAGAATTTAAATGAGTTAATATTTATGAGCATGCCTAAGAATGTGCTTGATGCTACACAGTACCATGTGGGGGTACACAAAAAGTGTCTGTCTGTGTTGGGAATTTTTAAATTATGAATTATTTCATAATTTATGAAATAAATTATTTGAATTATTAAATTTTATGAATTATTTCATTTAAGAATTCAAAACAGATTAACTTTACAAAAATAAGATTATAGAATTTACAAAAAGTAGTCTCTCCAGTTTACACATAAACCAAAGACTTGGAGAGCTGTGTATATTGGGCACTGTGTTTCCAATAGTTACTTGTTATCAATTAAAGAAATATTTAGTGGTGCAAAATGTCACAAGTTACAAATAAATTGGAATTCAAAAATAATTTATATATATATATATATATATTTTTGAGATGAAGTCTTGCTCTTGTCACTCAGACTGGAGTGCAAGTTCATACAGTCAGGAAGTCTTAACAGAAACTCAAACCTGTTTTGCTTATCTCCAGAATGTATTCATTTCTCACTAAAGCAGTGTTTTTTACATTTTTCTGCATGTAATACAGAGTAAATAAGAATAAAGAGATCCCTTATAATCTGATTGTGAATGAGATATCCTTACAGTTGTCCCTAGATCTGTCTTTGTCCACCAGCATCCTCCCAGTAATCTCCACCAGCCTCTTTGCATTCTTCTTTTCTCTGAGCTAATCAAGTGACAATTTTTCATGGAAAATGCTATGAAAACACATACTCAGAACCCATCCTTTCCAAACACCAATAGATGTTTCCATCACTAAAATATTCCCGTGTAGAAATGAGTAGTGATTACTCTAAATTTTAATAGAATCTTAAAACTTATGCAGGGAAGTCAAAGGAAAAATAAAGCCTGGGTTACAGAATTCAGTGATGCCTTCTTTGTCCTCAATGAATTCCTTTTGTATCACTGTCATTAATCTGGGGTGAGGTTTTTTATCATTATAACCTTAGATCTTCTCTAGTTTATATGATAGAAGAAATTAATTTATACATGTCAGTACTTTACATATTGATATTAACACATTATCTAACAAATCTCCCAACTATTCAACTGAGTGAGAAACTCCTAAGACAGCAAAATGTCCCCACAGCTCTGTTGAGAAGTTTTGCCGTACTACCCAAGACAGTGATGTATTTGTTAACACTTTTGGCTCCTAAAGAGAAATGCAAAGGTTCACTTTTCATTTTGCCACTAACTTTTTAAAAATCTTCACTTTGGCCTGATCTCTAATCTACCTGTGACTTTGGTTTGGCTTTATGTGTGACCTTGCTATCTTTTTAAATTTAAATAAGACCCAAAGGCTTCTCATTCTAGGAATAAAGGAGTTACGTCAGAACTGAAAAGGTGAAGAGGAAAAAAAAAAAGTGATTGATGTGAAGCAGAAAGGAATTTGACAAGAAGAGATACAAATCTTTTCTGTTTCCTATGTTACAAATGTGAACAAATCGAAGATTAAAAATCTGTGCAATTTGCCTAAAGTCCCAATTCATCCTCAGATATTTTAACACAACCAATTTAAACACTTTCTATTATCTCCTAGGATCAAAAGAATCAATCAACATCTTCCACAGTCTTATGGGTCCTCAATCATGCTTGCCCAAGGCAATGAAAATCAAATCAAAAGCTGCTTCTATGGGTAGGGGGTTATAACTCAATATAACAGAAAATACTGCAGTAGTTAAAAAAAAACCTTGCATAAAATGAAAAGTAATTCATGCTCATTGAAAACGATATCCTTTCAGAGATTATGTGGAGATTTTCTCAATCTGTTCTTTTTCCCTCAAAATGAGTTTTTAAAATGTCAACCTGTTATTCTTTCAGAGGCAGAAGATTAATTTTGTAATCAATCCAACCTCCATGTTCTCTTCATTTTGATAACTTTAAATTATGACTTTCAGTTTAGATATTTTTTGGGAAATCAGTCTTCATTTTGAAAATAATAACTATAATACATAAATACCTAAATGCATAGATACTTATTTGCGTATTTACCAACATGAATGTGTGTTTAGGTGTGTGTATATATGTCTATCTGGGTGATACATATCAAACTTGTATTTGTTACAATAATAGAATTGGTCAAAATGTAGAAAAGACAAGACTCAGGACAGTCTTTCAATCATATTCTTCAGTGTGGCTAGTTTGGTTGCAATGAAGAGAAACATCTCTAAAATGGTGTGTCTGTGGTGTTTCAATATATATATAGATCTGGACTTGCTATCTGTGTTATTATTATGCTTACTTTTATCTGCTCAATGTAGAATATATAATAGAAACAACTCAATAAGGAAGTCTAAAATTTTAAATCTATCAATTTTTTAAAAATCTACCAATTTTGTGAAATGTAAGGAATGATGTATTTTTCATTTCTTTAGTGAGGAAAAATCTTCCTCCCCCATCGTTAATTCTGTATTCAGTAATTAGCTTTCTATGATTTTGACAGTTATGTGCACTCACATCTTATTCCTATTGGAATCCTACTTACTGATTCAGGAAACAAAGCAAGTGAAAATTAACTTTTGATCCCTTACTAAATGACGATAATAATTATATAAATTCTGATAGTAATAATTATATTTCTAGCTGTATGGCATGGAATGGGGGCCAGCTACTCCTCCAGGCTGCTTCCATACTTTGGGAAAAACATCTGTAGTTACATAAGTCCATATTATATGCACATATTTATTTATGTTCCACTAAAAACAAACTGAGAGGGTGCCAGCATGGATCCTATATCGACTTTTTGTTATGCGAGTTCTACTGTCAACCACTAACCATTACAATCTGTGTACAACCAAGAAAAGATCAAAATTACATTTATTGACACTATTTGTAACCCACCTTTATAACCATTTCTAAAAATAATGAAACTGCTAAGTTTAAGAAACTTATTTTATTGGCTCACATTTATTTAATATTGGCATATGTGGTTTATTTTGATAGGATTTGTTAATTATTTTCCCCAAAGTGATGTATTTTCTAAAATACTTGTAAAATTACTTGAGGATGGGAGGGTAGGAAGAAAATAAAACAAATGCTTTTGATAAGGACAATACTGGATATGAATATACAGAATTAGATTACAATGTCTAATCTAGATTCTAACTTGACCACTGGGCTATAAAAATTGCTTACATTAAAGTAGAAATAAAAATTGCTTGAATATGATTTATAAAACATCATTAAAGTTTTTGTATTTATTATGCTTTAAGATTTAGATGTAAAGCATTTCATGTTTATACCATGAGAAATCCATGCTTTTTCTTTGTGCATTTCACTTCTAGGGTTTTGCTTTGATTTGCAATATTTAAAATTTCAAATTAAATTGAACTTCATCTGGAATGACATGGAAGCAAAGCTTTTAAATTTTACTTTGTATAGTTCTAGAATAATAATAAAAGGCTTTAGGCATTTTAAAAGTTAGGTTGGTTTTAAATAATAGTTGAGCCAAGCTTCAAACTATGAAGACTTAAATAGTTTCTTATATTTTGTATTTCGTTATTGTATCTGACATACTAGTACACCAATTATTTCATAAAGCATTTATATAATATTAGTATGAAACTTTAATGTGGTTAATTTTTAGGTGTATTATTTTTTAAGTATTTTTGGATTATTTCCGAATTTTAAATCCCTTATTAAATATCCAAGATGAATCTGATTTTTCTTTAAATTCCTATGGAAACATTTCCATAAGATTGTTACCAAAAAAAGAGAGTTTAAAGTCAAAGTGAATCAGCACTGGGTACTTGATTTGGCAAAACTAAAGCTATACACATTTGCCATGTATAAAATGGGATCACTGAAGTTACTATATTTGTCATAAAATCTGTTCACTACAATAGACTTGTAAATCTAGCACTAACATTTAAGTAATATAGTAAATTACAGACCTATTGAATAGGTCTACTTCAGCTATTGTTTGGTTAACAAATTATACAAATTCAGCATATAATACTATTTGACATAATTAATTCATATACCAAAAGCACATATAGAAATAAGTAGTTAGCTGAACCAGACTCACAAATCTACACATTGTATTTCATGTAATTTAGATATATAATCCTATTTAATCCTCATATTATCTTTAAAAAGATAATTCTCCCTAACAAATACTTATTAATCATCTGCTGAAGACTAAGCACATATGTAACAGAGAAACTGAGGCTTAAAGATACCAAATAACTTACCCAAGGTTAAACAATTAGGAGTCTGTGGAGTTGGGATTCATACCAGGAATGTCTGATTCCTATTTCTACTCTCTTTCCTGATGCCATGCTATGATATTTAAAATAATATTGGAGGAAGATTGATCTACCCCACCTTCTCTCCTTTGATAGCAGATGGATACTACATATTACCTCTATAAACTTCAGTGCATTTCTGCACCTCTCAAATCCGCTTACCTCTTCATGAGAAAAATCATGTTATTACCTACATTATAGCATAGTAAAGGAATTGCAATTATTAACATAACAAGTTTTCATTCTTTTTCACTCCTGCCAGAATCTGGGCCTTTACCCCATTGCAAGCTTGTAAGTTAGCTTTGTATGGTGTCATGGTTGATGGCAGAACACAGAAAGCTACAGGGTCAGTAACAGAGGACTTTTCACATAACAGCAAGCAATATGCATTTCATGTATGCAATGGTTTTCTTTGCCCACAAGTTCCACTGGAATAAAGCACAGCGGACTAAGTGGATCCTGCACACACAGCAGGTTTGCAACACAGCCAAAGAACAGACAGATATGGGGATATACCTTTATAGCAAGCTCGTTCTTTGTCCTGGAGGATGACATCACCTTACCCTCAATTGCCTGCTGCAAATACAACCTTAAAAAATGGATCATGTACAGAAAAGTCCAGGTCTTGATTTCTTGGCTACTTCACCAAGAATATGCAAGAATGGTCAAGGCCGTGACAAGTGACACCTCTCAACAACTCCTTCATATCCTCCATTAAGTCTTTGCCAATCTCATATTATATTCACACCCAACTTTCATTCAATTCTTTCTTTTTCTACTCCCCTGGCAGAATTATCTGTCTACACTGCCTGTGCACTCAGGCATTGAAAATGACTTGAGAGAAAACAAAATATAAAGTATTAACAAACGAACACAAAATAAAGCCATGACGTTTTACAGGTGCAGTATTTATAATTCACATTTGGACTCATTCAGGACTTTATTTCACACCTTGTTTCTCACTTTTTAAAGCAAAGCATTTATTCCCTTACTCATTCTTAACTGATTAACCTGTTTATTATTTCTCTTAGAAAACAGAAGCAATGAGAATAGGTCTTCCAAAGGTTTCCACAGCCACACGAACTAACATAATAACAGATGTGCCAGTAACCTCTGTCATCACTTCTGTTATTATGGATGAGCTGTCTGTGCTCCTTGCTAAGGCTAAAACCTTCCCTTATGGACTGAATCCAGTCTCCTCTGGATTGTGCAAGGACGTGGTTCAATTGCGTGCCTCTCTCTTTCCTGCATCAACGATTCCCTCTCTACTGGACAATTTTCATAAGCATGCAACCACACTATAAGGTCTGTCATCCAAAAAAAAACAAGTAACATTCCATAAACTTATAGAAGACTCAAGGCTTACTTTATTTCCCTTGTGCTGATGGGACCCTCAGCCCTGTCCCCAAAGTAATCACTGAGTTTATTTTTGAATATCCATATATGTGCTGTTAGAAAGAAAGGACCGTATATTCTGAGAACAATTGGCTGCACGAAATGATAACAACAATCTGTAAATTAAATGTTTTATTTAAGTCTATGGCAGGGCTTTTTTCTCCCACCAGATTCTATAAGTAGAAAAGGAATAGTACATATATTCTTCTCTAAGAGTAATGCTCCTAGGAAGAAGGAATAGAGTTACATTCTAAATATGATATTATTGTTGGAAAATGATTCTAAAATGTTTAATCTGATGCCTTGTTTTTAATAAGCACAAATTAAACAGGTATTGCTTGTTAAACAGAAAAACATAAAACTCCATATATAAATAAAATAGTTCCCTTCAATCAGGGTTTGCCATTCTTAAATTACTCATTTTCAAACACTTGCTTCTAAATTTATTTCTGCTGTTTCTTAATGTAGTCATTTTTCTTTGAGTGTTAACTTTCCATATACTCACAAAACTTTCAGTAGTTTTTAAGTCAGATATTCCCCCAAATTTTCCATGACAAGTAAAATTTATTCGCTAAACACTAAAAATAAATGGAGTATTATTTCTGTGGCTAAAATCACTGAAGCAGGTTAGAAAATTTATTATGCAATGTTGTCTAGTCTTAAATTGCACATAGCTCGATATTTTCCCTCAGTTTCATCGTGCTTGGATTTGTTGTTCTTATTGTTGAGGGAAGTTATAACTTATTGGGTAGTGGCTACGAGGAAACAGCGGCAACAGCAACAGAAAAGCTATCACACCAATTTATCCTCCAAGTTAAAAATAATAAGAATCTAAAATTTCATTTTACAGAGGTATAAAGATCATTGGCTCTTAATGGATAATTTTGGGAAAAAAATATTTTCTTCAGCCACAAGTTTATGTTATTTTTCACTTTAAAATCCTTAAACAAAATTTATCTTATTCCTCTTCTGCTCATTGCCAATCCCTTCAACATTGCACTTTTTTTTCTTTTTTTTAAACAGGGTCTCACTCTGTCACCCAGGCTAGAGTGCAGTGGCATGATCTTGGCTCACTGCAATCTCTGCTTCCTGGGCTCAAGTGATCCTGCCACCTCAGCCTACCTAGTAGGTGGGACTACAGGCATGTGCCTCCACGTCTGACTAATTGGTGTATTTTTTGTAGAGGTGGGGGTCTCACTATGTTGCTCAGGCTGGTCTCGAACTCCTGGGCTCAAGTGATCTGCCTGCCTTAGGCTCCTAAAGTGCTGGGATTACAAGCATGAGCTGCTGCGTCTGGCCTACTTGGATTTTTAAAATTATCTTATCATTTATCAATTAAGACTAAAGAATTATGCTCCAACTTATTTAACTCTTGCAAACAGTTTTATGTAGGCACAACATAAAATGACAGCTTGATGGAAAGTTGGGGTAGACCTGGAAAAAACAGAAGCAGTATTAGTGATCACACAGAAAACTGGGAAGTTCAAGGAATGATAGCATATTATTTATTACTACACTGGCTTGCAGCATGGTCTCTAGAGTTGTGTTTAAAACTTGGCTTTCCAAGTTACTAATATAACAACCTGGGAAAATTGCTTAACGACTCTGTGTCTTGATTTTCCCAAATGTAAAATGGTGATAATAATAGAATCTACCTCATAGAACAGTTGTGATTGCTAAATGACTTAATACATGTAACACGCATAAAATAGATCTTAAAACATATTAAGTATGAAATAGTTGTTACAGAAGCCAAATGACAACAGCAGACAACGTTAAAGACAAGAGAAATTTGAAGTCTCTGGCACCTACAGATACATCAAGCATTAAGCAGAGCGAAATTCCTAGCCAGATTAATAACAACAACAAAAATACTAATGGACTATTTACCTCAGTTCCTATTACTCAATGCATTTTGTTTTGCTTTCAACAATGACAACAACAAAAAAAATCACAAGACATATTAAGAGGAAAAACAAGCAAACAGATTCTGAAGAGACAGAGCAGGCATCAAAAATTGACTCAGCTATGACACAGATTCCGAAATTATCAGACAGGGAATTTAAAATATTTACAATGGAAATGTTGAGGGCTCTAATGAAAAAAGTAGATGCAAGCAGAAACAGATGGGTAATGTAAGTAGAAAAGTGGAAACTCTAAGAAAGAATCAAAAGAAAATACCAGAAATAAACAACACTGTAGCAGAAGTAAAAAAAAAAAATGCCTTTGGTGGGCTCAGACTGGTCATGGTCAAGGAAAGAATCAGAGAGCTTGAAAATAACAAATTTTCCAAGCTAAAACTTGAAAAAAAAAAGGAAAAAAAAAACCCTACAAAAACTATGGGCTGTAACAGAAGCATAACTGAAATAGCTTTAGAAAGGGAAGAAAGAGAGAAGTAACCAGATAAAAACATTTCAGTAATAATGGCTGTGAATTTTCCACAATTAATGACAGGCAGCAAATCCAGGGAACTCAGAGAAAACCAAACAGGAACCACTCTAAAAAGGCTACTGATATGTATATCATATTAAAACTGCAGAAATCAAAGACAAGAAGAAATCTTAAAAGGAGCCAGAGAAGGAAAACTGACCTTACATGTAGAGAACTAGGATAAGAATTTAGCAAGACTTGTCATCGAAAACCAGGCAAGCTAGAAGTGAGAGGAATATAAAATTTAAAGCATTAATAGAAAAAAAGAGAAAACAACAACCTAGAATTCTATATCTAGTTAAATGATCCTTCAGAGATAAAGGAAAAATATAGAGTTTTTCAGATAAATTAAAAACAGAGAATTCATCACCAGCAAATTAGCTCGAGAAGAAATGTTAAAAGAGTTCTTTAGGCAAAGGAAAATAATATAGGTAGGAGTCTTGGATATACATCGGAAAAAATATGTTGAAGAAAAAAATTAATGAAGAGAACTTTTTTTTATTTTTAATATCTAGAATATAACTGTTTCAAGTAATAATACTAATAATGCATAGGGTGATTATAGCATATGGGTAAACAAAATGGAAGGCAGTAACGGCATAAGGGAAGGAAAAGGCAAATCTAGGAATACTCTAAAGTACCTACTTTACGTAAGAATCGCTATGGTGATATTTAAGGAGAGTTTGTGTAGCTAAAAATTTATAATGCAAATCCTAGAGAAACTACTACTTTTTTTTTTTTACAAAAAAGTAATGACTTGTATGCTGTTAAATGAGGTGAAATAGACATATACAATGTTTACATAAAACCAGAAAAGGTAGAAAACAGAAGGAAGAAACAAAGACCAAATGGAATCAATAGAAAACAATTATAAACATGATAGGTATTAATCCAACTATATCAATAATCACTTTAAATACATGAACTTAAGTGAATTAAATACAACAATTGAAACATATTGTTAGAGTATATACAAATGAGACCCAATTGTTTATTATAAGAAATGCTCTTTAGGCCAGGAACAGTGGCTCACAGCTGTGATCCCAGCACTTTGGGAGGCTGAGGTGGGCGGATCACCTGAGGTCAGGAGTTCCAGATCAGCCTGGCCAACATGGTGAAACCCCTTCTCTACTAAAAATTAAAAAAAAAAAGAAATTAGCCTAGCATAGTTGCGTGCACCTGTAATCCCAGCTACTTGGGAGGCTGAAGCAGGAGAATTGCTTGAATCCAGGAGGCAGAGATTGCAGTGAACCTAGATTGCACCATTGCACTCCAGCCAGGGCAACAAGAGTGAAACTCCGTCTCAAAAAAAAAAAAAAAAAAAAAAAATCCTCTTTAAATTTAAAAACTCAGGTTAAACTTAAAGGAGTTCAGAAAGATATAGTATTAGCTTATACTAATCTAAAGAAAACAGAAGTAGCTATATATAAATTTCAGACAAATCATAATTCAGAGCAAGGAAAATGATCAGTGGTAAGAGGAGTATGAAACGTTGATAAACAGGTCAATTTTCCAAGAAGACACAGCAATTCCAAATGTCTGTGCATCTAACAGAGCATTAAAATTACGGGAAGCAAAAACTGTAATGAGAAAGGGATCCACTATTATAATTGAAGACATCAGCAACTCTCTTTCAGTAATTGATGGATCAAGCAAGCCAAAATCAGTAAAGATTAGTTCACCTTAATAGCACTATCAATCAACTTGATCTAACTGGTATTTATAGAACATTCCATCTAGCAACAGCAGAATATACATTCTTACCAAGCTTGCAGAAATACTTTTCGTGATAGGCCACATTCTGTACCATAAAATGTACCTTAACACATATAAAAGCTTAAATATCATACAAAGTGTATTCTCACAAAATGGAATTAAATTAGAAATCAAGATCTGAAGGATAGCTGGAAAATGCACCAAATATTTGGACAGTAAGCAACATACTTTAAATAAACAAGGGATCAAATAAATCATAAAAGAAATTTTAAAATATTTTAAGCTAAGTAAGTATAGGCTAGGTGTGGTGGCTTATGTCTGTAATCCCAGCACTTTGGGAGACCGAGGTGGGTGGATCTATTGAGGCCAGGAGTTCAAGACGAGCCTGGCCAACATGGTGAAACCCATCTCTACTAAAAATACAAAAATTAGCCAGTTGTGGTAGCTTGCACCTGTAATCCTAGCTACTCGGGAGGCTGAGGCAGAAGAATCACTTGAACCCGGGAGGCTGAGGTTGCAGTGAGCTGAGATTGCACCGTTGCACTCCAGCCTGGGCAACAGAGCAAGACTCCATCTAAAAAAAAAAAAGATATAAAATAAAAATAGTAAATAAATAAACTAACAAAATATAAAAATATAATTTATCAAAATGTGTGGGATGCAGTAAAACCAGAGTTTAGATGGAATTGTTTTTTTTTTTTTTTGAGGCCGAGTCTCACTCTGTCACCCAAGCTGGAATGTGCAGTGGCACAATCTCAGCTCACTGCAACCTCTGCCTCTGGGGTTCAAGCAATTCTCGTGCTTCAACCTCTCAAGTAGCTGGGGTGTGTGCCACCATGCCTGGCTAATTTTTGTATTTTTAGTAGAGATGGGGTTTCACCATGTTGGCCAGGCTGGTCTTGAACTCCTGGCTTCAAGTGATCCATCCACCTCGGCCTCCCATAGTACTGGGATTACAGGCGTGAGCCACCACGCCTGGCCAGATGGAAATTTATAGCACCAAATTCCTAAATTAGAAAAGAAGGAAGATAAAAAGTCGATTATTTAAGATTTTACCTTAAGAAACTAGAGCAAGTTAAGCCTAAGTAAGCAAAAATAATTAAATGAATGAAAATTAAAGCAGACCTCAATGAAATTAAAACAGGAAAATAATACAGAAAATCAACAAAGCCAAAAGCCAGTTCTTGGAAAAGATCAATACAATTGGTAAATATCTTGCCAGGGTAACCAAGAAAAAAAGATAGTTGACATGATTAACAGTATTAGAAATAAAAGAAGTGTCATCATTCGTGAACCGACGGACAAAGAACAACAATGGAATTCTATGACTAACTCTATACCCTCAAACTTGATAACTTATGCAAAATAGACCAATTCCCTGTAAGACACAAGCTACTATAGTACTAACAGTAAATATTTATGTATGCAAAGTGAAAAACAAATCATTTAGGAGATAGGAGGATATCCGGATTGAAGGCAGAATGTGACAAAAAATCGATTGCAAAGGTATAAAACAACCTTACTAGTGGGATGGGAAAAGGGATAGGCTAATTGACCTTGGAAATTAGTGGAGTCTGTAAGACTACAGGCAAAAGAAACTACACATAAGGACTCTACATTTGCTTGTAAAGTTTCTCATGGTAATATGAGTTAACAATTCCGATACTACTATTATGTGTATACTGGAAATGGACAAGTAAGTAAATAGATGGCAGATAGTAGGAGCCAGGTTCTCACTGTTGGAGTGGGAGTTTACAGATAAGCAAGAGAAGAAGGTT
This sequence comes from Gorilla gorilla gorilla, assembly GCF_029281585.2. NCBI lineage: Eukaryota > Metazoa > Chordata > Mammalia > Primates > Hominidae > Gorilla > Gorilla gorilla. Next base: position 168,782,727 of record NC_073228.2, read on the forward strand.
CAAATAATCTATGTGGCAATAAATTAGAATTGGAGATAGCAACATGAACTGATGTTCTATTTAATGGGGATGCGACTGACTATATATATAGAAATATTTATAAATCCACAGTTTAGTATACACGCATATATTTCCTTGCTCTGTCAGCTAGGAGGATTTGTTTTAGATGTAAGCACATTTGTTCCAAACCCAAATACATAATGAAAACATTTTTATTCCACATAACATCTCTGTTGATATGTGCAAAATGTGCATTTGCCATATTGCACAAATAATTAATCAATTATAATCTTTTCTGTGTCACAATATTAGAATCTCTTTTGTGTTGATGAGAAAAAGATAAATTTTGAAGTGGCATTGAGAATATAAACAGAAGTAGAATGCTAACCAAGAAATATGTTTTAATCGTATGATACTTTCAGTCTACCATAGATACTATTTTCTTTGAAGACATTTTATGTGTGTTTATACACACATGTGTAACTAAATTCTGATCTTTTCTGTATGACCATTTATAAATACTCAGTGCCTACTAGAGTAGAAACTGCAAACATAAAAGTTTAGGGAAAAATAAATATATGGGTAAATACATAAATAAATGCATGCACTAAAGGTCAGGAAATCTATTTGCATGCTTGAAATGAAGTTCCTGCTGATTTCCAATTTAATTCTATTATTATCTCAGTTTAGTATCTTCATTCACCTTCCATAGTATGTATGTATGCATATGTATATTATATACATGTAAGATAGATACAGGTTTAGATGTATATATAGTGTTATTTACAAAGTCCTAAAGAACCTTGAAAATAATTTTAAGTGGTTGCCAATTATAATTACAAAACCAAACAGTATTCTACTCAACTCTTACAAATCAACTGGCCAATTTTATGAAAAATACTTGGCCATTTTCCTTGTTCAAGTTATTATTCGGTCATTTTCTTCATGTTAACATTTCCACTAGGGGGTGCAAAAGCGAACAACATTTAGATTTTTCTCATCTTTTGTACCAAGAACTAATGAAGAAAATATGAAGCTGTAAGTTAAAATTATTTTTATATTTCTAAAAATTATAAAATTTAATTAGTTTATTTATAGTGTGAAAATAGTTTTATTTAGCTATTAAGAGTTTGGGAAGGCAGTGCTATATAACAAATGGTTTCAAGATGGTGCCTTGGCAGGCAAAGCTGGATTTAAATTTGGCTTCCATATTCACGATTGGGTATTATGTTGGGCAAGTGGCTTTGGCCTTGCAAAGCCTGTTTCCTTATCTCTAACATGTTTTCCGGCACTGATCACACATTCAGATTCTGTTCTTCACCGTGCAAGATACTATTTTCCATTCCAAGATAATATTTACACAGACTTAAATTTTTAGTTTATAAAGTTAAGACTGAACGAGACAATTTTTTGTGTGTTTATTTCAGCCTATATCACATGATGGCACATAAACAGAAGCTGATGTTGTCGCTGTTTTCTCCCACATTTTTCCTCTTCTTCATCCTTCTTTTCTACCTCTCTCTTCTTCTCCTTCTTTATAGTGATGTTATTATTTCCAGTGGATATGCCCTTCATTGAAATAGCTTTAGGGAGAATGATTATTATAGCCAACATATCAATAAAATGTGTGAATCCAGCTGCAAAGCAAAAACGCAGGTGAGGTGTATAATGTATAAGGTATACTAGAGACAGCAGTAGCATATTAGTGTTAGCCAGACCTGTGCCTGAAATTCAAATGCAAACAAGGTTGGGTCACATGTCCCAGCCTGTTCAGGTAGAAACTGAGGAGTATGGCAAGCTAAATGTGGGGCCAAATCATAACATTAAATTTATCCATTGCTCATAACTAGATTGTACTTAAAAATATGAGGCATTTAAGACTGAGCAACATGACAAAACGCCGCCTGCACTAAAAATACAAAAAAAAAAAAAAAAAAATTAACCAAGCATGGCAGTGCACACCTGTACTTTCAGCTACTCAGAAGGCTAAGGTGGAAGAATCACATGAGCCCAGGAAGTCGAGGTTGCAGTGGGCTGTACCCATGATCATGCCACTGCACTCCAGCCTGGGGGATGGGAGGGAGACACTGTCTCAACAACCAAAAAAAAAGTTTAAACGATCTTACTATATTTGTTACAATCGCCTTTTTCTCTCTGACTTCAAGTTATGAATCTGTCTTTTATCTCTACTCTAGCAATATAAATAAAATACTCTTTAGACATAAATTCAGAAGAACACCAGAAATGTCCACCTACAATCACTTTTCTCATAGGAAAAAGTGGTGGATTAGGTACCAGGGGCTAGGAAGAAGCCTTGGTCAAGTGTACACTAGGAAATCATTGCATTACATGTGGTACCTTTGAACTCCCAACTATTTGGTAGGTTCCTTCTGAGGCACCAGTCATAATTCTCAGATGCTTTTCTGCACCATCCAGGATGTTATTTTCAATTTTCAACAGACCTGTACTTTTAGCCTATTGTTATTGGTGGAGGGTGTCCAGGTTCTTGGCGTCAGACAAAACACACAAACAAAGCAAAGACAGAATGAAGCAACAAAGGCAGAGCTTTACTGAAAACGAAAGTACACTCCACAGGGTGGCAGCGGGCCCAAGCATAGGGGCCGAAGACCCCAGTTACAGAATTTTCTGGGGTTTGAGTACCCTCTAGAAGTTTCCCTGTGTTACTTGGTGCATGCCCTATTTAAATGAAGAGGATATTTCCTGTCATAGCTGAGGTGTTTCTTTCTGATTTAGTCTTAGGAGGTCCTTGGATTCCCTCCCTCCAGGCCCTATTATCCTGCCTCACTGATTCATACCCATTCAGATCAAATTCTTATATTTCACTATTTAGAATTATACTCTTTCAAATATGTTCAGTGGCTGAAACCATTAAAGATTTGCTGAAGGATCAGATCCAAGCCCTGTGAAAACATATTAAACATTAATTATTAGAGTAATCTTTAGCTTTTCCTCCTGAATCATGTTTTCTTTTTTTCACATCACAAATGGGCTGGGGTCCAGCGTAAAGCAGATATGGTTTCTAATGGTCCTATGAAATTTGTATGATGTTCACTGGACTTTATGCTTATTTTTTTTAAATTTTGTATGTGTAAATGTCACATCTCATATCCAGAAGGACCCACCCATCCTGAGCAATTAATGCAGCTCATTGTTAGGAAGAACAGTTGACAATATGCTAAACCTCCAACTGGTTATTCTCAATAACTGGAAACTTTGAATGCAACAGTGGTTCTAAATTATTTGGCTTAGTGGCCATTTATGGGCTAATACTAGAGTTCCCAGCACCCCATGAATTATTCTTTTATGCCTATGACAAACCAAACTTTGTATAACGTGAAGACAACTGCTGTGGAGCAGGGGGAAGCCTGCCATTCCTCAATATTAAGAAATCAATATATCTCCTCTCCAGTGGTACAGTGTCATTTAGATAGGACTCTCAATACACAGCTACAATAAGGCATTATATCTATTTTGTGTAATATTTGATATATGATTAGGAGCAAGATAGATCCATGTATACTTACGCTTATCTCAACAAAAGATATTTAGTTGCCCTTTTGCTTCTGCTCAGAGTACAAAGCCAACTCCTTAACTCCTTACCAATGTATCAGTCATTGGTGGTGTTGAAACAAAATTCTCCCATTTTATATCACATATATTCATGGTAGGTTTTCCAAAGTGTAAAAAGAGCACAACCTCTATATGTGGATTTTTAAAGCATTACAATGCTTTCAATAACATTTAAGTATTTCCTTCTGTGGATCATAATTACTTAAACAGTGTTGTCTGTGGAAATGAAAGATAAAGAAAGGCACAAAAATGTAATATGTAAACATCTGGACACCAACCTGCAGGTTCAGACTAAAGCAAGTTTATTATTTTTTGTAATAGTACTTGGCCCTTTAAAGTTTATACAAATGTCACTACCTTTTGTAGAAGTCACAAGAATGTGAATAAATTAGAACAATTTAGAATTAGAACAATTAGAATAAATTAGAACTAATTAGAAGGTATAATGATGTATTCCAGCCAAAGTTACATATAGTTATAGAGACTTTTTTTTGTAAACTATTGAAATCATACAGAATATTGTAGTGTTACTTAGACTATACTTTACAAAATGCTTGACACTCCTGAATAGCAAGGATATTAACTTAACTAATGATCCTTTAAATGGGTATGTAAAATATAATTTAAGCTACTTGCAACATGCAAAAGAGAGGCATCATTTGTTACTGCCAAAAATCACTGGCATGTGGAAATCAGAAAATCATTAGCGTTGATAGAAATAGCTTAATACAACAGGGAAGAGAACACATTATTTAGAGCAGTTAAATGACAATTGATGCAACCACTGGTGAAACGCAGAAAAAAAGTGGATATGATTTAGTGAATGATAAATTCTGCACTTAGTATTTATGCATGCAAAGGAATGGAAATCTTTGCTCATTAACCAAGGCACTTAGTTTGTGAGCCAAAATGCTTCAGGCTGTAGCCCTAATTGTCATAAATGTTTATCTCTCTGCAAGTTTAATTTAGGCTTAAGAAAAGATGTTATCCTGAGTGATGAATATTCTACATTTTTTCATCTTTTTCATCAGCCTAAGCCAGTTTGCTCAAATCCCTGTTTATATCCTTTCTCCTCCATGCAATCTCCGTGATGCCTCTAGCTACAATTAATCTCTCTCTTTTTTCCCCATTATTCCCCCACTCTTTTTTACATCTATTATAGCAGTGTGCCTAATGGTATATTTACAGGCATACCCCATTTAGCACTGTCTTCTAGAGCACCAATTATTCATAGCTGTTTAGTGGAGTGTCATACTGTGCTGTCCTCAGTTTGAATGGCACTTGCCAATCTGTTTTGTTTATACTCTTGAATTTCCTTGCCATTAACATACTATTTTCCAGCTGACAATATCTTTGATTCTCAGCAAATACATTGAAAGTTTCTCGAAGTATGAACAAACATGGATCATTGTAAGGCTGTTAGAACAGCATGCAGCATTGTATGTGAGAACCTTAGGTGACGGTGGACCATTTGAACACATGTAGAGTAAGAAGTCAGTTAATCATCCCATGCTTGCATGTTAATTTAGTTTGAAATCACTATGCCGGGAACACCTCTCTATAGGGGATGTCATGACTTTTCATTTATTTATTGTTGATATTTATGCATCTATCTCCCTTCATTACAAAGGAGAATGAATGGAGTCTGCTTATGTATGTACCTGTGTACCATTTATCACTGAAAGTCCTCTCAAAACCAAAATTAAAACTGGGTGGTAAAAATCTTAACTACATAGGGGCAAAGTAAGCAACATCAGTATGTGAAGAGGATAAAATTTGGCATTATAAACACAGCACCACATTAAATATTACCAACTGGAGTGCCTACCTGCCCAAAGCAAGCAATAGCTGTTGAGCTATGACTATTTCCATGAAGTAATGTAAATATAATTTTCTCATGCCTTCAAATTTTTCAAGAGCACCTAAAATATGATTTTCATATCTTTTAAGTGTTGGCCATACTTTAAGTTATGGTTATTTTCAATATCGTGCAGTTCAAATAAAATACTTCTGTGGATGAGATCCCGCGCATGGGTTACCTGTTTATGACCCCTGCCATAACTTTTCTTCTCCTTGTCCTCCCTTTCTGCATTCTTTCCTTTTACTTTTTTTCCATCCATCCTTTTATTCAGGTGTGTGTATGTGTTCACAGGTATGTGCATGCAGTGAATATAAATCGGTGATATGCAATCAAGTATAAAATCAGATATTAAAAATACAAAAAATAAAAAATGAATAAAAAATAGTAAAAATGTAGATGTTGTCAGGAGTTTTGAACAATGTCTAGGTGTGATTGTAGATTCAGCTGAATCAGAAAGACAAATACAACCAGTTACAACGTTTATAATTTCCCCCTTTTCCCAATAAGCGACAAGAACTTATTGATTTCAGAGAATAATCATGTATTTTTCTAGTACTAAATTCTAAGATAAAATAAATATTCTTGGCAATATCACAATATCCTCACAAACATCTCCACAATAAATATGAGATTTTTAGAATTAATTTTGTTGTGTTCCTCTATACAAGACAAGTCATATTAAATACCAAACTTAATTTTTACCGTGCTTTCAACAAGGTGACAAAACATTAAAATCAGGTACAGATCTTATAACTGCAGTAGATTGTCAGAGAAGTGGATAGAGTATATATAACTTAAAGATATCTTACTAATTATTGAATGCCTACAGCCCTTAACAAAGCTTTTTGTATGTAGAAGGTGCTATATGAAAGTGTAAGGTAAAGAATTAAGTACATATTTGATTGGAGTTTATAAAAAGAAGCGCCTCAAAATACAAAACACTGAATTTAAGAAACAAGCATTTACCCTGTACTGGTCACAGTGCAATTAAAATTAACTTTTAAAAATGTTTCGATATCTCCTAGACCTTTCACTTGCACCATTAGAAATACAGGTCCACCACATATGCCAACAATTATCAGTTGTAACATTTAAAAATAATATTAAGTAGCAGAATGACTCAGATGATTTTTGTCAGCATTTCTTTTAGGCAAGGATCTACTCTAGCATCATTTTGTTTTATATTTTTGGGGGACAAATCAACTCAAACTCAGATCTCTGGTACATATTCCCAACCCCAGCACCTGTTGAAGGATGGTCACAGTTGCCTGTGTAAATTACACACCCTCACCTTAACTGCCCCAAATAATTGACATTAAGGAAGATACTTAGCCCAGGGAGAAAATAGCCTATTCGCTGACCAGCTGGCCAATGATACATTGGATTTTTCCCTCTCAAATGTATAAACTAATAAATCAGAAGAATGCTTATGCACGAAACTCCCATTTTCAAGCATATAATGCTGATAGGTAAACAAGGGAAGCTAAACTTCAGAAAGAAGAAAGAAAATGGAGCAAATAGTATCAAGAAAGAAGAGTGAGGGAATAAGGTGCTTTTGAAAAATGAGGGATGAGACATGAGAAAGTACTTAATTGCTACAATGTGTACTATTTGGGTGATGGCTACACTGAAACCCCATACTTCCCCACTGTGCAATATACACTATGCATATAACAAAACTGCATTTTTACCCCCAAAATCTATTTTTAAAAATAAGAAAAAAAGAAAGGTGGAGAAAAGTGGTTTTTACAGCCCAAAGCCAACAGCTTTATTAGAAAATTGTCTGGAAAGATTTCCTCTGACCCCCACCTACCCAACAAATACACACTCAATGGCACAATTGCTGAGGAAAGCTTGAGTGACTAGTACTTTCTTGTTATTAATTAAATAATCACGACTGAAATGAACTTGATGAATCTATTTTTTATAACTGAAATAATACTACGGTAAAAATAGATGTGTTTGTGTATATGTGTCATGTGTTTTTCAGAACAATTGTTATGAGTAATGTCTAATTCAGGGGTATCCAATCTTTTGGCTTCCCTGTGCCACAGTGGAAGAAGAATTGTCTTGGGCCACAAATAAAATACACTAACACTAACAATAGCTGATAAGCTTAAAAAAAAAGATCTGGGCATAAGTCTCATAATGTTTTAAGAAAGTTTGTGAATTTGTGTTGGGCTGCATTCAAAACCATCCTGGGCTTGCTTGGTTTAATTGTTAAAGGTACAATTTGTTGTTCATTTTTCGTGTTCAAAAAAAGCTGATTTTGGAGATGATAGAATTCTGCCAAGGTCAGAGGAGGCCTGTATTTGTACTTGGCTTGCTGAATTCGGACCTATTCTTTCTGAATGTGGCAGCTCTTCCTTATAATTTGTTTCAAGATTGTAACTGTTTTCTAAGGTCTTCATTTTTGTAGTACCCATCTTCATCTTCAGAAAGTTGAGCAAGGCAGCAATGTCTTTGCTCAACCAAGTTTTATGACTATTTTCCCACTCAACTTATTTTAGTGTAATTCTCTCTCAGTTGGAATTCATTCTTATGACATTTATCTTTCCATTGTTTTTGCAATTAAACAACAGCCTACTTCCTAATAAACCTGTAATTTTACTTAAAAAACTGTAGAGGATTTTTAATTGCCTGGTTTAGAAAGAAGTAAAATGTTCCTTTTAATTTAACAAAGAAAATGTCTGAAACCAGACGTATTTTTGAGTGTTTATTGATTATTCGCATTCTTTCTTTATCTTTGAAATTCAAATATTTTCTGAAGACGTAATCTATATGATGGTCTCTCTATATCAATTTTGGCTAGGGAAAATTCTTTTGACTTATGAGCTCAAATATGTCTTCAGCTGTACAAAGTATTATTCTATCAATATATTTTTTTCAATTCTAAGAAAACAGTATTTTTGCTTTGAATATTTCGAGATTATAAAATTAGAATTTGCTTTGTGTTTGGCTCAACAATCTTGCCACTCTTCAGGCAACAGCAAATTGCGACATAGTAGTCATTATCTGTGCAGTTATCAATTACCCACCCATGGAAGAAATCTCATGACAAATGTCTTTTCTTTGGATAAAATATTTGGCAGCTAGATCAACAACGTAGTTAAATTTTAGTGGATATTTGGTTTTTAAAAAATGTTATTTCCAACATGTCGCTACATCATTAGATTTTATACAATGTTGTACCTCTGAAATAAGAAGTTATTCTGTGTCCGGGAGATTATCTCTCACGTGCCAAGCAATGCTATTAAAAGTATTATTGATTACCAAATTTAACATAGGTTGGTGGGAAAGTTCTATAAGGGATAGATAGCAAATATTTTCAGCCTCCAGTCCATATCTTTTCTGTAGCAACTACTTTACCCTGCCCTTTTAGGAGAGAGTAGCAGCAAAGAATGATATGCACATGAATGGGTGTGGCTGTGTTCCAATAAAATTTTATTTACAAAACCAGGTGGCAAGCCAGATATGACTCTCCAGGCATAATTACCAACCCCCGGAATGTATCTTAAGATCTCCAGAACCTGGAGAAGGTATTGTGACCAATGTGTTTATAAAGAACTCTCACTCAGGCATTGAATATCCTGCTGAATATTCCAGCTGAATAGTTTCCCGGTGTATTTCAAATAAGGATATTCGTTTTCAGTGCATCCTAATTCAATTATATAATTAATTATTAATTTTTTTAGCAGATTCATTTATCTGTTTTGCTAAGTATCTATGTCTCAGTGTTATTGTTTTATATTAGCCATGAATGGAGATAAATCTAAATATTTTTCAAAAAACAGGACATATAAATTATCTTCAATTTTCCCATTAGCCGCTTTTCAGATGCTAGAATTATGAATATACTAATATATTGGTTGGTATAGAAAGCCCTATATAACTTTCTAGTGTTTTCTTGTCTTTATTTATCACCCATCTTTTTACCTAAGGAGGCAATTCATTGTCCCACTAATCAGTCATTTTACAATATGTAGTTTATTTTATTCTTACAAAGTTTGAAATATTTCTTTTACTTTCCAAAAATAGTAATTGAAAAATTTCACTTTTTGAAATCTGGTGACTTCATATTCTTGGATGTAAATCAACCAGCCGTAACAATTTTTGTCCCTGACAACGTTGAATTGATGTAAATTATATTCACCAAGTAGATGTCAGCAAAGCACTGTTAAAGAAACAAGATAAAAATGACGGCTATCAAACAGTTCTTTCTCCTGTCTCATGGGATAGATGGTAATTTTCTTTCCTCTAGTTGATGAACACCCAACATTTTCCAAGTAGTTCCACAATCAAAGTGGACAAATATCATTCTCATATGGCCTTCTTCACCTTTTATTTCTGCCACCCTTTTATTCTCATGTATGGCATTTTCTTTGTTGTGAGCAAAATTGAAATTTGATGTTTTATTTTGTGATTCTAGGAATGATATATGGGAATATGGTGGAATGTGGATGGATGTGTGTTACCATAATCCACACTCTCAGAGTTTCTGTTTTCTAGTGGAAAAAAATGCAAATTATTGATATAATTATATTTCATAAATTATCTCCTGATAAATAAAACATCATTAATAATTGAGAGTTAAACACACTTCAATTAGTTGTATAATCTGTGATAAATTAACACTTTTAAATATATTCAGGCATGTTGCACCTCATATAATTTTAAAGAAAATTTAAATGTCATTGTTGATATTTTCAGCTCCCTTGCTACAATTGATGAAATTTATGTACATTTAAAACATTGTGTTAACAGTGTTATGTCATTGCTCTACAAAAATAGGAAACAGAGATTAAGTAAGTCCTACTCCCAGTTATATTTCTATCTTACATAAACATTAATTAAAATAAAATTAATTATTAAAAGGGATGCATGTTTAATTACTTAATTTATTATTTTTAAATTTTTTAAACTTTTATTTAAGATTCAGAGGGTACAGGTGCAAGTTTGATACCTCTGTATGTCATAGTGATGCAGGATTTTTGCTCCTTATCTCAGCTAGGTCCAGGTTATTGCCTCAAGACCGGGAAGAATTAGGCACATGGACACCAAAGAGTGAAAGGAGTAGAATTTATTAAGTGAAAGGAAAGCTCTCAGCAAAGGGAGAGGTCCTGAAAGCAGGTTTCCAGTTGTCCCCTTCACAGTTGAATACCAGGGCTAGGGCTTAAGGTGTGAGTGAATTCCTGGCAGCTCCACCCCATCCTTCCAGTGCACATGTGAGCCCTTAGACTGAGCCACTCCATATTGATTTATTTCTCTAACTGTGTATGTGTGTGTTAAGGAACAGAATTTTCCACTGAGGGCATGTTTAAACAAGCCCCCTGTGCAAGTTCCCTTATCTGCACAAAACATCTGGTGTAAACACTTGTGGGGCAGGCCGGAGGTTCCTTGAGGACCCTTCTCTTACTTTCTGTCTAAAGGAAGCTGGCTAACTCCTTTCCTTCCCCCATTCAGGAGTGAAGACCCCAACTGCTGTTGGGGAAAGTGAACGATGTCCACTCTTAACTGTGTCCTGCTGACAGGGGGCGCTGTTTGGAGAAAGCAGCCATTAGAGCTCCTCCTGAGGTTGCTTTAAGAGTACCTGGAAGAGGCCGGGTGCCGTGGCTCACGCCTGTAATCCCAGCACTTTGGGAGTCCGAGGCAGGCGGATCACGAGGTCAGGAGATCAAGACCATCCTAGCCAACACGGTGAAACCTCGTCTCTACTAAAAATACAAAAAATTAGCTGGGCGCGGTGGCGGGCGCCTGTAGTCCAGCTACTCGGGAGGCTGAGGCAGCAGAATGGCGTGAACCCGGGAGGCGGAGCTTGCAGTGAGCCGAGATTGCGCCACTGCCCTCCAGCCTGGGCAACAGAGCGAGACTCCGTCTCAAAAAAAAAAAGAGTACCTGGAAGAATGGCACATCCATGCACAGTTCCATTTGCCTCACCATTTGAAGTTTAGTACTCTAAGCGAGAATAAACAATTTCAGTTATTAGAAAATATATATCAAACTGAAGGCGGTAAGGACAGCTCAAAAATCCCAAGGCTGCCAGCAAACCCAGATAGCTGGTGGCTATAGTTATGCCTGCTAAGATTTGGGTGCATGGGGCTTGGCTTTGGTTAGCTCCCTTGGTCTTATTTTCCCAAACAAAGAAACCTCCAGGTTATAGGCTCCTCATTCACTCCCATCACCTGGCAGGATTTGCAGGATAATCACTCAGAATTAAAATATTGATCTAGATTTTTACATTACCCATACAATTTGTTTCTTCTGAGCTTCAGCCAGAGATTGCTGGTTGGTTCACAGGTACAAGTAGGGTTAGTCTAAAATGTAGGCAAAAACTTACAAACAACTGATGAGATTAGAATTTAATAAGTGTACGATAAGTTTTGAAACAGAATTTTTCTCTCTCTAGTCCTCATTTTTGTCAAAAACAAATTATGGTAAGACTTGAGTTATTTGCAAAATAAATTTTAGTGTTATATGTGGTCTAATTATTTGCATAAAGTGCAGCAAGAATAATTATTTTTCACATAGGCTTTTAAATTGGCTTTGATGGAACTCTGGTCCACAGAGAATCTCAGATAAGACTTTTTAAAGCTGAGCCCAGCAATGGGTTTGTACCCTCAAATACCTACGAGTTGGATAAATTCCTCTCTTTTTGAGGTCCGAAAAACATGGGGCTCCTGGGCTTGCTAGAAAGTGACATTCTCTACTCACCACAGGTTAAGAACCCTGTACACGAACTGTGTAGACAAGGTATGAGGCCAGTTTTCCCAAGGGGCTTTTATTGGCTCTGCAAGTCAAGCTTGATTCCTTAAAGAGAAGCACGTCCTTCCAGTCAAAGCCTTGGCAAAACAACCGGTTTCTCAAATTGTGTCCTGTTGCAAAAGAAAATGGATTCTTATTGCACTGATGCAAATAACTATATTGCCGTAAGCTAAGAATACTCAGAATAGTTTCCAGATTCTGGAGAGGCCAGGCAGAGAGAAACATGCTCCAAATTTTGTTCACAGGAGTATACCTTACTCAATTATTAAAGACTGTAAATCACTCAAAATAGGTTTCCTTACTCTGAAAAACAAAACAAAAATCAGCAATGTCTTAAGCAAAAAGCTGAAAAGATTACTTTAGTTTTCTATTAGTTCAGTCTATTCCATCAACTCTTGTTCTGTTTGATATTCATGAACATTTCAGCTCTTCATGAGTCTTTTACATTTCCCTCTATTCCAATATCATAATCTGCAAAGATATCAGAAACTTGCATTTAAAAGCACCTGTCAAAGTCCTATAGCTGATTATAAATAATCTTTTGAAAAGGAAAAAAAAACAAGACAATAATTTTCTGTGAATGACAAAATGTCCAGGGTAGTTACAGTCAAGAATACAATTGACCAAAGAAATTTGGTTATCTCTGTGGTTTACAGTAACTTAACATAATAACCTTAATTATGATTGATAGCATATACTCAGACATTAGAATTTTAGAAATCCCATACAACTTTTGAACATGCGTTATTACTCACTAAAATATAACCTGAAGAAGTTTAAACCTTATTTTTATTTTAGCAATTCCTTGTAACTAAGTATGTCATATAATCCTGTTTACCTCTCTTCTGGATGCTCCAGGGGCTCTCTGTAGCATCCAAAAGCTAGGGGTCAGAAAGAACAATTTTTGAAGCTGAAGTTTGATTTTGAGAAGCCTACGAAACATGTTAAAGGTTCAAAACATTTGATATTATGAAATACAATTGCAAATTATCGTAAGTTATTTATTTAGCCAAAATGATGATACAAACATTTTTTAAAAGGCAAAAACCTTTCCTTATCCTTTACTATTACATGAAAATCTTGTTCAAGGGAGAGAAAGCCAAATTTTAGCCTTGCATTAGTCTACTATTAATGTCAACCCCAATTTTTTAATGAAACCTTATAGATGACTCTATCCAATCTTAACCAGTTTGACCATCAGTTGAGATGCTTATAAACCTTTTATAACCCTTTATAAATTTTTGTTAAAGAGTAGATTATTGCCTTAAGAAAACCTTATTGTGTTTTTATTTCAAAGCTCAATTTATGGAACAACCATTTAATAACTTTTTGAAGTTAGTCAATATGATCACACAAAGAATTTCTTCTGCAAGATTAATTTTTACAAACTACCCACCATTTTTTTAAATCTTCAGCTTTATCTAATTCAAGACAATCCTTTAACCTAGGCAAAAATTTACATTCCCATGCCTTCTTATAATCTTTTACTAAAAACACATTTTACTTTCCTTGCACACCTTACATGTAAGTCCAATTTCAGCAGTCTTAATTACATGTTATAACGGCAACTCTTAGCAATTTTTAATTTTAGTGCAAACCCTGATAAGTTATTTTAATTACATAATAGGTGCAGATAAAATCTGCATAGTTAAGGGCATGGATAATTCCATATGTCCCAGGCATTACCAAACTGTAAAGCAGGCAAGTCAAACAGTTCTGAAAAGCCAAATAATCATTTTATAACCTTAAAACATTTAGCAAACCTACTGTCTGACCTGCATAATTTAGACCACATATTTATATTTTGAAGACATTTGTATTTTACCAATTAGCTTTAAAACTGTTTTTATTTTCCAGAGATTGTCATGTGAACTAAAAGACATTATGCTTTTATTTTTTCTTCAAAAATATTTGATCTAAGTGCTTATTTTTTAGCCCAATTAGAGCTCGTTTTTATATAACCATCACACACATAACACATGTATGATTACACAGACAGACAGAAGAAGGTACAGTAGTTGTAAGATTTTTCATTTGCCAGCCTCCTAATTGGATTATTGGCCTCAGGGTGGAGCCCTTCAAAAAGTAGGGCTAGGAAAGCCTGCAGTTTTTAGGGCCCAACAAACAGGCAAAGCTGGAAGACAAAAGCAGATTTTGAGAGGGAACTATCTGCTTTTAATTCTTGGGGTTCCATGAGGAAAACAGGTTTTTTTTCCCAAAATGGGATCTGTGACACCTTCTCTATTTCTCCCAAGGAGTCCTATGCTCTCATGAGTTATCTTAGGGCCTCTAATGTGTGCATTAAGAGTGGCAAGACAAAATGGGGAAAAGTAATTCAGTTGACTGACAAAAATAACCTTTTCCAGAAAAACAAGATCCAAGAGGAGAAAAACATAAAGCCCTTTTAAGTATACCTGTAGCTTGGATATTCACTTTTAATTAAGCTGAGTGCTCTTTGTTACCCGTTTTAGCCGTGCTAAGTGGCCAATATTTCTGACTTTTGAACTTTACCAAAAGTAACCTCACAGGTGAAACAAACAAGCCTCAACTAAAGTTATGACTTAATCGCAAGTGTACAAGGTATTATAGAGGTGGTAAGCAATTTTTACACAATCTAGAATCTTTAAAGGTAGCTCAGAGAAGGGAACATTTAAGAAAGGAGGCTAGAAGTTGGTCATGGAGGGGAAGAGAATCAGCAAAGTAAAAGTCACACAGGTATTAGCCAGAAAATACTCATTCCCAAAGCCAGGATTGAACCCAGGCTGCCATCGTAAACAGCAGAGACCAAAACCAAGTATTTCTACATGGTTATATGTCATGCTCCCAAGGATGTAAAACGAGATGGAAACATAAAACAAAGTTTGTTACTGACCAGTTTGCTGGGCTGGCTTGAACAGTGGGTTTATAGAGTACCAGGCCCACAGTCCATCCTAAGGTACTCCTCTTCATAACAGAACCAAACAGAAAGACAAACAAAGCACACCAGCTTGGCTGCAGCTTACAACTAGCCTCATAAATCCTTTATCCATTAATCAAAACTTTACAGAGGATTAAACAGTGATTTTATCATTCTTTCAACCAGTTTGCACAGGAAGAGGGAGGCCAGAAGTCCAACTGTTAAAAAACTTTTACCCTTTACCTGGCATGTCAGGCTTTTGGGTTCCTTTCCCCTGAGCTCAATTTTAAGCCCAGCAGTTTAAGGTTGGGGAAATTAACTTTTCCAGTTTGGGGGATACATCTAATGGGATTGTCCTGTGGTACAGGAACACAAATACCCATCGGTGAAGAGAGGACAGAGGAGGAAAAAGGAGAAAGAAGGTTTTTTTGTTTGTTTGTTTTATTTTCAAAGGAATCCCAGTGATTCAAGATGCACTGGAGAGAAATACAGACTGAAGATAATTGGTTACCCATCTAGAAAGAGGTAAAAGAGGCATCCCTCATTCCTTTCTCTTCCCAGTGAATAGCTGGGGTATATGAGTGATATGGTTTGGTTATGTCCCCACCCAAATCTCATCTTGAATTCCCACGTGTTGTTGGAAGGACCTGACAGGAGGTAATTGAATTATGGGGGCAGGTATTTCCCGTGCTGTTCTCGTGATAGCGAATAAGTATTACCGGATCTGATGGTTTTAAGAACGGGAGTCTCCCTGCACAAGCGCTCTCTCTCTTTGCCTGCTGTCACCAATGTAAGATGTGATTTGCTCTTCCTTGCCTTTCGCCATGATTGTGAGGCCTCCTCAGCCATGTGGAACTAAGTCCATTAAACCTCTTTATTTTACAGATTGCATAGTCTTGGGCATATCTTTATCAGCAGTATGAAAATGAACTAATACAGTAAATTGTTACCCCAAGTGGGGTGCTGCTGAAAAGATACCCAAAAATGTAGAACCAACTTTAGAACTGGGTAACAGGAAGAGGTTGAAACAGTTTGGAGGATTCAGAAGACAGGAAACTGTGGGAGAGTTTGGAACTTGCTTGAGACTTGTTGAATGACTTTGGCCGAAATGCTGATAATGATATGAACAATGAAATCCAGGCAGAGGTGGTCTCAGATGGAGATGAGGTATTTGTTGGGAACTGCAGCAAAGCTGACCCTTGTTATGTTTTAGCAAAGAGGCTGGGAGCATTGTGCCCCTGCCCTAGAGATTTGTGGAACTTTGAACTCAAGAGGGATGATTTAGGGTATCTGGGAGAAGAAATTTCTAAGCAGCAAAGCATTCAAGAGGTGACTTGGGTGCTGTTAAAGGCATTCACTTTTAAAAGGGAAACAGCATAAAAGTTAGGAAATTTGCAGCCTGACTATATGATAGAAACCCATTTTCTGAGGAGAAATTCAAGCCAGCCCCAGAAATTTGCACAAGTAACAAAGAACCAAATGTTAATCACAAAGACAAAGGGGAAAATGTCTCCAGGGCATGTCAGAGAACTTTGTGGTGCCCCTCGCATCACAGACCTGGAGATTTATGAGGTAAAAATGGTTTTATGGGCCAGGCCCAGAATCCCCATATTTTGTGCAGCTTAGGGACTTTGTGCCCAATGTCCCAGCTGCACCAGCTAGGGCTGAAAGGGGCCAACGTAGAGCTCAGGCCATGGCTTTACAGGGTGCAAGCCCCAAGTCTTGGCAGCTTCCATGTGGTGTTGAGTCTGCAAGTGTACAGAAGTCAAAAGAATTGGAGTTTGTGAACCTCCTCCTAGATTTCCTAGGATGTATGGAAATGGCTGGATGCCCAGGCAGATGTTTGCTGCAGGGGTGGGACTCTCATGGAGAACCTCTGCTAGGGCAGTGCAGAAGAGAAATGTGGGGTTGGAGCCCCCACACAGAGTCCCTACTGGGGCACTGCCTAGTGGAGCTGTGAGAAGAGGGCCACCATCCTCCAGATCCCAGAATGTTAGATCTACTGACAGCTTTCATCATGTGCCTGTAAAAGCCACAGACACGCAGTGCCAGCCTGTGAAAGCAGCCAGGATGGGGGCTATACCCTGCAAAGCCACAGGGGCGGGGCTGCCCAGAGTCGTGGGAGCCTGCCTCTTTCATCAACATGATCTGGACGTGAGAAGTGGAGTCAAAGGAGATCATTTTGGAGCTTTAAGATTTGAATGCCCCACTGAATTTTGGACTTGCATGGGGCCTGTAGCCCCTTTGTTTTGGCCAGTTTCTCCCATTTGGAATGCCTGTATTTACCCCCTTGCCCGTACCTCCATTGTATTTAGGAAGTAACTAGCTTGCTTTTGATTTTACAGGCTCATAGGCAGAAGGGACTTATCTTGTCTCGGATGAGACTTTGAACTGTGGGCTCTTGAGTTAATGTTGAAATGAGTTAAGACTTTGGGGGACTGTTGGGAAGGCATGACTGGTTTTGAAATGTGAGAACAATAGATTTGGGAGGGGCCAGGGTGGAATGATATGGTTTGGCTATGTCTCCACCCAAATTTAATCTTGAATTCCAACATTCAAGATGGGAGGGACCCAGTGGGAGGTAATTGAATCAAGAGGGTATGTCTTTCCTGTGCTGTTCTTGTGATAGTGAATAAGTCTCATGAGAGCTGACGGTTTTAAAAACAGGAGTCTCCCTGCACAAACTCTCTCTCTCTCTTTGTCTGCCGTCATCCATGTAAGATGTGATGTGCTCTTCCTTGCCTTCCACCATGATTATGAGGCATCCCCAGCCATGTGGACATGTAAGTCCATTAAACCCTTTTCCTTTGTAAATTGCCCAGTCTTGGCTATATATGAGCAGCATGAAAACAGACTAATATAGTAAATCCTCAACTATGCTAGGTCCAGGTTCTTGTCTCACAATCAGGAAGATATAGGCATGTGGACACCAGAGAGTAAGCTGAATAGAATTTATTAAGTGAAAGCAAAGAGAGGGGTCATGAAAGCAGGTTTCTGGTTGCCCCCTTCACAGTTGAATACCAGGGCTTAAGGTGCAAATTCCTGGCAACTCCACCCCATCCTTCCAGTGTGCATACAGGCCCTTAGACTGAGCCATTCCATATTGATTTATTTCCCTGACTGTGCATGTGTTAAGGAATGGAATTTTCTCCTGTGGGCATGTTTAGGCAAAACGCCTGTGCACGTTCCCTCATCTGCACAAAACATCTGATGTAAGCACATGTGGGGTGTGTTGGAGGTACTCTGGGGACGCTTCCCTTCCTTCCTTCCTAAAGCAAGCTGGCTTACTCCCTTCAATAGTGTGATGCTGAGGTTAGTAGTATGAATGGTCCTGTCACATAGGTACTGAGCATAGTACCCAACAGTTAGTTTTTCAGCCCATGTGCCCAACCCTCCCTCTCCCTTCTGGTAGTTCATAGTGTCTACCATTCCCCTCTTTATGTCCATGATTACCCAGTGTTTAGCTCCCATTTATAAGTGAAAACATGCAGTATTTAGTTTTTTGTTCCTGTGTTAATTCACTTAGGATAATGGCTTCCAGCTGCATCCATGTTATTGCAAAGGTCATAATTTCTTTCTTTTTTACAGCTGCACAGTATTCCATGGTGTATATATACCACATTTTCTTTATCAAATTCACCATGGATGGGCACCTAGGTAGATTCAATGTCTTTGCGATTGTGAATAGTGCTGCAGTGAACATGATAGTGCATGCATTTTTTTTGGTAGGATGAATTATTTTCTTTTGAATGTATACCTAGTAAGGGAATTGCTGGGTGAAAGGGCAGTTCTCTTTTAAGTTATTTGGGAAATCTCCAAAATGCCTTCCACAGGGGCTGGAATAATTTACATTCCCACCAATAGTGTATGAGCATTCACTTTTCTTTACATTCTCACCAAAATCTCTTGTTTATTGACTTTTTTTATTTTTGGGACAGAGTCTCACTCTGTCACCCGGGCTGCCATGCAATGGTGGGATCTCAGCTTACTGCAACCTCCACCTTCCAGGTTCAAGCGATTCTCCTCCTTCAGCCTCCCTTGACTTTTTAATAATAGTCATTCTGACTGGTGTGAAATGGTATCTCATTATGGTTGTTATTTGCATTTCTCTGAAGATTAGTGATGTGGAGCATGTTTCTTGGCTACTTGTATGTCTTTTTTTGAGGTGTCTGTTCATGTATTTTGCCCACTTTTAATGGGGCTACTTGGTTCCTGCTTACTTGTTTAAGTTTCTTATACTTTCTGGATGTTAGACATTTGTTGGATACACAGTTTGAGAATATGTTCTTTCATTTTGTTGATTGTCTGTTTACTCTGTCAATAGTTTTTTATCCTGTGTAGATGCTCTTCAGTTTAATTAGGCCCCACTAGTCCATTTTTGTTTTGTTTACAATTGCTTTTGAGGACTTAGTCACAAATTATTTCCCAAGGCCGATGTCCAGAATGGTGTTTCCTAGGTTTTCTTTTAGGATTCTTGTAGTTTGAGGTCTTATGTTTAAATCATTAATTCAACTTCAATTATTTTATGTGTATGGTGAAAGGTGGAGGTCCAATTTCATTATTTTGCATATGGCTAGACAGCTATTCCAACATCATTTATTGAATACAGATTCCTTTCCCCATTGCATATTTTTGTCAACTTTGTTGAAGATCAAATGGCTGTAGATATGGTTTTATTTCTGGGTTCTCTATTCCATTCCATTGGTCTATATGTCTGTTTTTGTACCAGTACCATGCCATTTTGGTTATTGTAGCCTTACAGTATAGTTTAAAAGCTGGTAACATGATTCCTCTGGCTTTGTTCTTTTTGGTTAGGATTAGTTTTGGTATTTGGGTTCTTTTTTTGGTTCCATATAAATTTTAGAACAGTTTTTTTCAATTCCCTGAAAAATGATATTTGTTATTTGATAGAAATACCAGTGAATCTATAAAGTGCTCTGGGCAGTATGCCATTTTAGTGACATTGAATCTTCCAATCCGTGACATGGATTGTCATCTGTAATTTCTTTCAGCATTTTTTGTAGTTCTCCTTGTAGAGATCGTTCATCACCTTGATTAGATGTATTCCTAGGTTGTGTGTGTGTGTGTGTGTGTGTGTGTGTGTGTTGTAAATGTGACTGCATTATTGATTTTGCTCTCAGCTTGAGTGTTATTGGTGTATAGAAATGCTACTAGATTTCATACATTCATTTTGTATCCTGAAACTTCACTGAGGTTTATTGGTTCCAGAAGCCTTTTGGCAGTCTTTAAGGTTTTCTAGATATCAGATAATGTCATCCACAAAGAAAGAGCATTTTAATTCTTGTCCTGTTTAGATGAAAAAAGATGCATATTTTAGATTCAGACCTAAAAACATTTTATTTTTGCTCTAGAAAATTCTATATGTTGGGTATTTATTTTTTCTTGGCTTCCTCATGGCAATGCTAGGGTTAGACTATTTCCCTTGTGGTCTAGTTACACCGTAGTCACTGGTTATTAGACCTCCTAGGTCAACAACCGTCTGTAGGAGAGATACAGAATAGGGTTACTCTAGAAAATCATGTCCTATTAATTTCCAATCCAATCAAGTTCAAGTCAAATTTGCCCTCTTTTGCATTGTATTATTTAGAAAGCTACAGATGGAATTTCAGTATCCATCTGCAAAATCTGCTCTTTTAGTTAGGACTCTCATTTGGCTGGCACAGAAACACAACTCAAATTGGCTTATTCTAAAAGGTAAATGTACCATAAAGCCTCTAGATATTTTGTGTAAATCAAATACAGTAAGGTTGCTGTGCCATGAAATCAGAGAATGAAAATATTTTTTTCTGACTCTTATTTTTGCTCCTATGTGGGTAAGTACTATACTCTCACTTCAGACTAATTTACTCTACAGATGCATCCAACATCATCTGATATTTTGATGTTATAGTTCAGACCTTTAGGAAAATGACAATTTTCTCTGAATCTCAAACCCAAAAATAACAGGCATGAGAATATTTGGCCCAGCTTGGATCAAGTGTCTACTTTAGA
Organism: Gorilla gorilla gorilla; assembly: GCF_029281585.2. Lineage (NCBI taxonomy): Eukaryota > Metazoa > Chordata > Mammalia > Primates > Hominidae > Gorilla > Gorilla gorilla. The sequence goes on from NC_073228.2 coordinate 168,803,849, forward strand.
ATTGGTTAATCAAGAACTTCCAAGGGTAGATTGCACTATAAAATAATGACTTCCATTGTAACCATGGATGATGTCAGGAGAAGTAGTTAAAAAAAGAAGAATGTGGTAAATCATTGAAAAAGGGATTGGTTCTGCTGGGCAGGAAAATAAGTATGTACACATCACCATATTATTTTTGCATTCAATGTGATCAAGATATCTAGTATTAGCAAAAGGTAAAGCAAGCAGTAATCTGGTAGCTTTGATTTTGAAGGATATTGAGAGGCTTTCTCATTCAATGCTATATGCCCTGACAGCTGGAGAAAAACTAGTATTATTAAGAGACCCAAAATTAATCTTAGACCTCACCTAGTCCAGGACCCTGAATTTTATATGAGGAAGTTGAGAAGCAAAGTGATTAAGTGATTATCCAAAAAATCACATAATTTGTAATTGCCTGTGTAAGTCTGTTTTCACACCGCTCTAAAGAATTACCTGAGACTGGGTAATTTATAAACAAAGGAGGTTTAACTGACTCACAGTTCTGCATGGGTGGGGAGGCCTCAGGAAGCTTACAGTCATGGTGGAAGGTGAAGGGGAAGCAAGCCACATCTTACATGGCGTCAGGAGAGAGCTAGAGCAAAGAAAGCCACACGCTTTTTAAACAATCAGATCTCGTGAGAACTCACACACTGTCAGGAGAACAGCAAGGGGAAAATCACCCCCATGATCCAATCACCTCCCACCAGGCCCCTCCTTCAATTCGACAGGAGATTTGGGCAGGGACGCAAATCTAAATCATGTCAGTGCCCCTAAGTTATCCAGCCACAAACCCACATATTTGTTCCTTTCTCTTTGGGACTGGAGACTTTTACTCATTCAAGTATTTCCCATGACACAGTTTTCAAAGTTTGGTCTCCAGATTACCTGCATCAGATGATTAAAACTGTAGGCTCTTGAGCAACCCTCCTTAACTCCCCTAACATGGAATCACAAGATCCATTGATTATAGTCTATGAAATTGCATTCTTAACTAAGTCCCTGGGTGATTATTATGCATGCTGAAATTTGAGAGTAGTGCAGTGTGGTATTCCCAAGCTTTGGACAGAGAAGGATTCACTGAAAAATAATTAAAGCCCAGGAAGGACTAAAAGGATAACAGAGAAGCATCCCAAAAATGAATGAAAAGGTAAAAAAACAGCAACAAAAAACTAAAACTTTCTTAACCTACTTCAGATTTTCCCCCATAAAATCACCTCATTATTGGTTTACTTTTATAAATTTTAATATTTAAATTACTCTTTTGCACACAATGGAAGAGGTGATGTTGACATTGAAAGATATAACTGTAAGTGAGAACCTCAAGTAATAGTCTATGTATTGGGTCCTCATACCGGTATTTGGACAATATTGGTGTTATTTACAAAATTTGCTTTTATGCAACCATTTTTTTCCTCCCTACTATTGCATGCATTTGGGTCATCCTGTTGGACTACATTTATATGCATCTTAATGTTTTATGATTATGCTCTAGTGTTACTGAAAATAAAATGCATAAACTCATATAAATCCTGTAGATGATTTCCTTTCCAAGTTTTAAATGATCGGTCTTTGTTGTCTAATTACAGAGGTATAAAAATTTAATAGCAATTCACATGCACATTATTGTGGTGCTACTTTCATTTTCATAACTCATTCTTTCTGGGGGAGTTTAAAGATTAACTTGATAGTTTAAAATTTATTGATATATTTCCTTATGCTCTAAAGGCAATTCTTTGTTTGTTTGTTCTTTGATGCAATTTGGAATAAAATGAAGTAATCTTCAGCTCCAAAAATATAAAAAGTATTCTGCATGAATTACTAAATCTTCAAGGTTGTTTCCTGTCTGAAAAGTACACTGTAATTTTTTTAGTGGCACTATATAGATTTCTGTAACTGTATATCTTTAAACTTTATAAATATAGTGAGTTTTAAAAGTCTATATTTCAAATATGATGCATAGTAAAATATTTAAAAATATTAATAGTACACATTTTCTTGAAATGTTTTGATTTTTATGCTTTACATAATAATTCATTTTTAAAAAGCTTGAGAATACTCATATTTGGCATTAAATCTTTTTCTCATGTTTTTAGAAATACTTGTCTATTTACACAAACATGAATATAACTTTCTGAATATATAATCAATCTTTGAAATCCACTTCACCGCAATGTGAAAATAGATTGGCTAACTCACATCTCTTTATTTACCTTTCATAGTCCATGGATTTGGGGAAGATTAAAAAGCATTTTAGTCTCCAGAATAATTCAAATTCTAAAAGCAAATAAGCAATGTTAAATTGTTCCATCAAATGACTTTATTACCCATTTTGTTTAATTACACCAATGAGAACCCAAAAATAAAATTTACATAATAAAAGCCTCCCCAAGCAGTCCACGTTCTTAAGGTATAGGATATAATTGAAGTGACTGATGTCAAGACCAACAGGTTGTGACATGTGAAATAGTAAATGTAAGTTCCATGGATTACTTTACATTTGAAATTGTACTCCTAGAGTAGCCTAGTCTACTGTGATAGATGATTGAATATGTTTGTTATCTTTCTCTTGGAAGAAGATAGACTGTAGAAGATAGATTAGAAGCGATTACAAAGAATCTGGAGATCGATTGGGAAAATACCATTTATATGTATTACTTTGTTTAATCCTTCTTGTATAGTCCACATCTAAATGAATATTAGTTTAGTTTTCTTTCCTCCTTTTATGGCTTTCCAGTATGACCTGAAAGGTACCCACACATATCATATTTAGAACTTTAGAATATCTCTTTTGGACTCCAGAAAAATGTATACATATATAATTGTTAACATTATTGTTTACAAGTAGTTTATTCATTTTTAATGTCCAAGCTAATAATACGCTCTTATATTTCTTAAATAACATGATTATTCTGACCTTTGTAAATTCAAGGTCAAATGGCACCATAGAGCATTTTCTAATCTGCTTTAAATAATTTGAAAAATCATTTATCTCAAAACTTCAAACCTGTTTATCTACTGTTTCTAAGATAGTCTTAAGATTATATTCAGATGCATATTTGAAATGCCTCAGAAAAAGCTATATAAAAGAAGTAGCCCCCTATCACAGAACATTTTTCCTATCATAAAACTTCCTTTGCTATAACCAGATTCCCAGTCCATTGTATCCTATTAGGAACATACACCAAATATAGAAAAGTTTGCCAACATACCACATGTTTAAAATGTGACACCCACTTGTCCTACTTCACATTGGCTAGCCTAGGCAGGAGGCTTTTCCCAATAACAATTCAATGAGTAGTAGTATACATGCTCCTGACATGTGTCTGTCCTAGACAATTCCAGGAGAGAGTGATTTTCAAAGAGCTATTCACAGCCAGCAACTCAGTTTCCAGGACAGATATCTCACACACACAATCTTTGACACCATTTATCACTGAAATATTCTTTTTCTAGTAGAAGTAGATTGATTTTCTTGGATAATAATATTCTGCTGTGAAGTTACGAGAAGAAGTTGAAAGCATAAATATATCATGCAGCCTGGGGAATTGATACCTGTGTGTACTACCAGTTTTGCTGCTGCTGTTGCTGAAAATCCAGAAAGCCCAATTTGTTTGTTCCTGTTTAACTTAACCATGTCATCTGTTTCTCTTTTCTTTCAAGGAAGGTAGTTTAGAATGGAGACCTTGTTGACAAATAGTTCTTAAGAATTTTTCAACTATTTTTTAATTGTGGTGGGCTGCTACAGATTTAGCATCGAGTCACAGTGTTTGAGTCAAATGCAGATGGTGTGGAAGTCAGGGTGAAAGGTGTTAATATTCATCATTGACCCTAACAAGCAATGCTTGTTATTGGTTAATTCAGCTAACCTCTCACAGCTGAATAATAACATGCAGTAAGAGGTGCATTTTTTTTTTAAATAAAAGGAAATGTTGGATGGAAAGTGCTGAGCGTGGTGTTAGCTCATAGTTTTCATCATTTTACATGTAAGTTTCTTTCTTCCATCTTTCCCTCAAAATAATGCATTGCAGGAATAAAATTGCCTCACATGTCGTAAATTCCTGGCATTATACTTATATCGCCTTGGAATAATTACCACCTTCTCATGGTTTAAAGTGTAAATCTAAACCTTATGAGGTCAGTTTTACCTTGTGAAGGAGAGATCTAAAATTTTATCAGTTTAGTTGCCGACTTGTCTTAAAGTATTAGGTTTTTTTCAAATTGCTACAAAGTAATACTGGTATAGAATTTATCATTTTCAACCTTAAAATGATTTTCTCTTCTCTCCAAAATGACAACTGAATTAGTGGCCATAGTCTGGGAATTCGAGGAAAGCATCATTTGCTTGTTTAATGCTTTTTCTTAAGAGTAGAAATCCTCATTTCTCCCACACATATGTTTGAATGTCACCAAAGTAAATTTTAAGGAGGGCTGATATTTGAAAAGTTATATAATCTCTCATCCTTAATGTTTATCCTGTGGCTTCATCTCCTTAATGAAGAAACAATCTCACATGCCCCCCACCTTTAGCACAGGGCCACATATCATATTTTGGCATGTAATTTGTCATTTGTAATTCTTAGGCAATATTTTACAAAATGTTTAACACATGCCTGTTTTTACATTCTTCAAAAGATTATATATTCTTTCAATAGCATATAAATTTCAGATTTTTTAAATTGCACAAACATTTTAAAATTCAAAGCAATTATTGTGTTTCACATTCTGATATGCCCCACCTCATTCTTTTCCTTGAAATCTCCTTTTTTCTTTGAGAATCACAACTCTAGAGCTTGTAGTTTTAATATGACACTTTCCACACATTTATGAATTGATCATCACTTTTCTGAACATTACAATATGGATAATAGTCTCTGAAAAGGTATTTAAAGAGAAAACTACTATGATAATTAAGGAAATTTTATGTATAATCTCTAAATCTAATCATAAGCATATTTGTTGAATGGTGTAATATTCATACACAGACTAGTTTTAGAAAGGACATTTTCTTATATTTTGATTTTGAGGAACTCTGATTGATTCATCTCATTTCCAGAAAAGAGCTCTTCTTTCATGTGTGCAAAAATACCACATTTAATGTAATTCCTTCTTCCAATATACACAGGACGCATATGCATAATGTAGTAGCATATATGCCATTCTATCAGAACTTATTCTTTAAAGCAATTTGGCACTGGAATTCTTAGGCTCAGCTGGAAGATTACTGGGTATTATTTTCTTTCTATTGTGTATTTTTATTCATAATAAGCATTAAGAGAACTCTGTGCATTTTAATTTCTGGTAATATTTTGCAACTGTTGAGCATATAGCATTGAAATTAAGCCAGTTTATTACTACACTTTAAAAGATTATTTTATTTATGACAGAATTATCAGTCATAACAACCTTAATAATATTTCAACCCTAATGTAATATCTGTTAGGTTATGACTAGACAATTTGTAACCTCTGTAGTATCAGGAAAATAACTTTCAGATATTTTACCATTAAAATGTATTCATCGGCCACAGACTGATCTTTTCATTAGCGATACGATTCAAGTTTGAAAAGAGAATGCAGAAATCTTCAATAATTTCCAGGCGGCAAAATGTGATTGAAAGTCATATCAACACGTTTTGCAATTGGTAATCGCCATGATAAAAATGCAACTAAAATGAGAAAGAAATCATCTTGATGACAGTGTATTTCCTCCTGTAAATTCTGCTTTTCTGTGAACAATGGTCAATTAGACCAACTGGGTAGAAAACAGTCATTTTTTACTTCCATTGGTCATAAAACCGCTCATGATTTTTAAAACTTATTTATACATGTCTAGGTTTTGTGGGTGAGGGTCATGAATATTTATTTTTTGAAAAACTTCACCTATGATTCTAATGTTCAACAAGGACTAAAAATTACTCAGCATTTATTAAGTGAATACAAGGTGTACCTGGGTATTGGGTCACTTCACGGAAGCATTTTGAAAAGCATGTGTTCTCTAAGTAAAACGGAATGTAGAGACAGAATTTGGATTAATCTTGTTTACTTTTGTATTTAGTCTCCTTTGCCCAGACATTTGATACAGTGTATTATAATAGTCTGGCCCCAAACTCCAGCTCCTACTTCATCTTTTCCTGTCCCTGTGGCTTCCAGCTCTCCAATTACTCCTACCCTGCTGTTCTGCCAACTGGCGAAACTCATTCTGGCTTCAAGACTTTGTACTGCCCTTTCCCCTGCCTGATGCATCCTTTCTTCAGATTTCACTTGATTCACTCCTTCGCATTGTTTAGTGCTCTGATCAATCATGACCTCTCGGAGAGACCAGCCTGGCCACCCTAGGTAAATAAGACCCTAGCTCATCATACTGAGGTTTTCTATATCATTTTTATAGACTTTATTAATATGTGAAATTATCTTGTTTGTAAATATGTTTATCTGCTTATTGCAGGTTTCATCCTCACTTGCCCTCCAGTATAAGTTTCATGAGGACAGAGATTTTATTTTCACCCTTACATTCTGGCATACTCTAGATGCTCAAATAGTATTGTTGGAAGAAATGAATTGAACTTGGACAAAAGGCCCAATTTTCCTTCTATGATCGAGGCTCTTCCTGATCTGGCTCTGGCTTTGGCTTGGAATTCTCCCCCATAACTCTTCTCATGGTTTTCGCCTTAGGGATTCAACATCAATGCCTTCTAGAGCCACCTGTCTTAAAGATCTTTATCCTTATTATTTTGTATCATAGCAATCTATTCATTTCCTTCTTAGCATATATTGTGGTCTACATTGCTTTATTTATTTGTCTGTTCACCAATTTATAATTATTTTATTCATTTGTTCTTTCACATATTTATATTATTTTCCCTCAGAATATAAGTTTTGTGGAGGTAAGACTTTCTCTCTTGTCCATTGCCATATCCTTAATCTTTAAGAAATTAAAAAATCTAGGGAGGATGGATTAAGAAATAATTAAAACGTAATGAAAGAGATATATAAGAAATGTATCCTGACTATAGGGATAAGATAGAGAAGACAGCAATTAATACTCCACGTGGAGAATCAGGAAAAGCAGGAGAAACAAAGAATGCTTCCTCAATTAATTGAGTGGGTAGATGATGGTGCATCTCAAGGCCTCAGATTCAGTCATGTAAAAGGAAACATTTTTGTCTATCTCAGTAGTGAGAAATGGTGAGGAAGGGGTCTGAGGATACTAGTGAATACTTGGAGTGGTCAGTAGAAGACATGAGAGAGGATATTGTTTGTGTGTTCTTGGTCAAATAGAGAACTCTTTTTAGATAGACAATAATGCAAATCATTCTGTTCTTGAGTTATAATTGGCAAATGTAAATCTGACTATATATTAATATTTATTTTTCTCATTCACATTAAAACATTATGTATTTTTATATGACTATTGTACAATGGAGGCATGGACCTCAATATATAAACAACACTAATGTCAGCCCATGTGACATTAAAATAGTGTTATTTGGCAAAATCCTGTAAGCAAAGGAACAGCAGAATAATACACATGATTCTTGACCTCTCATAAGCGGTATTCATAAACTGGGCATAGCTGGACTGGATAAACTCTGGCGAATTTCCCAGTAGAGAGGGACTCTGCCCCCATAATCCCATATTTACAGGAAAAGAGAGACAAAGAACCTCTATGTGACTATACAACAGTGGATGATACCTGGAAGAACTGGCCTTGTTAGAAAGGAGTAACCTCCAGAATAACACAGACCTGCAGAACCAGCTTCTTCCTAAGTTATCAAAAGTGGGGAAGTAATGAGCATCAAGAACAAACTGATTTGTTTGTTTCCAATTATGATGGTGATACAGACAAAAGGCAGGGAAATAACTGGGTAGAAGAAGATGGTTCTCTGGCAAAGTCCCCACCCTCAAGCCTGGAAACCACATCCCTAAATGAGAACAGTAATCACTGTTTTTCTGCCAAAATATTACTTTTTTGGCCTGCCCCACACCCCATCCTGTGCCCATATAAACCACAAATGCCACTGGCAGAAGAGCAGAATGGCAGGGCAGAGAAGGAGAGAAGAGAAGCAGCATCTGAATGTCAAGAGGATTTTGGCTGTGGATGGTCAGAGAGGAGTTCAGCCAGGGACAGCCAAACTCCAGGGGAAGATTATCTTCTCACTCCATCCCCTTTCCAGCTCCCCATCTTGCTGAGAGCCACTTTCATCACTCAGTAAAATCTCCGCATTCACCATCCTTGAAGGCTGTGTGACCTGATTCTTCTTGGAGGCCGGACAAAACCTGGGTGCCAAGAGGGCAGGGTGTAAAAGGCTGTCAACCAGGCTCTCCTCTGAGTTGGTTAACATTTAGACATCCATGGTTGGCAACTTCTAAAAGAGCATTTATCGTCACACAACCCTAGATGCTGCTGTGGGGTTGGAGCCCAGAAGCACTTGCCCAGGCCCTGGCACTCGCTCACCTGCATGCTTCCCCTCCAGCAAGAGGTTTGAGTGCTGGGGCCCAGTAAGTGAGCCACACCCCTGTCACAAGTCCTGCAAAGGAGTCAAGGGAACCCTCCTGTCTCAGTGGGTCTACTTCCTTCGTGAATGTGCATTTTCATTTCCATACATATCTAATTAGGTGTTAGAGCATTGATTGTAAGTCCCATAACAATAACTGAACAAGTGAATCTAAATTTAAAGTGGGCATTTCAAGAACGGCTTGACTAAAACAAATTTACATCTAAAGAAAGATGGTGTAATTTTTTTATTTACCAATTTTGAAAATAAGTTATTCCTTTGTGTTGAAGCTAAAAGGTAAAAAAATAAAAGATAAATGTAGAAATAAAAATAAGTTACCTAAGGCACACATGCCGACACACACATACATATATACTCCTGCACTGACATATATAAGATTAGGAAGCTTTTTAAAATATGATAATAAGTGTCCCAAATGTAGCTTTCTGTTTTCTACATTATTCAAATCATTGATGTGGAAGGAAATGAAATATGCAGATAGACACATTTGCAATTTACTCTTAATTTTGTAATTCTGAGTGCCAATAGTTACCCGAAATGTCACTACAAGATAATCAGGCTGGGCATGGTGCCTCATGCCTGTAATCTCAGCACTTTGGGAGGCCAAGGCAGGAGGATCCTTTGAGGTCAGGAGTTCGAGACCAGCCTGGCCAACATGGTGAAACCCTGTCTCTACTGAAAATACAAAAATTAGCCGGGCGTGGTGGCAGGTGTCTGTAATCCTGGCTACTCGGGAGGCAGAACCAGGAGAATGGCTTGAACTCAGGAGGCAGAGGGTGCAGTGAGTGGAGATCCTGCCACCACACTCCAGCCTGGGCGACAGAGTGAGACTCCGTCTCAAAAAAAAAAAGAAGATTATCAAAGTGCATGTGGTTATTACTTGGCTTCCTAGATATAGTAATGGGTACATTTCATTTTTGTATATTAACTGTCCTTAACAGGCACAGGTTTTATTATACAGTCATGGCATAGGAGTGTACGTGTTGATCAATGACATAAATGTATGGTTCAGAAGCACACATTTATTTGTATGATTGGAAACATTTGTAAATGTTGTTTATCATAAAGTTGGCATTTCAAATCACAAATATGCACTATTTTCTTGCCTTTTTTTGTTAAAAGGGAAGTTTTCCAATTTACATTACATATATATTCTAGATGATACAGATAATTTTAATTTATACATGACATTTCTTGAGCCTTTGTTAGGTAGAAGTCATTGTTCCAATAATGTAATCTTCTCTACAACCCTATGATGCAGGCATTATTATGATCCCTATTTTGCTGATAAAGAAACTGAGGCACAGAATGATTAACTAAACTCGTCAGGGTTATAAATGTGAAGAACAAGTAAACAATCTCTCTACAGAGGTCCACAGTTTTTTTCTTAAAGCAAATCTTGATTTTGAAAGTGAGGTGTTGTGGTGAGTTTTCAAGTTACAATACAATTTTTAGCAATCTCTAGAAATATTCTTCCAACCATGCAAGTGTAAAGGGTATTTACCTCTGCATTATTTTTAAGAATAATTGAAGTATATAAAAGACCAAGAAGTGTCAAGAATAATGAGCATATTCAATATATACCTGTGTTAGAATCTTGTGTAAATAAAAATAAATTATAAAAAAAACTTATAGTATGATCCTATTTTGATAGAAAAATGTGTAGAGTACGTTTGTATATACAAAGATACTGTGTGGAACTATATAAAATAGATGTGCAACATAAAATATTCTGAAATGATATAAACTAGTGATTAAACATGAGAAGTGGAGTTGAGAGAAAATGATGGTAATACCCACGTCTTAAACTTACTCTTCAGTTTTTATTTGATTGTTTTTACTAATTATTCTTTTTAGATTAAAAAATTACATTGTTTGGAGTATTTAGAAAAAAAATGCTGGTTCTTACCTTTGTCTCTGCATCTATAAGAAAACCTATCCATTATTTAAGTACCTTGAAATACAACACTTAAACTATTGCACATAACTAAATAACCCTGTGAGATTCATTGACCAATTGCATCATAGTCTCTTCTACCAGGACTTTACATCAATAATAATATTGATAATGAGATTATTTCTGAATTATTCACATCTTTTTCTTATCCTAACTCAAACAGGAAATAATAATGAATTAGGAAATTATAAGCTTGTGTTTAAATTTCATCACTATATGATAGCAGATGTCATACTGCATCTTTCCATTTCCAAAATCAGTAACATAATATGGAAAATTCCCATTTTAATCAAATTGAATTTAAAAGAAGGTATGAATTTTTATGGTATGAAAGTGCTTGTGGTGATTTTTAATATCAAATTTGCCTAACACCCTGCAATTCTCAGTGTCTCAGCAAATATTTGCATGTGGCAATATGCTTGAAACCCCACTGTGCTTTCCTTGGGCAGTATTAGAATTTTGTGTGTAGGAATTTCTTTAATATCAAATAGGCCAATTTGTAGTCTCTCCTAACACTGAATTTCTTATGTTGCAGAGTCTCCTCAACCTCATCAGCAAAATAGTGACAATATTATTGTCTCATGGGGTAGTTTTAAGGATTAAGCTGAATTATAAATGATACTACTAGTACAGATTCAATGTACAGTAAATTTTAAATAAGTATTAGTTCCGCTCACCATCCCTATCCCCCTTAAAAAGAAACTAAGCTGTGAAACCTATACTAACTTCATTCACCTGGGGTACACATATTTTAATCAATTTCTACCCTGATTCATTATACTCTAAAACTCAAAGTTTTTAATAATGATATACCACAAAAGATGCTAAGAGATGGATTGCCCACGGGAACGGAAAATCGGTGCACCATAGTGCTAGAAGACAATATTGTAGCATTTAAGTCAAAGAACATCAGTTCAAATTCCTACTTGCAACTTAATAACTCTGACCCTCTGTTTTCTCATTTGTAAACTAAGAATGAAAGCAACTATCCACAGAGCAGTGCAATCTATTGGTTAAGATCATGGATTCTGGAACTGAATTTCTTGGGTTCAAATCCTGGTACCTCCACTTCCTAGCTGTGTGACCCTCCACTTCCTAGCTGCGTGAGCTTAAGGAAATTTCTTAAACTCCATGAAAAATTGTCCTTCTCTAGCAAACAAAAAGTAGAATGTAACTTTGTCATAGATATTATTGTGAGGGTAAAATAATATAATATGTGCAAAATCTTTCAAACAATGTGTCTATAGTAATTGCTGTGTAAATACTTATTGCTTTTGTAATTGTTTGTACTATTATCAGACTGTTTTGAGGATTAAACACACAATATTCCTAGTAGTATATTTTTGATGTAAAAAGTAGCCTAGAATCATTAATTTTGGGTACCATTTCTCTTATTATGTACCCCTTCTCATAAACATTACAGAAATTCACTTGGAAGCCCAGGTAGTTATGGGATTTGGTTTCTGTCTAGGAAAAAAAATGTGTTATCAAATAGTTACACTGAAACAAATTACAGCCCTACATTGTTGAAATCATACAAACTTCACATAAATTTCTAGAATCTTTTGAGTAGAAAATATTTCCAGGAATTTTCTGACAATAGAATAAAAACTAATAAATATATCAAATTATTATTATTAACTAGGTCATACTATTTAATAAAAAAGCAAAGTGTGAATTTCAGTTTTATATAATTTTATGCATCTTGAAACATATTTAAAGGAGAAAATTTAAAGTCATTTTTTCAATAACAGTTTTATTGATTATACAGTTAATACATAATTCCTATTCTCTTTATGCTTCATATAGAATAGGAGAAACACTGATTTTCAGAAATGTTAATAATTAGCAAATCTAATGTATCTTGCTATGATGAAGTGTGAACAAGTAGACAAACATATACACACATAAAAAGAAAATTTAGTTTTTAGTCATTTTTCTAAATTCTAGAGAGATGTCATTTAATCTTTATTAAAATTTAAACTTTTAGGGCAAAGAGAAAACTGTATAATCATATCTCTGACCTCTCTGACACAGAGATATGCTAATTTGCAATTCATATAACCAGCATAATTTTACTTGTCTTTTTATAAACTTATTTAAATATGAGTATACATCCCTGGCATGTTCCTAATTGTAACTGATATTAGACAAATACATCAACTAAAGGTGATAATGAACCAAATTATTAGATATCAGAAGGTTATGCATTAATCATGGCTTTGACAATGACTCCTGATGTAGAACTATAAAACTGTATTCTTTTTTTTTTTTTTTTGAGATGTTGTTTCGCTTTCGTTGCCCAGGCTGGAGTGCAGTGGTGCAATCTCGGCTCACCACAACCTCCACCTCTTGGGTTCAAGAGATTCTCCTGCCTCGGCCTCCCAAGTAGCTGGTATTGCAGACATGCACTATCACACCCAGCTAATTTTGTATTTTTTAGTAGAGACAGGATTTCTCCATGTTGGTCAGGCTGGTCTCGAACTCCTGACCTCAGGTGATCCGCCTGCCTTGGCCTCCTAAAGTGCTGGGATTACAGTCGTGAGCCACCGTGCCTGGCCTAAAATTGTATTCTTAAACCCCAATTCCTTCACTGTAGAGTTGGATCTGTGGATAACAATAATTTACTACTCATGTCTCTGCTTTTATTGAAGAATCTAAACATTTAGAGAAATATTCTGATTCCAAATCCTTAGTACTTAGTCTTATGCCATGCGACAATCTTTCAATAATTTTCATGGGATCATCTTTTTTTAGATTTCTTATGACCTCTAGGATAAAAAAAGTTACAAAAGTACAAGTCTAAATGTATTTCTGTGGAGTTAAAGGGTGCCATCATTCTTCTCTTTGTTGTAACAAAAGACAATGAAAAGGGTTACATAGTCACTATGTATTACATATGTCTACTATATATATTTTCATTAAAACTTAAAAGGCTTAACTTTTTTTCAATATGGTTGCATCTTATTATTTATTACTGATCATCATCCACAGAGCCCTTGACTCTCTCCAACTCTATGATGGTAACAGGCATATTCAAATGACGGCTCACCATTGAGAATTATCAAACTGGCTTTCTAGTTCTCCAGGCTCACTTATCACAGCAATTTCTATCATACTGATATACTGAAAGAGTGCATTGCTAAGTGAACTATAACAGATAAATAAACATTTCCCAATGGTTGGTCCAGTTCTCATACTGAAAGAGAATTGTAGCTCAGACAAAACATCCCTTTCTCCCCAGCACTTCCCAAAAGACATTCCATAAAGTCCTAATTTCACAAGGACAGCAAAAATAGTATATATGGTAAAATAAATTATGGAAATATTGTCTGCTCTATTCCACTGTTACACAATAATATTTCCAAGACTTTGAAAAGTATAAACTGTTTAATTATCTTTCAGCAGATATTATCCCCTTTATTAGGAATAGAAATGGCTGTTTTATCAATATTTTATAAGCTTTATTGGACCAACCATTGGGGAATGTTTCTTTATCTGTTATAGTTCACTTAGCAATGCACTTACATCTTTTTTAGATGTGTACTTATATTTTTTGCCATATTCTAGCCTTACATGTTTTCGATTTCTTCAATGTCTTCATGAATTTCATCTCTCAAATCACTTCTTAGATTCATTCATTTATTCAGCAAATAGTTATTGACAACTGTGCATAAGGCCTTTCTAGGTATGAAGGATACACCAGTGATGAAATGTAAACATCCTTCTCCTGTAGATTTACCTTTCCATAGGGACTGGGAAAACAATTAACATTAATATATAATAACGTTATATATTAATAAGTTAATATATAATAAGTAAATATGCATTAATATATAATAAGTAAATATGCAATATGTTAGATGATAATTGCTGTGAGGAAAAATAAAATAACATAGGTGGCCAGGAAGTGTGAAGGTGGCTTTCATTTTAAATGATGTAGTCAACGGAGGGAAGTGAGAGAGGTGAAGGAGTCAGTCATGTTGGTGTGTCAAAGATGTGTTCTTCAGGCAGAGAGAACCAAAATCACAGATGCCAAGAGTTCAGTGTATTCCTGGTTCATTCAAAGAACAGCAAAGAGGCCAGAAAGCTAGAAAGGAATGAGCAAGAGGAAAGAAAAGTAGAAGACAACGTCAAATATGTAACAGAGAACCAGGTCTTCAGAGATCTTACAGGCCAATGTAAGGATGCAGGTTTTTACTCTGTGATTTGAAAAGCACTGCAGGCTTGTGTGCATAAGAGCTAGATGATCTGACTTAGTTTTAATAGAATCATTTTGATGCTGTATTGGGACTAGGTTGAAGGTGATCAGAAGTGGGGAGCAGAAGCAAGGAGATCACTTTGGATGTTACTACAGAAATTAAGGTGAGATGGGATGATGGTTTGAATCAGGTTTTAACAATGGCAATCATGGCTGGTGGTCAGATTCTGGATGTATTCTGAGGCAGTATTTATAAGCTTTCCTAACAGAATTAAGAGTGACTTGAAGCTTTCAGACCTTAAATAATTGGGAGGATAGAATTGCAATTGTCTTGATTGTAGAACACGTTTTGGTAGGGAAAATGAGGATCTAGGTTTTTTGTTTTGTGTCGTTTTTGAGATGGAGTTTTGCTCTTGCCACCCAGACCTGAGTGCAGTGGCTTGATCTCAGCTCACTTCAACCTCTGCCTCCTGGGTTCAAGCAATTCTCCAGCCTCAGCCTCCTGAGTAGCTGGGATTACAGGTGCCCGACACTAAGCCTGGCTAATTTTTGTATTTTTAGTAGAGACGGGGTTTTGCCATGATGGCCAGGCTGGTCTTGAACTCCTGACCTCAGGTGATCTGCCAGCCTCAGCCTCCCAAAGTGCTGGGATTACAGGCGTGAGCCACCATGCCCAGCCAGGATCTTCGTTTTTAATGTGTGAAGTTTGATAGGTTCATATCGAGTAGGCAGTTGAAAATAAATTCTGGAGTGTAACATAGATATCCAGGCTAGGAGTCATCAGCATAACGATGATACTTAAAATAATGGGATTGGATGAGATGTTTAGGGGTGTTCAAATAAACAGAAGAGGAACAAGGACAAAGTCTTGATAGTGGATCATTACAATATTAAAACTCCAAAATATAAGTAGGAACCCGAAAAGCAGACTGAGAAGGAAAAGTCAATAAGACAAGAGAAAATGTAGGAGATGAATGGATTTCGATGCCAACTAAAGAATTTTATACTGCAAGGAGTGATAATACTTCTAATATTTTAACTGTATTTATGAATATCATCTTTTTATTTTCAGCATTTTTGCCATCCCGCTATTTTTATTCTCAGCATTTTACAGCCACACCTTAATTAATAATTTAAATAAATATAATTGAGCTCCTAAAGAAGTAAAAGGCTATGTGTGACATATTCACATGTACCCATATTAGATATTATACTAAGAATGAAATCTTTAAACATCTCACAATCATTTCATACAGATAGACATTTTGCCTTTATGATATAATAAATGTTCTAAGGAAAGATTCAGAACTTGAGTTCTGTAACAGAAGAGGAGGGTGAAAGGAAGTATGAGGAAAATGCACCAAAAATGAGATGCTCTTGGCCAGGCACAGTGGCTCACACCTGTAATCCCAACACTTTGGGAGGCCGAGGCAGGCAGATCACCTAAATTCAGGAGTTCGAGACCAAACTGGCCAACATGGTGAAACCCCGTCTCTACTAAAAATACAAAAATTAGCTGGGCATGATTGAAGGTGCCTGTAATCCCAGCTACTCAGGGGGCTGAGGCAGGGGAATTGCTCAAACCCAGGAGGCAGAGGTTGCAGTGAGCCAAGATTGCACCATTGCACTCCAGCCTGGGTGACATTGAGATTCTGTCTCAAAAATATATATGTATACATACATATATATACACACATACATACATATATATATACACATACATATATATACACACATATATATACACATATATATATGATGCTCTTCTTGAGTCTTAAAATGTTATGCATTTTTTCAAGAACAGAAGAAGGACCGGCAAGATTCCAAGTACGGAGCAGAACATATAGAATGCTCTTTGGAGGAATGAGAAAGCATATCCCATTTTGAGAGCAGCAGGTACCTTGTTATGGCCAGGGCTCAGGGCCATTACAAGAGAGAAACAGCACTGTAAATGATGAGAATCGTTAAAGGATTTTAACTAATATAAAAGAAGTGTGTATTTAAAACAAATTCTATTGATAGCACTTTGGGGGTAGAACTGGCTACAGGTAAGATGAGTCAATATGTTATTGTAGTAACTCAATGAATTTTCTTGGAGATGAAAGGTAAGCAAGGGAAGTAGGATCTGCAGAGAGGGGTGAGTTTATACAGAATATGATAGGATGTAGAAAGAGCCTGCTTCTGTGATTTAATAAAAGAGTATGAGATAAATAAATCTAGATGACTATCAAGTCTCGGTTAATGAGAAGTAGAACAAAGAAGGAAAAACTGCTCTCTGTGTGTGTGGGGGTGTGGGGTGTGAGTGTGCACATATGTATTTGTTTTATAAGTGGGGAACAGAAAGAAGGTTAGCTAAATTTTACCAAAATCTAGGTTTGGGTCTATGGTGCCTGCAGAAAATAAAACAAAATTAAAGTCTCTAGAATTCAAATGAAAAATTTTTGCTTGGGATATAGAATGTGATACCATCAGCATACAGGTGAATCTGAAACCATGAGAATACAGTGGAACACTCAAAAGAACATTTAAAATGACATCGAAAAAAGTAAATAATAAAACCCAGGGGGAAATACTGATTGAGGACTGGTAGAGGAATAGAACACCAGAAATAGGCTGGGCGCAGTGGCTCACGCCTGTAATCCCATCACTTTGGGAGGCCAAGATGGGCTGATCATGACGTCAGGAGTGTGAGACCAGCCTGACCAACATGGTGAAATACAATGAAATACCTGTCTGTACTAAAAGTACCTATCCCTTAGTAGAGTAGAGTAGATTAGGTGAAATACCTGTCTCTGCTAAAAATACAAAAATTAACCAGGTGCAGTGGTGAGTGCCTGTAATCCCAGCTACTCAGGAGGCTGAGGCAGGAGAATCACTTGAACCTGGGAGGTGGAGGTTGCAGTGAGCCGAGATTGAGCCATTACACTCCAGCCTGGGCGACGGAGCAAGACTCCGTCTCAAAAAACAAAAACAAAAACAAAAAACCCACCAGAAATATACTGAAAAGAAGTAGTACTGAGGAAGAAGAAGTAGTTGTGTAACAAAACCAAGGAAAAATTGCATTTCCCAAATTAAAAAATAGTTACTGGTATCAAATATTATAAAGAAACTCGGGACCAAAGAAATGAGAATGTTAAAAATGGCTGGAAAGTTTTGAAATTACAAGTGATTGTCACTTCAAAGATTGGTGATATAATTGTACTTTTCATATTGATACTATTTTTAAATAAATATTAAATAAGTATGGTGGTAAGTCGTTGCTGACAATGGCATGGCACTTATATGTGACTTATGAGAATATTACAAAGCCTGACAACCTTTGAAAAACCTTAATAATCACAGTTGCAAGAATTTAGTCGCAAACGTTTGAAAAGTTTGCAAAAAGTTTGAAAGTTTTGTTTCATTGGCATATCACTCAAAAGCACATTTAAAGTTTTTTCTTTGAAATGGAGTTGTTCCCTCAAACATTGCTATTGAATTGGTAGTTTAAATAATTCTTTTCTTGTTAACCAGAGTCAATATGATCTGAAGTTAAAATGTTCATAATTGTTATTTTATAAATTAAAATATATCTTTAAAAGTATATGTAAATGTTAAAAAAAGACTGCCTAAAAAACCCCTGAAACAATGTAAAGCTATGTACATTACAAGTTCTGTCATCTACTGTATACTGACTATTCTTTGCTTATCCTGTCCACCCACTCCAGCTGACAATATGAATGAACGGCTGCTTTTTCTTTCAACTCTTTCTTTAAGGCCAGATCTATTATCATCGTCCTATAGAATTTTCTGAGGTGACAGAAATATCCTGATCTGTGTTGCCAATGCAAGGGGCACTAGCCACTTGTGGCAACTGAGTTCTTGAAATGTGGCCCATGTGGCATTTTAAATTTTATTTAATGTGAATTTGAATTTGAATTTGGATGATGGCATGTGGCTACCAATGATTAATGTATTAAAATTTTGAGTACTTATTATATATTAGGCACTGTTATAAGAAATGTAGCTGTAGCCTGGTGCAGTGGCTCAAGCCTGTAATCCCAGCACTTTGGGAAGCCCAGGTGGGCAGATCAGCCAAGGTCAGGAGTTTTGAGACCAGCCTGGACAATGTGGTGAAACCCCATCTCTACTAAAAATACAAAAATTAGCTGGGCGTGGTGGCGGGTGCCTGTAATTTCAGATACTCAGAAGGCTGAGGCAGGAGAATCAATTGAACCCGGGAGGTGGAGGTGTACAGTGAGCTGAGGTTGCTCCAGCCTGGGTGACAGAGTGAGACTCCGTCTCAAAAACAGAAAAAATAAATAAATAAATAAATAAATAAAGCTCTATTAATCCATTGAATTCTCACAACAAATATATCAAATAGGTACGATTATCTTCATTTTAGATATGAGAAAATGGGCATAAGAGGTTAAATAAATGATTTAATAGCAACACTGATAAATTCTGTGTTGTCTGTTCTGCACTGACTAGTACCAGTCACTAAGCTAAGTACTAGTCACTAGTACAGTAACAATATGTCACTTAAATTGGTCATGGTCAGTAGTGTTCTGATCTATTAGGGTGTGTTATGTTCTTATCTCTGATTTTTAGATTGAGAAACAGTCATGAAAGAGGTTAAGTAACTTTCCCAAAGTCATAATCAGTCAACAGTAGGGCCCAGATAGAACAGCCCAGCTGACCTCAATACTTGCTTTCTTCATTGGTCAAATGAATTCCTCATAAGAAGCAAAAGAAGAGTTGAAGTTCTGACTGGGTCAAAATAACTATGAGTCCATTTTCTTGGGCTTCTTTTCATAATTCCCCCACCCCCAATAACAACAGAGAGCACCTTCACTTTAAGAAAACTTCCCTTCGCTCCCCATTTCCTTTCCCACCACAAAGAGAAAACTCCTGCCTCTTAATACAATCCAGAAATAATATTTTAAAGAGTGTCCCCCATTACACAAGAACAGAACGGCAGAAGAGTGGTAAACCGTCAATCCTGAATTTGTTAATAAGTGAGTCGGATCACAGCTCCATTGTTAGAGACCTGGTATCCGTCAAGAGGCTCTGCCCACCTGCTTCTCCTTTATCTCCGCACCTGCCTTCCGCTGACAGAGATTAATCCTACTTGTAGAAGAAATGTTTCCACTTTCCACTGAGAAGGAAAATGTTTCATAATCTCGCTGTAGGAAATTTGGCCATAGTACTCCACTGGCATTCTTAGACTTCCTGCCTAAATATCGCTCAAATTGTAACTTTTGGCAGCGCTGTGTGTTACAGACTTGATATTTTAATACGAGGTTTTCTTCAATAACTTAATAGATGACATTTTACAAACTAAAAATTGATTTTTTTTGCCTTCACACACTAATCTTGAATCACTGAAAATCTATAATTATACCAATTAAAATCTAAATGTATTGGCTTAAAAACACAATATACTGTGATTAGTTGTCATAACTCTAAAATTCACTGAGTTCAAATCATGATTTATTAGAGCTGAACTCATTTCATATCTGAATTATCTTTTTTTTTATTTGATTGATTGGCCATATTGTTATTTGGGTTCTGACAGAGCATGGAGGAATATTGTGCACGAGACATTAATCAGGAAATTATGCATTGCTTTCACAACTGGACTTTACTTTGTAATATTGTATTAGCTCTTAACATGCAAATTATTTTAGGTAATTACCTCATTTTTCAGTGGCCATTTGATGGATAGAAGTTTCATGCAGATTCTTCTGTGTAATTTAAAATCTTGTGGTGATTTGTTTCTTTGCATGTTCATAAAAATCCCAGTTTGAATTCTCATACATCAGACCCGTGAGGTCAGCTGTAGAAAATCTTAATTGTAGAAGCTCATTTTCCTAGTTTCTTTTAACCCTAATTGAGGCTGGCAGTCACCTCTTTCCAAATGTAAAACTGTGCCCAGGATTGCGTTTTTCTATCATCGAAGTAAAAGCTGAGATACTTTCTAGTCCATGGACATATCATAGTACACAGTTACAGATAGGATTCACTCTTTCTAGCCAGTTCAACTAGCTGAATTGCTGTTATTCACTTTATAAAGTACAGCCTTAAATACTAACTGAAAATTTTGTGTTGTAAATGGATGTCTCTATTCCCCAGTTTTAATATTAAATAATTCAGCTAATATTCAAAACACAATAGCTTGTATTAATATTGCAATATAGTAAATAAAATAGGCTATTCTTATATATGTCATATTTGTAGTTTTCAAACAAATATAAGGTATTAGCAGAGCTCTGATCCAGAGTTTTATTAGATATATTCACATATGTGAACTGCCCAGAACATTTAGATCAGTCTTTCCCCATATTTTTCAATCTAGCATGTCATATAATCATGAATATTTGTTGTGATCTTGTCTATTCAGAAACCTGCTGCTGTAAAATAGCTTCCTCATAAATGTCAAGTAATGTAAAATTGAATGCCTATATTTAAATAGATTTTAACAGATAATAAAACTCTTGAGATTAAAACGGTTTCATTCAGGGAGGCAGACAATTCTTTCCACAGTGTGCAATTTATGTGTCATGTTATGTAAAATACAATTTTAAAAATACTTTTTAAAAAGCACAAATGAATAATATCTATTGAATTAAACAAAAAAAGAAGCTAGGAAGCTAGTGTTCTCATTGCAGGTCTAGTTGAAAATGTGAAATAGAACGACAAAGTACAAACTTCTATTTTCTAAACATTGTTCTGATGAGATCTGCTTTCTGCTAATTCCTATGGGGGTTATTCCAGAGATTCAAGCTATCAAAACAGTGTTTTTACTCACAACCTAACCTTTCTTCATTTACAACAAAACAAAGGAATTAGAGAATTTTGACACACTATGATATGAGGCATAAAAGAAAATTGCTTTTCCACTTATAGGTTTGCGTTTGGCACCTTATCTGCGAACACCCAGATATATCACAGTTTACAGTTGGTTCACCAGCACAAAGGATGTATCTTGTCTCTTGAGATAACAGCTTCTGACAGTCTTTCACTCACTAGATATTAAAATGGATCAGTAAAGTTAGATGTCTGATAAATAGTATTTTTTTAGATAGAGTTTTTTGGATTAATACATATTCAGCAGTTTTTAATATGGTTGAGGTAGGAAAGGATATATATTTTAATACGAGGTTTTCTTCAATAACTAATTGGGTAGAAAGCCTAATTAGGTTGCCAAAATAGTTTACACATGAGGGAAAACAGATCTCACATGTAGGAGAGTGACAGATGGATTCCAAAAGAGAGGCCAAATGCGAGCGATGCCAGTGCTCCCAAGCCAGAGCCAACCAAGAGCATATCTGAAGTCAAAGTTGGGCTTATTGACTTGTTGCAAAGAGGAAGACTGCACACAGTGGGGAACAGTGGAGTTTCTTTATATAAAAAAAAAAAGGTGTTAGAAGAGTCTCAGGAGAGAACAGAAGCTTGTATTGGGTGACTTGAGGGAAGGTTCAAGGATGTGGAGACAGTTTTACGATTTGGGTATCCTAATAATTCTTATTTAGAAAGCAGGAAGCATGAAGCAATCCTGAAGCTGAAATCGGCACAGAAGCAGTAATCACTAATATCAGCAAGGATAGGGTGATGTTAGGTCTTTTTTGTTGTTTCAACAATATTCTACTTTTTGTCTGAGTTCAGATATGCATTTATGGAGTTTTTGTTAGTTGGTTGTTTGGTTGGTTATTTCTCTTGATTCATCATGGTCACAGAGTGCCTTGCCTGATGTTTGAACAAGAGGCCACCCAGCCTAGCCGACAGTGTCCCCATCAGCTCTTGGATGGCAGGGTTTTTTTTTCTCTTTCTCAAAAATATCACAAAAAGGCAATTGATGTTGGAAAGAGCTAGTTGTATGTAGGGTTTGCATCCAGAGGGAAAAAAATCAACATTAAAGTTATACTCTAGGATCATTTCTATATGTCATTCCATCTAATTCTAAGAGTAAGATTATAGTATCCATCTTCATTTGCCAGATGCAAATCTAGCAGTGGAAGTCAATTAGGTTATTTGCTTGCAGCCACACAGATAATAACAGGAAAGGCTAGGACTTAAATCTTGATCTCACAGATTCTGAAATATATCATTTTTCTCCTTCAACAATATATGGGTCATATACTTCAAGTTGGAATTGGAAGCAAGCTATGGTGTCACTGGCAGAATTTGATAGTCCAATATGGGGATGGATTTAGATTGCTTTCACTTTATTGCTTTTTTACCATGAATGTCTCAATTGTTAATAATCAATCCCCATCTTGTACTCCCCAAATCTGCTCTTGACTGTCCATGACTGATTCTGAGTTTCTTTTTAGAATGTTAAAGATTTGAGGCAATAGTGGAGCATCATTTAACCATTCATTCATTCATTTATCCGTGGTTCACTTCTAAGTTTTTTATTGTGAAACACAAAAAAGGACAATTAGTAAAAATGTACAACTCAATAATTTATGACAAAGTAGACACTTTCTAACCCCCAATGAAGTTAATAAACATGATCATTGCTAACACCCCAGAATTTCTCTTCATGCTCTCTCCTGATCATAACCTGTTTTTTTCCTCAATCAACAGTAACTGATATTTTGACATTGATGGTAATTATTTTTTTACTTTTCTTTGTATTATACCAAGTAAATTTGCATCCATACATACGATAAGTTAGTTCTTCCTCTATTTTTTACACTATGTAAATGAAAGCATAGGGTCTATAATTGTATCTACTTTGTTTTGCTCAAAATTATGTTTGTGCAATTCATCCATGATTTATGTGTGTAGCTGTAGTTTGTTCCGTTTGATTGTTGTGTGGTGTTATTTTGAATGATTTTTAAAAATTTGTATCCTTTAAAGAATTTTAAAATGTGTGTTAACAGTCTCCTATTGATAGACATTTGTTTTTTTTTCCAGTTTTGAGCACTTACACATTTTTGTAAATATTTCTTGATATGGATATGCCAATTTTGCTGTTCAGCAGGAGTGAAATTTCTGAATCTGATGATATGTCTATCATCTTCAAACTTTATAACTGATACCAACCTCTTTTCCAAAATGGCTGTACCAGTTTTTAGTCTTTCCACCACTATATAAACGATTCTTTTGTTTCAGATTGTTGGCATAATTGTCTTTTGAATTTTGGTCATTCTGGGATGTTATAGTAAGAAAAATTTCTGTGTGTTATAGTATTAATAATAGTAGTGTTTTACCTTGCATACCTCTGATTGTTCACAATGTTTAATCAGTTTTTGTGTGTTTGTTGCCCATCTGGACATTGTCCCTTGTTAATAATTCTCTTGGCCATTTGTGAAGGGGAAGTAGTTCATTTTCTTATGGATGTGTAGGTGTTAGTTGTACATTCTGGATGTTAGCCATTAGAAATTATATGTTGCATTAGTTAGGATTCTCCAGAGAATTAGAATCAATAGGATAAATAAAGATATATTAGAGGAGATTTATTATGAAAATTGTCTGACACAATCATAGAGGCTGGAAGTATGCAGCATATGCCATCTGCAAGCTGGAGACCCAGGAAAGCTGGTGATCTAATTTTGTCCTTGAAGGGTTGAAAGCCGGACAACCAGGATCTCCTATGTCTGAGAGCAGAAGATTTATGCCCCAGTTTAAAAAGAGAGAATTTGTTTTCCTCTGTTCTTTATTTTTTTCCCTATCAGGGCTCTCAAGGTATTGAATGATGCCCTCTCTCATCTGTGAGGCTGGACTTTTTTACTAAGTCTACTGAATCAAACATTAATCTCTTCTGGAAACACCATCAGACACACCCAGTAGTAATGTTACCAGCAGTCAAGGAATCCCTTAGCCCAGTCAGGCTGAAGCATAAAATTTGCCGTGACATGTGTGTTGCAAATATCTTTTCCCACAGTGCAGCTTATTTTCTACATTTTTAATGGTATCTTTTGGTGAATGGACGTTCTTTATTTTCCTGTAGTTAATTTTATTATTCTTTCTTGGGTTAGTACTTTTTGGGTCCTGTTTTAGAGGTTCGACTACCTTGAGATGATGAAAATATTTTCCTGTTATCATTTAGAAAAACGTTTTCACATTTTAGTATTTAATTAATCTGGAATTTACTTTTGTATACAGTAGGGGCCAGATGGTTTTTTCTTCCTTTCCTCTTTCAGATAACCAATTGTCCTTGCACTATGAATTGAAAACATCTTTATATCCACTGCTGTGCTGTGTTACACTGTCATAGTGAAGGGTCTATATATATGTATGAGTCTGTTTCAGGGTATGTTATTTTATAATTTTAGCGTCTTGGGTTATTTCCTAGATTTGGACAACTATGGATAAATTTTCTATGAACACTTTTATTTCAGTCTTTGTGGCGATTTATGATTTTTTCTTTTTCTTGGGTAAATACCTTCCTTAATTTCTAATTTATTCCTAGTATTTCATATATTTGGCACTTTTGTAAATAGTATATTATAGTAATAAGTTTTACTTATTTGGTATTAGTATAGAGAATTTTTATAAAAAATTTTTCTTTTAAGCTAAAATTTACACTCATCAAAATTCACCACATTTAATCTACAATCTTATGTTGTTGACACATGCATGTGGTTCGTAACCACCAACAAAATCATATGAAACAGTTCTTTGTAGGAAAACTCTTCCTCTAACCCTTACCCTGGAAACCACTGGTCTGTTTTCAGTCCCTTTAACTGTGCCACTTTCGGAAGATAGTACTTGTGGAGTAGTGCCTAAGAAATCTTCACTTAACCCATGGCCACAAAAATTATCTCATACATTTTCTCTTAGAAATTTGTCCTTTTAAGTTTTAAGTTCTATAGTTTATTTTGAGTTAATTTTTGTATGTGATTTGAGGTATTCATTTTTTTATAATATTTTCAGTTTCTTTACAAATGTGAAATAAGCTAGGCACAGAAGGACAAATATCATACGATCTCACTCATTTCTGGGAACTGGAGAAGCTGATCTCACAGAAGTACAGAGTGAATAGTGATTACTAGAAGCTGGGGAGTGGAGGGGAGGCTGTAGAATAAGGGATAGGGAGAGATTGGTCAACAGTAGAAAATAATAGTTACACAGGAGGAATAAGGTCTGGTATTCTACTGTACAGTAAGGTGACTACAGTTAACCATATTGTATTGTATATCTCAAGAAAACTAGAAGAGAGGATTTGGAATTCCTCTCATTACAAAGAAATTCTAGATGTTTGAGGCAATGAATATGATAAATACCCTGATTTGATGATTATATAATATATACAGGTATTGAATATGTATGTGTCAATTAGAAATAAAATAAAACTTTAAAAAAACTTATTATTTCTTTATTGAATAGCCTTGGCATCTTTATTGAAAATCAGTGAGCCATTTATGTGAAAATATATTTCTGTTCTGTCTGATTCCAGTTATATTAATTTAATTGAGCTTTTTAAATAAATAGCTTTGGTTTCATTGATTTTCCTCTGTGGCTTTTCTGGTTTTCAGCTTTATAAATTTCTGTACTTATCTTTATTGTTCCTTTTTGGCTGTTTGAGATTAGCTTTCTATTTTTTTTTGGTTTTATTTCTTAAGGTGAATGCATAAATAATTGATTTGAAACCTCTTATTTTCTGCAAGCATTTAATATTATGAATGTTCTTCTAAGAGATGCTTTGGCTGCATCACACAAATTTTGATATATTGTGGTTTTATTTTTCTTTAATTCAAAACATTTTCTAATTTCCCTTTTGTCTGCTTTTTTGACTCATGGATTATTTACCAGCATGTTGTACTGTGCTCTGTTTAATAGGGACACAGTTATTTGATCTAGTGCCAAAAAAATAGAGTGCCTGAACCACAGAGAACAGGATAGTAACTATTATTAATCTGCAGTATTAATCACAAAACCAACTAAAAGCCCTATGTGGCAAATCCCTTGAACCCTGGTACCATAGATTGGAAAGCTATTGCAAGAATTATGTAAATATTAAATTTATAGTGCCTAGTAAAAGTCCCTGCAAATTTTAAGTCCTTAAGTGTTTTTATTTTATTTTTTATTTTTATTTTTTTGCCATCCCTTTCTCACTACTTCATTTTGCAATGCCAGCACCATGTATCACATGTTAATACAGGAAGAGAACTTTCTAATATTTTTCTAAAAGTTAATATATTCTTAAATGGTTAATAAAATATAAAACTGTATGCTTTATGGTAACCTCTTTGCACCATTTAAATCACAAAAACAAAATTTAAAGAAGGAAAAATACTAGCACTAGGTAAAAACATTATATATTTTTCCAAACAGTGTTATAATAGTGTATTTTTTTTCTTAAAAGACTAGGTTTCTTAGTGTGTTGGCATTTTACAAATCAGTAGGATATTGGTGAATTACAAAATGGAAGTGGGACTCATGTCTATATTTTTTGCTTTTTCTTTCTTCATAGTTAAATGGAAGTACTGTTGAACGCATTTAGTCACTCATATTTGGTCAAGATCTTGACAAATTTATTGGTTGCTGGATACTTTTATATCACTACAAAAATTTCTGAGCTTTCTTCAGGACATGGCTTAGTTGGAAACAACTTGATTCTTTCAGGTCTTGCTTTTAAGCACTAATTTTCTTTCCTAGTGAGACAAAATCCTTCTTTGCATTCTAACTTCCAATCCTTGAAATAGGAGGTTTTCTATCCTGGTTGGTGTGAACAGACACTTATCTCAATCATGCTTAAACATCAGCTACTGTTCTTTCAGGTGTTTCTTTTACTGGAGAGGGGCAATTTCTTCACAGGCATGCATGATTAATAATCAGCTGTGTACTGAAAGGGGACCTTCTGAATATTTCTGGAGTTCTGGCTTTGCACATCTCCCTTCTCTCTCTAGTAGTATGCCTTGCAAATTCTAGGCATCTGGGCTTCCTCAAATTTCCAACTCTGTCTGCTCAACTCAGGGAGACCACTGCATCTGACTGAATTTTCTCTCCCTGCACCACACCCTAGTAACTTTCTCCAGCTGAGGTAGTCTTAGCGCTTATTTGTTTCTCTCAGGGATTGCTGCCTTTTATTTTATTTTATTTTATTTTATTTTTTGCCAGACTGTTTCTTAAGTGCTCATACCTTTCACTGGATTTTTATAAGAATCAAATCATAAAAATGATTTGTAAACCACAAAATTGTATGTAATCATTAGATTGTTTTACTACTATAAATCAACTGAATCTTAGTAGCTGAGTGCTACAGAATATCTTACATTTTTCACATAAGCGTTATAACATATCTAAAAATGTAATTTAAAATAACGAAACAATGCTGACTACATTATATGATATGAATATATGGGAATTCAAGTTGATCTTAATGGTAAGTAAAATTACTTTGTACTACAAAATCTGCTCTACCACAATCTGAAACTCTGAGGCTCAGTTTCTGTTGCATGTTTTTGTCTCATGAATACCCTAATTATTATCTTCTAGTTATCCTTTATTTATTCTTATTCAGTGAAACATCTCTGTGATGATATCTTCCTACTGTTTTCTCCACTAAAAATTCACCCCGATTGCTGAAAAGAGAGTGCAGTGTCTCAATTTTTGCTTACTTGAAGAAAATGGTGCTTTAAATTATGTAAATAACTTTTGGATGTCTTTCTTTTATGTTACAGATATGTGAAGTCTGGGGGTAAGACCTGCAGTAATTTCCCTTAAGGTAAGGATGTTTTCATCTTTTCTGTTTCCATTTGTTCAGAGCTACCTATACAAAGCACAATAAAAGGGCCTCTTCTAAGAAAGTTAACCTATTCAAAATTTAAATTATGAGAAATAATCCCACTGTCACTGAGACGAGCTTTCCTAAGACAGATATATCCCCTCTTTAAAAATTTCTTTGGCATCACCTGAAATTATGAAATGCTAAGATTTTGAATAAACGAAAGTTTGTTTTTTCTTCATCTGCGTCATTTTCAGATACCTAATGAGTATATGCTAATTGATATGTTAGGCTTTGTGTCCCCACCTAAATCTCATCTTGAATTGTAATTCCCATAATCCCCACGTATCAAGGGAGAGACCAGGTGGAGATAATTGAATCACAGGGGCGGTTTCCCCATGTGTTCTCCTGATCGTGAGTTTTCACGAGATCTGATGGTTTTATAAGTGTTCAGTAGTTCCTCCTGCGTTCATTCTCATTCCTGCCGCCTTGTGAAAAAGGTGCTTTGCTTCCCCTTCGCCTTCCGCCATGATTGTAAGTTTCCTGAGGCCTCCCTATCCATGCTGAACTGTGAGTCAATTAAATCTCTTTCCTTTATAAATTAGCCAGTCTTAGGCAGCAGTATGAAAACAAACTAATACACTAATGGAGAAAAATCAAAGATTAATTTGTATTGCAAAATACTGTAAATTTTATTATGTACTTGCTTAATATTGAGTATCTCATAAGGATAATTCTATCAAAGCCCATGCAGACAATGGGAAGACAAGCATGCAAAGTGGCTTTTCAGTGGCATTAGTTTACCAGTTACTCAGTAAGACAAGAATATGAGTAGGAAGTGGAGTAAATGTAAGCTACCAAGAATCAAAATGTGGTTAGATGGATTGAAAATGAGGCAGAAGACAGTCTCAGGCAAACACCTTTATTAGATTTTATGCCTGAGAATATACTCCTATCATTCAGATTTGTTTATAAGGCCAGTGGGAACAAATGATGGGACATGCTGACTACATGGAGCTAAAAGTTAATGCTGAGTGAGGATCAGTTTAGCACATCTAAATCATAAGGTGTGTGTCTATTTAAGGCCAGAACAAGTGGTTATTCCATGTAGTTAAGCAACGAAGCCTGTTCACGGGTAGGAGGTGAGGCTTTGTTATTATTTTGACCAAGTGGACTGGATTTGGTAAATGATAGCAAACATTATTTTAGTATTTGTATAATGGCAGATTATTTTCTTTTCATATTTATTTTTATACATAGCAAATTAAATGTCAAGTCAACAAAGTAAAATGATTGATTTCTCTCTAGAAGATAGAATAGAAATTTTAAAGAGCTCTCAAAGCATTAAACGAAATGTCCAAGGGCTATAAAGGGAGACTCCATGGAAAACTGTATTCACATTGGTGCAGATTGTCATATCAATGCAGCACATGTACCATTATAACCGTACAGCTCGATACAGCAGGTACGGTACATCTGTGCAGTAACAGGTAAATTGAAAGAAAATAAAAAATTTGTCACCTCTTTATTTAAATTGGAGAGCTTTTTAATCTTTTTAGAATCCTCTTGATTTTTTTTTCTTAAGATAGATGGGTTAAAATTATGTGACTAGGAGATGAAAATTTCAATCTAAATTATAATTATTTCCTACATCTGTTCTGATACATTTAGAATGGTTTGTGCTTGTAAATTAGGTGTTAATGAAATAAAAATGTTGTAACCATGTGGAACATAAGAATTGCAATTGACTGAAGAAGATTCTGTAAATTCTCTAAGGAGACTCGACTGCAAAGAAAGCTCTCGTGCTACATGCTATACACAAAATTATGTCTTTATATACTTAACTGTTAAATTTAAAGTAAAAACCTAAAAATTGCCAAAAGGAAGCATTACTAAGAACTGCCTTTTAAAGACTAGCATTCTACTTTTATTACTTTGTCTTTACTTCGTTTCTGAACCAGTTAGCTGCACGCTGTGTAAAAGACATAATATTTTACAGCCTTCTAGACCCGCTCCATAGGGACACAGGCTCAGAAATGTGCCAAATCATCTTTAGAAGGTGAGCTTCTGAGGTAGCGGTGAGGGTCTGCCTTGGTTGCCTGTTTTTTTAATGTCCTGATCACACTCTGGATTGTTGTCGTGCAATAAATTCTACTTCTGCTAACTAGAGGATATTTCAGTTATATTTTTGTTAAACAAATGCCCAATTTAATACAATTTATATTTAAGTGATATATATTTGTGTTAAAGGGATGAAATGAATAAACCTACAGTGATATCATTCCTAAGAAAGCCTTCCAGCACGGTTTGGTATTAGTTTTATTAAATTAAGGTGAATTACTGGAAAGCAGAACGTTAAGAAATATGCAGTTATAATACTGTACAAGTTGCATATAAGTATTATAAAGTTGTTTTCATATGTCCCTAGGAACTTAATTCCAATTTGCCTTCTGTTATGGGCAAAATACCTACTAGGTGTTTTGTAGAAATATGTTTAATACTCTGATATGACTTGAAAGTTGCTAAATAATGAATAAATCTGAAAAATAACTTAAAAGAATTTACACTTGACAAAATAAATTATTACCAGATTCAGAGATAATTTGACTAATTATGGCTATACTCAAATTCCAGTATAACACACTAAGATTTATTTAGATGAAATATCAATACAATTTTGAATTATTAGAAATTTGGAATAATCTTACTTGAACTTCACTCCATGTTGTGTGTATAGCTTTTCAAATAAAAATGTCGTATTTAAGTAGATTAAATGAAATTAGGTGAGACATCAGCTAAGAGAAACTTGTAACTAATTCTCATCATGATTGATGAATTATTGTGTAAGCAGTTTTCTCCAGTGGAGGGAAACCTTCTAAGTACATTTCATTTTACTGTTGGACTTGTCATTGTTCTCTGTGTTCTTATTTATTTTCCTAAATGCTTCGTGTTATGCATTTCTCTTTTTGAAGAAGGCAAAGGTATTGTCAAAAATAAGTCTTCAAATGACTCCTTATGTGATTCTTAAACATTTTTATGTATTAATTTTTTCATTAACTTTACTGCTATTGAAAATGGGGAAAAAGACATCTGAATATAATTATTGACTAATAAGTTGGAGATTGATTCGTAGACAAACTACATAAATAATAATATAGGCAACCCTTATGGCAATGTTTGGTTATTTGATCATTGTTCTGATATATAGAAACTCAGTTTTGTGATTTCTTCCAAGCCCTTAAGGCTAAATGGTGGGATTTCAAATTATGTTATCCAACCTTAAGGTATTTTCAAAATTATTAATTTCCCAGGTTTGTGTTTTCTTTTTTAGCTCTGCCAGACAAAGACATACTTTTGCCAGTAAAATATATGTAAAAATTGATAGCCAGCATAAAGGATATTTAATTACAATATTGTTTCTTTAAAAAAATTGCTAACAAAAATTTTGTATTGAAAAATATAGATAGCTGCAAGTCCGTATTTTCTTGACAACTCTTGATCCTGCAAAACAATAAAAAATGCATTTATTAATTCATTTGAGGGCTCTAAATATGTAGCCTCATGTGCAAATTCCCTTTTACTTTAATGATGAACATTATTTCTCCCCTTTCATGATTTTTCTCCCACAGTTTGAGCCTAAAATTGAGGAACTATAATTTAAAAAATTCATCACTCATGAGCAACTCTCACTCTAAATCTTACAGATCTCATTTCTTTATGATTGTTTAATTTGTAACACATTTTTCCCCAAATAATTTGTTGTTGATGTATTTTCCTAAAAGCAATGAGAGAATAAAAGACTACAAATTTTGAACCACTTAGGTCAACTAATCCCCTTTGGCATTCCTTCTTGTCAATGTTTGTTAACTTGACATATGAATCAGGTTTTGTTAGTTACCTGAGCTATTCTTCCAGATATTACCCTATGGCTAATGTATGAGATTTGAGGTAGTTTTATGTGCAAGCAAATTAATCATTATTTTAATTTGATAAATGACAAAAGCTCTTGCTTTTAAATTGTTTATATTTGAACTTAGAATCTATTTATTTGCTCTAAAAGAATCTATTTGCTCTAAAAGTTGAAAATGATTTCAATTGAAAAGATAACTTAAAAATTCTAATCAGTACAATCATAACAATCACATATATGCTTCTCCAAGAAATAACTTGATTCCAAAAAAAGTAAAAGGTCATTCCTATATAGATTCACGGTTTTAATTTTTTCCTATTTTATCATGCTTGACTTTTATCACACCCTCTCATTGTTTCTTCAAATTCAAAATTTGTAATTTTTTGTTTTGAGACAGAGTCTCACTCTGTTGCCCAGGCTGGAGTTCAGTGGCATGATCTTGGCTCACTGCAACCTCCGCCTCCTGGGTTCAAGCGATTCTCCTGCCTTAGCCTTTGGAGTAGCTGGGAGTACAGGCACACACCACCACGCCTGGCTAATTTAAAGCCTTATTGTGGTTTTAAAGTTGATTTGAACAAATGCAGCCTTTATGACTCATTGAAATGTATCATTTCTAGAGACCCATCTGAGACTGATACTCACAGAATGTTTACTAATGGTAATAGAAAGTAAAGGTCACCCTAGCAACAACAAAAAGCAAAAAAAAAAAAAAAAAAGAAAAAAAAAGGAAAACATACCTAAAACCATTACTGAAATACCTTATCTGGTATTCTATGAGTATTCCAAGCATTATTTATGAATGTCTCTTAAAATATATTTATTAGATCAATAATTCACTCTGAAAGCCTCTTGAATGACATTTTTAATTAGTTGTAGCACAATGATAGAACTACTATTTAATCTTTGTTTCACAAGTAAACATTACACAATAATTTAACTGCTGATTTCAAACAAATTATTCAGTATATTTCATGTGATTTTTTTGTAAATGGAAGTTTTCTTTCTATATTACATCTTTGAAAAAATGTGTTATACAATATTTAAGAAGTATTGTGTTCTCTATATGTGTTTAATTTTACAGAGGATGAATGATGACTAATGGGCATTAATCAAAATAAGTGAAAATTATGACTACTGAAGCAGAAATTACTAAATTCTCGTAATTCATTTATGATAGTTTTGGGATCTGAAAGGAAACAATCAAAACAGTAACGTAGAAGAATTGAAAGAAAAGGATTTATCTACACACATTTTTACTTTCCAATTTGAGATGATTCTTCCTACATTTCTTAAATAGCTCCAAAGAAATTGTATGTACCCTAGTAAGTTGGGGCAGTCTTATAAGAGGAATTTCCGTAAACATTTAATCTAACTTTCTCTTTTTTTTCCCCAACATATACTAAACATTTTTCTCTTGTTACCTCTTCCATATGGCTGAGAAATTATGTGTCTTCCATATGGTGGAAAAACGTTTGTGTTCTTGAAGTTGGCTTTCTGTTGTTCTTCCAACCCACTTAAGTATTACAGCATTTCCCTCATCTGTCTTACTTTATTTTTTCAGTTATTTACCTCTTTTTCTGTATATATCTACTAATTTTTTAAATTAATGCATATAAACACATTACTAAACTCTTGAAAAGTTCTAAAGCCCTCCAAAATACAAACAGGTTATATTACTAATGTTTATGTATTAGACTGATCGTTGGTACTAATTAGACTGATAATTGGTACTAGTAATCATATTGCCTATGAAACCAGTGTTAGAAATGTGTTAGTTCTCTAGGTTCTATTGCAAAACACTATAATACACTGAAATAGTTTCACATTAGAACTTATTTTTTTTAAAAAGTTGACTGTTCCATTTTTTTCCAAGCACTAGATGAGAGGTTCTGATTCATTAAAATATACACACACACACACACACACACACACACACACACACATATATAACACTAAATATTATGTAAGCACTAAAATTCTGGAATTTACATTAAAAATAAGTTAACAAAGTTTTATAAGATTTTAGTGAGCTATGAACGTTAACACAAACAATCCTGCCATTTTTCATGTTATGCTGCGGTTCTATCATTAGCTACTCTGGGAGGTTTTCTTACTTTGGGTCTCACTAAGTTACTTGAAAACTATGAGAAACAAAATAGTAAATTTCAGGCTTTCAATTTGTCTTGAAGTTTACAAAGCGATGTTCCAGGGAGAAGATGCAACTAGTGTCTGTAGCTTCCCTTTTCAGTTGTACATGGTTTGAAATGTTTAGGAACTCATAATACACATATCCGCAAAAGAAGCATTGCTTTGAAAAATAGTCATTTTTGGCTGGGCGTGGTGGCTCACACCTGTGATCCCAGCACTTTGGGAGGCCGAGGTGGGTGCATCACCTGAGGTCAGGAGTTCGAGGCCAGCTTGACCAATATGGTGAAACCCCGTCTCTACTGAAAATACAAAATTAGCCAGCGTGGTGGTGCATGCCGGTAATCCCAGCTACTTGGGAGGCTGAGGCAGGAGAATCACTTGAACCTGGGAGGCAGAGGTTGCAGTGAGCCAAGATCACGCCATTGCACTCCAGCCTAGGCAACAACAGCGAAACTCCTTCTCAAAAAGAAAAAGAAAAATAAAAAAAGAAAAAGAAAAATAGTCATTTTTGCTCTGTTGAAAAAGCATCAATAATTTCTTTCAGTTTATTTCCATTATGAAAGAATGTTGTCAGACATAATGTCCTAAAGTGAAATCAACATGTTTTGTTGTGTTTTTTTTTCCTTCTCCAACTTAGCAAAGTAAATTGGCCAACTAGCAATCACATAACCTAAAATTATTCTATTAGCACTGAACTTATGAGTGCTAAGTACACATTTAAATAAAAAGTGTTAGTAATTTTATTCCAGTAATAATAAATTTATCAATCAAAACAAACCATAGAATCATGTAAGATAATTTTGTCATGTACTCCTATTATTTCAATTTTATAATTATCAATCTTCTGTATTTCTGATACTAGATTTTGGGGTGATATACATTATACATGAAAATATTTTCCTTCAAGCACAAAATAAAAAGAATGTATTTCAAGAAAGCGTATCTGGACAATTAGTACCCTGTTTTGTTTTGTTCCGTTTGTATTCACTCTTAGGTAATTTGTTCCCCTTCTAATATTCTTAATACTTCTGAAATTGCTGGGTTGGTAATTGTTAGTGATGGAAGTTTCAGTACTTGTGACAGTCTTTTTTCACATGTTAGATAGCTGCTATGAGCACTGTACTTCTCTTTTCTCATTCTAGGCGTTAGCTTTCTCCCTTGCTGTTTGGTAACATTTACAACCCTACACTATTGCAATAGTTCTTTGCCAATGTCCGTCTTCACGTGCAATGTTGGTTACTTTTCTGTTTTTATTCTTGTGTACTTACTGCATTTTTATAACATAAAAATTATCTTAAAAGTAAGTGATTAACAGTAAAGCTAAAATAATAGATATGAATAAATTTACTATAAATTATGAAAAAAATTACTATAAATTATGAAATATTTAATATTTTAAAAATACAATTAAAAAGATAAAGTACAATGTCTTTAAAATATCTTTACTCATGTAATATTGTCAGATAAATTGTAGTTTTAGAAATATGTTGATTATTACAATCAGGAAATAATTTTAAGTACATGACATGAAATAACAACTATGCAATAGATTATACAACTATACTGTCGTATAAGGCATATACAAACTGGAAAGTTGATAACAGTTACATATTTTAGAAGTTTTAAAAGTCTCTTAATGATAAGATTCTCTATTACCTATTTCAAGTTTTGAAATAGTACTAAATAATTATAAAATCCACTGTTCATTAATTAAAAAGGAACACATGCTGTATATGAATGTCTCAGAAAATAAAATTGTTTTCCATGGCTTTATTTATTTATGCTAGTTTCTCTTCTGCTTTTACTCAAAACTGTGGAGTAACTCAATGCTTATTTCTGGGCCTCTTCTTTTTTTTTTTTTTTTTAGTCAAACTCTCTCACTAGATGCCTCATACAATTTCATGGATTCTAAACATTGTCTGTTTGTTACATTGCCAGGCCTGACCTAGCTCCTGAGTTTGATAGAGATTATGTGCCCAACTCAACCTCTCTACGTGGATGTCATCTTCATCAGTGCATCTTGTCAGTTCTATCTAAAGCATAGAGGTATACATTTTGCTCTGTCTTCATTGCCAGCATCCCAGTTGAGGTGAGCGCCCTCTTTGTTTTGGCAATAGCCCTTTGACTGATCTGCCTGCTCCCAGAACTCTTGCTTCTTTGCACCTTGGCATTTGCTCTTCTCCTTGCAGGGAAGTTCTTACCCTGGCTCGCCGTTGAATCTCATCCTTCAGATCTTGAACTCCTTCTAGAAGACTTCCCAGACCACTTCCCTACTCAAAGTAATTCTTTGTTACAGCACTCTTTTGTTTCCTCTCCTTTCTTTTTGTCTATAGTACTTATAACTATCAGCAATTGCTTTATTTAGTTTTATTTATTTTATATTTTCAGCTTCCTTTACTTAATTAAAAGTTACAGATAGATAAAGTTCTTGTTGATCTACTCTATTTCCAGCACCTAGCAAGATCCTTGGTATATGAAAACTACTTAACTACTTCATGCCTCTTTTGGCAGTATTTATTGCAGTAGTTTTGAAATAGCTTTTAAAGTGTTAAATCATTTCTCTGAATGATTTAACTTGAAAACAGATAAGCTGCTCTGTTCTTATTGAAAAAAGGTAGTGGCTAACCAACCTCAATCACATCATTTCTCTGGTCCCCTGCAGAATCCCCATGAGATCCCCACCAGTACTGTTAACTGGTGAAACCATGGTACTCCTCAGACAACCACTGACAACTCCTCTGCTATTACAGTACTATGGCTAAATCCTCGTAGTGCTGGTAGGATAGCATAATAGAAATGCAAAAAATTTAGAGTCAGAAGATTTGGGAACTGTTTACAACTTTACTACTCTAATAGATCCATTTGATTTTTTTTTTTTTTTTTTTTGAGGTGGGAGTCTTGTTCTGTCACCTAGGCTAGAGTGCAATGGCACAATCTTGGCTCACCGCAACCTCTATCTCCTGGGTTCAAGTGATTCTCCTGCCTCAGCCTCCTGAGTAGCTAGGATTACAGGTGCCTGCCACCACGCCCCGGCTAATTTTTGTATTTGTAGTAGAGACGGGGTTTTACAGTGTTGGTCAGGTGGGTGCATTTGATTTCTATAGGGCTAACCAAATTTGTAACTAACAGTAATTCATTGAGATGATAACACAAAGGGCTAAGATAATAAATGGAACACCACTTTTTACACAGTAAAATCATTTTTAAATATTACATTCTTTTTCTTTTTTTTTCTTTCTTTTTTTTTTCTTGAGATGGAGTCTTGCTCTGTCGCCCAGGTGGGAGTGCAGTGGTTCGATCTCGGCTCTCTGCAACCTCTGCCTCCTGGGTTCAAGTGATTCTCTTGCCTCAGCCTCCAGAGTAGCTGAGATTACAGGCATGAGCCAACGCCCCCAGCCAGATTTTTTTTTCTTTTTGTAAGATGGCATTTTGTATACAGCTGACATCGTCCACTAGTAAATTCATGACATTTCTCCCCAAATCAGTTCCTTTAATAGTATCTCTTGTCAGTGATAACATTGTTTATCCAATCATCAAATGAGAAACCTTGGAATGACAGTCATTCAGCCTCATCTTTCCTTGTAAATCAAAGGTCCTGAAATTAACTTCTTTAATATATTTTAAACCCATCACTTCTGCCGACACCTCTCTAGTCCATGATAACATTATCTTTCTGATGAATTAATGTAATAAACTCTTAATTATCTTTCCTAATATACTGTTTTCCCACCCCCTGCCAAGTCTGTGGTCCATACAGCTACTATCTTAACAAAATCTAAATTAAGTGATGTTACTCCCATGCTTAAATCTTTTGTGTTTCTAATATTTTAATATGCATTGAAGCCACTTGGGAATATTGCTAAAGTGATCTTGGTTTAGCAACTCTGGGATGGAGTCTGAGATTCTATATTTCTAGCAAATTCCCAGATGATGCCAGTGCTATTACTCCATGCATGGTACTTTGAATAGCAAGGAATAGATGATTCCCAGCTACACTGGAATAAATATTAAAACCTGTCCATGGTCTATAAATTCATACATGATCTCCTCCTTGCCTTTAAATATCATATCATCTCTTTCCAGTTTCCTTCTCAGTCTCCACATTCTGACCCTTCTTTTGGTGCCGTGAAGGCAGGAAGCTAATTTCTGCTTCAGAGTCTTTGCACAAGTTCTTCCATCTGTTTGGAATACCACACCTCCTACCCAATACTCACCCCTGCGCAGGCAATTTCCACTCATGTTTTAGATGTCTCAGCTTAACTCTCACTTTCATGGAAGCTTTCCTGGAGGCTAAATATGGCTCGGTTCTTTCTCTTTTAGCTTTCATTACATCTCACATTTCCTCTTCATAGCATATATTATAGTTGTGATTAAATAAGTAATTACATTATTGTCAACCTAAATAACAGGAAAAATCTCTACAAGAAAATGATGTTTATTTGGGAGTAGGCATTGCAATGGGAATATGCATGCCATAGTATAGTATGCTATGTGTGTATTCAGGGAAGTAAAGGAAGACAAGACAAGATTTTTTTTTAAGATTACCTAATTGTTTTGAGATAATTATCCTTGGCTATAACTATTAATATCAATAAGGGCAATAAGGGTGGCACCAGTACACATTTGAATAGACAGTTAAATTAGCTGATAGATGGGAGAGATCAGCTAATTCCTATAGAAATGGGCTAGTGCTTGGTCTAGAAATAAACTATCTGTAGTTACTAAAAGGGTGATGAGTAATAGGTAGGATAGGATGGGGGCTGGGGAAGCTGGAGGTAAAAGCTGAGTGGAGAACCTATGGAGAGAATGACATCTTGGCCATGCCTGGTTGGCTGCAATGGAATCAATGAAGTTATTTTGATTAAGAAAAGAAAACTGCCATAGCGGAAGAGATCCAAAGAGGCAAGAACAGAGTAAAGGCCTCAATTACCCATGGGCTGAAGAAGTGAAGTTGAGTGAGTTCTAGAAACAAAGTTCAGAGTCAAGGAGAGAATTTGTCTCAAATTCTGGCCTAAGACACAATGAGGCCAAAAGTATAGACTTGAGGTGAGGTAATTATGAAAATTGAAGGGATGGAGATACTCAAGACCACACATCTGAGATGAAGCCCCAGGACACTGCAGGACTGCAGGAGTTTTAATGACCATACCACAGCTGCTGGCAACGTCTCTGACTCTAATCTTTCTAGTGGAGAACAGTGTAATTTGGGCATGACAAGGAGAGAGCAAGATCTGGTGTAGCCTCAACATAGCACACTCCGGTGGTCAGAGCAGAGATGGATATTATATCAGAGCACTCTACTTGCCTCAGTCAACCCTCTTGGATCCTATAACAATCTCCAAGGAGAATATCGTGTGGCATGCTAGGATATGCTGATATCCTGATGAATCTGTGGCACATTTTTCAAATAGTGGAAGCTGACCCTTTTCTGCTTTCTGTATTCATAACCATCTTCTAGTGGGCTTTTTTTTTTTTTTAAGTCTACTGGCGCTCTCAAGCTGCCCTAAACTAGTGCTTTTTAAAAATAAGCATGTGAATCGCCTGCAAGGCTTGCTATACTCCAGTTTCTACTCTCCCCAACACTCAGAATTTTGGATTCAATAGGTCTGGATGTGTTACCCACTATGCCATTTGATATGTCCATTAGGTTCAGGCACCTAGGTGTGCTTACTCAGTAAGGTTTCACAGTGGCTCAATAGCCAATTATATATACTTCAATTTGCAGTTTATTGTGAGGCTTTCACACACAATCAATCATGCAATTAATACTCAACACACAGCCAATAATAACAGAGTGATAATAAACCACAGCAGTGGCTCAAGGGACCAACACACCAATAGATTAATCAAGTGGGTCCAGAAAGCCTTAAGATACTGGTGGTAGTAGGAGGTCACTGTTTCTCCCAAGTAGAAGTTCTGGTGGCAGCTGTCAAGATGAGAGAAGCTCTTGGAGTTCTCCTGGGCAGACCCTCCTAAGGCCTCTCAAAAAAAATGCCTTGTCCTGACTTTTATGATTCTCCCAGATGGGTCTATTTTCATTATCTCAGCCACCTTTCACTTTTGTCAGTTCCTTTCAAGTCTCCCATGGTACACAGCAAAAGCAGGTGTTACTTTCCTAACTCAGTCTATTACTTATATGTTTATCACTTTGAGGGGGTCACTGTGGGCTCAATGCTTCTTGACATGAGTGATTCCATTTTGAGATAGTAGGTTCACAAATTGTTGTGATAAATTAAGGTGGGGCTCAGTAATTTGCATTTTTAACAAGTTCCCAATTGATGCTCATGCTGTTGGCCCAGAGCCACACTTTGAGAACAACTGTTTTAAACCTTCAGTCCTACTATTCTATCCAAATTTGTCATCTCTAAGGCCATTTAAGTAACAAGAGATGATGCCCCTCATCTGAAACACATACGCTAAAATTGAAGCAATTTTAGGGCATCTCACACTTGGCAAAATATAGTCATCTATTGAAATGATGTCTACAAATAAGTGAATGACTGATATGTACAACAATTTATCTGGCTTCATTCCCTTTTTAAATAGTAAGAACTATGTTTAAGTGAGATAAGTCTAATGAGCAGACCCTCAGGAAATGTCATTAAATGAAAAGGGAAATTTCTCAATTGTGAGGAAGGATTTTCCTGGGCAGAATGTTGACATATTTGGCATAACGAAATTATTTGTTTGTTTTATTTTCCACTGTGGAGTCCTGATATGTAAGCAAAAACAAGGAAGGGGCCCAAGGTCGGGTAGAACAATTGTTCTGAGAGATGGCTAATCACAGACAAACTAATGGCACAACCTCCTGTTGCCGAATACCTTGTTGCACATGAAGCTCCGGCAGCACAACCTTGACCTCGTTCTGTACATAGCCCCTTCAACATGACCCTATAAAACTTCCTGTTAACCCCTGCCTCTTTGCAGACAGCACCTTCTCTGCTGTGCTGCCTGTTGCACTTTTGCAACATATCTCTTTGAGTACAACTGTTTTGGTAAATTCCTTTTACTGCCCACATTGCTGACCTCACCCAGTCCCACCTGCGATACTAACCTCTACTTCTGAATCCAGAAAGCTCCTAGTTTTCTCTTTTTCCGACTTTACCATTTCATTTATAGCAATTCTTGTTTTTGTTATTTTTATTTTTTTTATTTCAATAGGTTTTTGGGGAACAGGTGGTGTTTGGTTACATGAGTAAGTTCTTTAGTGGTGATTTCAGAGATTTCAGTGCACCTATCACCGAGCAGTGTATACTTTACCCAATGTGTACTCTTTTATTCCTCCTCCCCCTTCTTTCCCCGAGTCCCCAAAGTCCAATGTGTCATTCTTATGCCTGTCCTCATAACGTAGTAGCTCCTACTTATGAGTGAGAATATAAGATGTTTGGTTTTCCATTCCTGAGTCAATTCACTTAGAATCATAGTCTTCCACTTCCATCCAGGTTGATGTGAATACCATTATTTCATTTCTTTTTATGGATGAGTAGTATTCTATGGTGTGAGTGTGTGTGTGTGGGGGTGTGTGTGTATTACTTTTTTTTATCCATTTGTTGATTGATGGGCATTTGGGCTGGTTCTTTATTTTTGCAATTGCAAATTGTGCTTCTATAGACATGTGTGTCCACGTATCTTTTTCATATAATGACTTCTTTCCTTCTGGGTAGATACCTAGTAGTGGAATTGCTGGATCAAATGGTAGATCTAGGTATCTTTAAGGAATCTCCACACTGTTTTCCATAGTGGTTGTACTTATTTTTACATTCCCACCAACAGTGCAAAAGTGTTCCCTTTTCACCACATTCGTGCCAACATCTGTTTTGTTTATTTTTTTGATTATGGCCATTCTGGCAGGGGTGAGATGAAGACAGGTGTTGAAATGGGAATTGTGTGCCTAAAGAAGAGGAAGGAGACTGGTGATACACAAGGGAATTTTGTAGGTTGGAAGCTACCAGTTTCATATATTTTGATCATCACCCAAAAAATTGCAATATCAGTTAAGGTTTGTCTTTCATTGTCTCCCCAGGTGTGAGCATATTCCATTGTTTAAAAGCATCTGTGAAAGAAGCATTCATTTTTTTCAAGGATAATTTTTCAGTACAACACCTGGTCAAAAACTAAATTAGACTCTGAGACTGCAGTATGACTTCCTTTTACATCACATAGCATTTCGATGAAAATGCGTAAGAATGCTTCCATTTGCAGGAGTTACATATACATTTTTGTGGTGTCCTGTTTAGGAAATTTTTAAAAATAACAGTAGAGGTGTTAATTGCTGTAGTTACCTCGAAGGTAAAAATCTCACCTTAAATTCAATGACTTGGCTTTGCATCTTGATCTAAGCCTTAGGGCAAATAATCTAAAGCCAAAATATGATCACAAACTATTATTTTGCATTTTAGCCTATATTAAGGAGACATAATAGAGTCCACTGGAAGATGAGCTATGGAAACACTCTTAAAATCTCAGTCTTATGTGCTCACTGACCTTTGAAAGAGAATATATATATATACATTTTTTTTTTTTTTTTTTGAAATGGAGTCTTGCTCTGTCACCCAGACTGGAGTGCAGTGGCGCAATCTTGGCTCACTGCAACCTCAGCCTCCCGGGTTCAAGCCATTCTCCTGCCTCAGTCTCCTGAGTAGCTTGAGTAGCTGGGATTACAGGCGCGTGCCACCACGCCTGGCTAATTTTTGTATTTTTAGTAGAGACAGGGTTTCACCATGTTGGTCAAGCTGCTCTCGAACTCCTGATCAACAGGCCTTGCATTTTTAAGAGAGTAAATGTATTTTTAGAATTCAGAGCTTCTCAGTTTTCTTACTCAAAAAGTGTTTTTAAGGATTTAAAATCCAGTAAGCATTCAGTGGATTTGTTTTGTGTTTTGTCTTCCCTTTAACCACAAATAGAAAAGAGATTCTCCTGTGTGTCACTTAGCAATTCTTCAGCCAAGATATCTCCAACCATATTACAATAGACATGGTAATTTTGTAGATTTTACCAGCTTGTAAAAACCACAGTTAGTATTTAGAAAATAAAAGGATATTCAAATTGCTCCTATAAATTCAAACTGTATCTCTTTTTATATATCACCTTTGAGAATATTTCCTATAACATATTAGAAGTAAGGGAGATTTTGAAACTAAGATTCATAGCCATTTAATATTATCCTTATCCATATGAACAAAAGTAGGAAAACTGGATCTTTTATTCTATTTCAGTCTTACAATTTGATTACTGTAATAATGGATTTCCTTAGCAGTTTTTGTTCAGCATCACATTGGACCCTTTTGCACAAGATTTCTTTACATTGTTCTAACAGTTTGGTCGCTTTACAATATGTTATACTCACCAATATTAATACATAATAACTAATAAACTTCAGCCTGCATACAAGGAGCTTATTATCTTTGTAGATTGAATTGCAGTAAAGATTTTCCAAATGCCAGAATTTAGTCCATTTGAAACCAAGCATAGAAAGGTTTGGATCCCTATTTTTTTTTTAATGGATCCTTTTTCACTTTTTGACCAAAAGTTTATTTTCATAAAATGACTCCTAGGCAA
Source organism: Gorilla gorilla gorilla (assembly GCF_029281585.2). Classification (NCBI taxonomy): domain Eukaryota; kingdom Metazoa; phylum Chordata; class Mammalia; order Primates; family Hominidae; genus Gorilla; species Gorilla gorilla. The sequence continues at coordinate 168,847,822 of NC_073228.2, forward strand.
TTGCTACAACTATTATACAGATATTTCAGGTACTCCTTCAGCTACTTCATTTTACCCACTTACTCCTTCTGCTACTATAGCTACTTTGCCATACCCAGCTTCTCTAATCACTTATTCTGTCTGGCCCATCTACTCTATCATAGGTCTCTTCAGCTGTCCTAGCTACTTCAATTAAACAAGATACTGTGGTGAACTAAGCTTCTCTTTCGAGTAATGCCGCTCTTCTTTCAGATGCACATTCCTTTCTTCAATTAGCCCAGCTACTCTGACTGAACCAACTATGCCTAACGAATTCAACTATTCTCATCTTCAAGGCCGTTATTTTTGTTTCTCAAACTCTTTTACCCTTTATGACCCTCATATTTCATCTGTTTTTTTCATATCTCATCTTCTCTTTGAATGCCTTAGAACTAGAGTTGGCTTCTTGCCCCCAAGAATTTCTGTTTCCTCTATAGGCTTAGGACTTATGTATTCGTCCTTTGTCCATTTCGATAGAATGTGGTTGGAGCTCTTATTCTCATTTCTTATTTATGCTTTTGGCTTTACCCTATTCAGATCCCTATGTTGTTTCTCTTCTTTTAGAAATGTAGTTTCTGCCCTACTCCCCCCCAAAAAAAACTAAAGGAAAAAAATTAATAGGACCCTATTTCCACCTAAAATGTTACATGGATCCACGAAATTAAAAAATCAAATAAAAGTATTAATGCTCTGATAGGACGTCTTACCCTCTTGACTTCCAATTTTCTCTGCAAATTAGTGCAGAGACAAATTAGGGCAGAAGTGCAGAACACAATCTGAAAATTGATAAGCCAGCACAGGAGTTTGCAAACTAAATGCAATGGTTTAAATTTAGGCCACTGCCTGTTTTTGCAGTCTTTGAGCTAAGGCTAGCTGTAGCTAGACTTTTCAATGATTGGAAAAAATATAATGAATATTTCTTGACATGTGAAGAGTATTGTTAATACTTCAAAGTCTGTGAATGAAGATGTATTGAAATACAGTCAGCTCATTTGCTTATGTATGACTTACAGCATTGGAGCGTAGACACCCTGTGGCCCACAATGCCTAAAACATTTACTATCTGTTCATGTATAGAAAAATGTTGAAAGATACTATTGTAGAATACAGGCTGTCACAGGTGTTCATGTCTAGAAATCATAGTGCACTTCAGGAAATACAATTACATACAACTATTTTCAACCTTAAGTTACTAAAAAAAATGAGGAAGAAATTATCTTTTCTAGTACAGGTAACATTGTGGAACAAAAGGTTTAAAAAATATCTGTGGGGAAGAAAATAAGAGCTTAAAGTTAAGGAAAATACCTATATTTTATAATTCAGAGAAGAAAGCACCATTATTCAATTTTATCAGTAGGCATACTTGAGTCCAGTTCGCTGAGCACCAGTATTTTGAAGGCACATCATTACAGAAATTCTGAACCAAGGGCTCCTGGTATTGACCTTCAACCCTTTTCTGACTCAGCTCTAATAGCGGCCAGAAAAAGATCCCAACTCATTTCACCTGTCAACTCCATCTTGCCTAAGACTGACAGAACGCTCATGCTCAGCGTTAATCCAAACCGTTTTTCAATCAGTGCTCAGTTAGAGAGAAATATAGCCAAACTGAAATTTAAGTTGGAAATTAATACATTTAACAAATCTAGAAAATGTTGATTCAGATAATATTTGAGATGATTCTTAATAGGAGGCATTTTGAATTAGTGGAAATTGGATTTGGAGTAATAATTTAGATGGAAGGTATAGCTTGAACAGAAACCTATAGGTTGAATAATATATGTATTTGAGAAATACATGTATTTCCAAGTGATTAAAACAAAGGGTACATATTTGAAAATATAGGTTTGAATTATGTGAACAATCTTGAATGTGAAAATAATTTGGTAAAGCAGTTGGAGAATCTATTTTTTTATTTTTTATTTTTAGGAAGTAGAGGGATCTGAGTAGACTGGTGCTTTAAAATTGCAATTTTTAATATAGAGGAAATGGATAAATTCCTGGAAATGCACACTATCTCAAGATGGCATCTAAGAAGAAATTGAAACCCTGAACAGACCAGTATTGAGTTTCAAATTTGAATCTCTAATACAAAACCTACTAACCAAAATAGCCCCACACTAAATGGACTCACAGCCTAACACTACCAGACATACAAATGGGCTGGTATCAATTCTACTCACACTCTTCCAAAAAATTGAGGAGGAGGGACCCCTCCCTAACTCATTCCACAAAGGCAGCGTCAGCTCAATACCAAAACTTGGCAAAGACACAATAAAAAAAGGAAAATTACAAGTCAATATCCCTGATTAATGTGGATGCAAAAATCCTCAAAACACTAGCAAACCAAATCCAGCAGCATATCCAAAAGTTAAATCACGATGATAAAGTACGCTTCATTCCTCAGATGCAAGGATGGTTCATCATATACAAATTAATAAATTGGATTTACCACTTAAACAGAATTAAAAGCAAAAACCATAGGATGATCTCAATAGACACAGAAAAATCCAATAAAATCCAACATCCCTCCATAATAAGACCCATCAACAAACTTGGTATCAAAGGAACATACTTCATAATAGTAAGGGCCACCCATGACAAACCCACAGCCAATATCATATTGAGTGGGCAAAAGCTAGAAGCATTCCCCCTTGAGAACTGGACTAAGACAAGGATGCCCACTTTTGTCCCTGAAGTGAGAGGATCACTTGAGCCTGGGAAGTTGAGGCTGCTGTGAACCATGATCATGCCACTGCACTTCAACTTGGGTGATAGAGCAAGACCTTGTCTCAAAAAAAAGTCAAAAAAAAAAAAAAAAACAAAAAAACAGCAGATGCTGGCAAAGCTGTGGAGAAAAGGAAACACTTATATACTATGGGTGGGAGTGCAAATTAGCCACTGTTAAAAGCAAGTCAGAGATTTCTCAAAGAACTTAAAACCAAACTATCATTTGACACAGCAATCCCCTTAATGGATATATCTCCAAAAGAAAATACATCATTCTTACAGGGTCAGGAGTTCAAGACCAGCCTGGCCAAGATGGTGAAACCCTGTCTCTACTAAAAATACAAAAAATTAGCCAGGCGTGGTGGTGGGTGCCTGTCGTCCCAGCTACTCTGGAGGCTGAGGCAGAGAATTGCTTAAACCTAGAGGGGCGGAGGTTGCAGTGAGCCAAGATCGTGCAACTGCACTCCAGCCTGGGCGACAGAGTGAGACTCCGTTTCAAAAAAAAAAGAAAAGAGATATGTACTTGCATGTTCATCGCAGTACTATTCACAATAGCAAAGACATGGAATCAACATAGGTGTCCATCCACAGTGGACTGGACAAAGAAAATGTGTTTTATATGTATACCACAGAATACTATGTAGCCATAAAAAAGAATGAAATCATGTCCTTTGCAGCAACATGGATGCAGCTGGAGGACATTAGCCTAAGTGAATTAGGGCAGGAACAGAAAATCAAATACTGCATGTTCTCACTTATAAGTGGGACCCAAACACTGAGTACACATGGACATAAAGATGGAAACAATAGACATTGGGGACTACTGGTGGTGGGGAGGGAAAGAAAACTAACTACTGTGCTTGGAAATGGAAAACTAACTTTTGGGCACTATGCTCAGTAACTGGGTGATGGGATGAATAGTACCCAAAACCTCAGCATCATGCAATATACCCAGATCACAAATCTGCACATGTACCCTGTGAATTGAATCTAAAATAAATGTTGAAATTAAAATAAGAATTAATATTGGTAAAAACAGTAAGCTTTTAAAAAAGAATTGTAATTTCTTAAGTGTTGTGCACATAGCCAAGGTTTGGACAAGGTAAACTTGGGATATTGAAAAAAATGTTAGAATTTATATTTGTAATCTACAGTATTAAAATAACAGGATTTTTAATGGTAAATATGTGAATTGATATGGCACAGGGATTTGGTCTGTATGAAACATGGTCCCACATTGTGTATGGTCAGCAAACCATCCTTGGGGAAGTTTGATTTCACCACACGTGGGAATGACAGTGTACCTCTACTCCTAGCTTTCAGTTCACTGCTGCTTATTGCGATTTATGTCCACTCAGCGGATTCCTACATTATATTATCTAGTTTTGACTAAGCATATCTTCCCAAACAGATGAATGTCTTACCAAAAAAAAAGTTCATTATTCTAATAATACAAGGACAAGTAACCACCAAGAAAATAGCAGTAATGGTACTACTTTAATTAACAAATTGCTCTCATTATGTTGGTGACTATAATTATTGTTATAATTGTGGTCACCAACATAATGAGGGCAAACAACTATAAGCTAGTTTGTCTGAAGTCGGCCAAAATGCATTATTAAGAAAATTTGGTATGTGTATAATGGTCCACTATTACTAGTAATATGAATTAGTGACCATGTTTAGGAGGCAACTTAAAATATTGTTTCATCTTAATCTCACCCTTTGAACTCATCTATATACTATGTTGTTTTACCATGTGAAAATTTTATTAGCCAAGTAGTGCAATACACAATGTTCTAAGTTAATACTTGCTGCATATATTAGGGGTTGTCATCACAGACAGTGCTTAGTATGAGCAATTACCACTTTTTTTTTTTTTTTTTTTTTTGAGACGGAGTCTTGCTCTGTCACCCAGGCTGGAGGGCAGTGGCGTGATCTTGGCTCACTGCAAGCTCCGCCTCCCGAGTTCATGCCATTCTTCTGCCTCAGCCTCCCGAGTAGCTGGGACTACAGGCGCCCGCCACCACTTCTGGCTATATTTTTTTTTTTTTTTTTTTTTTTTGGATTTTTAGTAGAGCCAGGGTTTCAGCCAGGATGGTCTGGATCTCCTGACCTCGTGATCCCAAAGTGCTGGGATTACAGGATGAGCCACCATGCCTGGCCATAATTACCAAATTTTTGAATGGAGTAAAGCAGAGATGATAGACCTTCAAGAAGTGATCTAAAATGGAAAGCAGTTGGAAGCTGGTTTTGCTGGCCCTGACATGAGCTGGGATTCTGGCAATTACAAAAGGAAGGGAGGTGGCATTCACAGAAAACATTACAGGATGCCATCTGTGAATGAGATGGAGAAGTCAGAAAGCGCAACGATGTTTAAAGCATGAGTGACTGACGCCTAGATTCGTGTGCAATGACATTAAGTCAGGAAGAGGAGCTGAATTTAGGAGCACAATTAAGCTCCTTTATGTCTTTGTTTTTTTTTTAACAGAGAAATACTAAAAAAAAAAAAATGTTTCCTTGCTTTTACCAGTGAGTTTCTTGAGTAGAATCTGGCAGTCTAAGTCATTCCTACAAAGTGAAAAGCTAACAGAAGAAATTAATTGGCCTATATTTTCAGTAATGTACTCTACATGAAGAATAGACAGAACAGATGTTTTCTGTTCTAAATTGTGTGTGTTGTCTTTTAGTTTTCATTTGTCATGTGATAGTAAGCATTGTTTCAAGGAATTTTTAATTTTGAGATACATAATACACTCTTCTGGAGGTCGTCATTTCATGTTAAATTCATGATACAAGACTCCCACTGTGTACTGTACTCAAACACTTCCAAGTCAGAATGGATCTACAAGTAATTTCTCCGTGTACTTGTATTTTTTATTAATATGGACTTGAATCAATTGTTGTACTAGGTATTAGATAGATAAAATAGTTTAATGTGTAAATGTAAAACTATAAACTTCTGTTTATACTTTTTATAAACTATAAACTTCTGTTTATACTTTTTATAAACTATAAACTTCTGTTTATACTTTTTATAAACTATAAACTTATTTACATATAAACTATATATGAATTTATGCAAACTATATGCTTTACAAAAAACTGGATTTCTGGTAGTTATATGTACTTTGCATGTTTAGTTTGTAGTTTAATGTGCACACAAATGATATTTTCATATATGACAATATGAACTCAGTACAATATTTTAGAGTAAAAGTTTTGTTTCAAACATTTCTGTACAAAATTAAGTGCCTTAAAGGAAATGAAGTGACTGGGCATTATTCTTAGCGTGGTGTAGTTAGGGCATTTACATACTGAATATCAATAGTTCTTGTCTTGTGTAATTTACAATCTAAATACTGCATGAATGAGTTATCTCTCATAGGAGAAGTCAATAGGAATGATTGCCATTGATAAGCTTGAGATGACATAATTTAAGCTTGAGATGACATAATTTAAACTCAACAATGATAGACACCAAAGCATATTCATGTACTGATCACATGGGTGAACATATTTTCATACAAAGGGTCACAGATACATACCACAAGTGCTATGCAAGTTTGGTTGGAAAAAAAAAACCTATAAGCAGAGAAATAGAGCACATGCATCATGTGAAATATAATTATTCCACCATTTAGTCCAGACATGGATGGTATATGCCTCATGGCCAATGAGCCGCTAGGGAGGGGTCCTGTCCATGTGGTGCTTTACATACTTATAGACTGGGAGTAATGGGAGCCCCCTGGTGAGAGAAGCAGCCTTGTTATAAAAAAGGGGAAGCCTCCAGAACCTAGTGGATGGCATCAGCCTGTTCTTTTGAGATAAGTTAGACCTCCTGACAGTTCTTTGCTAAGACTCCAAAAGCAGAAAGGAAATAAGGCTTTAATTTGTGTTTCATCTTCTAGTAATATGTTTTTCTATTCTTAAGGAAAAGATTTATTGACAGTTAAAAGAATATAGTTGTTAATACCTTGAATAGGCATGTTGTAGATGGAAACATTAAACTAGTAATTTCTTGTTTATCCTTCTGGGGTTGAGGTATTTCAAAGTTAAGCAAAGCTTGGAACTGGATATTTTAGTCTCTCATTGGACGTCATGAGATGCATGACTTTAGTTCTACTCAAACCATATCCTATTTCCCTATTTAAGACAATGTTTTTCACTTGTTTTCAATATGCGGAATAAATTATATATTTAGACTATGCTAAATATAATATTGAAACCTAATGTGTATAATAGTCAGAGGTACCTTTAAATAGCAGAAGCAAGGATATGTATTATTTAGTAAAGTCATTATGGTCTGCCCTACCAAAGTGACTGAGAGTCAGGACCCTGGTTCCCGTTGTAGCTTTTCACCTTACTGTGTGTACCTGAATAACCCACAATAGTGCAGGTGTGACCCTCTGCAGTTTAGGAGTGACATAAAAATTTGGACTAATACCAGTGTTTCAGAAACACTTTTTTTGTCAATTTTTCAAAGTCTTACCAGAAACTTCTAAACCTCTAAGACACTCCCTGTTCATGTCTAATCTGGCCAGCTCAGAAGAAATTCACATGGGAACCTTGCTAACCTGTCTCATACTTGTAGTCTTTTAACTATTTCCTTGTCTCATTCTTCACACATCAATTCAAACACCATTCCTCTCTCCTTTCTGTGTTAATTAAACTCTGCCATCTATATATATAAATATATATAAATATATATATGAATATATATGAATGTATATATGAATATATATATGAATGTATATATGAATGTATATATGAATGTATATATGAATATATATAAATATAAATATGAATATATATAAATATAAATAAATATATATATAAATTATATATAAATATATATATATAAATACATAAATATAAATATATATAAAATATATATAAAATATATATAAATATATATAAATATATATAAATATATAAATATATATAAATATATAAATATATATATAAATATATAAATATATATATAAATATATAAATATATATAAATATATATATATAAATATATATAAATATATATATATATAAATATATATAAATATATATAAATATATATATATAAATATATATAAATATATATATAAATATATATAAATATATAAATATATATAAATATATATAAATATATAAATATATATATAAATATATAAATATATAAATTATATAAATATATAAATATATATAAATATATAAATATATATAAATATATAAATATATAAATATATATAAATATATATGTAAATATATATAAATGTATATAAATATGTATACATATATACATATATACATATATACATAAATATATACATATATACATATATACATAAATATATACATATATATACATATATACATATATATACATATATACATATATATACATATATACATATATATAAATATATATAAATATATACATATATATAAATATATATATAAATATATACATATATATAAATATATATAAATATATATAAATGTATATATAAATATATATAAATATATGTAAATATATATAAATGTATATATAAATATATATAAATATATATAAATATATATAAATATATAAATGTATATATAAATATATATAAATATATAAATGTATATATAAATATATATAAATGTATATAAATTAAATTAAATAAATAAATATATATAAATATATATAAATATATATATATATAAATATATATAAATTAAATATATATAAATATATATATATAATTGGTTCAGAGCAGTCTTCTGATTCTACATTGTGTACAGACCTACTCAATTGTGCAAGAAATTTGTCATTATTGTTATACATGCTGTTATGATTTTGAACTTTTATCAAGCCCACATTCCCAAGAACAAAACTCTAAGCTCACTCAAATCAAGGTGGCCTTTGGCAAATCAGATGCTAAACCTTTTTTTCCTACATAATCCTCACGGTAATCCTCACATTCCTATTATATCTGTATTCAAGGGAAGTTGCTTTAAATTACTCAGGAAATTGGGGAATTTGGTATTAGATGACTATTATCTGCTCAGGATGAGAGACAGTAAAAATTCTGTTATTACTTGCTCTCTGTCATATAGTTCACAAAAGTTACAACTCCTTGCCCCACTCTGACCACAGTGTCTCCTCGTGTTTGAAATCTACCCACTCTACTCCTAGCTACTTCTGTTCTCTGTAGAAGGGAACATGGAAAACACCTGGTTGCTCTCTGCTACTGTTCTAGGAGTCATGGAAGATTATCTGAGGTTATCCAGATGCCCTCTGTCTAGACATGTTATTCAGCCTTTTATACTCTACTGTGTTTCATTGATGTGCACAAATGCAAATCCCAGAGTATATAGGAAAATGTGAAAGATATTTTTTTCCTTTTCGTATTAGGTTTTCCATTTAGAATTTTATAACATACAGATAAGATAACAGACTTTTCAATTGTCTTCTCATGAGCTCCTTTAGCTGTAATCACTAAGTTCTTAGAATGTCGTCAACACACCTGCCTTCCACCATCACCAGGTAGGATAGGGGAAGGACCCTTCAACACAGTGAGAAGAGCCATTCCCCTATCAGAAGTAATGTTTATTTTTTTTGTCCAGCATGGCTTGAAATTAAACTAGGAGAGTGTAACCTTATCCTGTGATAAAGAAGCAAAAGAAACTATTAATTGGAAGGGCCCACTGGACTGCGAAGGAACGGTCTGGAAAGTTTTAGGAGAAGGTAGGTAGAGGCGCATGACAGGTGATGTAGGCTCTGCTGGGGTGTGGACAGCACTGGAAAAATGTGCGTAAATAACACCTGCTGACACACCATCACACCATCATCACTGGAGGCTGTAGCACATAGGTAGCACTATCATAGAAACATGGCCAGGCCATGGGCCCACACACAGGTTCAACCTCACATGTCAGTGATAAACCATTGGTAGCCAAGAGATCTGGTCTCATTCTATGTCTGACATGAGTGAAAATCACCCCAAGTCAGTATTTTGGCACTGTTCTGTTGACCCAATCTCACGTAATTCTGTAATAGGAATATCTTGATGATCAGTGGGAGTGATTAATTTGCAAAGCTGCTGTCCTGGAACCATGGCCAGCCATGGGTCTTGGATGACCTCACAGGCTTGTGTCCTGGATTTCTTCAGGATACCTGATTGACAGCACACGAATGGTGTTAAAAAGGTGCCCTAAAGTAGAGAACTAGAGTATAGGTCCAATGTCTGGACATAGCCCTCCCCATCCAGCCTATATATACGGTACTGCTGGTCTCTGCTTGTCCAAGGCATGAGAAGGGGGACTTCTGGCCAAAAAGGTATTATGCCCAAAGCATAGGGCCTCCCAGAACATTGGGACTTAGATACCTCTTACCCTTCAATGAAGAGTATTATACTATTTCAGCCTTTGGAAGCTAGGAAGCTCCATATAAAAGAGTTTAAGATACCAAATCTTAGAAAATTCTCAACAAAGTGACATGTCCCCACTGTGAAGTCCCACTAGTAAACAATGCTTCTTCTGTACATAGAACAATCAACACTGTTAAATATGAACAATCAGAGATTCAAAAATAGAGAAAATCTATTTGAAAAGACAGCAAAAACAAAAGGAAATTGGAGGAAACAGATAATGTAGAGAAAGGTGAATACTTAAAAATCACTATACTATATTCTGTTTACTCAGAAAATACATACAAGAAATGTTGCAAGTAACATTGATTATCTAATAATAAAAATAAGACATAGTAATAGAAGCATACTATTTTAAAATATATGAAAAATATAATAATTACATATTTTTTAATTCTGGTGAAATGGAAATGAGAAAAAAAGACACAGAGTGGAGTTGAGGGAAAAGATCTCTATTGCTCTTTACAAGCTTTGTAGTATACACAGATACAGTCATCCCTAGGTATTCTCGGGGATTGGTTAAGAGGCCATCAGCGGATACAAACCTGAGAATGCTTCAGTCCATTATATAAAATAGCATGGTATTTTCTTATAACGTGCACATCCTGCTGTATACTTTAAATCATCTCTAGATTACACATAATAGCTAAAACAATGTAAATGTTATGCAAATAGTTGCTATATTTTTTATATTTGTATTTTTTTAATTGTTGTAGTATTTGAGTGTATATATATCTTTTCCTGAATATATTTTACACTCAAATAGTATTTGAGTGTATATATATCTTTTCCTGAGTATATTTTACATATACTGAAATATAAATAATATATAGTTGTATTATAATACATTATTATCAAGTACATAAAATATAATTATGTGTATATATATACTTAAAAAATATTTTTTTTGCTGAATATCTTCAGTCTGTGATTGAATCCATAGATGTGGAACCTGCAGTTATGTGGAGTTAATTATACCCATAATATAAAATGTAAGGTAAAAGGAAGTAGTGTTTAGAGATCTATACATTGGTAACAGGTTGACTTAGGATTGTTTGCTGGCTGTTTCACTTGGGCAAGGAAGGCTCCATCTTCTCTGTAAGCGATAATAGCTCATATTTCATCCGTTTATCTCAAGAATTATATAAAAATGTTAATACATTGTCAGGCACATAGTAAGTGTTCAGTAAGTGCTATTATTATTGTTATTTGAAGTAGATTAACAGAAGTAAAAGTAGTAGCGATTATAGTAATATTAGGAAATATGATTTAAATCATTTAACATACCTGTGTGTGAATTTTGCAAGTTGGCAAATTAAAGTCTAGTAAAAAGTGGAAGTATGGTTAATTGCCAATAACATTCTTTATGCTTCTTCTTTATTCGTCTTTTCTCTCAAATATATGCAGTTTGGTTAATGGCTTATAATGTTGTCTCTCTCTGCATTTCAACCCTGAGCATTCTTTAAATTGCCACTGCCACATCTGAACTACTCCTTCAGAATTTATAAGTGGGCTGGCATCTTTAGTCCTAGGACTGTGGGGAGAAAAAAGCTGTACCAGTCTAGATAGGTAACATCACTAATTTTCAACTCATATGCAACCATGTTCCACACACCTTTTGTCCTTGAGCCACATTTTTTTTGGCTAGTAGTGATTAATTTAATTTTAAATACAAGTTTAAGCAAAAGCACGATATCGTGAGAAGAACTTGAAGTAACGAAACAGTTTCCTTTATTGCAAATTTTATTTTAAACCCTCCCAATTATCATCTTCATTGACAATAAAATCAGGCCTTAATGCTGAGTTGCTGTTAATTTTTAATGCTACTTATGTTGTTTAATACAGTGTATAAATTGACACTGAGTCTTTCAGTAGAACAAAGCTTTGACATTCTCTGTAACCATCCACTCAAAACTAATATTTTTAATCAATTAACCCTCTTTACCCCCCTACTTCATCATAGGCTATATAAAGCAGCACAGATGATTTAGCATTTTATAATCTTTTTACATGAAAGTTCACTTTTAGAAAGACAAAGTCATTAGAAATATAATAAACTTTCTGGTTTTAAAAAAGAGTTATAGGTGTGTAGTATTATAGCTGGAAATAACTTCTCAGCAAATTTTCTGTGTTAGATTTTTCCTGTTAATCAAGTGGTGTTATTTTCATCTAACTGTTCTGCATGAAGCAGAGTATTTGGAATAAGAGTCTATCCTTTTAGGAAAAAAAATTATTACTGGGAAATCATAGCAGTTCACTGAAATCCTCGGGTGAGTTTTTACCATCATGGTGCTTGGGCACTAGCTTTTCTGTGACTTTCACCTTGAATTAAGGATGCATTGATTAAGGCTTAGCTTGTTAAGACTAGCTAGTGTTTTCTCATGGGTGCATAGCTCTCACTGCTTCCTTTGGGAATATGTAGGTGCCTGTCTAGTCTGGATTTCAGATACTGATCGAGAATCATAATTAAAGTATAGCTACAGTTTCATGAATATTCAATCACTCCATGAAAAGGATTAACTTGTGCTATAGATCAATTATATGGAAGTTTATAAACTTCATCAGTAAGTATGATATTTTCAGGAAACAAATTCAGGTTTGAGAGAAAGGTCATTTAAAAATATTTCTTCTGTAATTCAAATTAGTCATTTTGTGTGATAGCAAATTTCATGTCGTCCAATTTCCAGGTTTTTCCACCTGTTTTAGGTTTAAAATCCATCATAGCCTGTTCTCATCTTTTCTGCTCTATTCTTTTTCCTGGGATGGTATCTAAAGTCCAGAGTGGGCAGCATTGGGAGGTTATTATGACTTGCACAATGTTAGATCCTGCAAGTCGCCTACAGTACTACCGTTTTATCCCCCATGATGTAATTCATCCATTGCATCGCTGTCTTTTTCTGATTATGGAATGTTGGTATCTGCTGTCAAAATGTCCATATTCCCACTTGGTCATTGGCTCTACTGAAAACTTAGTGCACTGTAGCATTAAATCTCCTGGTCCTGGCTTAAGATCTGCTTTGAATAAAGCAACCTTCTGTGCTGTTCACTGCCATCTGGAGAAACCAGTGGCTGCTCACTGCAACATACTGGGTTTACATGTAGGTTCTGAAAGGCTCGGATACTTTAGATGGAAATTCTGCCCTTTTCTGTCATATCTTGAGTTCGAGGAGAGCTCTGTTGATTGTGTGCCAGGTAAAAAGTGAGGCACAATTCATCTGATTCTTAATTTCTCATACCTATCTGGGAGTTTTAGTCCACACTCCAGCTAACACTGGATGGTCCTGATGAATGCAGAAATTCTGATCAGTGTTTAAGTCTTGTATATTCTATTCTAACTCTTCTTCCTGTCTAGCTGGTAGTAGTTTATTTTGTTTAGAAGATGACAGTGTCAAGCAGGTTAAGGAAAAATCACCACCACCACCACCAAAGTTTGCTAATGTCTCCCTACATCAAGCAAACACACTTTTTTGAAAGTCATGCTTATGACTAATATTCTGGGAATGTGTTACGCTGTGATTGAGTGTTTTGATTAGAAATTGCTCCATAGACCATCATTAGGTGTAAATCATGATTTGAAAGTCAATGCATTACATTCAAATCATGTCAATATCCGAATACTCCCTTCAATCACAACCTTTAAGGACATCAAATGTCATGACAATTGAAAGTCAGGAAAGTGAAAAGAAAGTAAGGGAGAAAGAAATGCTGGAGGCTTACACTAATTATTTAGGCCCCAGTCTCTTCAGGTTCACTGTAACCAACATTCACACTACCCACAAAGTCCTTCTCCTCCTCTGATCAATGCTGTCCCCCGCCCCGCCATTTACTGAGGCACACTATGCCCTTAACTCACATTATCTGTCTTCCCTTTTTCAAAGCTTTAGCACAGTGCTTCGCATATAGAAGTTCAAAATTTTATGAATGAATTGCTGTTGATTTAATTTTTTTATATTTAAAATACAGTTTGCAAGTTTTAAAAACAGTGAGCTTGTTCTGGAGTATTTCAAGTAAAGAACCTGGTCAGAGTTATTTGGAAAGAAGCACAATGTGTGAAGGGTGGTATGGAGTTGAGGGGCAGGAACAAAAACACAGGTAAGGTTGAGACTAATATGGTTCACAGGTCAAGGTTAAGAGCCAAGAAGCAGGTTCAACACAGTCAAACTTTAAGGGGAGGATTGATAACTCCGAGGGTCTCTGTATCTGTCTGGAGCTCTGAGCATGAGGAAAGGCTTGTTGGACTCTGCTGAGACTGGGTAGCAAGCTGATTAAGAGTATTCCAAGTGCTCATTGCGAGGTCATCCAGTCATGTATACAAATCCTCATTTACTTCTTATGACTTTGTAAACTTAAGCTACTTTATTTTCCTGGGTTATCTTTCTATATAATAGAATACTGATTGGACTTACATTTTAGGATTAATGGTGCAGCTCTTTAGGTACATTAAAAAACCAAATTTATTCCCCGTCTTTCTCCTAGGTTATTTTGTGGGTTCTTTGGATATACTGTGGGATAAATTTCTAAATCTCTGTTAGCTGACTATGATTTCTCCCTCAATCTACTCATCTGATTGTATAGATACAATGGATGTTTTCTAAAGCTAACGAAATTTAAGCTTAGGGACTCCCAAGGAAGTGCACAAGCCCTTTCCAAAGCCCTGTGAGGAGCCATAATAATGTATCTACACGATGATGTTTTTCTTAATTTTTTAAAACTAAAATATTTTTGTACTGTCTTTTCATAATGCCTCTCCCCACAACAAATTCCATTTTGTAAGTCCCAGATCATCTGGACCTGCCCTTGTTCACAGTTTTTTTTCTGAGGTCATCTCTATCTTCAAGGCATCCCCTGAGCTCACAATCTTGAACAACTACAGGCTCACATTATTTTAAGAGTTCCACGTCTGGTCCATGCACCTCAAACCTGATCTGACTCTAATTCATCATTTTCCTCAAACTGTAGGGGAAGCACATAATCTTCTTTGATTATTTTTTTTTCCTCAACCGTACTCAGTTGCATTGAGCCCATGAATCAGATAATTTTGTAAGGCGTGATCTTCGCAATGCTAACCCTCACTATACTTAAACTCCTCCATAGGTAAGAGAATCAGGACTCATATTCACCATCAATTCTCTCCAAACACATTGCATTCATGAATTTCAACTCCTCTGCATAGCTCCAACGTTCTTTGTAGTCTGGGGGTGGGAATCACCTAACGATCACACAACAGGTTATTGGAAACTTCTTTTGCAAATCCTGCCTTTGATATGTAGCATATCATACTGGAAAATGAAAGGTAGTTATGTTCTTAGTACCTGATAAGGGTTGGCAGTGTCCCCACCCAAATCTCACCTTGAATTGTACTATAATTCCCACGTGTTGCAGGAGGGGCCCGATGGGAGATAATTGAATCATGGAGACAGTTTCCCCCATACTGTTCTCATGGTAGTGAATAAGTCTGGTGATATCTGATAGTTTTATAAGGGAAACACTTTTGCTTGGTTCTTCTTCTGCTGTCTCAGTCTGCTGTCTTATGAGATATGTCTTTCACCTTCTGCCATGATTGTGAGGCCTCCCCAGCCACGTGGAACTGTAAGTCCATTAAACCTTTCTTTTGTAAATTGTCCACTGTCAGGTATATCTTTATTAGCAGCATGAAAATGGACTAATACAGCACCCCAGATGAACTGAATGAGGACATTACAATTGTCACAACTGTTTCACATGTATACAACTTGATGAATACCTTGAAAATAGAATTCAACAGATGTTAGCTATTACTGTTAGAATCCCTACAGGAACTGGCCCTGGATATAGTAATGACTCAATACCCCTGAAACAATATCTGGATCTTTAAAACAAATCTTTTAGGGAATTGGAGGAAAAAGACAGGAAGACTGAGAAGAGAGCTATGGCATGTAGGATATGAATTTTTAAAATATTAAAGCAACGTACCTTTCATTAAAATGAAAATACTGCAAACAGACACAGTCATTTCTAATTCTGGAATATATACTTCATAATTTTTTTTAGATTAAGGAATTTTATATTCCAAATTCCAATCACGGTTATTTGTAGAATTTTGTTTTACTTTTTTTTTTTCTGGTAAGGATCAGCTTAATTTAATTGCACTAAACTATCATAATTTACATCTTCCCTGTAATAGACAATCGATAAAAATAAAGTGATATGAGTATATAGACACTAAATTTAATTTTCTATTCTTTCCATTTTAGGTAACATGCAAAACTATGGTGATTATTTGCAAAAGTAATTGCATAAAATTAACTACATTTAAATTTACAGAAACATAATTTTATATAGGAAGAGAAATAGAGGAAGCTAGAATATAAAAGTAGGTAGATTAGACTGAATAAGCACTAATAATATTTATTTGAACTCCACCTCGTTCTTTAGCACAATATTCTTTGACATAAAACAAAAGATGTGGGTGGGTTGTTTACTTGTTTTACATTTCATATTCTAAGGAGAAAAATATGCAACTAATTACCATACTTAGAAAAGAAAACTACTCACATGGAAAATGAAATTTGAAAAACAATGCACATATATTTCTGCTCTAGTAGTGCAAGAAGGAACTTACACATCAATTTTTTAAAGATTTGAATTTCAAGTTCTTGAGAGTTTATAGTCTCCCTAAGTTATGTTGCCTGTTGTATATCTGAATGTTTTAAATGTTTAAAAAATACTATGAATTATTTTGACTGTTTAAATTACAGTGCACATTCTCTGTTGGTATTTTATCTGTTTGCCTCTCATTTTTTTTTATTATACTTTTAAGTTCTAGGATACATGTGCACAACGTGCAGGTTTGTTACATATGTATACATGTGCCATGTTGGTGTGCTGCACCCATTAACTCGTCATTTACATTAGGCATATCTCCTAGTGCTATCGCTCCCTCCTCCCCCCACCCCACGACAGGCCCCAGGGTGTGATGTTCCTCTCCCTGTGCTCAAGTGTTCTCATTGTTCAATTCCCACCTGTGAGTGAGAACATGCTGTGTTTGGTTTTTTGTCCTTGCGATAGTTTGCTGAGAATGATGGTTTCCAGCTTCATCCACATTTTATAATATTTAACTAGGAGAGAGATAAGAGAACCAAGTGAAAGAAGTTTGTACTAATGTAAAAATCATAAAAATCAACCTTTAACCCAAGGGTATGAATTCTTAGAGGAAACAAAAATGATCATCAAAGCCATAATAAGAAAAACAAATATAAATAACTACAATGAATATATTTGGGGTTTTGTCAAACTTTCTTTCCTTAAAGATGCCACAACTCTATGAATATTGCTTTGTCCATATGGTTTGGCTAGAGGAACTCGCAGGTCCTAACCCATAAGAAGGCATGTGATTCACATAGCATCAATTATACTACTCCAACTCCCTGCCTGCTGGGATTGTTTCAGGGATGGACACATGTCCCAAGCTGACTGGAATTTCCCATGTCTTTAGAGAAGCTTAAAAAATGTGTTTTTATACTTTGGAAATTTCAAGCTGTAAAGGCAAAACAATCACAAGCTGCTAGAGACCAATGTTCCCACCATGTGGAGAAAGTCCCCTTACTGAAGCCAGCACAGAGGCAAGCAGAACTTGGAGACAGAAAGAGAGCTGGAGACGGAGAAGTAGTCTAATCACAGTTTGAGATCTCCATTCAGCAGAGTTTAAAGTTAATTCTACTCTCTGAGCTTTTAATCTAATTAAATCAATTCTTTTTTTTTTTTTTTTTTTTTTTGCTTACTTTTGTTTGAGTTGAGTTTCTTTCACTTATATTTGGAAAGGTGGACCTGATTAGGGGATGATTAATTTGCGTCTAAAATTGTGTTGAGTGCTTACAGAAATTGTCGTGTTGAATTCCCACAATTCTATGAGTTTTCTCAAACTGGGGAGATACAAAGAAGCAAAGTGACAACCTCAAAATATCCATAACTAATCAAAGGTGGAGCAAAGTTAGACAAGGGAAAATACACTTCCAACAGTTGGATGAAATGAACAAATTATCAATGCAAATTTTTATATCTCCATTTCTATATTGTTCAGGTGATATTATATTTCCTGCATCTTAAAGTTGTCCTTTTCATGAGCGTCTTCCTTTTTCCATTTTTTATTATACTTTAAGTTCTAGGGTACATGTGCACAACGTGCAGGTTTGTTACATATGTATACATGTGCCATGTTGGTGTGCTGCACCCGTTAACTCATCATTTACATTAGGTAGCTCTCTTAATGCTATCCATCCCCCCTCCCCCAACCCCACGACAGGCCCCAGTGTGTGATGTTCCCCACCCTGTGTCCAAGTGTTCTCATTGTTCAATTCCTACCTATGAGTGAGAACATGCGGTGTTTGGTTTTCTGTCCTTGCGATAGTTTGCTCAGAATGATGGTTTCCAGCTTCATCTATGTCCCTACAAAGGACGTGAACTCATCCTTTTTATGGCTGCATAATATTCCGTAGTGTATATGTGCCACATTTTCTTAATCCAGTCTATCATTGATGGACATTTGGGTTGGTTCCAAGTCTTTGCTATTGTGAATAGTGCCACAATAAACATACGTGTGCATGTGTCCTTATAGCAGCATGATTTATAATCCTTTGGGTACATGCCCAGTAATGGGACGGCTGGATCAAATGGTATTTCTAGTTCTAGATCCTTAAGGAATCACCACACTGTCTTCCACAATGGTTGAGCTAGTTTACAGTCCCATCAACAGTGTAAAAGTATTCCTATTTCTCCACATCCTCTCCAGCACCTGTTGTTTCCTGACTTTTTAATAATCACCGTTCTAACGGGTGTGACATGGTATCTCATTGTGGTTTTGATTTGCATTTCTCTGATGGCCAGTGATGATGAGCATTTTTTCATGTGTCTGTTGGCTGCATAAATGTCTTCTTTTGAGAAGTGTCTGTTCATATCCTTTGCCCACTTTTTGATGGGGTTGTTTGATTTTTTCTTGTAAATTTGTTTAAGTTCTTTGTAGATTCTTGATA
The DNA here is from genome assembly GCF_029281585.2 of Gorilla gorilla gorilla. Lineage (NCBI taxonomy): Eukaryota > Metazoa > Chordata > Mammalia > Primates > Hominidae > Gorilla > Gorilla gorilla. Next base: position 168,866,984 of record NC_073228.2, read on the forward strand.
TTAGTCCTTTGTCAGATGAGTAGATTGTAAAAATTTTCTCCCATTCTATGGGTTGCCTTTTCACTCTGATGGTAGTTTCTTTTGCTGTGCAAAAGCTCTTTAGTTTAATTAGATCCCATTTGTCAATTCTGGCTTTTGTTGACATTGTTTTTGGTGTTTTACTCATGAAATCCTTGCCCATGCCTATGTCCTGAATGGTATTGCCTAGGTTTTCTTCTAGGGTTTTTATGGTTTTAGGTCTAACATGTAAGTCTTTAATCCATCTTGAATTAATTTTCTTATAAGGTGCAAGGAAGGGATCCAGTTTCAGCTTTCTACATATGGCTAGCCAGTTTTCCCAGCATGATTTATTAAATAGAGAATCCTTTCCCCATTTCTTGTTTTTGTCAGGTTTGTCAAAGATCAGATGGTTGTAGATGTGTGGTATTATTTCCAAGGGCTCTGTTCTGTTCCATTGGTCTATATCTCTGTTTTAGTACCACTACCATGCTGTGTTGGTTACTGTAGCCTTGTAGTATAGTTTGAAGTCAGGTAGATTGATGCCTCCAGCTTTGTTATTTTGGCTTAGGATTGTCTTGGCAATGTGGGCTCTTTTTTAGTTCCATATGAACTTTAAAGTAGTTTTCTCCAGTTCCGTGAAGAAAGTCACTGGTAGCTTGATGGGGATCGCATTGAATCTACAAATTACCTTGGGCAGTATGGCCATTTTCACAATATTGATTCTTCCTATCCGTGAGCATAGAATGTTGTTCCATTTGTTTGTGTCCTCTTTTATTTCATTGAGCAGTGGTTTGTAGTTCTCCTTGAAGAGGTCCTTCACATCCCTTGTAAGTTGGATTCTTAGGTATTTTATTCTCTTTGAAGCAATTGTGAATGGGAGTTCACTCGTGATTTGGCTGTTTGTCTGTTATTGGTGTATAAAAATGCTTGTGAATTTTGCACACTGATTTTGTATCCTGAGACTTTGCTGAAGTTGCCTATCAGCTTAAGGAGATTTTGGGCTGAGACGATGGGGTTTTCTAAATATACAGTCATGTCATCTGCAAACAGGGACAATTTGACTTCCTCTTTTCCTAATTGAATACCCTTTATTTCTTTCTCCTGCCTGATTGCCTTGGCCAGAACTTCCAACACTGTGTTGAATAGGAGTGGTGAGAGAGGGCATCCCTGTCTTGTGCCAGATTTCAAAGGGAATGCTTTCCAATTTTTGCCCATTCAGTATGATATTGACTGTGGGTTTGTCATAAATAGCTCTTACTATTTTGAGATACGTCCATCAATACCTAGTTTATTGAGAGTTTTTACTATGAAGGGCTGTTGAATATTGTCAAAGGCCTTTTCTACATCTATTGAAATAATCATGTGGTTTTTGTCTTTGGTTCTGTTTATATGCTGGATTACATTTATGGATTTGCATATATTGAACCAGCCTTGCATCCCAGGGATAAAGCCAACTTGATCATGGTGGACAAGCTTTTTGATGTGCTGCTGGATTCGGTTTGCCAGTATTTTATTGAGGATTTTTGCATTGATGTTCATCAGGGATATTGGTCTAAAATTCTCTTTTTTTGTTTTGTCTCTGCCAGGATTTGGTATCAGGATGATGCTGGCCTCATAAAATTAGTTAGGGAGGATTCCTTCTCTTTCTGTTGATTGGAATAGTTTCAGAAGGAATGGTACCAGCTCCTCTTTGTACATCTGGTAGAATTCAGCTATGAATCCATCTGGTCCTGGACTTTTTTTGGTTGGTAGGCTATTGATTATTGCCTCAATTTCAGAACCTGTTATTGGTCTATTAAGGGATTCAGCTTCTTCCTGGTTTAGTCTTGGGAAGGTGTATGTGTTGAGGAATTTATCCATTTCTTCTAGATTTTCTACTTTATTTGAGTAGAGGTGTTTGTAGTATTCTCTGATGATAGTTTGTATTTCTGTGGGATCAGTGGTGATATCCCCTTTAACATTTTTGTTGCATCTATTTGATTCTTCTCTCTTTTCTTCTTTATTAGTCTTGCTAGTGGTCTATCAATTTTGTTGATCTTTTCAAAAAACCAGCTCCTGGATTCATTGATTTTTTGAAGGGTTTTTTGTGTCTCTATCTCCTTCTGTTCTGCTCTGATCTTAGTTATTTCTTGCCTTCTGCTAGCTTTTGAATGTGTTTGCTCTTGCTTCTCTAGTTCTTTTAATTGTGATGTTAGGTTGTCAATTTTAGATCTTTCCTGCTTTCTCTTGTGGGCATTTAGTGCTGTAAATTTCCCTCTACACACTGCTTTAAATGTGTCCCAGAGATTCTGATACATTGTGTCTTTGTTCTCATTGATTTCAGAGAACATCTTTATTTCTGCCTTCATTCTGTTATGTACCCAGTAGTCATTCAGGAGCAGGTTGTTCAGTTTCCAAGTAGTTGAGCAGTTTTGAGTGAGTTTCTTAATCCTGAGTTCTAGTTTGATTGCACTGTGGTCTGAGAGACAGTTTGTTGTGATTTCTGTTCTTTTACATTTGCTGAGGAGTGCTTTACTTCCAACTATGTGGTCAGTTTTGGAATAAGTGTGATGTGGTGCTGAGAAGAATGTACATTCTGTTGATTTGGGGTGGAGAGTTCTGTAGATGTCTATTAGGTCTGCTTGGTGCAGAGCTGAGTTCAATTCCTGGATATCCTTGTTAACTTTCTGTCTCGTTGATCTGTCTAATGTTGACAGTAGGGTGTTAAAGTCTCCCATTATTATTGTGTGGGAGTCTAAGTCTCTTTGTAGGTCTCTAAGGACTTGCTTTATGAATCTGGGTGCTCCTGTATTGGGTGCATATATATTTAGGATAGTTAGCTCTTCTTGTTGAATTGATCCCTTTACCATTATGTAATGGTCTTCTTTGTCTCTTTTGATCTTTGTTGGTTTAAAATCTGTTTTATCAGACTAGGATTGCAATGCCTGCTTTTCTTTTTGTTTTCCATTTGCTTGTTAGATCTTCTTCCATCCCTTTATTATGAGCCTATGTGTGTCTCCGCGTGTGAGATGGGTCTTCTGAATACAGCACACTGGTGGGTCTTGATTCTTTATCCAATTTGCCAGTCTGTCTTTTAATTGGAGCATTTAGCCCATTTACATTTGAGGTTAATAGTGTTATGTGTGAATTTGATCCTTTCATTATGATGTTAGCTGGTTATTTTGCTTGTTAATTGATGCAGTTTCTTCCTAGCATTGATGGTGTTTACAATTTTGTATGTTTTTGTAGTGGCTTGTACTGGTTGTTCCTTTCCATGTTTAGTGCTTCCTTCAGGAGCTCTTGTAAGGCAGGCCTGCTGGTGACACAATCTCTTAGTATTTGCTTGTCTGTAAAGTATTTTATTTCTTCTTCACTTATGGAGCTTTATTTGGCTGGATATGAAATTCTGGGTTGAGAATTCTTTTCTTTAAGAATGTTGAATATTGGCCCCCACTCTCTTCTGGCTTGCAGAGTTTCTTCCAACAGATCAGCTGTTAGTCTGATGGGCTTCCCTTTGTGGGTAACCCGACCTTTCTCTCTGGCTGCCCTTAACGTTTTTTCCTTCATTTCAACTTTGGTGAATCTGACAATTATGTGTCTTGGAGTTGCTCTTCTCGAGGAGTATCTTTGTGGCATTCTCTGTATTTCCTGAATTTGAATGTTGGCCTTCCTTGCTAGGTTGGGGAAGTTCTCCTGGATAATATCCTGCAGAGTGTTTTCCAACTTTGTTCCATTCTCCCCATCACTTTCAGGTACACCAATCAGATGTAGATTTGGTCTTTTCACAGAGTCCCATATTTCTTGGAGGCTTTGTTTGTTCCTTTTTACTCTTTTTTTCTCTGAACTTCTCTTTTCACTTCATTTCATTCATTTGATCTTCAATCACTGACACCCTTCCTTCCAGTTGATCGAATCAGCTACTGAAGCTTGTGCATTCATCACATAGTTCTCGTGCCATGGTTTTCAGCTCCATCAAGTCATTTAAGGACTTTTCTACACTGGTTATTCTAGTTAGTCATTCCTCTAATCTTTTCTCACGGTTTTTAGCTTCTTTGCAATGGGTTCGAACATTGTCAGGTTTGTTATTACCAGTCATCTGAAGCCTTCTCTGAACTCGTCAAAGTCATTCTCCATCCAGCTTTGTTCCATTGTTGATAGGAGCTGCATTCCTTTGGAGGAGAAGGGGCACTCTGATTTTTAGAATTTTCAGCTTTTCTGCTCTGGTTTCTCCCTATCTTTGTGGTTTTATCTACCTTTGGTCTTTGATGGTGACGTTCAGATGGGGTTTTGGTGTGGGTGTCCTTTCTGTTTGTTAGTTTTCCTTCTAACAGTCAGGACCCTCAGCTGCAGGTCTGTTGGAGTTTGCTAGAGGTCTCCTGCAGACCCTGTTTGCCTGGGTATCACCAGAGGAGGCTGTAGAACAGCAAATGTTGCAGAAAGGCAAATGTTGCTGTCTGATTCTTCTTCTGGAAGCTTCATCTCAGAGTGCCACTCGGCTGTATGAGGTGTCAGTCGGCCCCTACTGGGAGGTGTCTCCCAGTTAGGCTACTCGGGGGTCAGGGACCAACATGAGGAGGCAGTCTGACCATGTTCAGATCTCAAACTCCGTGCTGAGAGAAGCACTATACTCTCTTCAAAGCTGTCAGACTGGGATGTTTAAGTCTGCAGAAGTTTCTGCTGCCTTTTCTGCTAGGCCTTGCCCGCAGAGGTGGAGTCTACAGAGGCAGGCAGGCCTCCTTGAGCTGCAGTAGGCTCCACCCATTTCAAGCTTCCCAGCTGCTTTGTTTACCTAGTCAAGCCTCAGCAGTGGTGGAAGCCCCTCCCCCAGCCTTGCTGCCACCTTGCAGTTCGATCTCACTGCTGTGCTAGCAGTGAGTGAGGCTCTGTGGGCATGGGACCCTCTGAGCCAGGCATGGGGTATAATCTCTTGGTGTGCCTTTTGCTAAGGCCATTGGAAGAGTGCAGTATTACAGTGGGATTGTCCCTATTTTCCAGGTACCATCTGTCACGGCTTCCCTTTGCTAGGAAAGGGAGTTCCCTGACCCCTTGTGCTTCCCAGGTGAGGCAACGCCCCGCCCTGCTCCATGGGCTGCACCCACTGTCCGACAAGCTCCAGCGAGATGAACCCAGTACCTCAATTGGAAATGCAGAAATCACCCATCTTCTGCATTGCTCACCTGGGAGCTGCAGACTGGAGCTGTTCCTATTCGGCCATCTTGGAATCTCTCCCTTTTTCCATTTTTAATTGGTGGGAATCGCCATTATCTCTTTACAGTAAAATCCCTGGAACATTTTTACCACTCCTACGTCTATTCAATGTCCAGCCAATTAGTGGTGAAGAAGAGGATCTAGAAAAACGCTTAAAAATATCTTAGATTTCACTCAACTGTTACACATTTGATGCATTCATGTTTTCTGAAAATATTTTTGTATCAGTGTAATAATTTTATATAAATGGAAAAACAATGTGTTTTCTGCTTTGTGCTATTCTTTATCCAAGTGATTATAACATGTGTAGTTGGTAATGTTTACTTTAAATTTATTTTTTAACTTAATATTTTGAAATAATTTTAGACTTCCAGAAAAGTTTATTTCTGATATACACATGACTCTAATGTGTACATTTTACATTATTATGAAGCCTTTGTCAAAACTAAGAAGGTAATACAGATAACCATTATTAACTAAACTTCAGACTTTATTCAGGTTTCCCAAGTTTTTGTGTTTTTTGTTTTTAATCAATGTTCTTTTTCTCTTCCAAAATCCAAACAAGAGGTCACATTGATTTAGTTGTCATGTCTCCTTAGTCTCCTCTAATATGTGACAATTTCTTAGTCTTTTCTTGTCCTTCATGATCTTGAAAAATTTTAAGGATTTTGCTTGTTTTCCAGAACGTCCCTCAGTTTAGGTTAGTTTTATGCTTACTCATGATTAGATTGAGGTTATATATTTTTCAGGAATTAAACAAAAGTTATATGCTCATCTCAGAGAATCAGATCATGAAGTACATGTCATATCACAGGTAAAATTATCTTGATAACTTGGTTAAAGCAATGTCCACTAGGTTTTCCTCACTAAGGTCAACTGTCTTTCCCTTTGTAATAGATAAATATTTTGGTGGAGGTAATTTGAGAAAATACAACATTAATTTCTCTTCAAACATTTTTTTCTACTTTCTCAATTTTGTTTTGACTTTTCTAGTTTGTTTTTCTAAACATATGATAGAATCAGCTTGTTCATATCTATGGAATATCTGCAGGACTTTTATGGAGATTAAATTAAATCCCTACACCTATTTGTGGAGAAGTGACATCTTAACAATGATGAATCTCCCAATGTGTAAATATAGTACATCTCTCTATTTATTTAGATTTTCTATTGTTTCATTGGCGCTTTGTATTAGTACACAAATGCTGTACATATTTTAGATTATACCTCAGTATTTAATTGTTTTTTGGAGCTGTTGTAAATGACATTTTTAAAGTTTTACATCATTATTGCTAGTTTATGTAATATAATTTATTTTTCCTTTTCTTTTTTTTTTTTTTTTTTTTTTGAGACATAGTCTCGTCTGTCACCCAGGATGGAGTTCAGTGGCCTGATCTTGGTTCACTGAAACCTCTACCTCCTGGGTTCAAGTGATTCTCCTGCCTCAGCCTCCCGAGTTACATGCCTCCACCACCATGCCCAGCTAACTTTGTTTTGTATGTTTTGTAGAGACAGGGTTTCACCATGTTAGCCAGGCTGGTCTCGAACTCCTGACCTCAAGTGATCCTCCCGTCTTGGCCTCTGGGTTATAGGTGTGAGCCACCGTGCCTGGCCTATAATTGATTTTTCTATATTGACTTTGTATTCCATACCGTTACTAAAACTCAATTATTAGTTGTAAATTATTTTTTGTAAATTCGTTGAAATTTCTTTTGTTTTCTTTCTTTTTTTTTTTTTCTTGAGACGGAGTTTTGCTCTTGTTGCTCAGGCTGGAGTGCAATGGCAAAATCTCGGCTCACCTCCCATGTTTAAGCAATTCTTCTGCCTCAGCCTCCCGAGTAGCTGTAATTACAGGCATGTACTACCCACGCCTGGCTAATTTTGTATTTTTAGTAGAGACGGGGTTTCTCCATGTTGGTTGGGCAGGTCTCGAACTCCTAACCTCAGGTGATCTGCCTGTCTCAGCCTCCCAAAGTGCTGGGATTACAGGCATGAGCCATCATGCCTGGCTGAAATTTTCTATGTAGACATTAATCACTATCTGTAAATACAGATGATTTTGATTCTTGCTTTCTAATCTGTATGTATTTTATTTTTGTTTTTTGGTTTAATTGAACTGCCTAGGACTTCTAGTACATGTTAACAGGGGTGCTGAAGGAAGACTCCCTTATCTTGTTCCTGAACTTAGGGGAAACCATTCAGTATTTCGTCTTGAAGTATCATATTAGCTCTGTTTTGTTTTTATTTTTGTTTGTTTTTCTCCTTATATATCCATTACAGGGTTAATGAATTTGCTTTCTATTTAAAGTTGCTGAGAGTTTATATTAGGAATGGATATTAATTTTTTCCAAATGCTTTTTCTGCGTCTTTTGAGGTAATCGTGTATTTTCTTCTTTTCTGTAAAAACAAGTTGAATGGCATTAATTCCTTTTCACACGTTAAGCCAGCCTTGCATTAGGTGAAACCCCATTTACTGAAACTGTATTATTATTTTTAGAATATATATGTATGTATATTTTATATGTTACTAAATTTGATTTATTAATACTTGGTTGAGGAGTTTTGTGCCTATGTTCATTTCTTCTTTTTTTTTTCTTCTGCCTTCCTTGAGGGTAACTTGAGCTTTTTTATTTTTTCTATCATTTCATTTTACTCCATTACTCGCTTACTATTTATTCCTCATTTTAACTTTTGTGTGTATTTATGTCTGGTTGTCCTAGTGTTCAAAACAAGGATCTTCTTAAATTCAAGCCTATCTTCAAATGAAATTATACTACTTCATGTGCAGCGGAAGAACTTAAAACATATACTTCTAATTCCTCCCGCTCATTTTTTGTGCAATGAATGTTATACTTTACGTTTACATTTGGTCTTAACACATTAATTTGCTAGAATTTTTGCCATCTATGATTTTTAGTGTTTTATGTGTAGCTAACTTTGTTTTAAACTTTTAATTTTAGAATAGTTTTAAATTTACATAAAAATTGTGATAACAGAGAATTCCCATAAACCCCAAACCCATTTACTCCTATTTTTATGTCTTGTATTAATATGGTACATTTTTGACAATTAATGAGCCAATATTTGTACCTTATTAAAGTAGATTATATACTCACGTGAAGAACATGATATATTCAGTTTTTACCTGATGTTATTTTCCGTTTCAGGATCCCATCTAGGATACCACATTACATTTAACTGTCATATCACCTTAGACTTCTCTTATCTGTCACCATTTCTTAGACTTACTTTGTTTTTGAAAAGCTTTACAATTTTGCAGATATTTTGAAGATAAAACAGTTGTGAAGACAGTCTTGAATTCATTTTGTAGAATGTCAGTTAGGATCTGTCTTATGTTTTTCTCATGACCAAACTAAGGTTACCGGTTTTGGGGAGCAGGGTCACAGAGATAAATTAGCATTTCTCATATCAAACTGCCTCACCTCAAATCAAAAGCCGTAATAGGAACTATATTATTACTGTCAATATTAACCTTGATCACTAAATTTAGGGAGTGTTTGTCGTGTTTTTCCATTTTAAAGTTACTCTTTTTTGCTCCTTTTCCGTATTCTTTGGAAGGAAGTCTCTATATGCAACACTTCAGGAGTGAAGAATTATACCTGTCCTTCTTAAGGGGATGTATTTACATATATTATTTGGAAATCTGCATGAGATATTTGTCTATTCTCCTTTATTAATTTATTTACCTATTTATTTATTCCATCGTTTATTTATATCATTATCAATGCAGGACATTTATTTTATATTTTGTTTATAGCCTAATATTACTATGTTTTGAACTTAGATTGTTCCAGTATTGCCATTGGAAGCTCTTCTAGTTATCTTCTGTGTCCTTTTGATAGATTCCCATCATTGTAGATTTTAAGCACTTCCTTATTTTCAGTACTCCTGGCCTATTGCGTATATGTCTTAACTCAATCCTAGAAACACCAATTTCTACAAAGAGTGTTGATTCCTTTTACTGCATAATTTTATTAGAAACAAAAACCTGTGTGTCAGGTGTGCTTGTTGCTAGTGAGGTATCATTGCTTGGGGCCCTTTCAGCTGATAGATTAAGAAAGTATATGTGAGTTACCAACCTGTATATATACACATATCTTTAAATCTTTTTATGTTTAATCATATGCATATATATTAAGATAAATATGAATTTATACCAATATCTCCAACTCTAATTCATTACCATATAGATTATATAGACTTCCTCCTTTTGCTTATGTAACACTACAAAAGAGACTCCTGGCTCTCATCAGCCACCATCCTTTTACTTGATTTGTCAATTCTACTCTATATGTATAGTGTTTTCAGAATTCTTATCCCATATACCCTTGAGGAAACAACTTGATGAACTACTGTACAGTGCTTATGTGCAATTCCTCATGCCTTTAACTTTGCAGACAGCATTCATTTTCAAAGTTACTTAGATCAGCACTGTCTTCCTCCAGTCCCTTCAGTTACATTATTTTATGTATTTGTAATTAAGTTAGATTTTTTTCATAATTTGTATTTCATCCTGAGATTGCCCAATAACCTCAGTGATTTTTTTAAATCAGTGTAGCCTTTTCAGACTGATTTATTTTGCTTAACAATATGTGTTTAAGATTAATAAATGTCTTTGCTTGGCTTGAAAAAATCATTCTTTTTCATCTCTGAATAAGATTTTATAGCACAAGTATGACACATATGCCCAGTTTTTGTCAATTATATGAATATTTGTGTGCAGTTTTTTGTTTGTGTTTGCAGACCTACATTTTTAGATAGGTAAATATATAGAAACATAATTGCTAGATTGTATGGTGAGATAATGTTTAGCTTTGTCAGAAACCACAAAACTGCTTTTCACAGTGGTGGTAACAGTCAGTTTGCAATCCCACCAACAATGGATGTGAGTTCCTGTTCTTTTTTATCCTCAAGGGCAATTGGTATTTCAGATTTATGGATTTTAGCAATTCTAGTGTATGTATGGTGGTAACGTTTTTATGTGTAATTTCGAATTATAAAATGACTATTTTAAGCATATTCTCACATATTTATTTGGCTTCAGAGTATCTTCTTTGATGAGTTAACTATACAGATCTTTTGCCCATTTTAAAAAATTTTGGTTAATTTGGTTTTTTACTTTTTAAGTTGACATTTTTTTTTTTTTTAAATTAGCTGAGTATGGTGTCACATGCCTGTAGTCCTAGCTACCTGAGTAGCTGAGGTGGGAATATCGCTGAGGCCAGGAGTTTGAGGCTGCAGTGAGCTAGGATCATGCCAGTGAACTCCAGCCTTGGTGACAGAGCCAGACTCTGTCTCAAAAAAGAAAAATTCTTTGTATATTTTGGAATGTGGTATATATGTAGATATAGATGCATGCACACACACACACACACACCATGGAATACTACTCAGCCATAAAAATAAATGAAGTTGTGTCTTTTGCAGCAACGTGAATGGAACTAGAGGCCATTAACTTAAGTGAAATAACTCAGCAACAGAAAGTGAAATTCCCCATGTTTTCACATGTCAGTGAGAGCTAAATTATATACCAATGGACTTAGGAAGTGGAATAATAAGACACTGGAGACTTGGAAGGGTAAGGGGGATGAGGAATGAGAAACTACTTCATGAGTACAATGTACACCATTCAGGAGATGGGTATACTAAATGCCCAGGCTTCATCGCTCTGCAATATATTCATGTAACAAAAGTTCCCTTATACCCCATACATCTATAAAAATATTTTAAAAAACATTTTTAAATGGATTGTCCTTTTGGTGCTATATCTAGAAACTTATCACCAAATCCAGCATCACAGAATTTTCTTCTCTGTTTTCTTCTAGAAGTGTTATAAGTTTGTTTTGTTTTGTTTTTGAGATGGAGTTTTGCTGTTGTCGCCCAGGCTGGAGTGCAGTGGTGCAATCTTGGCTCACAACCTCTGCCTTCCGGGTTCAAGCGATTCTCCTGCCTCAGCCTCCCTAGTAGCTGGGATTGCAAGCATGTGCCACCATGCCCAGCTTATTTTTGTATTTTTAGGAGAGATGGGGTTTCTCCGTGTTGGCCAGGCTGGTCTCAAACTCCCAATCTCAGGTGATCCACCCATCTTGGCCTCCCAAAGTTCTGGGATTACAGGCCTGAGCCACCACACCTGGCCAGAAGTCTTATAAGTTTTGCATTTACATTGGAATCTGTGGTCTATTTTGAGTTAATTTTTGTGAATGATATATGGACTAGGTTCATTGTTTCAGCACCATTTATTAAAAGTCTAGCCTTTCTCTATCAACATACATTTGCACCTTTGACAAAGTTTAGTTGACTCTAGATGTGTGGGTGTATTTCTGGCTTCTCCTATTCTTTTTCATTTGTCTATATATATCTTATTTTTTCAATACCATTCTATCTTGGTTACTGTAATATTATAGTGAGTCCTGAAACTGAGTAGTGTGATTGCTCCAACTATTTTCTTTCTCTGTACTGTTTTGTTTATTTGTTTTGTCTTTTGTCTTTCCATATATACTTTAGAGTCAGTTTGTGGATGTTTACATCAGCTTTCTGGAATTTTTCATTGGAACTATTTTGGATCTATAGATCGAGTTAGAAAGAACGACAACAATATAGAATCTTCCAATTCATGAACATGGAATATCTTTCCACCAATCGTCACACACCACATGACAACATTTCAGTGACAGACTGCATAACAACAGTAGTCTCATATGATTATAATAGCATATTTTTCTGTACATTTTCTATGTTTAAGATATTAGATACACACGTACTTACTGCTGTGTTACAACTGCCTTTGTTATTCTGTACAACAACACGCTGTACAGGTTTGTAGCTTAGTAACAAGAGGCTACACCACATAGCCTAGGTGTGTAGTAGGCTGTGCCTTATAGGTTTGTGTAAGTGTACTCCATGATATTTGCACAATGACAAAATTGCCTAACAACATATTTCTCAGAATATATCCCCATTGTTAAGCTATACATGACTGTATTTGACTCTTCTTCAATTTCTTTCATCAGTGTTTGGTATTTTTCTGCACACAGATTCTATACATAATTTGTTATGTTTATATCTAAATATTTAATTTTGGGGTACTATTTTAACTGGTAGTTTTAAAAATTTTAATTTTAAATTTCATTTTTTCACTGCTGGGCTACAGAAAAGCAACTGACGTTTATATAATAACCTTACATCTTGTGACTTTGCTATATTCTCATTAAATTCAGGAACTTTTTATCTAATTCTTTGGGATTTTCTACCTAGAAAATTATATCATCTACAAATACAGGGAGTTTTGTTTTTTCCTTTCTTATATGTATACATGTCTCTGTTTCTTGCCTTAGGGGAAAGGTATCCAATTTCTCACTATTAAATATTGTCAGCTCCCAATAAAATATTTGGGTACAGAGTCTCTAATGAACTTTCCTTGCTGGCAACATTTTACACATGTTGTTATAATTCATTAATGGATTGAATTAAGCACTTCCTTGTGAATTAATTGGGAGAGGATTTGTGGAAGCTTGCACCTGACTTCCCTTAGACTTTACTCATAAGCCTTTCTCTTTGATGCTTATAGTTGGTATACTTTCATTGTAATAAATGATAACCATGAGTATGATCACATGTTGAGTCCCATGAGTTCCTTAATGAATCATCAAACCTAAAGCAGAATTTGGAGACCCCCTCTGTTTCTATTTTCTGTAAGATATCTTGAAGAACTAGTATTGTTACTAAATTAAATTCTTGGTAGAATTTACCAGGTAAACCATCTAAGCCCAGTGTTTCCTTTTTGGAGGGTTATTAGTTATTGATTCAATTCCTACAGCAGACATAGGAGTATTAAGATTGTTAATTTATCCTTGTGTAAATTTTGATAGATTTGTCTTTCAAAAAATTGGTTCATTTTATAGCAGCATGATTTATAATCCTTTGGGTATGTACCCAGTAATGGGATGGCTGGGTCAAATGGTATTACATGGCACATGTATACATATGTAACAAACCTGCACATTGTGCACATGTACCCTGGAACTTAAAGTATAATAAAAAAAACTAAATTAAATTTAAAAAATTTGTTCATTTTCTCCTTAATTTTGGAATATATTTTTTCTGGGTGTATAATTCCGGTTTGATAGTTTAGTTTCTTTCTTTGAGTGCTTTAATAATGTCATTCCATTGTCTTCTGGCTTACCTAGTTTCTGATAAGAAGTCAGCTGTAATTACTCTTTTTCTCTGTGTGTCTTTTCCTCCATCTGTCTATAAGATTTGTGTTCAGCATTATGAATATAATACTTTTAAAAAGTTATACCTCTTTGTGTTCTCTGAGTTTTTGATTCTGTGGCTCAATATTTGTCACATTTTAGAAAATTATCAACCATTGTTCTTCACATATTTCTGCCTTATTCTCTTTTTACCTTCTGCAACTCCTATAAAGCATATTTTAAACTATTTGTTATTGTCTCACAGCTTCTGGGTGCTCTATTCCTTCCTCCTTCTACTCCTCCTCCTCTTTTGTCTTTTTCTCTTTGTGTTCCAGTTTAAGTATTTTTTGTTTACTGATTTTTGCACTTGGCTGTTTTGAATCTACTGATGAGGCCTAAGGCATTCTTTATCCTGTGATCGTGTTTTTCATTGTGAGCATTTCTATTTAACTCATCCTGATGATTTCTGAATCTACTAAAATTGGCCGAAATTACTCATTTAATTTTGCATGTCGTCCACTTTTTCCATTAGAACCTTTAACTTAATTTTTGTTATTTTACATGTTTTATGAGATAGTTTCAATATTTGTGCCATACTTCTGTCAGGTCTGTTGATTACTTTGTCTCTTTCCAGTGTGTGCCTTTTTTTTCTTTTTCTATTCTTATGCCTTGTAATTTTGTTGTTGTTCTTAGTGAATGCCAGACAACTTGTACAAGACAGTAGAGAATGAGAGTACATAAATAGTTTTTATCTCTGATAATGGGTATGTCTTTCCTTCTGTTGGGCCTTTAGTGTGAGGAATGTATTCATTGTAAGCTGAAATTGGGTTGAGTTTGAGGTTTGTTGTTGCTATGGTTACCATCATTGTACCACAGGTTTCAAGAAACTCTAATGATACTTTATGGTAGGGTGGAAGCTTTGCCAGAGGGTGTTTCGCAATGTCTGTTGTAACCTCAGTTTTAAGTCTTACATTTGCACTTGCCACATGGAGAGTCTGTCTCCATGTTCTTGCATCTCTCCCAGAAGTATTACACTGTAACCTGTGATTCAGTGTTTGTAGACTGGTTGTGGGGGGATAGCAGAGTAAGTTCTCTTTTGTTCTGATTTAGTCTCAGTTTTAGGCAAACACTGTGCCCCTGGGACTCAGGGATGTGGCCTTTTCAGCATCCCTACCTTTCTTTCAATGATATATCTAAGCTCAACACATATTTCTGCCCCTGCCTCTCCCTCAGGAGTAGAAAAATTTTGCCTTTCTTTCTCACATTGCAATATGTTTTTATAGGTGTCCTAAGATGATAGTGTTTTTACCTTTTCTCCCACAGGTTAAGGTTTTTGTTCCATATTGCAGACAAGGCAGAAGGATCCAGCTGAGAACCCTACTGCAATGGCTGTTCTTCCCCTCTCCCAGTCCTGTTCCTTGAAGGGATCCTTTCTCAACCCTCTCTCTAATTATTTTTTTGAGTATTCATTGAAAGACCTTGGGGAGAAAGAGTTACAAGAGAGTTCAAACTCCCCCTTCATCTTTAGCCTTCTATTTATCCACTTAGACTACCATAAAATACGAAAAACCAGATGGCTTACAAAGCAGGGAAATGTATTTTTCACAGTTCCAGAGGCTAGAAGTCTAAAATCAAGTTGTCAGCAGGATTGGATTCTGGCAAGGCCTCTTTTCCTGGCCTGTCAACAGCCACCTTCTCACTGTGTCCTCCCATGGCCTGTCTACTGTGCCATGTGCAGAGAGCGAGTGCTCAGGTGTCTTTCTCTCTGTCGTATGGACATCAATTCCATTGAACCAGAGCCCTGCTCTCCTGACATCATCAAACCCTGACTACCTCCCAAAGGTCCCATTTCCAAATATCATCACATTAGAGGGTAGGGTGAATCAGAAGGGACAAATCAGTCCATAATAGGCCCCCCTGGAGCTTCACATGCTTTTGCTAGCCCATATGTTGCCCCCTTCAACTTCTTAATTATTTCTAATTCAATTCTTATGACCGGAATTCTGCTGTTTCTATTCCAGTGAAACAGGTACTCATGTCCCATATCTCTCTGCAGATGCTTATCTCTGTTTATGTTTTGGGGTAGTGGGTAGATATCAACTCTCTGTTAGGTTTAAGAAGAGTTGTAATATTTTAGTTTGCCTGGCTTTCTCAATTTCTTTCTCTGTTTCTTTTTTTCTTTCTTTCTCTCAGCTTTCTAGGTCTCCTAGTGGTCACCAACATGTTTTACTTTTAGGAGCCAAAGTTCAGGTATTTTTCTTCCATTGGAATAAATTAATTTTGTGGTAAACACTTAGTCTTATTTCACAAACGGTACAGAATATATATCTCAGGTCTCTGAATCAAATTAATCAAAATATAACCTACTCTCAAGCGAGTCCTAACTTATGCCAGTAATAGAGTTGTAGAAGATCCAAAACTATTTCTTATTACACTGCCCCTATGAAATGGACATACTCTAACCAGAGCTCTGAGTTTATTATGTGCCCGAGGCTGTTCGTGTGTTGTCTTACTTAATCCTCATAGCAAACATTTGAAGTAGCCAACAGGAAAATGAGGCTTAGAGTGACTAAGAAATGTGCCCAGGGTTGTACATCTAGCAAATAGCATGGATAAGATATGAACCAAAGCAGCTTAACTTCAGAGGCTACACACTTAATCACTGAACTCCTCTGTCTCCTGAGAAATGGAAGTAACCTTCAAATAATCATATGCTGGTGAATGAAAAATAAAATCCATTATCTACTTTCTGAGTTACTTGGCCACCCTTTTGGAAGGTGAATAGGGATCAGTTTTGTTGGTTTTACAAATTCATAAAAAGAGGCCTCCATGAAAGTTTTGAAATAAGTCTTTGTTCATCTGTGTGCTGGCCCAGGTAAAACAACTGTTATTGTTTTGGTGTACTTAAATAGGACATGTGTGTTGATCTAAAATATACACTTAGATTCAGTACTTAGATCTGAGCTAGTGAGCTTTTCATTGTATGGTGAATGACTTTTTCACAATTAATTGCTAATGAGATCCTCCATTGCGTAGAAAATATTCAGAATAAAACTTCAAAATTTTAATGAGTAAAAGTGACCAACGTTTGACCTGTTTTCATAGACACATAATTGAACAATAAGTAGCTATCCTAAAATAATCATGGACTCCAATGGGAATGTGGTTGAAATGTTAATTACTATATTACGCTGATTGATTAAGGTTGTGAAAAGTTATTAGTGCGAGGGTGAGGGGTCACAAATTCACGTTGTCCTTAGTTTAATTTGAATTCTGTCAATAAAAGTGGAAATAATTGCGGTACTCATATTTTATAAAAAATTATTCTCTCTTCCAATTAATGTCTTTGTCATTCTGTAAGCAATTAATCCAAAAATAAATTATTGCCTACAACTGTTATAGAAAACATGCCTTATAACATTTTCTGGTTTTTTTTTTTCCCTAGTAAGTCTATTGACATAAACTACCACCAACTAAATGTAAAGAAATTTTAAGGGAGAGGATAATTTTTACATAATTATTCATTCAAACTTGATTTAAAAAGTTGGGAAGAAATTAATATTTATTCATTGCTAATATGGAATGTTCTAGATATTTTGCATATTTTATTTTGCTGTAATAAAATTTGATAAGACACGTTATTTATTCCTGTTTCATAGATAAGGAAGCTAAATCTCATGAGAGGTTACAAAACTTAGCCAAATTCATGTAGATTTTAAAAGGGGTAGTGAAGATAGTTTTATCTGCTTTGCTTCATATTCATTCACCAGCAAAATCACAGTGTAGCCAAAATACATTTCAAAATAACTTTTAAAAATTATTGGCCTAACTTTTTAAAACCTGGTAATATCTTCAAGGTTCCTATTTAATACGTCATCCACTGGTTATTGTATGGAGCCCAACAGGGTACAAAATTGTTCCGAAAACATATGGGGTTAATAATTTTTCAAATGTCTCTAGTAACAGGGTGGTTACTCTGTTATCCCTTACTCTCTCGGCAAAACTATTAGCTATGTAAACATGTGACATTTATGACTGGAGGTGTTAATAAGGCCTCGTTAGAGATTTCAACCATAATTAGCAGTAATTACCCAGCAAAATATTACCAAACAGAAAAAAGAAAAAAAAAGAATAAGAGAAAAAAAATAATAAAAATACAAATAGAAATAGAACCAGGCAGACTTATTTTCAAATTCTGGCTCCAACACTTACCCAGGTCATGTGATTTTGAGCAACCAGCTTAACCTCTGAGCTCACTTTTCTAAGTTGTCAAAAGGAGATAATGTCTGCCTTATGTGGTTATTGGAATATTCAGTTATGTAAAGATTTCTAGCACAGCTCCAGCACCAAATACTCAATAGCTGTCAGTTTCTTCTTTTCCTTCTTTTTTTTCCCCTTGTGTTAATGTCTAATAATCAGCACCATTCCTAAATTATCCTAGAAAGTGGCCATCAGCATGGGGTTATGTTTTAAACCATATTGCTAAAAATAAACCAGGACCTGAAGGAGATGCCACTTGATGTGGTAATAGTTGAAGCACCGATGGTGTCTTACTTTATACTAAAGTGGAAATGTAGAAATCCCTTAGGATGATGACTCTTCACGATGTTCAGGAAGCATTATTCTCCATAGAAGGAGAGAATTGTTTTATATTCTTCCTTGATAATGTGTCTTATTACACCTTTCAAACATATACATTTCATTACACACTTCTATTAAAGCATCTCATTAAAACTTTCAAATATGTACATCTCATTACATTTCCTTTAAGCATCTTTACATATTCTCCATTTGTGGATTTCATTAAAGCCTTTCCCTTGTATATCTCATTACTAAACTACTTTCATGTATGTTATTATAACCTATATTTCTCATTACGTTACTTAAACATGCACATCTCATTACACCTTTCTATTTATGCATCTCATTACACTCCTCAAAAATGCGTATCATATTACATCTTTTTTCTCCTTTGCATATCGTTACATTTGTCCAATTAAGCATCTCATTTTGCCATTTCCTTTATGCATTTTATTATATCCTTCCTTTAATCCATGCCATTACACTCCTTAAACCCAAGTATCTAAGTAAACCTCTACTGTATGCCATTGTATACACGTCACAGGTATGATCTTCGTTTTTCCATGTGTCACTTTTCTGGCACCCTTTGAAGATACAAATCTTGGTGTGAGGGACTGAATTGCTTTTTAAATATACATATCTTATCACATATTTATTACATTTTAGAAAATGTCCCTTTTATACTTTAAACTATTGTTTTTTTCCTTTTCTATTAAAACCTTTCAAGAATAAGTGACTCATGCTCTCTTTAATAATGTCAAGTAATAGGTCTCACCACACCCTTCAAATAGCAACATCTCCTGTATTAGAGACCCTTGCATCCATAAGCTTTCTAGTATTCTTTTCAAATATGTGCATCTCATTGCTGTCTCTTAGATATGCAGTGTTATTTACCCTTGATCAATTACATTTCTTTTCCTACCTTAAATCTCTCTGTCTTAGATGGTTGGGGTTATAGCATCTGATCGTTATCTTCAGCCATAAATGAGATTTCTCCTGTTGTTTGTTCTTCTCGAGGTTATTACTTTTCCTCTATACAAATATCCTCTCTCCCTGAGGCAATAGATGCCTTTGGAATAAATTAAGGAGTCAAATATAGCCAAATGGTCTGTGAGTTACTTTACATAAATTCTATTTTATTATGAGAGCATTTTTATAGTGGTGCTATTCAAAAGCATCAAATTGTTGCAACCTCAATATTCACTATGCTTTAATTGTGTGATTTTTGTGAGTAATAATCAAAGAAACTTTTGTAGGACATTTATTATATAGACATTATAATCAAGACTCTATCAACAATGAATCCATTAGAATCTAAATAATATATCCAAAATTCTGTAAATTGGAGTGTAAATTGGGACACCTGCCAAGTATAGTGACTTGATAACATTTATAGAGTATTGACCCATCCAGCCCAGACATACCTCTGTCATCAAAAGAATACTGAGTTAGACCAAGTAGACTTGAATTTAAGCGACACTCCCTTCTACTATGTGAAAATTGGGCAAAGCTTCTTAATTTCTTTAAGTATCTTTACCATGGCATGAAGATAACTTATACATCTACTGACCATTAATGTTGTTGAAAATATATATGTATCTATCTCCTATTAAACAGAGATAATTTTTGATAAACATGTTTTAAGGTGATTTGTGCCATTTTTTAAATTTCTTGTTTAGTCATCTTTTATCATTCTATGATAATTTCTGAGCTCCTACTATGTTCCAGGTACTGTTCCAGTTGGCAATATAACAAGAAGAGACAAGATCCAGATTCTAATGGAAATCTGTTTTTTGGGGGGAGATGTAGATAATTACTCAGGATGTAAAAAGAATGAACAAAATTTCAGATAGTGAGAAATATAACAAAGCTGAGAAGCAAATGGTATATTGAGACATACAGATGCTTAATATTTGATGCTTTTGAATAGCACCACTACAAACAACAAAAAGTAGCTGTTATTACCCCAGGCCAGAAGGACAAGGGCAGGGGATATGGTGTCACAGGAACTGGATGAGAAAGCTGGACACTGAGAAGGCAGTCTTCCAGATAGGAGCTGTGGTTCTAAAAGGATGAAGCCAGTGACAGATCTATAGCACTAAAGAAGAGAAAAGAAAGGGAAAAATAGCCCCAAATTCTTCCTGCCCCTTCTCTGCTCTCTTACTGGCACTTGCCATTGTATGAGTCCAATAGGATGGAAGAAAGAACCATGGTGATACATGCTGTAGGCCACTCCACTTCAAGACCCTAATCAGAATACATAAGTAGTCTAAATGGGAAGAGAACACACAATCCACGTCCACTCTGTGTGATTTTGCCATGCCTAACTCACTACATTCCTTTTTTTTTTTTTTTTTTTTTTTGAGATGGAGTCGCCCAGGCTGGAGTACAGTGGCACAATCTCGGCTCACTGCAACCTCCGCCTCCCGGGTTCAAGCGATTCTCCTGCCTTAGCCTCCCGAGTAGCTGGGATTACAGGCGCCTGCCACCAGACCTGGCTAATTTTTTGTATTTTTAGTAGAGGCAGGGTTTCACCATGTTTGTCAGGCTGGTTTCGAGCTCCTGACCTCGTGATCCGTCTGCCTCGGCCTCCCAAAGTGCTAGAATTACAGGAGTAAGCCACTATGTCCAGCACCACATTACTTTTTTTCAGGTTAGTACGAATTATTTTGTTCATAAAATAAATTATAACACATTATTATTTTGTGAATTTTTAAATATCCACTTCCTTATAGGATGTAAGCTCCCTGAGGCTGAGACCATGTGTGGTCTTTTTCTTTGCTAGATCCATATATCTGATTCTAAGTAGCTATGTTACAGAAACAAATTACAGTTAAGAATGCAAACCAGAAACCACACTGCTGAAAGACGTAATCAGATTCTGAGAAAACTTCTGAGGTTGAAAACTGAAATCGGGATAACAGAGGAAAAAGAAGAATAAGAATGTGATGCTATCCACTTGTGGTCAGAGGAATAATGATAATGAGGAATTGCCAGGTAGACACAGACCTATATGACAAAGAAAACAAAAAACAACTAAAACACATTAAACAGTTATATTTAAATACTTAAGTATTTGTATCCCAATTTACACTCAGATTTGCAGAATGCTGTATGTACTACTTAGACCAAAATGCCTCATATGTTGGTAGAATTTTAGCCATATGCTCTATGTTTCCTAGCGCTGCCATAAACATTATTACAAAGTTGGTGCTTTAAAACAACACAGATTTCTTGTCTCATAGTTCTGGAGGGTAGAGGTCTGAAATTGAGTTTTCAGCAAGGTCATGCGCATTCTAAGGTTATGTGGGAAAATCAACCCCTCCTTGCCTCCTCCCAGCTTCTGGTGGCTCCAAAGAGTCCTTGGCACTCCGTGGCTTGTAACTGCATCACTCCAATCTCTACCTCTGTCTTTATATGGTTTTCTTTCCTACGTGTGTCTCTGTGTCCTTTCTTCTTACAAAGATACCAGTCATTGGGTTTGGGACCCAGTCTCGGTCAGTGTGACTCCATCTTTACCTAAATTATTATATCAGCAAATATCCTATTTCCAAATAAGGTCATATTTAGAGGTTCTGGGTGGATATGAATCTTGGAGAGACACTATTCCACCAACCACATAATCCGCGTAATAAACACACCAAGATAGTTACCACCAAAAGATTTCCTTTTTTTTGAGACGGAGTCTCGCTCTTTCGCCCAGGCTGGAGTGCAGTGGCGCGATCTCGGCTCACTGCAAGCTCCACCTCCCGGGTTCACGCCATTCTCCTGCCTCAGACTCCGGAGTAGCTGGGACTACAGGCGCCCGCCACCATGCCCAGCTAATTTTTTGTATTTTTAGTAGAGACGGGGTTTCACCGTGTTAGCTAGGATGTTCTCAATCTCTTGACCTTGTGTTCCACCCCCATCGGCCTCCCAAAGTGCTGGGATTACAGGCGTGAGCCACCGGGCCCAGCAGTTACCACCAAAAGATTTTCTTATGGAAGAATGTTTTTATTCTTAAAATCCCAATTGAAGACAATATTTATGTTATATGATTAAAAAATTGCCTAAATCAATGAGCTCAACTGACATTGCTGCTCCCCTGTTCGCTCTAGATCCACTGCACAAGTTCCCTGACAAGAAAGTTTACATCAGTGGGACGGCAGGAGCTGTTCCTGCCGAAACCAAAGAGCATACCCTGATCTACCTGGCTCTGCATTATCTTCCCTAACCTACTCTCCAGTATCTCCTCATTCATCTCCCTTCCAAACTGTGTCTCAGTCACTGTGGCCTATTTTTTCATATTTGTTTAGTAAACCCAGGTTGTTGTCCTCTTCTGATTCGTGGAACTCTGCTGGAAAGTACTTTCTCCACATTTTACCATGGCTGCTGCTTTCTCATTTGTTCCAGATTGAGCTCAGTGGTCACCATATCAGGCGGATATCCCAGGAGAGCCCACTTATCTAATGGGTCTCCCAACATTATACTCTCATACTCTTATCACAATATTTTTTGTTTTCTCTCTTTTTTTTCATCACTTACAACCTACTTGATACTCATATGTTACCTGCCTCCCTCACTGCTTGAGCTCTCCAAGGTCATCATTCTTGTTCCCCCTCTTTACTTGCTTATCACAGAGTTCCCATTACCAAAAATACTTCATGGTACTTAGTGATCAATAAGAATTGAATGAATGAGTGAAGTGGGTAATGATTTTCCTAAAATTTATTATTTACTTCACTTGCTTAAAAAAAAAAAAAGATTCTGTGACCATCATTTAGATAGCGGAAAAAATATAGTATTTTTTTCTTTAAAAAAGATAAAGAGTATGTGTTGATACAAGTAGTGGGCATAGTTGGCGTGCCTTTCCATTACCAAGGAAGTATTCAACACCAAACTCTCAAGGGGATGGGTATATTAGAGATAGCACCTGGTGCAGTTTAAGTCTTATTGCAATTATATAGAAGTGATTTAGCTTAAAATATTTCAGTTATCGTTTTATGCTGTGAACAATGTTCCCAAAGTTTCTGGACTACTTAGGATGCTGTAATGGTTACTACTTATATTAAAAAAAAAAAAATACCATTATGTAAGTTAGACATTTACTCAATAAAAACATGCATAAAAACTTTGACTAAATGCCTTTTTCTTAGCATATACACAATCACATGTTTAAGAGGTGACATATGTGCTTTTCTTCAGTAACTAATATTGCTGGAATAACAAAACAGTAAACTGAAAATATAAATTATAAGAAATAAGGAAACTACAAATCATATTTTTTTCTTTTTAAAGAAAGATACTATAAATCATATAATATCAAAAGTATCTAAACTTAGCCCAGAAAAATTACTGTACTCTTTCAATAATCACTTGAAGGCATTTTACCATACTATGCTTGAAATATTTTGAAAACTAGTTGAGTATTATCTAATTTTTTAAGTTCTATACCCAGGTTAAAAAATGCTTTTTAAATTCCCCCAAATTTTGTCTCTAATAATAGTAATATAAATAACTAGATATTTCTAATCTTTAAAATATGAAAGAAAACTTTTCCACAATGGACAAATGAATTGAGAGTTATGAATGAATTCACATACTTGGAAATTTATGTGAACTATGAGGTGTAGAAATATACAAAGATACTTTAAAAGATAGCATATAGAAAAGATCTATACAGTTTATAGTTTTATATATAAAACTCCATCTACCACATACTCAGGAGATGCTCACTGGAGATTTAAGAGAAACTTGTATGCTCAAAACAGAGATTTATAGTAGTTTTATCTCTCCAAGGCACTTAGCTAGAGAAACAACTTGTGGCATAAATGTCAACTATTTCACACCCTTTTCCATATTACAAGGACTTTGATTTAGCTCCTTAGGACATACCACTACATTTACAAATGCCACCTCCAGACTAAACCAGCCTTTCTTACATGTGAGCCACAAACAGGATGTGAACTTGTTCTAAACCCAGGTGTTGTTTGAATTATTATCTGTTCCAGAAATATATGAACATACACATGTACACACACATTGTCACAATTCAGGTAAAGGCATTCAGAAAATTTTAATAAGACTAAAATATTAATGTAAATTTGGCACAATTTGAGTATATATATATATAGAGAGAGAGAGAGATAGCATTTATTGAGCAACTACTATGTGTTTGGCACTGTACCATGTACTATGCAGCAGAAAGAGTAATACAGTTATTAGCTTCATTTCACAGATGGGAAAGCAGAAGCTTAAATACCTAAATTCACAGAGCTAATAAACAGAAAAACTAGGTTTTAAACGAAAGCAGTCTTTGATCCAGAGCATGGGTTTCTAACCTTACTGTATCGTGGGTATTATCGGCTTACTCTCAATTTTATGAAGCCCTAAAATAACATTCTCATCTAAAAATCTCTAATAGAAACACTTTCTTTTGTGGTTAGGTACTGTTTTCTTAGGCTTATCTCTTTTAAAATTCAAATAATTCTTAAAAGACTTAATGTGTTTAAGTCTTCTATTTATTTGTAAGCTTACCTACTCATGGGACCAGAGGCCTGTCATATTTATTCTTTAATCCCCAAATCTAACCTAGCACCTAGCCCAAAGTATGGGTATCCAGTGAATGGATAATGCATGTCAAGGTCTTAAACAGCTGAATGAGGATGCTAGGCAAATGGGAGTGTGTGTCTAATGTGTGAGAATGTGTATGGAAAACAATAAATTCAGATATTAAGAATATATAAGAAAATGGAAGAAAGGGCTCTATCTACCTCATAGGAGCACAGGAAATGCTGTTAAGCTGATGAATTTATTTAATCCAAAAATAAATGGAGGCAGTGCAAGTAGAAAATAATTTCTGCTTCAAAATAGCATATTACTATAAATTAACAGTTCAATGTATGAATTTGTTAGCTCTGTAGCTATAGGCAAGTAAATATATTCATTACCATGATGGTTTAAAATAGTGTCTAAAGCATTTAGAATAAATCAGAAATACTACCGAGTTCATTTGAAAAAGTGTCCATTCAAAATAGCAATTTATAGTTAGCAAGTTTTTTCCTATGAATTATTCATTATTTGAACAAATATTTGAGATACATCAGAGAACATAGAATAATAAGATCTTGCCCTCTCGTGGCTTATAGTCTCATAAGGATATGACAACAACAGATAATAGACATAATAAATAAGTTAACTATATAATCTATTAGAAGGTAATTTGTAAGATAAAGAAAACTGAGTAGGATATGAGGATTGGAAGCACAGAGGGCAGAGCACAATTTAGATAGAATGTATAGCATAAGGCTCATGAAGAAAGTAAGCTTTCCTCAAAGGCTTTAAGAAGGTTAGGGAGTTAGTAAAGTGGTTATCTGGGTAGCTGCTTTAAACTCTTAGTTTAAGAATAGTAAACTTCTAGATCAAAGGGCCTATGGCGGAAGGGCATCTGGCCTATTCAATGAACAGCAATAGTGTGACCAACTGTTCCAATTTGCCTAGAATTGCCATGGTTTAACACTGAATTCCATGTGTTGGGAAACCCCTCAGAACCATAGAAATGTATTGTCTCATAGTTCTGAAGGCTTAATGTCTGAAATCAAAATCTTGGCAAGGCAATGTTCCTTCTGAAACCTATAGAGGAAAGAACCTTCCTTGCCTTTCCAGATCCTGGTGGTTTGCTAGCAATTTTCGGTGTTCCTTGGCTTGTAGATGCATCTCCTCCATCCTCCATCTTCATATGGCCACCTTCCCTCTATGTGTGTCTGTCTGTCTACAAATTTCCCCTTTTTATAAGGACCCCAGTCATATTGATTTAGGGCCCACCCTAATGACCTATTTTAACTTGATTACTTCTGTTAAGATCCTGTTTCCAACCAAGGCTACATTCTGAGGTACCTGGGGTCAGGACTTCATCATATCTTTTTGGGGTAACACAATTCAGCCCAGAACAATTGTAGAGGTTAAATTCTGGATATATTTTGAGGCTGATGCCAGCAAGATCTCCTGATAGATTAGATTTGGGAGGTGAGTGAGAAAGACATCAAGTATATCTCTAAATTCTCAGCCTGAGGAACTAAAAGATGTACTTGTAATCTAGTGAGATAAGGAAGGCTATGAGTAGAAGAGATTTGGAGGAAAGATCGGATGTTCAGTTTTTGTTTGTTTGTTTTTAGATGTTCTCACTCTGTCGCCCAGGCTGGAGTGCAGTGACTCGACCTTGGCTCAGTGCAACCTCCACCTCCTGGGCTCAGGCGATTCTTCCACCTCAGCTCCCCAAGTAGCTGAGACTACAGGCATGAGCCACCAAGCCTGCCTAATTTTCGTATTCTTCATAGAGATGGGGTTTTGCTATGTTGCCCAGGCTGGTCTTGAACTCTTGAGCTCAAGTGATCTGCCTGTCTTGGCCTCCCAAAGTCCTAGGATTATAAGTGTAAGCCACCGTGCCCAGCCTCAGTTTTGAACAGGTTGAGTTTAGAGTATCTGTTGCCCTCCAATTGAGGTTGTAAGTAAACAGATATACAAGTCTGGGGGTCAGGAATCAGGTCTGGACTGAAAATACGCTTTTGAGATGGGTCAGCATATTGATGATTTTAATGTTCTGTAAGTATAATAGATAGCCAAGGTGTCCACACTGCATAGAGAAGAGTATTCCAAGCTAGTTCTGTGCCTGGGTCTTTTATCACCTAAGATATTTTCATTTATTTCGGTTGGTGTTATAAAATCCCCAGGAAGAAACAAATACTTTATTTAAATATTTTTAAAAATTCTTACAATATCTTTAGAAAAGGAAATACTATTAGAGAATGAAAGATAGATTGACAATTTCTAAGCATTTGAGAAACACTGATTTAGAACTAAAAAAGAATATTTTAACTGGAAGATAAAATCTTTCAGATAAAGTTTGCAATTGCCTTCAAAATCTGAAAGCATAACTATTGCAATTCACTATATCAAAGACTGTCATAGGAGCCAATGCTGTCAGCGTTTCTAATGGATGGCTCCTTAGAGTTCTGGCACACTGTCTTTGGTGTAGACTGGCATCATAGTGGATTAGCTCTTCAGTTTCTTTCCAGCTCTTTTTCTCTTCCACATACACAATCTGTCTGTGTCAACTTTATTTCTACCAAGCTGGAGAAAATGAGCTGAAGTAGAGGAAGAGGGAAAATTGACAGGGAATATATTCCTGACCAGCATTTGTGATATATTCTCTAACAGATAGGAAAACATGTCAAAAGATGGCCAGAATTTGTAATCTCTCTAGGCACAAATCCCATCTTGACTTGGAGGAAGTAAAATAAATGTAACCTTTAGAAAGTTAAACTTGGATTTAGAGTTTGAATGTCTGCCAGTCCTATCTGATTGTCTTTCCAACAAAGATCTAGGATTTTCCATATTTACCATATACTCTTTTGCAAATAATTGCAGACAGATAAAATATAAAATATATTAAAATCACCCTGGAACATTTGAGATGTTCTAATACAGCTTTCTCATCCTATGGACATTTGGGGCCATGTAAATCTTTGTTCTGAGAGGCTGTCCTGTAGCACCTCAGAGTCATGACAACAAAAATGTCTCCAAACATTACCAAATATCCCCTGGAAAGGGAAATTGTGCAGTATAGAAAGGCAAACTTAAATGTTTTCTCTTTCTTGTTGTTGTTTGCTTTATCTTTCTATTGTATTTAAACCAAGTTAGTAACTGCCGTTTTACACACATAACCTCCTCTATCTCTCCATGCTTTGTACTGATTGACTTTTAGATGTCCTTCTTTCCAAAATTACACAAAAATTAAGGATCTAGTGAGAATTAGTCTTTCGGGCTTCCACATAACTATAATGCCCTATTAGCTGGCTCTTTCATACTTAGTTCAATGATAACTGATGTTTATAATAAACTCAAAGCCTCATGAATTTCTCAAGTGCCTTTTGAATAGCCAAAGAAAGTTAAATTTCATTAAGTGTGGTTTTAAGTTTAAGTGTATTTTAATGTATTCAAATTTTTTAAAATTGGTATTGTATACATGTGATAACTTTTTCCATTATTTGACCACAGGTGTACACAGAGGCAATACTAATAAATCCCTTTGGCATGACTGAATCATTTAAAGACATTAAGATGTCCGCTCAAGTTGGGCTGGAATTGGTACTTATTTCTCTTTTTTAAAAAGGTATTTACTAATAATTTATTGAAGTATTTATCTTATAGCCTGGTATATTTGATTGAAAAAATAGAATATTAACTCATTTACAAGTGATCATATGTTTTTATTTAATTTTTTAAATCAACTTTTATTTTAAGTCCCAGGGTACATATGCAGGCTGTGCAGGTTGCTAACACAGGTAAACGTCCACCTCGGTGGTTTGCTGCACAGA
The DNA here is from genome assembly GCF_029281585.2 of Gorilla gorilla gorilla. NCBI lineage: Eukaryota > Metazoa > Chordata > Mammalia > Primates > Hominidae > Gorilla > Gorilla gorilla. The sequence continues at coordinate 168,895,320 of NC_073228.2, forward strand.
TTAACCCATCACCCAAGTATTAAATTCAGCACCCATTAGCTGTTCTTCTTGATGTTCTCCCTTCCCCCAACCTCCTGACAGGCCCCAGTGTGTGTTGTTTCCTGCCAATGTGTCCATGTGTTCTCATCACTCAGCTCTCACTTACAAGTGAGAACATGCAGTGTCTGGTTTTCTGTTCCTGTGTTAGTTTGCTGAGGATAACAGCTTCTAGCTCCTTTCATGTCCCTACAAAGGACATGATCTCATTCCCTTGTTATGGTTGCATAGTACTCCACGGTGTGTATGTACCACAGTTTCTTTATCCAGTATATTGTTGATGGGCATTTGGGTTGATTCCCTGTCTTTGCTATTGTGAATAGTTCTGCAATGAATATACACGTGTATGTATCTTTATAATAGAATAATTTATATTCCTTGGAGTATATACCCAGTAATGGGATTCCTGGATCAAATGGTTTTTCTGCCTCTGGATCTTTGAGGAATCTCCATACTGTCTTCCACAATGGTTGAACTAATTTACATTCCCAGTAACAGTGTAGAAGCATTCATTTTTCTCAGCAACCTCACCTCCATCTATTTTCTTGACTTTTTAATAATTGCTGTTCTGACTGGCATGAGATGATCCCTCATTGTGGTTTTGAATTGCATTTCTTTAATGATCAGTGATGTTGAGCTTTCTTTCATATGTTTGCAGGTTGCATGAATGTCATCTTTTGTGAAGTGTCTGTTCATGTCCTTTGCCCACTTTTTAATGGGGGTTGTTTTTATCTTGCAAATTTATTAATTTATTGTATACTCTGGATATTAGACCTTTGCCAGATGGATAGATTGTACAAATTTTCTCCCATTCTGTAGGTTGTTCACTCTGATGATAGTTTATTTTGCTGTACAGAAGCTCTTTAGTTTAATTAGATCTGATTTGCCACATTTTGCTTTTGTAGCAATTGCATTTGGCATTATCATCATGAAATCCTTGCCCATGCCTATGCCTATATCCTGGATGGTATTGCTTAGATTATCTTCTAAGGTTTTTATAGTTTTGGGTTTTACATTTAAGTCTTTAATCCATCCTGAGTTAGTTTTTGTATATGGTATAAATAAGGGGTTCAGTTTTAATTTTCTGCATATGGCTAGCCATTTCTCCCAGCACCATTTATTAAATAGAGAATCCTTTCACTATTGCTTATTTTGTCTGGTTTGTCAAAGATCAGATGGTTGTAGATGGGTGATCTTATTTCTGAGTTCTCTATTCTGTTGCATTGGTCTATGTG